>NW_022631023.1:12553124-13153124 GCF_010015895.1 Lontra canadensis
GAAGGAAGGAAGGAAAGAAGGAAGGAAGGAAGGAAGGAAAGAAGGAAGGAAGGAAAGAAGGAAGGAAGGAAGGAAAGAAGGAAGGAAGGAAAGAAGGAAGGAAGGAAAGAAGGAAGGAAGGAAGGAAGGAAGGGAGGGAGAAAGGAAGAAGGAAAGAAGGAAGGAAGGAAAGAAGGAAGGGAGGGAGGAAGGAAGGAAGGAAAGAAGGAAGGGAGGAAGGAAGGAGGGAGGGAGGGAGGGAGGGATGGAAGGAAGCAAGGAAGGGAGGGAGGGAAGGAAGGAGAAGAAAACTCCCTCCTAGTTACCATGCTAGGAGACACCCAGGACACATGGGAAACCATGTGTAGGTGCTGCTGGCAAAGTTTCAGTTGGACCCATTCTTCGCCCATCCCAGCCCAGGGACTAGGCGGATGAGTAAAGAAGCCCCCTGAGAAACGTCTCCTGCAGCCTCTGCCCTTTCAGCCCCCAGCCCTGAGTCTTGCCAACTGAGGCCAACACTTGCTAGAGCAGAGAACACTCATCCCCATGGTGCTCTCCCCAAATTCCTCTCTCACAGAATGTGTGAGCACAATAAAGTGGTTACTGTTCAATCCACTTGGTCCATTCAACAGCAGCGATAACCAGAGCAGCACATAACCGTGAACAACACTCTAATAGACAAGGTAGGCAACGAGAAAGACATCAAAGAGACAGTTACAGATCCTTGCAGGGAAGGAAGCGGAGAAGGTGACGGGGGTTCTCCATTGCATTTATCACGATCTGTGTCCTAGATCATTTATTTTTCTGATTTATCTTGTCCGTTGTATGCATCAGGATTCTCCAGAGAAACAGAACAAATACAATGTATGTGTGTGTGAGAAAAAGAGAGAGAGAGAAAGAGATTTATTTTAAGGAATTGGCTCACATGGGGCCCCTGGGTGGCTCAGCTGGTTGGATATCCAACTCTTGATTTTGGCTCAGGTCATGATCTCAAGGCCTGGGATGGAGCCCCACGGTGGGGAGTCTGCTTGGGGATTCTCTCTCCCTTTCCCTCTTCTCCTCCCCTGATCAGCCTCTCTCTGTCTCTCTCTCTCTCTCTCTCTCTATCAAATAAATGAATAAATCTTAAAAAAAATAATGATTGACTCACATAATTGTGGAGGTGTGGCATGTTCAATATCTGCAGCAGGCTGGAGACCCAGGGAAGAATCAATGCCTGCCTGAAGTGTTAAGGCAGGCTGAAGGCAGACATCCTTCTTCCCTGGCAGAGGTTAGTCTTTTCTCTTAAGGTCTTCAACGGATTAGACAAGGCCCACCAACAAGTAAGGTATCATCTGCTTTACTCAAAGCCTACAGATGTCCATGCCAATCACGTCTGAAAAATATTATCCCAGCAACATCTAAACTGGTGATTGATCAAAAATCGGGGCATCATGGCCTCACCAAGGTGACACAAAATTAACTGTCACATCTGCTGTTTGACTCTTAACCACTAGAAAGGAACATGCATGTGGGCAGCAATTCTTGTCTGTTGGATTCACTGTTTCAACATAGACCATGCCCGGCACATGGTGGGCGTTTATTAAATATTGGTGAAATCACGAAGCAGATGTGTGGAGTAAGTGTGCACACTAGGACGGTCACTTTATTAGGTGGTTAGGGGAGACCTCAGAGGAGGCAATTTCTGGACCAACACCCAAAGACTGAGAATGAGTAAGTCCTGTGAAGAGCATTCAAGATGAAGAGACCCACAGCTCCCCTAGCACAGAGGTGGGAATGAGCACTGGGGCGGGAGCACTGGGGCAGGATCCCTGGAAACAAGGGGCAGAGCAATGAGACATGAGGCCAGAGAGAGAGCAGAAGAGGCTGAGCCATTAAGACATAGCAGCCAGGGCACCGGGCACAAATCAGAGAGAGGCACCCCGTCCTCGGAGCGGAGGTCCACCCTGAGGCAGGACACAAAGCTGAGACGAGACTGGACGTCAGCCAGCCCACCCCGTCGACCACGCAGCAGGACGCAAGCCTCCCGGCTGTGCCCAGCGGCTCCGTTTTACAGCTCACCGGAAGGAGTCTGAACTTGGTTCTAGCACCAGTGAGAGCGACGATTTTTATGCTGGGACCCAGGAGACCAGCCATTCAAGAAATGCTCCTGGGACATATGGTTATCACCTAAGGGAATAAAATTGAATCCCCACTGCACACATAAATACAAATACATTGAGTCAAGATTAAAGCCCATACGTGCAAGTCTGACTTTTTGGAAAAGGACAGAAGCTGGAAGATCCGAAAAAGACTTTTGTGCAGATGAGGGATAAAGGTCCCTTAGGTGAGGGGCATGGCCACAGAGCAAGGAGAGGGGGACAGATTTGATGTCTACTCTGGCAGTTGGGCTGACGAAACTTGGTGATAGATTCCGTGTAGACAGGGAGGGGGGTCGAGGGAGAGGTGGAGCGTGGTCAACAGTGACCACGTGTGGGGCTCTGGCAGCCGGGGGTGGGGTGGTAGGGGGGGTGCCTGACCACCACACGGGCCAGCCTGGTGAGGAGAGCAGAATGTCAGGGGGAGGGTAGCCTGGACTGTGGGGTGCAGAGATCAGGAGCTCCATCAGACGCGGGGTGGACATCAATAGGCTTTTGGACATGCAAACCCCGAGCTCAGAAGAGAAGAACTAGAGGAGGATGTAAATTGGAGGGTCAGCACATAGATGCATTTGGAGCTCCGAGCCAAGTTGGGATCCCCTAGGAACTGGGGGTAGCGCCCAGAAAGGAAGAAGACCCGCACTTCTGCCCTGGGCTCCCATTTCCAAGTTTTGTGCCCACAGTATAAATTACAGTTTGAATTAGGGAAAACAAGGAATAAATATCATCTTCTAAAACATCAAAGTGTGTCACACGGAGGTTCCTTCCCATTAGAAACAGCAGGCACACCAGGAGGGGAGAATGGAAGGTGAGTCCATGAAGGCAGGACGGCCGATACGAGGAGTGTGGGCAGGGTGGAGGGAGGGCTGCGAGGAAGGGACGCCCACCCACCAGGCTCGGGAAGGTGGCACAGCTCCTGGCCCTGGGCTCAAAGGGACATCATCAGGAGACAGCCAGAGGCGGAGACCAGCAACCATTCAGCCAACAGCCCCCATCCAGGAGGCAGCTGGGGGAGGCCATGCTCTCCTCGTCGCTCTCAGCCACTCTCAGCTCTGGCTGGGCCTCCTGATGCCCAGAGGGTAAGGAGCCAGGCAGAGCCCTTCAAGATGCCCCAAGGAGGGTGGGGAATTCAGGGTAGGTGGGGGGGTCCAGGCAGCCTTGGAGAAGAGCAGCCAGCTCTCTTAGGCATTCTCTTTTTGTTGTTGTTGTCGTTGTTGAAAGTTGTTAACAGTGGGATGGTTAACCGAGCACAGGACCCTTCTGAGTGTGGGGTCCAAGGGGATGGCATAGGTCTTGTGCCCAGGAAGCCAGCCCTGCTCCTAGGAACTGGCTGTCTTAGTGTCCACTCTGTGCTCTGTCACTTCCCTCAGAGAAGCCCTTGGGAAGGGTGGCATCGGCTCCATTTGTGATGGATTTTCAGAGCTCAACAATGCGGCCCTGGGTTGGTCAGGATCCCCGTAATTGGGGGTCCATGAGGCATATTTTCCCAGCCTCCATAGATGTGGTCAAACTGTGTGTGTGTGTGTGTGTGTGTGTGTGTGTGTGGTTTTTGCTTTTTGTCTCTTACGAGTGCTGAGGATGAACATATTAGCCTCCATTTCTAGCTAATACTTTAAAACTAGGGCTTTAAGCCTGACACAATTTATTTGTATTAATGGTGTGAAGGCAGATTTAATTTTTCCCTGTAGGTGATAACCATGTGTCCCATGACCGTTTCTTGAATGGCTGCTCTTTCCCCTTCTGATTTAAATACCCATTGTGTTAGATATTAAATCCCCGACCATATATAAGGGACAGGCAGTGACAGTGGAGCTGTTTTGTCTTATTGTGGCGGGGTCCTCAAGAGAACAGATGTCACATCTCCTGCACCACGTGGGAACGCCATGAAGGGTTGGCAGAAGGGTGACTCAAGATGGGGTTGTGACCCTTGTCCTCTCCACAGCATAGGATGGGTGAAGAAGTAAGATCGCAGCTAGAGGAGGATTTTCCGAGAGAAGGTTGGTAAATCTGGAGTCTCTCTCCCCTACGAGGGTGATGGGGAGCTTGCGCCTCTCGCCAAGGCTAAGGAAAGGGGCTCCCCTGGGACCACTCTGAGAGCTTGCTCTATATCTCCCACAGCTGGAGAGACACAGCAGGCTGGTGTTTCCCTCAACCAGGAAAGCCTGAAGTTCAAGAGTGCTGCGGAAATGGACACCCTGGGTGGCTCAGTCAGTTAAGCATCTACCTTTGGCTCAGGTCATTATCCCAGGATTGTTGGATCAAGCCCCACATTGCGCTCCTTGCTCAGCAAGGGAGCCTGCTTCTCTCACTGCTCGTTCTCTTTCTCTCTCTCTCTCTCTCTCAAGTGAATAAAATCTTTAAAAAAAAAAAAAGATTCTCTCTCTCCCACCAAATAAGTAAATAAAATCTTTTAAAAATTGGGGGACAAAGCCTACAGAGAGAGCAAGGTGGGTGACTGGGTGGTGTTAAGTCATGCTGGTGTCCCCACAGAAGGAGAAGAGGAAACAGAGAGCTGGTCACCCGCAGCAGATAGCAGATGGCAAGAGCCAGAGGGCTTTGGTGGGAGCTCACAAAGAGGCCCGCCCATATCAGCTGCAAAGGAAAGACAGACACAGGCCAGCAGGCTGAGACCTGATTCTGCTGCAAGTAGCTCCAGAAATGTTGGAATGCTCAGCCATGGTGGGTAAGTTGTGCAAAGATCAAAGCCCAGGTGCGGAAAACCTGGATGGATGGACCCAGCCTACAGAATAAAGCCAAACAGAAACAAGGACGACAGGGAGACAGAGACAAAGACCACACATCATTGCACGGACTCCTGCACCCAGCCGTACCTAAGCCAAATCCATCTCTGCATTTCTCAGCTTTGAGAACCACTATTAGTCCCTTTTGCTAAAGACAGCGTGAGTCAAATTTCAATCACTTTCAATCCTGAGTCCAACCATAGCTTTCCTTCACGTACCTCTTCGCACAGAGAAGCATGCTTCCTCTATGTTATCCAGGAGACACCGAAATTTTCTGGATGCTTTCCTTCATATTTTTGCATGAAAGTGGAAAATCATAGATTCGCAGAAAACATGATTTCATAAATTGGTCTTGGTTCAATCAGGAAATTGCTCATGGTCATCTGGAAATCATTTCATTCCTTCATATTTTGCCGCCCTTTGAGGCTTCCTCTTGGAGGACAATTTGTTTTACATAGGATGGCTCCAGATTACTTTTTAAGCCCTGTTTTATACAATCTGGCTCTCGAACTAAGCTCTTCAACTCCTTGGGGCTTACAGACTGACCTTCTGCTGATGCAAATTTCTTCTTAATCCTAAGAAGTCCCTGGCCTTTTTCCTCCTAATATTTAGAACGCATTTTGAAAAAGCAGAAGGGATGTGGCTTTGGGGGAATGGATGTTACGGTTTTGTTACCTTAGTGTGGAAGAGTAGCTGTGACTGTGTTGTGGTCATGAAAGTCTCGAGATGATTTTTAACCTAATTTCAGCTCTTCTCACAATTCACAAAAGCACACAGTCGTGGACTTCTATTCAGAGAGACTGACTTCTGTGGCTGGGATTTGAGAATACATTGGTTACCTGATTATTTATTGCATAGAGTTGTTTAATCAACAAATATTTACTGAGTACCATGGCACTTTGCATTATCACTCTCAAATATTTGCTGCCCCTCCCTACGGGAAGATTGTATTTCCTTATGCCAATGACATAAGGCAAAGTCGTATAATTTGTTTCAACCAGTGGGAAGCCCATAGCGGCGGTAAGTGTGGTCTCCAGGCAGAAGCTCTCAGAGCCAGTGTTAAGTTCTGCCATGTTCTTTCCCCCCTGCCATGGGCCAGCAAAGTTCCAGACAGAGGCTGATGTGTCACCTTGAGTCTCAAAGTAGGATGACATGTGAAACCGAGCCACAGATGTACAAGGGACATATAACGTCAACAAGTAATAAACCTTTTGTGTTTGAGGTCACTTTTTCATACCAGCAGAAGATAGCTACCCCAGATTAACACACACACCCACAATGTGCTCGTCATTGTGCTGGATGTACAGTTTATTTATACATATAACTATGAGGCCATGGTCCCAAAATAGTGCTGCTTAATAGAAACTTCTTTTAAATAAGTGTACTCAGTCACTGAAGATTTCGAACTTTCTTTGAACAGCAGAATCCCTTTCCCCAGAACGCCAACTATAAAACAGATACAGCAGGGCTGCTCTGACTGAAAGAGTGAAGGCCAGAAACTTGGCGGTTCTATCTCCCCAAAGGCCATACTCAACTCAGCGCCAGACATCTGGCCAGCCCTCAGTGAATATTTGTAGAATAAATAAACAGATAGATTATTTCCTCCAGGATTCTTTAAGGACTCTCTGGAGAATGCCATAGTTCTGTAGAACAGAGTGTAAAGTTCCCATAGTAATAGTAGAGTCCTGTAGGAGGTTTGGGGTTCACTTATCAAATTCACATGTACAGACGAAGAGGACAAGAGCCGAGATGGTGAAGATTCACATCCTATTTTGGCCCGTCATTCCTGTGTCTTTCCAATTACGGTTCCGTAAAAGATCTTCATGACTGGGTGCCTGTGAGTTCAACCCAGGTCATGTTCTCAGGTTGTAAGATCAAGCCCTGCATCAGACTCCAGCCTCAGCAGGAGGTGGGAGCCCGCTTGAGGATCTCTTCCTCTCCCTCTGCCCCTCCCCCTGCTTGTGTGCTTGCTTGCTCTCTCTCTCTCTCTCTCAAATAAATAAATCTTCAAAAAAAAAAAAAAAGATCTTAATGATGGACCTGAAACTAATACAATGCTGTATGTTAACTACACTGGAATTAAAATAAAATAATTTCTTAATGGTAATAATTGTTATTAAATAGTTTTGTTAAATGTTTCCAATGACTTCTTTTTCCATGGTCCAGCCAACAGTAGAGATGTTAACAAATAGAGAAGAGGAATGAAGACAAAAGATCTAGTAATTCATCCATCAAGTAATTAGTCCTAGAACAATAAGTCAGCCCCCAGTGTTTGGACTGTTTGTTTGGGAAGACTAAAACACCAATAAGCCCTAGTGAACCAGCTCAAATTATACTTTCACTGTAACAAGAATTCTCCTCCTTACTATCCCCCCCCCACCCCATCTCTTCCCATCAGTGTAGCCTGCTAGACATGGTAAGCTTAACACTCGGATTATTCCAGTAACAGTGGTCTGTTAGCAAAAAGTTTTTAAAAACAGGGATGGGGAGAGACAAGATGGAAAGCCAAAATAACAGAAACCTCTCTCAATAAAATCCCAGATATGCTGCCTTTTTAAAACATAGTTTAAAAAAAACTCTTAAAAATGTATAGTTGTACTGACAAGAAAGTAGAAATCCCAGTGGGCCACATGGGAGACACAGCTGAAAACTGCCCAGGGAACGGACACTGTAACAGAATGGAAGGTAGTTGTTGGTCCAAATAACAAGGGGACGTGAATTTCAGTGTTCATGTGGGGCTAGGTGCTGAGGTCTGGGACAGGATGAAGAGTGGGGAGCCAAACCCCTTATATGCAGCGGGATTGGCAAATAGCTGTAGTGTCAGCCAAAGGGTAGACCAGAAAGACTTCATCCATCAGTCCAGCCAGTAGCTAAGACAGAAAGCTCGTCTGTTTTCTTCTTGGTCTCTGGGTCAAAAATAAAGAGAAGTAAAAACCTTAGGTCATTGCCTCGTGCATCTGAGATTTTAATTTATGGTAATTGTAGAGGCCAGGAAACATCAATGCTGGAAATTAATATAAAAATTCTTTCTGGGCTAGAAAAAGAAATCACGGCAGAGGAAAATGAAACATGCTCTCTCAGATTCTCTGCAAGAAACCTCTGTAGACTTCCACAAAACAGAAGCCTGGCTAAAGATGAACTTACAAATATATATTTTATGCACACACATGCGTACACATATATGACCTCCAGATATCATGAGACAAAAGAAACAAGAGGATTAGAAGACCCTAAAACTTGAAGATTTAAAAAATCAACAATCTGGGGCGCCTGAGTGGCTCTGTGGGTTAAAGCCTTTGCCTTTGGCTCAGGTCATGATCTCAGAGTCCTGGGATTGAGCCCCGCATTGGGCTCTCTGCTCGGCAGGGAGCCTGTTTCCTCCTCTCTGCCTGCCTCTCTGCCTACTTGTGATCTCTGTCTGTCAAATAAATAAATAAAATCTGTTTAAAAAAAATAAATAAATAATCAACAATCTGGAAAAGAATACAAATTAAGTAGGCTAAAAACAAGTAAAGAATTAAGCGGGAGAAATGAAAACCTAAGAAGCAAACAAATAATTATAAAAGAAAATGAGTAGATTTGAGAAGAAGACAAGTAGAAATTCTAGAAATGCAAAATATATTCAATGATGTTAAATCTCAATAGAAAAGCAAAGATCAGATGCTGCTGAGAAAAGACTTGAGGAAATAGAAGATAGATGTGAAAGAATTGCTCAGAATGTTAAACAGAAAGAAAAACAGAAGGTTGTTACGAGATTTGGAAAAAAGGGGAACCTGAGTGGCTCAGTCAGTTAAGCACCAGCCTTCAGCTCAGGTCATGATCTCAGGGTCCTGGGATTGAGCCCCACATTGGGCTCCCTGCTCAGCAGGGAGTCTTTTTCTCCCTCTCCCTCTCATTCATGCTTTCTCTCTCTGTCTCTCTCAAATAAATAAATAAATATTTAAAATAAGGAGATTTGTTCTTCCGATCCAAGAGCATGGAATGGTCTTCCATCTTTTTGTGTCTTCTTCAATTTCTTTCATGAGTGTTCTATAGTTCCTCGAGTACAGATCCTTTACCTCTTTGGTTAGGTTTATTCCCAGGTATCTTATGGTTCTTGGTGCTATAGTAAATGGAATCGATTCTCTAATTTCCCTTTCTGTAGTTTCATTGTTAGTGTATAAGAAAGCCACTGATTTCTGTACATTGACTTTGTATCCTGCCACGTTGCTGAATTGTTGTATGAGTTTTAGTAGTTTGGGGGTGGAGTCTTTTGGGTTTTCCATATAAAGAATCATGTCATCTGCGAAGAGAGAGAGTTTGACTTCTTCATTGCCAATTTGGATACCTTTTATTTCTCTTTGTTGTCTGATTGCTGTTGTTAGGACTTCTAATGCTATGTTGAACAAGAGTGGTGAGAGTGGGCATCCTTGTCGTGTTCCTGATCTCAATGGGAAGGCTGCAAGCTTTTTCCCATTGAGGATGATATTTGCTGTGGGTCTTTCATAGATAGATTTGATGAAGTTCAGGAATGTTCCCTCTAACCCTATACTTTGAAGCGTTTTAATCAGGAATGGATGCTGGATTTTGTCAAATGCTTTTTCTGCATCAATTGAGAGGACCATGTGGTTCTTCTCTCTTCTCTTATTAATTTGTTCTATCACACTGATTGATTTGCGAATGTTGAACCATCCTAGTAGCCCAGGAATGAATCCCACCTGGTCATGGTGGATAATCTTTTTAATGTGCTGTTGGATCCTGTTTGCTAGGATCTTGTTGAGAATCTTAGCATCCATATTCATCAGTGATATTGGTCTGAAATTCTCCTTTTTGATAGGGTCTTTGCCTGGTTTGGGGATCAAGGTAATGCTGGCTTCATAGAAAGAGTCTGGAAATTTTCCTTCTGCTTCAATTTTTTGAAACAGCTTCAGGAGAATAGTTGTTATTTCTTCTTTGAAAGTTTGGTAGAATTCCCCAGGGAATCCATCAGGTCCTGGGCTCTTGTTTTTTGGGAGGTTTTTGATCACTGCTTCAATCTCATTACTACATATCAGTCTATTCAGGTTGTCAATTTCTTCTCAGTTCAATTTTGGGAGTTTATAGTTTTCCAGGAATGCATCCATTTCATCTAGGTTGCTTAGCTTATTGGCATATAACTGTTGATAATAACTTCTGATGATTGTTTCTACTTCCTTGGTGTTAGTTGTGATCTCTCCCTTTTCATTCATAATTTTATTAATTTGGGCTTTCTCTCTTTTCTTTTGGATTAGTGTGGCCAATGGTTTATCGATCTTATTGATTCTTTCAAAAAATGAGCTTCTAGTTTCATTGATACGTTCTACTGTATCTCTGGTTTCTACCTCATTGATCTCAGCTCTAATCCTGATTATTTCCCTTCTTATGTGTGGAGTTGGTTTGATTTGTTGTTGATTCTCCAGTTTTTTAAGGTGTAGAGACAGCTGGTGTGTTCTGGATTTTTCAATGTTTTTGAGGGAGGCTTGGATGGCTATGTATTTCCCCCTTAGGACTGCCTTTGCTGTATCCCACAGGTTTTGGACTGAAGTGTCTTCATTCTCATTGGTTTCCATGAATTGTTTCAGTTCTTCTTTGATCTCCTGGTTAATCCAAGCATTCTTAAGCAAGGTGGTCTTTAGCTTCCAGGTGTTTGAGTTCCTTCTGAACCTTTCCTTGAGATTGAGCTCAAGTTTCAAAGCATTGTGATCTGAGAACGTGCAGGGAATAATCTCAGTCTTTTGGTATCGGTTGAGTCCTGACACTTCTCCAATGAAGACATACAAATGGCTATCAGACACATGTAAAAATGTTCATCATCACTAGCCATCAGGGAGATTCATATTAAAACCACATTGAGATACCACCTTACACCACTTAGAATGGCCAAAATTAGCAAGACAGGAAACAACCTGTGTTGGAGGGGATGTGGAGAAAGGGGAACCCTCTTATACTATTGATGGGAATGCACGTTGGTGCAGCCACTTTGGAGAACAGTGTGGAGATTCCTCAAGAAATTAAAAATAGAGCTTCCCTATGACCCTGCAATTGCACTACTGGGTATTTACCCCAAAGATACAGATGTAATAAAAAGAAGGGCCATCTGTACTCCAAAGTTTATAGCAACAATGGCCCCGGTTGCCAAACTGTGGAAAGAACCAAGATGCCCTTCAACGGACGAATGGATAAGGAAGATGTGGTCCATATACACTATGGAATATTATGCCTCCATCAGAAAGGATGAATACCCAACTTTTGTAGCAACATATACGGGACTGGAAGAGATTATGCTGAGTGAAATAAGTCAAACAGAGAGAGTCAATTATCATATGGTTTCACTTATTTGTGGAGCATAACAAATAACATGGAGGACAAGGGGAGTTAGAGAGGAGAAGGGAGTTGAGGGAAATTGGAAGGGGAGGTGAACCATGAGAGACTATGGACTCTGAAAAACAATCTGAGGGTTTTGAAGGGGCAGGGAGTGGGAGGTTGGGGGAACCAGGTGGTGGGTATTGGAGAGGGCACGGATTGCATGGAGCACTGGGTGTGGTGCAAAAACAATGAACACTGTTACGCTGAAAATAAATTTAAAACATTTTTAAAAAAATAAAGAGATTTGGAAAATGAAGTCAGAATATCTAATATAGTTCTTCAGAATTTCAGGGAAGAGTGGAAATATTGGAATATAAAGTGAGTAAGAATTTCCTAGGATCTTAGTATCTTAGATATGACACTAAAAGCATAAGCAATCCAAGAAAAAAAAATAGATAAATTGGAATTCATCAAAATTAAAAGCTATTGTTTCTCAAAGAACAGCCACTCAAGAAAGTGAAAAGACAACCCACAGGATGGAAGAAAATATTTGCAATTCATATATCTAATAAGGGATTTGCACCTAAAATTTAAAAAGCTCTTATAACTCAACAATAATAATAAACAAACTCAATTAAAATATGGGCAAACCATTTGAATAGATGTTTCTCCCAATAAAAACATAAACATAAAGACATACAAATGACTAATACACACGTGAAAAGATGCACAACAGAAGTAGTCATTAGAAAAATGTAAATCAAAACTACAATGAGATACACCTACTCAGATGGCTATAATCAAAAGATAGACAATAACAAGTCTTGATGAGGATGTGGAGAAACTGGAACCCTCACATGTGGCTGGTGGGAATGTAAAGTGGTGCAGCCATTTTGGAAAACAGTTCGATGATTCCTCAAAAAGCCAAGCACAGAATTACCATACGATCTAGTCATTCCATTCCTAGGTATATACCCAAAAGAACTGAAAGCTGATGTTCAGACAAAAGTTAGTGCCGGAATACTCACAGCACCATTCATTCATAGTAACCAAGAAGTGAAAACAAACAAAATATCCATCAACCAAAGAAAGGATTAGAAAAATGCAGGATATGCCTACAACTGGATATTATTTGGCCATCAAAAGGAAAGACATACTGATATGTTTTACCAACACAGATGAACACTGAAAATATTGCACCACGTGAATGAAGCCAGTCACAAACACCACTAATTGTATGATTCAGTTTACATGAAATGTCCAAATTAGGCACACTGATAGACAGAAAATAGATTCATGGGGCACCTACCTGGGTGGCTTAGTCACTTAAGCATCTGCCTTTAGCTCAAGTCATGATCCCAGGGTCCTGGGATGGAGCCCCACATCGGGCTCCCTGCTCAGCAAGGAATCTACTTCTCTCCCCCCACCCCACCCCCCGGTTTGTGCTCTTTCTCTCTCTCTCTGTCTCTCTCACAAATAAATAAATAAAATCTTATAAAGAAAGAAAGAAGGGAGGAAGGAAGGAAGGAAGGAAGGAAGGAAGGAAGGAAGGAAGGAGGGAGCTAGGGAGGGAGGGAGGGATGAAGAAAGGAAGGGAGGGAGGAAGGGAGGAAAACCGATTCATGGTTGCCAGTGGCTGGGGGGAAGGAAAGAATGGGGAGGGACTACTTAAGGGGTATGATTCTTTGTGGTGGGAAGACAAAATGTTTGGAAATTAGATAGTGGAGATCATTGCACAATTCTGGAAATAGGCCTAAATCTACTGAATTGTATGTTTTAAAGGGTGAATTTTGTGATAATTATATCGCAATTATAAAAAAAAAAAGACTTTAAGGTGTAAATGGGGAAAGAGACAACCCTAAATAGGATAATGCTTTGACTATAAAACAAAGAAAACAAAGAGGTTATAAATTAATTCTGATGTTTAAAAACAAAACAACAACAATTGCAGAGCTTCCAGACCAGTTTTGAACTCACGTTGACACTTTATTTTTAAGAGTAATCATCAAGACTGCCACTCTGTGCTGGTACTAAACTAGAAGGAAATGATTAATCTTTGAGGCTGCTCTATGGAACCGAGGCATTCAAAGAGAGGAACAGCCAAACCACAGTGCCTGGCAGGGAGGGAGGAAGGTGAAAAAGAATCCCAAGTTCACTCTTCTTCCACCCACTGACCTCCTGCTAGTGCGTTCCACCAGCCAAACCCAGATGGAATACAGAAGTCAAGGACGTCCACTGATGTAGGCTGTGAAGATCAACTTTCTGTGACATTGACCAAATGGATGGCTAGAGAGTGGAACTGGAGAGACCAATGAAGAATTCCCAGCACTCATTCTTATCATTTTGCATAGGATTTAAAGTCAGAGGAGAACAAAGTTGCCTGGATTGGACCTGGATTGGTCAGGGAAGGGCAGGGCAACTTGATCTGCTATCTCAGTAAGACATCAAGAAGTAAGTGAAGGGGCACCTGGGTGGCTCAGTGGGTTAAGCCTCTGTCTTCAGCTCAGGTCATGATCCCAGGGTCCAGGGATTGAGCCCAGCATCGGGAGCCTGCTTCTCCCCCTCTCTCTCTCTGCCTGCCTCTCTGCCTACTTGTGATCTCTGTCTGTCAAATAAATAAATAAAATCTTAAAAAAAAAACTACATCTCGTTAAAAAAAAAAAAAAGTGAAGATAACTTTAGGAAAGCAAGACAAACGGGTTGCCAGACAGTGATGTCCACCATGGACATCTTCTAGAACTTCGTTTTAAAGACTTTGGTACTTCTGTCATCCCTAACAGTAGACTACCACACAAGAATGAAAGTGAAATGGATTAACTGGCTTCTGCTCACTCTGATCATCACTGTCTGCAAAGTGATCTCTGCAAACATCAAGGAAGGATTTGCTTCTCTCCTAGGCACCCTCTGTGTTGGAGTGTGTGTGGGTTGAGGGGAGGCATCTGACAGCCCAAGTCTAGATCACAGATTTGTACTTCATGCCATCCCAGGGACGTAGACACCCAGATCCTTTCTGCCAAGTGTGGGGGAAAGGGCAGGGAAGATGGAGAAGACAGTTAAGGTTTCCTTCTGCAAGTTCCACTGGCCACTCTGAGCACAACTCTGGTGGGTATGAGCACTGGTCTGACCTGGGAGAGCTTGCAATCTTTCTCTTTGGTGGTACTGTGCCATCAAGGGCAGGGTAAATAAAGTTCAGATGGTTAAATAAGCTCTGGTAGTGGTTTCCAGAAATTGCTAAGTCTGGTACAGGGTGGGAGCAGGCTGGCGTGGCTATCATTAAATTACCCTCCTTCACAGACTCAGAGAATAGACAGACATATGGACTCATGGAATCTTAGTGTAGGAGACAGTCTTAGAGATACTAAACACCTAACATTTGAGGGGTACTTATTATAGGTCAGGCACTCTTGATGGGTTTTGCATGAAACCACCCAACAGCCCCATTTTGCTGATAACGAACTAGAGCACAGAGTGGTGGTTAAAGCAATTTGTTGACGATCCCTCAAGTAGTATGTGGTTAATCCAAGATCAAAAGAACCCTTGCTTTCTCCAACATTCTATACTGCTTAGAGATGATCTAGTCAGATAAGATACTGGAGCACACAGTGGTGGTTAAAGTCATTGGTCTAAGATTCCTCAGCTAGCATGTGGTTGATGCAAGATCAAAAGAGCCCTTGCTTTCTCCACCATTCAATACGGCTTAGAGATTGTCTAGCCAACACTAAACTCAACGTCTAATAAGGCAATGGTTCTTGAACTCAACGAGAGAGTTGCCCAATGTCACATAGCTGGCTACTGCCAAAACTGAAATTAAATAATCTTCCATTTCCTAGACCGCACATTTTCCATTACACAATGGAGAACAGAGAGCATTGCATTATTCCACAGTGGCCTGTTCTTTTCATCATGAAATGGGACCAAAAGGAATGAAGGAGTAAAGACCAAGAGAGGACATCTCTAACCAAGCTCTGTATTTCATCTCCGTCTGTAGTTCTGTATAATTACCCTTTCCTTTCTTTGGGGATGTTTGAACAAAACTGACATAAATAGCTCTTCATGTTCTTCCAATACTGGAGCCCACCTTATAGAGCAACGAGAGTATGCACCGTCAGAAACAGTATGCAAATTTGGATGTGGGGAAAACTCATTTGATTCTCCATCTGTCTCCCTGTTTAATTACTTCACCATAAATTAGCACTTTTTATAAGCTACACTCAGCAAATGTGATCAATTCCCTGACTTTAATGTCAAATGTGGAATATTTTTGACTTTCCAGTATTTAGCCTTTTGATTTATATTCATATTTTAAATATAAATTAGCTGTTGAAATCTACCCAAATACAATGTTGGGGAATTTTTTTCTATTTATGTTCTCATTAAGACATTTCTTTGATTGAATCATTGATGAGATGCTTTTTGAAACATGGCATTTTTTCCTAAAGGGCAAGAAAGAGTGTTTTAACATTTAAAGGATACAATTAGGAAGCATATCATGGATGGTGTGAACTGAGGTTTTAAAGACACAGAGCCTGTAACCCTACTCAGATCTATTTATAGCCCAATAGAATGGCCATGCCCTACTGTCTCTACACTAACCTAATCAGACTTTGATCAACAGAAGGTGAGTACCACCTTCCAGCACTTTCCTGCACATACTGTCCTGAAGAAGTCAACTTTCTGGTTTGTCTGTTGGTGAGATCACCCCATATTTATTGGGTACTCACTATGTGTCCAAACCACTATGTAGGTCCAAAAGGGAAATAAAGAGAAGATGACTTCTGGTAGTCTTAGAATATCAGAGATGAGAACAAGTCCACAAGATGTAGAAAGTGTTAGGGAAACATATAATAAGAAAATATGTATAAATATGTATATGCATCTACTAGTATATCCTGAAATCCTATTTCTTCTTAGTCCTCGCCCACAGAATCCCAATTTTGTTTAGGAAAGTAATGGGCCCACCTCCAAGCAATGGATCAGGATTGGCCGACAGTCATGACAATCCTGTTCCCTAAATTCTCATCTCCTTTGCAACTACACATAGCCATGGGACACAATTCTAAAGAACAAAATATAATGGGGAGACGTCTGTGAGCTTCTAGGAAAGCTTCTGTCTTAATATAAGCTCTGGGGTGCCCCTCCCGCCCTTTCCTATTATGAAGGTGGGTGTGATATTTGGAGTGGCGAAGCCATCTTGAGATCATAAGAGAGAGGCAAAAAGAACTGCAAAGATGCCAGCCCAGAAATCTCTGAGTTCCTGAACTCATGCCAGGAAACACCTACCTTTGGACTTCTTATTATATGAGAAAATTACCTCTGTTACATGCAGCTGAATGCATTCCTAGCCAATACATATATGAATTGCAGAATATATTTAACTACAAAAGTATGAAAATACATTTACAAGAGGGGAAGAGTTACTGGAAAGCTAAGAGTTAGTTCAGTGCTTCCCAATTAGCCTCAAAACATCCAGCTGGTTCAATTTCAGTTCCTCAATTGGGTGGTGATTCATCAGCCTACTAAGACAGTGGGTTCTAAAGTGTAATCTCCAGGCTGGAACAAATGGAGAGAGAGATGTGTTGGTGTTTTGAATGATGCACTAAGCCAGTACTGGGAGAAAAGATAGGCACTGAATGTTCTGACTGGCTAACTGCTTCAAACTCCCCATGGACAGAGTGCTGGGCAGTTGCTAAGCCTCCTGGCTAAGAAGTTTCAAGTTTAGCCCCTCAGGAATGAGGTAAGAAGGCTTCTTGATGGTCCTAATAGTCCAGGAAAAAAGCAAGAGCTAGATCCACAGTGATGTACAAATTTAACACAATCCCTTCATAATTCCAACAACCTTTAAAAAAAAATGTGGAAAAGCCAGTCCTTGAATTTATATGGAATTACTAGTGGCTCTGAAGAGCCAAACAATCTTGAAAAAAAAAAAAAAAAAAACAAGGCCAGAGGACTCAGATTTCCCAATTCCAAAACTTCACCTACAAAGCTAAGGTAATCCAATCCAACAGTGTGGGATTGGCATAAGGATAGACATAGAGATCAACCAATGGAGTAGAACTGAGAGTCCAGGTGGGGGGGATATATATACATATATATACATACATGGATATATATGATATATATATATACATATATATATATATATCATTAATTTTTGACAAAGGGTCCAAGACTCCAAGACCATTCAATGGGAAAAGAGCAATCTCTTCAACACATGGTTCTGGGACCACTGGATTCCCACACACAAAGGAATAAAGTTGGATCCTTACACCATATACAAAATTAACTCAGAATGAAACAGTGATCTAAATATAAGAGCTAAAACCGTAAAATCCTTGGAAGAAAACATAGGGCCAAATCTTCCTGACCTTGGATTTGCAATGGATTCTTAGTCATGACACCAAAGTAAAAGCCATTAAAGAAAACAAAGAAAAACTGGACTTGATTAAAATGAAAACATTTTATCCATCAAAAGATAAAAGACAACCTACAGAATGGGAGAAAATATTTGCAAGTTATCTACCTGATAAAGGTTTAATATCCAGAATATATAAAGAATGCCTATGTTGAACAACAAAAAACAAACCATTTTTTTTTAAAGGACAAAGGACCTGCGTAGACATTTCTCTAAAGAAGATATACAAATGGCCAATAAGCGCATGAAAGGATGCTCAACATCATTAGTCATTAGGAAATGCAAATAGAAATTACAATGAGATACCACTTCATACCTAACTGAATGGCTATAATAATTTTTAATGGAAATAAAAAGTATATGACAAAGATGTGGAGAAATTGCAAGCCTCATACTTACTGTTGGGAATGTACAATGGTGGAGCCATTGTGGAAAACAGATTAGTACTTTCTCAAAAAACTAAACGTAGAATTGTTGTATGACCCAGCATGACCCAGCAGTTCTATTCTTACACCTAAAAGAACTTAAAACAGACATTCAAACAGATACATGTACACTCATATTCGTTGCAGAATTATTCACAATAGTCCAAAAGGTGGAAATAACCCAAGTGTTCATCAACAGATGGATGGATGGACAAAATACAGTCTGTCCATACAATGGGATATTATTGAGCCATAAAAAGGAAGAAAATTCTAGAACATGCTACAACATACCAGAACCTTGAAAACATCATTCTTAGTGAAATGGGCCAGACACAAATGGACAAATACTGTATGATTCCACTTGTATGAGGTAACCTAGAGTAGAGACAGAAAGTAGATTCAAAGTTCCTAATGACCAAAGGGAGGAGAGAAAGGAGACTTATTGCTTAATAGTTATGAAGCTTCTGTTTGGGATGATGAAAAGTTTTGGAACCAGACATAGTGATGGTTGTACAACATTGTGAATGTGCTTAATGCCACTTTAAAGTGGTTATAAAAAAGGCGTATTTTATGTTATACGAAATTTACCAGAATAAAAAAATTAAAGAAAAGCAAAACCTAGGGCCCAGAGTCCCAGTGAAGGGGATCATAACCAAACAGCTCTTGTCTCTATAAGAACCCAAAGATTTCTTTTTTTTCTTCTTAAGATTTTATTTATTTATTTGACAGAGTGAGACAGCGAGAGAGGGGAAAAAAGCAGGGAAAGTGGGAGGGGAAGCAGGCCTTTGCCAAGCAGGGAGCCCAATGTGGGGCTTGATCCCAAGACCCTGGGATCATGACCTGAGGCAAAGGCAGACGTTTAATGACTGAGCCACCCAGGTGCCCCAGAACCCAGAGATCTCTGATCAAAAGCCCCAAAGCACATGCTAAGCAGCCAAGAATTGAATGTCTTAAGATTGGTGCCCTTACGGGCTGCTCTGCTTACTTGTGATCTCTCTCTCTGTCAAATAAATAAATAAAATCTTAAAAAAAAAAAAAAAAAAAGATTGGTGCCCTTAGGAATTTGAGGGGTTTTCCTCCCTTTTAATTAGTGATTACAAGTGGTGTGATGGAAGTATTCTTCTTGAGGGCTGATGGAAATGCTACAGAACAAAGTCTGAGAGACACATACGGCACCATCCTTTGGCCTGAGCGTAGACCTTATTTCCTTCCATACTCTTCATCTATAATTTGGGTGACTGAGTAATCCTAGTGTCTGCTAACTAAACAGGTCCTGTCCACAGAGCAGCAAAGCCATCCTTCCTCTGCTTAAAGGGTCACCTTCCTTAAAGTCAGGCTTTCCAATATGAAACCCGCATGCTCCAGGGGTTACTCAGCCCAGTCCCCTGGGACACGAGCATAAATTGTTAGAACTCCCATGCTGATGTCCCATCCCTTCTTTTTTTAACCCCGATTTTGACATGTGTTTTGTAACATCAGTAGTATGTAGTATAAATGCATATTTAAAATAAATAATAAATATTTAATTAATTAATTAATTAAAAATATACATATATGGGGGGGCCGCTCCATGCCTAAAACTTTTCTTTACTGCTAGAGGTATTTAATCTTAAGACCTGCTTTAGGGCCTTCAGGGAGAAACGGGATTCATGGCTCACCCCTCTGAATTGGGACATACTATGGCTAGCTTCTCTGCCTGTTCCTGCATCCTAACTGAAGTCCTCGGGTCCGTTTCCACATTGGTTCCTATGCTGGGCCTCTTCTTTATCCATAAATAACTATGGCACAAGACCAGTTTGGAAGACAGACCTACTGAGAGTTCCAGGGCAAAAGAAAGAGATCATAACTCATAAGCAACTTCAAATATCCAACATTACCATTCCAGAAAATTTCTTGTTTATTCCCATCCCTGGGGAACTTTGCTGAGCCCATCTTCTCCTCAAGCCTTGGCTCCCTACCAAGTTGCTAGGTCTCTCCTCTCTTCATCTTCTTAGCATCTCCTCCTTCACAGGCTTCCAACAATTTCTAGATTCCTGCTACTTGATTATGCATAATGACAAGCACTACACTATCTTTGCTCATGTCTTCTTCCAGACTCTATTCAAAGGCTTTGCCTTTGACAACCAAAATCTAAAGTAAGGAGCTTCTATAAACTAAAAATCAGTTCCTTCCTTAAGCAGATTTTGCAAGCTTCCCAAATGATGACCCTAAAAGTGTGGGGTCAAGAGCCTCAAGTACCTGAATCATATAAGCACATATTTAAAACACAGATCCCAGGTCCCAGCCCAGCACTTGTGAGTCCAATCACCCTACTGGTGGTAGAGGGGGTTCCTGGGAATCTGTTCCCCCCCAGTGATTCTGGTGCACACTGATATTTGAGAACCACTGGCATTACAAGGAGGTTGACTCAACCTTTTCTTTCCATAGCCAATTTGCTACTGAATGTGTTTGGGCAAATTTATCTTTTACCCTGTTATCCAACCCAAATCATCATTCAGACTTTTCCAAACCACACCTTTGACAAGTGTTTAAACATGACCCTTCAGGAGGATGAGCCCCATAGATACACAGTTTAGTGAACTGATGGTACCTCTGTGACCATTAGAAAAACTCATCCCTAACTCTGGGGATACAGCCCCACTCCATGATGAGACACTTCCCAAGTGGTCACGGGCTGGGGTTCACCTGGGAACTCTTGTCAGTAAAGAACATATACATCCCTGCCTTTGGTATAAAACAACTCAAAATAGAATCATCTTAGCCCCCTCTCTCAGATTTGTGCTCCGCAGAAGTGGGGTAGGAGCTAGTGCCTAAAGTTCCTGGAACCAGCCTGGCAAACAGCTTAAACATCTACATTCAAGTCTCTGAGACAGGTTCCTCTTCTCAAAGAAGAAAGAAGAAAGTATTCTGACATTTGTTAAAACGCTAAGGAAGACTTTATTTAGGACTATTGTAACAGGCGTCAAGACAATCCCAATAGGGGAGAAAGATGGGGTTCAATTCCTAATACAAGAATGGGTGGGAACTGATGATGACCAAGAGGCAAGGTGAGATGGCCAGTGGGTGGAAAGTTATCAAGAAGAGTTATCAAAGGTAGGAGGATTCTCAGGGCACCTGGGTGCCTCAGTGGATTAAGGCCTCTGTTTTCGGCTCGGGTAGTGGACCCGGAGTCCTGGGATCGAGCCCTGCATCGGGCTCTATCCTCGGCGGGGAGCCTGCTTCCTCCTCTCTCTGCCTGCCTCTCTGCCTACTTGTGATCTCTGTTTGTCAAATAAGTAATAATAATAACAATAATAAAGGTAGGAGGATTCTTGCTGAAGGATGGCCAGAGTAAGCAGATATCAAGGGTGGAGGATGAGGAATTTGATCCGATATTGAAGATGACCGAGGTATCAAGAGTGGAGGGGTTCTCTCTAAACCAACTTAGCAGGATTCTTGCTACAACTTGGCTTTGCAGACCTGGCAAAGACATTACCAATGTGGTGGTGTCATCAAGAAAGGGGTTCAGAGGAGCTTGGCTAAAGTTTGCTTAGAGAGAGACTATTTGTCATTAATCGATTAACATCAATCAGAGTTTGTCTTCTTGATTACTCAATGGTGACATTCTGAGCTGAATCAGCCATGCCCTCGGGGGGCTACTAAGGTATGCTGGGTGGGTTGTTCCTTCACCAAAAGTCTTCCCAAATTCCCAAGTCTGGCTCTAATGTTTTGGTTGTCATGATTCTTATTAATCTGTTAGCTGTCATCTTTACTCTTGTCAGCACACCTGTCTTTCCAATTTGCCGTCTCCAGTTTGCCATGAACTAGGAACCAGACGCTGGGCTTGAGTGAAATATGCCCAATTTGAATCGTATTAACTAAGATCCTAGAATGCTGGTTGATGAGTCTTGGGAGGCCCTTGGTTGAATTCCCCTTTAAAAGCCTGGAACTACTCATTCTCACCATTTATAATTTTCTCTTTCTTTCTGGGGGAAAAAAAGTCAAATTAAATTAATACCACTAAGTGTTGTATTCAAGAAATGAAAGCTGGTGTATTTCCTGCGGAAATGTAAATTTCACAGCATTGCAACAAATGAAACACATGTATGCTTTTGAAGCTTTTGAGAGAAATCGATTTCAAAAAACAGAATGGGGCAAGTCTCTTGAGCTGGCCCAATCAGGTAATGGGAATGTGACTGGACCCTGTTGCTGTCAGTCAAATTTTCCCCAAACTAGAGGTCCCAGAAAGGCCCAGCACTTGGTCCTCCTTCTAAGTGGACTCTGACAGCAGGCTCCTTACAAGTTGGGAGCTTGATCCAGTCTGCTCAGACCCATGAGAAAAGTAAATCATCTTGCCAACACAGCAGAAATCTGCATGATTATATCTACAAATCATATCATATTTTTTAGATAGAAAATAAAGAGAAAGCAAAATGACTCTTGGAGAATTCTAGGCTTCTAGATGTCCTGACATATTTACCCCATCACCCAGAGTTAGGCTTGACCAAAGGAGAAAATCCACCCCTGAATTGGGCCAATAAATATGGTATCATGTGAAACATCTTAAAGTAACACTCCTTTTTCAACTGCTAAGGTCTAAAATGAGAATAAAGAAATTGTATGAGGGCCAGAAGAGCTTTCCTGTGAATACAGCTGGTGAACTTCAGGTCATGGATTTTTATGACATGGAGGCTTACTGACTTGTAAACTTTCTGACTTTCTTCTCTACTCCTGGGTAAACTCCAAATGGCTGAACTCACTAGGTAATGAGCTGCCTGCTCTAAAAAATACATACATACATACATACATACATACATACATAAAAATAATTTCCACTTAGACAGTGTTGCTTTGTTCTAACACATTATTTTTGCCCTGATAAAAGAGAAACCTTGGATTTCACCTACAGAAGAGGAGTTTCCTTCTGCCAAGTCAAGGGCTTCTCTTTCTTGCCACAGAAGATGCCACAGGTAGACTTTGCTTGCTCTGGCTGAGAAGGTCAGTGTCCCATCACCACTGTCCTAACCTCCACAGCTACAAATGGGGTGTAAGGCTCGCTTCCTGAATACGGAAATGTGGTGGCCTCATTGTAACCCAGGGTTCGTCAGTAATTTTAGGCTATAATTCTAGAGTAAGAGTGTGCGTGTGTGTGTGTGTAATTGAAATTAAAAGTCCACAGAACAATACTTACCCCTTGTATTAATTTGTTAGAGCTACCATAACAAAGTCCCACAGACTGGGTGGTTTCAACAGGTGTTTTCTCACAGTTCTAGAAGCCAGAAGTTCAGATCAAAGTGTAGGCAAGTTTGGCTTCTTCCAAAGCCTCGCTCCTTGGTGTATAGATGACTTCCTTCTCCCTGTGTCCTCACATGGTCTTCCTTCTGTTTGTGTCTGTGTCCTAATCCCTTCTTTTTTTTTTTTAAAGATGTTATTTATTTGACAGAGAGAGAGAGATCACAAGCAGGCAGAGAGGCAGGCAGAGAGAGGGGGAAGCAGGCTCCCCACTGAGCAGAGAGCCCGATGCGGGGCTCGATCTCAGGACCCTGAGATCATGACCTGAGCTGAAGGGAGAGGCTTAACCCTCTGAGCCACCCAGGTGCCCCTCCTACTCCCTTCTTATAGGGACAGCAGTCATACTGGATTAGGACCCATTCTGATGATGACATACGACCTAAATTATGTCTTTCAAGACCTTGTCTCCAAATAGTCACGTTATGAGGTACTGGCGCTGAGAACTTCAGCATTTGAATTAGGGGGAGAGGGAGGGTTCAGTTTAGCCCATAACACTCCCTCTGCATGCATCCAATGAAGCCTAGTATTTTCTCTTCTGTTCATTTAAAAATTCATATCGAGATGCTCTAAAATTTCAATTCCAGTCTGAGAATGGGACACCATCCATGGTTTGAAAAACAGTGTTCAATGCCTTGTCTCTACCCTTCTATCTGGTGATTGGCCAAGATAACCTTGATAAGGTGCCAGAAAGCAGCAACCCCCAGATCCTCATGAGATTCCTGCCTGTCTTGAGAGAGATCGGGGAAGCACAAAAAGCAAAACCTTGGGCAGGACACACGCAGACAGAAATCCCAGCTGTATCACTCACTCACTGTGTGCTCCTGATCTGTAAGGGACTAGTCAAGCATTCCGGCTTCCTTCCTTCCTGACTTTGGAAGTCCAAGATGCTAAACCCATGGGTCCTAATCCCAGAATCAAATGTGGGTCATATTATGTCCTTCGGTCTCCCCAGAAACGATCACACTGTGTATCCACAGAACTGGGCAGTCCCTTCTCAGGCAAAATTTTATGCCTCACTCACACAAATTCTCCCAGAAATCAGATACTGTTCTTTGTGAGTCTGCTTTATAGCCAGCCCTCTTCCCCCTGCCTCAGAGAACTGTGTTTCATGTTATATAAAGGAGTTCCTATAATTAGTACTTCTAATTTGAATTATTTTTTAAAAGAGATTGTTAACATTCTTACCTTTTTTCAATTTAATTCCTAAGTGAATTAATTCTAAGTGAATTTCTCTTATGCATAATTAGATTTTTTTCTTTTGAAAAAAAAGTTGAAGTATAAAAAAGGCAAGCTGGTTATTAAATATGAATTTAAATTCTCTCCACCTACATCTTAATGTTCGGTGAAGTTTCTTGGGCCAAGGGCATCGAATGATCCTGCTTTCCAACGTGGGAAAAAAGGGGCTGTGCACAAAGTTGAAGATGTTAGTACATTTCCTGGGAAAAATTAGCACGCGGAAGGGAAAAGAGTTGACCTGGGGGTTGGAGACAGGCAGGTTAAGAGAAAAAGGAAAAATCAGAGGCAAGTGCCCAGAAAGAATCACTATACAAGAACACCTGAAGGGATGCCCTCCTTCAGATACAAAAGGAACATGGGCCCTTGGAGGGTCCTGAGCAGCTAGGACAGCAGGCACTTCTATCAAACCCAACATGGGCCATTTTCCACTTTCTTGTTAAGGAAATGAGGTGAAAGGTGCATTTGAGGAAGAGATCACACCAGCGCCATTTTTTTAAGAGCAGGAAGGATACCACCTATGGATACTGAAATGAAAAGCATGCTCCACTTTTTTTTTTTTTTTTAAGTTTCAGGTGTAGGACATAGTGATTCACTCCCACGTTCTCCATGAGCTTGGCAATTGGCTGCCCCTCCAACAGCACTGCTATAATGTATCATCTGTGCGGCTTCTTGATCACAACATCCCTCCCTCTTTGTCTTTCTTACCTGCTTCTTTCCCTCTCCGCAGTCTCCCTCAATTCTCTCATCCCACCACCCTGGTTCCAGAGTTTTCTTTTTTACTTCTCTCTTCTCTTTTTCTTCCCCACCTTTAGCAGCCTGGTCAGGCGTTCCCTTACTCCACACCCAAGCCCCCACTCCCTTCCCACAACGTGGAATTTAGGGCAGAAAAGGCTGTTGACCTAGATTCTAGATTTGGTGATACACACCACCAGAGTGTGCTTTGCTACACTTTGGTCCTTGCCATCTGAGAGCTTAGAATCCATAATGGGCAATCGGTACTGGTCAGCTTTTGCTGGGTAACAAACAATCCCCAAATCTCAGAGGCTTCCAGCAACAAACCATTTTTTCTTGGCTCATTATGAGGGCCGTTGGGTAGCTGTGGCTTTGCTCCAGGTGACAGGATGAGTTCAGGTCTGCTCCCCATGGAACCCTCCAGTCTGGAGCCCAGAATGAAGGAACAGCCCCTCTGCCTCACGCTGTTCTCCGGCAGAGAGCAGCAGCCCAAGTGGCCAAGGCAAATCACAGAACAGCATTTAAAGCTTCTGCTCTGATGTGACCACATCAGAATATGTGAATATGAATATGTTCACTCACATTCTATTGGCCAAAGCAAATGCCTGGCTGAGTCTGTGGATATACTCCACCCACAGGGAAGGAATAAATAGTTGTAACCAAAAATAAACCACAACAAACAAATGTGTGGGCACAGGCAGGCAACCAGCAACACACAGGAGCCGACATCTTGTAGCTGATGATTAATCTGTCAATCTTTCCACCAATCTGGGTAATGCTTTGTCTTTGAAAAGATGTTATTTTCTGGGTAAAAAAAAAAAGTTAATTGTGGTTATTATAAAAAGCTTGGAAAATATGAAGGTAAAATAACAATAAAAGAGCAAAAAAATCTGTAATATCACTACCCAGAGACAATTTTGGTACATCTCCTTCAGGAATTTTATCTACAAGTGGGTGTGAGGGGGAGAGGGTAGTTGAATTGTGATTACATTTCAAGGTTTTGTATCTTGCTTTTCTTCATTAACATATTGCATGCCTTTCCTCATGTCAGTAAAATTCCATCACAAAACTCACATTATATAAATGTGTAATGCTTATTTTTATAATGTAGAAGAACAATTTACATCTTCCTATGATTGGACATTGAAACCGCCTCTGAATTTTTATGGTACTGTAAATATTTCTGCAATGAACATCTTTATAAATACATTTTTATGGTTGATTATTTCTTAAGGATTATTTCCTAAATATTTGTGATTATTTCCTAAAGAGAAGATTTATTGAGTTATAATTGTGGTATAGCAAGCTACATATAAAGTGCACAATTTGATTAGTGTTGACATATGTATACATGAATGAGACCATCACCACAAGCGATAATGGATAATGAATATATCCATCACCTCCAGAAGTTTCCTTTTGCATCTTTGTAATCCCTCCCTTTTACTTCCCCCCACCCTACTCAACCTATTAAAAAGTTTCCTGCCACTGCAGATAAATTTGCTTTTTCTAAAATTTTATAAAAATTAGAATCATACAGTATGTACTTTTTTGTCTGGCTTCTATCACTCACATAATTACTTAACAACTCACACATGTTGCCATTGTGATAAATATGTATTAATATCTCAGTGTGGTTTTAATTTGGATTTGCCTGATGACTAATGATACTGAGCATCTTCTAATGTGTTTATCTGCCATCCATATATCTTCTGGGTTGAAGTAGCTGTTCAATTTTTTTGCCGATTTAAAAAATTAGATCATTTTCTTACTACTGAATTTTGATATTCCATATATATTTTGTATACAAATCTTTATTTGAGATATGATTTGAAAACATCGTATCTCTTGTCTTTTCATTCTCTTACAGGAATGCTCTTTATAAAGAGCAAAATTTCATCATTTTTTAAATTTAATGTGGTAAGAATACTTAATGTAAGATCTACCCTTTAAACAAATTTTTAAGTGTATAATGCATTGTCGTTGACCATAAGCACAATGTTATAGAGCAGATCTCTAGAACTTACTCATCTTGCTTGACTGAATCTTCCTGCCCCTTAGTATCTCCCCATTTTTCCTTCTCCCCAGCTCCTGATAACCACCATTCCACTCTTTGATTTTTTGAGTTTGACTATTTTCAATACCTCATATATGTGGATTTGTGTTATTTATCTTTCTGTGCCTGGCCTCTTTCACTTAATATAATGTCCTCGATCATCCATGTTGTCACATCTTGCAGAATGTCCTTCTTAAAGGCTGGATAGTATTTCGTTGTAAGTATATGCCACATTTTCTGTATCATTCATCTGTTGGACTCAGTTGTTTCCACAGCTGGGCTATTGTGAATAGTGCTGCAGTGAACATAGGCATGCTATTACCTCTCAGAGATCCTGATTTCAGTTCTTTTGGGGAAAAAACCCAGAAGTGGGATTGTTAGATCATATGGTACTTCTACTTTTAATTTTTTGAGGAAACTCCATGCTGTTTTCCATAGCAGTTGCCCTATTTTGCATTCCCCTGCCAGTGTGCAAGGATTCCAATTTGTCATCTTTTGGTTTGGTTTTATATAATACACACACACATACATTATATATATACATATATACATACATACATATAATAGCCATTCTATTAATCTTATTATATACCAACAGGTATGGGGTGGTATCTCCTGTGGTTTTGATTTGTTTTTCCCTGATAATTAATGACTTTGAGTACTGTTTCATATACCTGTTGGTCATCCTCCCCTGTTTTCGTCTGGGAGTTTTACAATTTTGGATCTTATTGCTAATTTTTCAATCCATTTTGGGTTGATTTTTGTGTGTGGTGTAAGAGTTCATCTTCTTGCATTTGCATGTGGATATCCAGTTTTCCCAACACCATTTGCTGAAGAGACTAAAAAGTACTTAATTTCAATGAAGTGTATCTTGACAATTTTTTCCCCTTATGGATCATGCTTTTTGTTGTATCTAACACATTTTCACCTAACTCAGAGTCACAAAGATTCATCACAAAAATATGTTTTATTCTAAAAGCTGTATTACTTTTAGGTCTATGACCCATTTTGAGTTGTTTTTGTACCTGATAACACAGATTGAAGTTAATTTTTTAACTTATTTATTTAATTACTCTAGCACCACCTGTTGAAAAGACTATGCTTTCCCTTCCACTGAATGCCTTTGTAACTTTGTCCAAAATCAGTTGTTTATATATAGAGAAAGAACACATATAAATGCTCTATTTATGAACTTTCCAGTCTATTCTGTTTCTATGTTAGTCTAGTTTTTAGTTAATAACACACTGTATCTTGGTTACTGTAACTTTATAATTAGTTTGAATTGAGGTGGTGTTAATCCTCCAACTGTGCAGATTTTTGAAGCTGTTATTTTGGGTTCTTTGCACTTCCATATGGATTTTTATAAATAGTTTAATCAACTTCTATTCTCAAAATAGCCTGGTGGGATTTTGACTGTATTACACTAAATTTGTAGATTACTTTGGAGATCATTAACATTTTAACAATATTGAGTCTTCCAATTCATCAACTTGGTATATTTCTCATCTGCTTAGGTCTTCTTTTGTTTATTTCAACAATGTTACATAGTTTTCAGTGACAGGTCTTTCCTATCTTTAGACTTCCAAGTATTTCATATTTGTTATGGTCTTGTCATTGGTATATTTCAACATCCTCAATTTCTGATTTTTTTTATCACTAATACATAGAAATTCTATTGAGTTTATATATTGGTTTTATGTATTGATCCTGCAATCTTGCTAAACTCACTTATTAGTTGTGGTATCTTTTCTATAGATTTCATATAATTTTACACATAGATGATCATGTCATCTATAAATAAAACCAGATTTACTTCTTCCCTAACAATTTAAATGTATTTCTTTTTCTTGCCTTATTGCACCATATAGAACCTCCAGTACAATGTTGGATAGAGTGGTAGGCATCTTTGTCTCATTCCTGATCTTAGGAGGGAAGCATTCTCCCTCCTGTTAATATTGTGCTAGCTGTGGAATTTCAGAGGTGCCGTTATCAGGTTGAAGGAATTCCTTTTTTATTTCTAGTTGCTGAGAGTTTTATCAGGAATGGCTGTTGAATTTTGTCAATGCTTTTTCTGCATTTATTGAGATGGTTATATGTTTTTTCTTTTTTTATTCTGTTAATGTATATTATTATTCACTTTCTTTATTTCATTGCTATTTTGCTAATTTGTTAATATAAATTACATTGGCTGACACTGAAATGTCAAATCAAACTTGAGTTCCTAGGAAAAACCCCATTTAGTCATGAACTATTAACCCCTTTATATATTGTTGGATTCAATTTGCTAAAATTTTGTTCAGCATTTTTGCATTCATGTTCATGAAGTATAGGGGGGAATAGTTTCCTTATAATATCTCTTACTGGTTTTGATATCAGAGTAATGCTAGACTTACAGAATGAGTTGGGGAATGTTCCTCTCTCTTTAATTCTCTGGAAGATTTTTGTGTAGAACTGGTAATAGTTTTTCCTTAAATATTCGATAGAATTTCCCAATGAAGTTAAATGAGCCTGAAGTTCTCTCTATAGTAAAGTTTTAAACTAAATATTAAATTTCCTTAATAGCCATGGGCTATTTAAGTTATCTAAGTTATATTAAGTTTCTTCGTGGGTGAGCTATAGTGGTTTGTGTCTTTAACAATTGTGTCCTTTTCATCTAGGTTATCAAATAAATTGGCATTAAGTTATTCATGATGTTATCCTTATAATATCTGCAGAATCTGTAATGATTGGGATCTTTCTCATTCTTAATATTGGTCTCAATCTTTTTTTAAATCAACTTTGAATTTTAAAATAGTTTCAGGTTTACAGAAAATTTGTAAAGATAGTACAGAGAATTCCTAAGTACCTCCACCTACTTTCCCCTATTATTAACATCTCACATTAGTATGGTAAATTTGTCACGATTTATGAACGAATGTTGATACATTATTATTAACTAAAGTCCATACTTTATTCAGATTTTCTTTGTTTTTACCTCATATCCTCTTCCTGTTCCAGGATCCCATCCAGGATCCCACGTTATGTTTAGTCATCATTTCCCCTTGGGCTCCTTTTGCCGTGACAGTTTCTCAGATTTTCCTTGTTTTTGATGATTTTGATAGTTTTAAGGAGTAATAACGAAGAATTTTTTAGAACATACCTCAATTTGTGTTTGTCTGACGTCTGTCTCATGATTAGAAAGAGGTTACAGGTTTGGGGAAGGAAGGCCAGAGAGATAAAGTGCCGTTCTCACCACATTATATCAGGAGTACATATCAATATGACTTACCACTGTTGATGTTGACCTTGATCCCTGGCTAGGGTCATGTTCGTCAGGACTCTCCACTGTCAGTGATCCTCTTCTCCCCACTTTCCATAGTATACTCTTTAGAAGGAAGTCACTATGTGCATTCCACACTTAGGGAGTGGGCAGTTAGGCTCCTCCTTCTTGAAGACATAGTATCTACACAAATTACTTGGAATTTTTCTGCACAGGAGAGTCTTCTATTCTTACTCATTGATTTGCATACTTTTTTATATTAGTATGGACTCACGGATATTTATTTTATACCCTGGGTTATAATCCAGTACACTTCAATTATTTTGTTGCTCAAATTGTCCCAGTTTTGGTCATTGGAAGGTCTTTCAGCTGTGTCCCTTGGACACATCCTTATGGGGACAGCAGTTAAGCACTTCCTTATTCTCTGGTACCACAGGATGCTCCATATTCATCTTACTTCAGTCTTTCTTCTGATCAGTCTCTCTAAAAATAATAAGTAAGTTCAAAAAAGGACTATTTCCAGATTCAGTTAATATGGAGGCTAAACAAAACCAAGAAACCGGACGATTTTTGTTTTTCTATTTTTTTTTCAAAGATTTTATTTATTGATTTGACAGAGAGAGATCACAAGTAGACAGAGAGGCAGGCAGAGAGAGAGAGAGAGAGAGAAACAGGTTCCCTGCCGAGCAGAGAGCCCGATGCGGGACTCGATCCCAGGACCCTGAGATCATGACCCGAGCCGAAGGCAGCGGCTTAACCCACTGAGCCACCCAGGCACCCCTATTTTTGTTTTTCTTTGTACAAATCTTAATATGCTGCCTTATCCTTTGAGTGGGCTCTTCCAATGATCCTAAAAAGGCTGCCATAGTTCCAGGCATCCCCTCTTCACATATCCACACCAGAAGTTGAAAAAAAAAATGCCCAGCTTTTCTAAAAGCTAAGGAAAATTCCCCATAAGATCCCTACCACTTCCCCTCTCGTCTCATTGGCCACAACTGTGTCACAAGCCCATTCACAAACCAATCCCTGGGATGGGAAAACAAGATTCCTTGCAGTGGCTCTGAGTCTGAGCCACTGCAAGACCATCCTTATCTGAATATCACTGCCACACTTTGGAAGGTAATTAAAAATGGGATTATGTTCACGTGGAATAAGGGAAGTTGGGGTAATGGCTGTATGCAAGCTAACAGTGCTGCCATGGGGCTATTTGAATTAGATATCTCAGATATATGTCTTCAGTGACCGGAGACATCAGTCTGCTGCTGGGATTTAGGCAGAAAGTGTGTGTTGGGTGGGGGTAGGGGATCATGGAGGCTTTGCTGAGGGTAACTTGTGAGGGCATTAAAATGCCAGTGAGACAAAAGACTCCTTTGTATCTTTTCTTTCCTTTTCTTCCATTGTCTCTGTCATTTTATTTTTACAACTGCCCTTCTCTCCCCTCCAAATTCTTTCATGACATTTTTTTTGCTTGAGGTCTTTTTTCTTCTCAAAAGACCATGTCAGTTTCTAAATTATCTGCTTCCCTTGTGGGCACCAAACAAAATAATAAGCAAAGCATCTGTAAAAGTTTTCATGAGTACAATGAAAGAGTTTAGTTCTCTGCCCTGTGCCCTGGAAATTTTTTGATAGCTTGACAAAGGTACAGTGAGGATCAACAAGGGGGAAATTCCGTCATTCCAAGCCAGTAGTCGTGGCACATGTGGGCTTGGTGTGGGCTAAAGGAAAGGAGGGGAAGCTGGGTGAGAACATGTGGGAAAAAATAAAAACAGGAAAGAAAAAGTGAGTCTGTCTTCAAGATTTACAACACATAAAATAATTAGAAAACAAAACCACATTCCCACTGGCGCCCTTACATCGCCCTGCACTCCAAATAAGTTCTTGCCTTCCTGCCTTCTCCTCACTGTGCTTACCATTTAGTCAGCACGTGGTCAACTAGAGGTAATGGAAAAAATGGCAACTCCTAGGGACTTTTTTTTTTCACTTATTAAGAAGTCAGGAGGGAAGGCTTTGCTGCCATTAGGTTAGCTCCTCAAGCATATTAAGAACCCAGCTCTTTCCATCCTGCCACCCTCTGTTGGCTTTTTGTCACAAAATGGCTGCCATACCTCCACGAACCATGGCTGCTTTCAAAGTAAGGATGCACTAAGGCAGCCAGAAAGAGAGCTGATGTTCTTACTTTCCATCAGGGTAATCAAAACTATTTTTCACAAGGCTTCAACAGACCTCTTCTTTGTTTCACTGGCCAAAACTCAGTCACATGTCTCCTAACTAGCTGCAAAGGGGGCAACAAAAGTGAGTATCTGCCAAACAGTATTATCTTAGCCATGATTGGCTTAAAACCAATCACAAGTGTTCCCTAGAAACTGGATACAATGTGGTTCTCCCACACTTTGCTTTCTCTACCCCCAAAATCAGAGTTCTGTTAGCAAGAAAGAAGGCAGAGAAATTGCACCAGGTCTGCCAAACTCATTCACACATGTGTCTTTTTTTTTTTTTTTTTTTTTTTTTATTTGACAGAGAGAGACACAGAAAGAGAGGGAACACAAGCTGGTGGAGTGGGAGAGGGAGGAGCAGGCCTCCCACAGAGCAGGGAGCCCGATTCGGGGCTCAATCCCAGGACCCTGGGATCATGACCTGAACCGAAGGCAGATGCTTAATGACTGAACCACCCAGGTGTCCGCACACATGTGTCTTTTATTCTATTCATCTCACTTACAGTGACCTCACCAACCCCCTCCTCTTGCTGAAGATCAATTCATATTTTAAGACCCAAGGTAACCTTACCTTTAAGACTCACCTAGGACCTGCAGTCCCATCTCTGGTACAGGGGAAAAGCCCAGGCCCTGGAGACTGCTTTCCTAGATGTGAATTCTGGCCAAGCCCCTTTTAGTTGCAGTCTTTCAGGAATTGATTTGGCCTTTTAAGAGTGAGGACCCTTCAATATCCTCATCTGTCCAAAGAACATGAGTACAACGGCTAGCACAAAGCTGTCTTCAACTTTTAATTTTTTTATTAATATTATTAACTTATTTTTTAAAAGAAAGGCATACTGACACCTGCAGCACCTCATCTGGATGTATCTGGCATCCTAGAAGCTTGACTACCCTACGTTCTCCCACAACCGGACCTTGAGAGCTTGTCTGGAGGTTCTAGTAGGGGAGCACAGCTACTGGTATACCCTTGACCAAAGAACAGTCCTCCTCTATCGGGGAAAGTCATCCTCTTCATATGAGTGCACAGCTTTGGGAGGGACGCACATGGAGTGATGAGAGAGGAAGGAGATACCGGCCTTGCCAACCAGATCAGCCAACTCCTGGCAATCAATGGGGTGACAGATGTCACAGCCAGATTGCCTTCACATCTTGTCTTCAGTTTTTAAAAAATTGTTGGATGGATGGATAAACGAATGGATGGATGGATGGATGGATAAAAGGACAGATGGATGGATGGATGGATGGACGGGTGGATGGATGATTGGATAGATGGTTCATATCCAGCCCCACAGAGCCCCTAAAAAGATTAAATTAGATGGTGTATATGAAAAGACTGAAAGATTCCTGGCACATAGTAAATGCTCATTAGACACAAGTAGAAACTGATCATATCATTTCCCTACTTCAAAACCTTCAGTAGCTTCGGTTACCCTTGGGGTAAATGATCAAGTCCAAACTGCTTGTACAATCTGGCCTTTGGCTTCCTCTTGGGACCCTCCCTGTCAGCTTCACTCACACTGTCTGTCGTCGGCACACCTGCTCCTCCCACCTGGAACTGGATGAGCCTGTTCTTCCTTCCTTAGGAAGCCTTGGGAGACTTTTCCTCTGGGGATCTTCATTTCTGCTCTTCTCACAAGCTATGCCAAATAAGGTTCCCAGGGCAGCAGGGAGTTGGGACATCCAAGAAGAATTTATTCAGGGAGAGATTTCAGAGCTGGGAAGCAAAAAAACATCTTCTCAAATCTGCACTGCCAAGGCCGCAGGCTAAACCAACAGGATTCATCTTGTTCTGCATCTTGGGAAGTAGGAGGCGGGGATCAGGGTGAGATGCAGAGAGGGCTGGAACTACAAAGGACAGGCAAGCTCCTCAAGGAACCTGGCCCAAACAGAACTTGGAAAGACCCCATAATTACCAGGGAACCTACAATTTCCCAAGAGTTATAATTGCAATCTCCTGAGATGCCTCATTTTATAATAAAGTAGTTTCTTATACTTCTTGCATGTCCAAAGCTAAACTGTTAATCTACTTTTCCTTCCTTCCAGCTCCTCCTCCCTAACTCCCTATCTCTGCCCATGATGCTGTCATTCACAGTCCCCCACACCCTTCATCCCCGACTCTCACATCACCCGCACAGTGGTCCTCACACTATTCCCATGGCCCCGCCCCGCCACTGGCTCACTGCGCATGCTCAGACCCTGTTGTCACTTCCGGGGGGGCTTCTCCCCACCCCAGGCATTTCCTGCTCACAGATCCTGAATACCTTCCTAAACTACCCCTCCCATCCCCTCGGCTGCCTCCTCAAGTACCTTCACTAACTCCCCATCATCTCCTTCATTAAGTGCAATGTCTCACCTGGTGCTCTGGACCCTGGACCCTGAGGGCCAGGTAACGTTTGGTCCTGTTTCTCATTTGGCTTCCTCATCCTCCCTTTTTTTCTTTCTTTATTTTAAAACATGTCATACATTCAAAAGATTGTTCCTAAGAGACGTACAATTATTTTTATAAAGATCGTGCCTGTGAAAACACCAGTTGCAGTAAGACTCAGTTATGCCGCGTGTGATAGATGGCCAATGATTTCTGTGCTCCCCCATTTAACTGTTTCCCTTCTGCCTCCAAGAACGAATACTCCCCCTGACATTTGTAGGAGCATTCCCTTGATTTTTTCTCTTTATTACTGAAGTACAACTGATATACAATATCCTATAATATCCCCACATTATGTCTAATTATCATCAGTCACCACAAAGAATTATTACAATATTATGGACTGTATTCCCCTGATTTCTTTATAGTTTTGCCACTTATTCTTAAATGACATGCTGTCTAGGGTTGCCGGATTCTGAATTCTCTACAGATTGTATCATCTATATTTATTATGCCGTGACTAGCTTCTTTTTTTAACAGCTTTTTGGAGATAGAATTCACATACCATGCAATTCACCCATTTCAAGTGTCTAATTCAATGGTTTCGGTAGGTTTCATGTATTTAAGGTAACCATCATCTAAATCAAATTTTCGAAAATTTTATCCCCCTAGCAAGAACCCCTGTGCTCATTAGCACCCCCTCACACCCTAGGCAATCACCAATCTATTTTCTGTCCCTACACATTTATCTATTGTATTCTAGTTCATAAAACAGACTCACTCATTTGGCCATTTGCACATTCTGAGCTGTCACAAAATTGGACCACTCTTCTCCCGTGATGTGCCCACGCACTGGTCACTCCATCTGGAGAGACTTGCTGGCCATTGCTGCCCACCCCGGGGGCTGAGGGCTTCTGCAGGACCCAACCCTGTCCTCTCTGTTCCAGGAAGTCTTTCCTCTTTCCTACTGCACTCCCGTGTGATTCTCCCCTTGCCAAATTCTCAATATAAGCTGTGTGTGTTCACTTCATAGGGTCTAGGACCTCCCCCACTGGTCTGTCAGTTCTGTGAAGGGTCAAGGCCCTGTCTGGTTGGTTCCCTGTTGTCCCCCAAAGTCAGCTGAATCCCACATATAGCAGGTGTCCCATGAGTGAGCACTGAGGGAACAAGAGACACACATGTTGTTCTGGCAAGATCATCATGATGTGTGTCTATAACCCAGTACTGGGAAGCAGGGAGCTCACTAGGTATAATCAGAACACCATGCTTGAATGGGTTCAACCTGCTGGAGAGACTGGCTCTTTCCCTACCCCTGTACAAATCTCAGGCAGGGCCTATGGCTTCCTGCTTCTCTCAGATAATACATTCACAACATCCAGCCCACATCATAGTCAAATCTCCATTTAACAGTAAAGTCCTTCCCCCATCAGTTTAGACCTCCTCTGGCAGGCCCCTGGAACCATGCGGATGGTTTCTTCTCTCTTTCTCTCACCTTGCGGGCTACACCGTTGACCTTGCCAAGGTTAGAATCAGGGAGGAGGGCAGAGTAAACAGCCATTGGCCATGTTCCTGTGTGAAGCCAACTCCTTCTCTGAGCCTCCATCCACCCCCTCTCCCCCAAACTGGGGATATTTCCCACCTGTCATGCCTGTGACTCAGGCAGTAGAGTCCCATCCAGATGGCCACTTAAAAGCCCTCCCTTGGCCCCTCATCACCTAGCAATGCCTCTAGCTTCTCTGTGCTCTTGCTCTTCTCAGAGAGCTGTGCTCAGAGAGCCCAGGGCTCTGTCACACGCTCACCTCAGGTCCACTGGGAACACGCGTCTTTGGCCTGCGGTCAATGCAAGCTTGGGCACACAGCCCTCTTCCCTGTGGCCTCAGCCAGCCTCTTGCCCATGAGAATCCGACTCTGGTGCCCTGAGGTCCCCAAGTTCCTGGGAATACCTGACATTCTCTACAAAAGGTGCTTTTGAAGTCACCCTCCCACCCCCCTGCATGGAGGGAGAAGACTCAGAGCAATGCCTATTTCTCTTCAAAGGAGTCTTCTAGCTAACCTCCAGCCCCTCTCTCGGCCCCTCCAATGTTTTGGTTTTGTTTGAAGTAGGTTCCATGCCCAGCATGGAGCCCAACGTAGGGCTTGAACACATGACCCTGAGATCAAGACCTGAACTGAGATCAAGAGACAGACACTTAACCCACTGAGCCACCCAGGCGCCCCTCTCAAGTGTTTTATATCAGCTACAGCTGGTGGTCAGCGGGGGCCTCAAAGCTGGCCTCCAACGACGCCCTTTGCAGTCCTGCCTGGGAAACCACATGCCTCACTTTGCGATGTCTTTTTTGTATATCCATTGACTTGGAGCTTCAGCCAAAATGGAGACACGAGTCCCATTTCAACATCATATACTTGTCTTTTCTCTCATGAGACCGTATGCTCCTGGAAGCAGGAACTCTGCCATACTCCCCCTCATTGCCTTCTCCCCTCTCCCCTGGTGCTTAGTGTCACCGTGCTCCAGGAGCCTGGCAGTGGTTTGGAGGAAGACCACCATGGTGGTGACCCAGCAACATGACAGAGTTCTGGGGAGGAAATGGCATAAGAGTTCAACTCTAGGGCAATGGCTCAAAGGGAAGACTTTAGAAGTTCTGTTTTAGAAGCTGCTCAGGCTTGGAAGCTATTTCTCAACAAAGCTAGGGACCCCTCTGGTCTGGTTTCCTTTGGCATGGGTCCAAAACTAGTAGATCACATAAGTAATGTCATAAAGTAATTGTCTCGGTAATGCTGAGAACATACAACATAGAAAGGATGGGGTTTAAGAGGGAACAAAGGATTACTCTCATTGCGTCTAGGTCCCTCCGATGATTTTTTCTAGAGAACTCTGTTTCCAAAATTGAGAGCTGTCACCAACCACTTCTTTGGGACATGAGGAAATATTACTGGTCCCTGGGTTTGGCCCTGATGAAGGTGTATGTTCCAGCCCTTGCACACACAGAGAAGCAGAATGTCTTAACAGGGTGAAGAGTTCTGGGATAAGAAATGATGGCAAAAACTGTCAGACTTCTACCTCAGGACCCCTGAGGTTGGGGTATCTGTTATATCCAGAACACACCAGCTTCCATCCAGACCCATTTGAGTGTCAAATATTGATTGACACGAGATGGGAATGCTGAGTTAAGGGCTCCAAACTTCTCCCTTCTAGTAAATTCTCCACCTTACTTTTACCCATCAACCCTCCTCTCAAATGCCTCCCCAGTCTACCACCTCCTCCCTGTCCCCACCCCAGCCCTCCGTCAGGTCTCTACCATCACTTAAGTGGATTTGTACGTAAGAGTTTAAACTGGTTCACCTCTTACCAGTCTGTTATCAGACTACCTTCAGCACGGACACCTGTTATGGGCTGAATTGTACCCCGTGTCATATATTGAAGCCTTAACCTACAGTACCTCAGAATGGAACTGTATTCGGAGATAAGGCTTTTAATGAGGTCATTAGAGGGGGCCCTAATCCAATAGGACTGGTGTCTTCACTAGAAGAGGAAATCTGGACACAGACATGCACACACACTGGAGGGAAGACTGTGTGAAGACACCGGGAGAAGACGGCCATCTACTACTAACTAAGGAGGGAGGCCTCAGAAGAGACTAAACCTGCCGACACCTTGATCTTGGACTTCCAGCCTCCAGGACAGTAAGAAAATAAATGTCTGTGGTTTCAGTCACCCAGCCTGGAGTACTTTGTCATGGCCGCCCTTGCAGACTAATGCAGAGCCCACTAGCGCCCTACACAGACATCTGCCCATAGATCCTGTTTAAAACTCTGCTCTAGCTCTCAGACTCCCCCATTTCCCATGGGATCAGGTTCAGAATCCTTAGCACGGCATATCTGGATCTTCTCCCAAACCTAACCTGCCTCTCTGCTGTCCTCTCCTGCTGACCTGTCCTAGCCCATGCCATCATTCCTAATCTCATGACGCAACACACCAGCATAAACGTCAGAACGCACTGTGCCTCGACCACTTCCCTGACTTGGCAGACTGTCAGCTGTCTGGGAATCACCCTCTCTGTGCCTCCCTCATCCTTCAAGAGATGCTTATAATGTACACAATTGTTGAATTACTATGTTGTGCATCTGAACATCATATGTTAACTCTACTTCAGTAATAAATCTTTTTAAAAATAAACCTGAGGCAAAGAAATAATAACATGATAAACTGTGTAATAGTTTACCTAGTTGCTTATTATTTATTATCTTATTCCTCTAGAATGTAATCACCAAAAGTCAAGTATTTTTGTCTGACTCATTGAGCATCATAACCTTGGGCAGTAGAATAGGACTTTGTACTTAGTAGACACTCAATAAACTTTTTTGATTGGATGAGTGAAGTATGAAAGAAGAAAGAAAGAAAGAAAGAGAAAGAGGGAGGAAGGAGGGAGGGAAGAAAAGAAAGAAAAGAAAAGGGAATAGAAAAGAAAAACAAGGAGTCCCTCAAAGGTCACATAACCCTAACCCATGCTCTCCCAGGCCGAGCCTGTCCTCATTCTCTGTGCACTCCCAGCGCATTCTCTACTAGAACACTTAGACCTTTAGGTGGTGTGTGTTTGCACCGAGTTCCTTGAGGCAGAGACAGTGTTTCATTCAGTATGACTGTAGCACTTAGTAGGTGCTCAATAAATATTTGTTGAGTAGCTGATATTATGTACTTACTATTTGTCTTTCCCTCCAAATTCATATGTTGAAGTGCTAAGCCCCATATTAGGAGGTGGGGCCTTTGGGAGGTCATGAGGGTCAGATGAGGTCATAAGGGTACCGCTTTGGTCTTCCCTTATAAGGAGAGGACAGAGAGTTCTCTTCCTCTCTCCCTCTTTCTCTCTCTCCCCTCCCCCTCCCCCTTCACTCCCTTGCCCTTCTTGCTCCTCCCCTTCCCTCTCAATCTCTCCCTCTCCCTCCTTCGCTCACCCCACCCTGCCACATGAGGACACAGCCAGAAGGGACCTACCTACAAGCCAGAAGAGAGCTGTCGCTAGCAACCCAATCAGCCAGTGCCCAGCCTCCAGGGCTGTGGGAAAAATACACAACTGTTGTGTAAACCGGCCAGCCTGTGGCATCTGGTTACAGCAGCCTGAGCAGATTCTAAAGGGCTGGACGGCTGTTAAATGAAGGGGACGCTTTCCACTGTTTTAACCAAGGACTCTTCCCCAGACCTGGCCACTCTTCCCTCACGTGGTGTCTGCGTGACACCCCATCGGGGACAGGCCAGCCCCGTCTGTCTTGTTCTCCTGACACTGATGATCTGCCTCTGGACCGCAGACCTCTTCCAGGTGCACACCATCATCCATGCTCTATCCTCTGTCCACCCACTTTCTCCTTCCAGGGCCCAACGATTGCCTTGGATTGGACTTTTGCTAAAAAGAGTGAAATTTACTTTTTTCCACCCTGGAAATTCCTCGTCCCTTTCTTTTCCCAGGAGCCTCTTTGAGCAAATCCAGCCTTGCCAATCATCTCCCTCGAGCCGGCTCCTTGCCAGCATCGCCCCGATCGCAGATCATTCTGTCCCGGAGCCGTGATGCTTTCTTCGGCTGGAGACGTCACTCCAGCCCAAGCTGCCTTCCTCCGTGCAAACCCCGGACTCCTCGGATTCTTCTCGGGTTATGTAACTGCAACTTCCACAGGCTCTCTCCTAAGACGTTCATAATGCAATACCTCCACGCTTACCTAACTCTAGTCTCTCAGATGAGTTCGAACATATATAAGCTGAAATGAAAAATGTCACCCACCTGAGACTTCAGGCTCCCCGTTTCGGGGTTAGCCATGGCTCTCCTTCCACGGATGCAGGCAAAAAAAGAAACCTGTCGTGTCAACAAACAAAATGCTTGGCAAAGAACTGAAATTTCCTCACCACACTCCTGACATTTCAGTAAGCTTTGCCCAGCACACCCTCCCACCCTCCGCGTGAAGGAGTCTGAGAGCTGCAGAAATTACAGGGCAAGGAGCTGAGTGTTTCCTTACTTCCTCTCACGTCAAGGAGCCTAGAGAAGAGTGCTGAAGTGTGCCTGGATCACTTATGACCAATCAATCAATCAATAAATAAATAAATAAATAAATAGAAATAAAAAGTACTGAACTTGGGTTTGAAGGGTGCCAAGGAGGTGGAAAGCCCAGCAGGTACAGATCAGCTCTGTAAGGGCGCTGGTCCGTACTGTAGCCCACAGTCCCTGGCAGCGAGGTAAATTTAAATCAATTGAAATTACGTAAAAGGTTCTTCTGTCACAGAAATCACATTTGAAGGGCTCAAGGGCCCCATGTAGTGGCTACGGTATTGGACAGCGCAGACACAGAACGTGTCCGTCCTCGCGGAAAGTTCTTTGCCGCAGCTCTGACGTATATGCTAAGTCCTGTTTACAAGGAATACCGCAACGTGAGGTTCCTCCTGCTGAAATGAGTGTTGGGAAAGCGGGAGTGAACTTTGGGGACTGCCAGAAGCATGATTTTTCTTTGGAAACAAAAGAATGAAAGGCAGAGAGAAGAAAGGAGGCACAGTCAGACGGTTACCAGTACTATGGTTACCAGTGCTAAGGAGTGTCCCTGCAGATCAAGAGAGATCAAGAGACCCCACAGTGTTTCCAGCCCGAGAAAGCCAGTGGCCAGAGGCCAACTTGTTTGAAGTCCTGTCGGGAGGTGGCACTCACTGTCCCATCTGAAAAGGTGGCTTCGAATGTCTCTGTGTCATCCTGCAGATTTGGGTCGTGGGTCATGCGTCTCGTAGGTGTTTGATGCGCTGTTTTAAAAGACTCAATATGAAAGAGGAGGATGATGTCAACTTTATTTTTTCTAAAGATTTTATTTACTTATTTGACAGAGAAAGACAGCAAGAGCAGGAACACAAGCAGAGGGAGTGAGAGCTTGAGAAGGAGGCCTCCTGCCGAGCACAGAGCCTGACGTAGGGCTCGATCCCAGGACCCTGAAACCATGACCTGAGCCAAAGGCAGACGCTTAACAACTAAACCACCCAGGCACTCCTGATGTCACCTTTACACAGCCACTAACCCCTATTCATGCAGCACTTCCTTTTCTTTCTTTTTTTTTTTTTTTTAAGATTTTATTTATTTATTTGAGAGAAAGAGAGAACGCAGGAGCAGGGGAGAGGGAAAAGGAGAGCTGAGCGGGGAGCCCAACTCCAGGACTGGGACTCGATGCCAGGCCCAGGATCAGGACCTGAGCAAAGGTAGACCCTTAACCAGTTGAGCCCCCCAGGCAGCCCCCAGGGCTTCCTTTTCTTCAGAGCATGTTGGATGCCTGCCTGCATTCACCCGCTAGGGAACAGGCCGCACCTGCCTAAGCCTGTCGGGACAGAAAGCCCAAGGGTCTGCAATCCCAACGAGGCAGCGGTATTTGGATTCTGGGGTTCATGACAGCGAAAGCACGTCCATGTTCTTGGCTTCTCTGCTTCCCAGGCTGTCTCTCCGGGTTTTAAAACCATTGTTCCATTCAAGAAGACTTCATTCTTTTCTCCACGGTCGCCTAGTAAGCGCCCAGTATGCATTCTACCACCGTGTGGTTTTTCAAGACCTCTTAACAGCCATCCTGCAGGAGTAGCCCTGACTTCTGGGCTTTACAAAACATCTGAAGCAAATCAAATCAGTTTTGCGGACTCCTCACTCTGGCCCCCCTGTGTGGTGGGCTAGCCAAAGTGTGGAATTACCCAGAAAAGATCCTGAAGCCAGCAGGACTGCTCACGGGAGTGAGACCCGACCATTCATGAAATCCTAGCCAAGGGCGGTTACCGATTAGGCAGGAATTGTACCGACTGCTTAGCAACAATGGCCTGGCTAACTGTATCCAGGAGAGCCACAGACTGGCAGCCTGCCTGAGGCTGGTTATTGTCCCTGTGGAAACCCACCTGTAAATCCCGCTGCCCAAACTCTGGCCAGGAGAGGGACGATGACGGCACTGGAGCCCAGGCTTGGATATGGGTATCCTCCCGCCCGCCTGGGCTCTGCTCCTGCTGACTTCCCCTGCCCACCTCTCCTTGAGCTGTCATTCACCCTCTCACCAGAACGAGGAGCAGGGGAACGTCTCTGCACCCACATTTGGGAGCTGGCGAGCTCGTTCACCACCAACTCCCGCGGATCCCCCAAGAAGGCTGTGTGCATGCTCATGTGTGCACACACAGACACAGACACGGACACGCACACACAACCTTCACGCACACACATTCACACTCCCACCTACGACATACACCCTCCCCCCACACACACACCCAGACACATATACACCCACTCACCCCACACATGCACGACATACGACACACACACAGACAACATACACACTCACATACATACCACACGCACATATACACATATATGTGCTTCTGAGAGTTCAGCCCTCATCAGAGCGCTTTTGCCTGGACACCCAGGAGGGTGGGAGCTACTGGCCTGAGCTCAGCGTGGAGAGAGGCCCGTGGTTCAGTGTTTTTGCTGTACCTGCCACATTAGCCCAGCTCTCATTAAGATACATTATATCTGTGGCTAGAGCATCTTATGGTCTGTGATGTCGCAGCTCTGGTATAGACAAGGCTGTTGGTACCTGCATAGAGGAGATCTGCGAAGAGTCCAACAACCAGAGAAAAGGCAGGGAGGAGGAACGCAAAGCCCTCTAAGAGGAGGGCAACCACCTACTTCAGAAACGGACCCACCAGCCAACCGCTAACCAGCCTGGGCCCGGGGCTGCTGTGTGGTCCCACTAACCCCGGCGTCAGGCCCTACGGCCCCTTGTTGTTCCAGTGAGAGGCTCGTGCTGAAACCCGCAGGCGTCCAGCTCTTTCCAAGGAACTGAGAAGAAATAATGGATGATGGAACAGCAGAAATGTGATTTTTAAAATTTTTTAATTTTTTTAAATTTTTTAATTTTACTTTAAAAAAATTTTTTTTTTATTTTTTTTTAGCTGGTGCTAACCAGCTAATAATATCGGATTTTCGGGGTGTGCTACACACACTCGAAGCTTCTGCAGACATGAGCTAATTAACCTGAACTCGGAGGTGGGTGCACATAGGGACTGTTAACACTTGAGCTTTGCAGATCCCCTCTTGTAGCAACATGTCACACCTCTGGTGGCAACACGCCAGGTAATTGCTAACCACACACTGGGTCTAAAATACCCGGATTTAAACCAACAGCGCTGGGACCTCTGAGCCGTCCATGCATCTGCATGAGCTTTCTCCCTCTCCACCCCAGATCGGGGCTATTGTGCATTCTTCTAGTCTCCAACACCACTCAGCTATCTTCCTCCTCTGCAAAGCCTTACCCAGCTGTGCTTGCCAGCAAAGGGATCCTTCAGATCCTTCTCTATAGGGTTCAGATCTCCCAGTTGGCCTAGGGCTGTCTCCATTTCAGCGCTGAAAGTGCCACATGTAAGGAAACCCCTTAATCCTGGGCAATCGGAGACCGTAGGCCACCCTGAGTCTCTCACAGCCCTACAGGATTGGTAGCATGTGATTTGGCTCTTAATCATACTGTACGCTGTTTAGCAATATAACCTACTGACATAGACTAAGTCTGTCCCAAGATAACAAACTACTCAAGTCAAGGGTCTTCTATTAATCCCCCCGGTATGCCTAATCTAGGCACCAAGAATTGCCCGTTGACTTCATCTCTTTTAAATACCAGGTCTCTGCTTTGACACAGTTCAAAGTAAGACCCCTAAAAGTTTTTTCCCTCTAAAGACAGGATGAGATTTCCCATCAGATGGTGTCTTGAGCCCTGATCATCAAGGCTGAAGGTCCAGACTGAGAAGGACCTAGGGGTTTTGCCCTGATTAGTAGGATAGCCCTCAGTGGCCAGCCTTTCTCAGTCAGTCCTTACAAGTTTTATGTAATACAGATTTCCAGAGCCCCTTCCCAGAACTTTGGATTCAGGACTGCAGCTCCCCGGATGGTTCTTGATTCCACCAGCCCTTGAGAAACAGAGTTGAAACTCTTTAATTGAACCCAGGTGGGACTAGCTGTGGGTTGTTGATCAAAAAAGGCCACTTACAGTGAAAATCCACATTAAAAAAGAAAACACTTAAACACTTCAGTTTACTTTGAAATATGTAAATGTCCATTTCTTCCCCTATTTTTTTTGGATGAATGCCTAAAGCCTTTCTTGGGTATGGGTTTGCTGATTGGATGGCTTCATTATTTTTCTTGTAAAAATCACATCCATATATTTCTAGTTTTGACTTCTTTAAAATAGAACAAGAATATAAAGATACTGGTGAAGTGTTCTGAGTGTGGAATCCTTCCAGATCCTTGCAATGTTTTTTCAAATCTCTTTACAGTTGTTGCAGCCATATCAAGTTAAGCAAAACTTTTGAGCAACTCACATTTGTTGAGTCTCATGGCAGTATGCAACTCAGTTCTCAGAGACACAACTCCAAGAGGTAGGTTATATCTTTTTGCACAGAACGTGAGTTACATGAAACAAGAAATCTTTGTTGCTTTGGTCACCAGTTTATTCTGGTCATGAAGAACAGAGGCTGGCACATTGCAGGTATTTAATTTGTTTTTAAAAAGATGATGCATGGGTGGCTCAGTCAGTTGGGCATCTGTCTTTGGCTCAGGTTGTGATCCCAGGGTTCTGGGATCGAGTCCTGCATCAGGCTCTTCGATCCGGGGAGGGGGGCTGCTTTTCCCTCTGCCTGCTTGTGCACTCTCTCCCTGTGTCGAATAAATAAATAAAATTTTAAAAATATATATAAGAATAACATTGGGGTACATATGGCCCTTCTTTTCACTGCATCTGGTATCTTTGGGGTAAATATGCAATAGTGCAATTGCAGAGTCATAGGGAAGCTCTATTTTTAATTTCTTAAGGAATCTCCACACTGTTTTCTAAAGTGGCTGCACCAACTTGCATTCCCACCAACAGTGTAAGAGGGTTCCCCTTTCAACACATCCTCTACAACACATGTTGTTTACTGTCTTGTTGATTTTGGCCATTCTAACTGGTGTAAGGTGGTATCTCTATGTGGTTTGAATCTCCCTGATGGCTAATGATGATGAACATTTTTTCATGTGTCTGATAGCCATTTGTATGTCTTAGCAGCAATGGCCACAACCGCCAAACTGTGGAAAGAGCCAGGATGCCCTTCAACAGATGGATGAATAAAGAGGATATGGTCCATATATACAATGGAGTATCATGCCTCCATCAGAAAGGATGAATACCCAACTTTTGTATCAACATGGACGGGACTGGAGGAGATTATGCTGAGTGAAATAAGTCAAGCAGAGAGAGTCAATTATCATATGATTTCACTTATTTGTGGAGCATAAGGAATAACACGGAGGACATTAGGAGAAGGAGAGGAGAAGTGAACTGGGGGAAATCGGAGGGGAGGTGAACCATGAGAGACTGTGGACTCTGAGAAACAAACTGAGGGTTTTGGAGGGGAGGTGGGTAAGTGGTTGTGTGAGCCTGTGGTGGTTATTAAGGAGGGCATGTATTGCATGGAGCACTGGGTGTGGTGCATAAACAATGAATCTTGGAACACTGAAAAAATAAAATTAAATTTTAAAAAACTTAAATATATATATATGCATATATATATATATACACACACACACAAACACACATATATATGTATATATATGTATAAAATAATTTTTTAAAAAGATGCATGACGGGATACCTGGGTAGCTCAGTCAGTTGGGCATCTGACTCTTGGTTTCGGCTCAGGTCATGATCTCAGGGTTGTGGAATCAAGCCCTGTGTTGGGCTCTGTGCTCAGTGTGGAGTCTTCTTGAGATTCTCTCCCTCTCCCTCTGCCCCACTCCCCACTCATTCTCTCTCTCTTTCTCAAATAAATACATCTTTTTTAAAAAGATGGTAACATAATATTTAATTAGATTAATAAATTACAGTAATAGTATAACCAGCATAAAAATGTTGGAAAGCTTACACACGAAACTCAGTAGGCACAGTAGATAAATCAACAAGTGGGGGAGAGAGTGGTCAACCAGCTGTGAGCATGTAGCTTGCCCCAGGCATTGATTTGTGTGTGTTTTGGAGGTGATGGGAATGTCCATTGAACTGGGGAGTCCATTAGGTGAAGACTTGTCATGACACCCCCTTGCTCTCCTGGAAATATAAGAAGCCTAGTTCAATTGAGGGCTGAGAGAGAGTCAAAGGAAGGAGTCACATAGAATTTCAACGATTTTTGGTTGTCAAGAAGCTCTCCGCGCCCCCCCCCCACAAAATCATACAACATCTTTCAACCTGTTTGAAATAGCTAGGGGCTGCTGTGGTTCCCAACTGCGAGTAGACGTTCTACTACTGTTTTAAGAGCAAAATATCCACCAGCTACTTATGTTCATGCCCTTCTTGGCCAACCAGGCATTGGAATAAAGTCCTTTGAAACCACATCTAGAATGTTGTCACAGAGTGAGACTGTCTTGTACAGATCCTAGGGTTACATCAGCCGTGCCAATTCCTCCAACGAGGAATGACTGCTTCCCTGAGGCTAGAATGGCAGTGAGTTCTGGAAGTGTGCATTGCCCTGGCAGGAAGGTTGAGGTGGGAGCAGCAGTGGAGGTACCAAAGGAGCAGTGACTGAAGGCATCGAGGTCTTAGGTCAGCCACGGGAGCCGCACATCTGGTGGGCTGTAGTTTCGCACTCTCCCCTGTGTGGTGTAGTTGTAGGCACCCTACCCCTACCCTCACTTTCTGGCTCCAGGCCTAGTGCTTGAAGCCTCCAAAAGTTTCCATGAGATAGATACCTGCTTTAACTTGCCACAAATTCCTTGTCTGCTTAAATCTACCAGTCATTCTATCTTGCACACAGCTGAGAATACTGACTGATTCAGTACGTGTGAGACTGATCATCAAATGCCCATTCTATAACCTGACCCACATCTCAGTCCCAAGGCCCATGACTCGATGGCCTTGAATTAATCTGTCTTTCTCCCTTCTTTCTGTTTTCACATTTCAGCCACCTGTCTCGATCCTGATCCTTGCCTCTGCTAGGCCCCTTTGGCTAATCCTTCTAGAGGTTCATCCAATTCCAGGGCCCCAGGGCACCTGGAAGAACAGGACCTTTAGACTCTGACAACGTGGGTAAAAATAGGGATTGTATTTGGCTTGAAAAAAGGCTCACCAAGTCTTACTACTGTGCTTCTAAGTTTCCACCCAATGTCCTCCCTTTCTGGCACTTGCTGTTTTTGTTCTCACTTTCATTCTTGTTTTACCCCATTATCTGATGACCTGGCTTGATGCCTACAGTTCTTGCTACTGAAAGGTGCCTAGCCATCCCTCCTGTTACCATGCTGGCATCCAAACACTCCTCAGGGCCCTCCACACTGGTGCTGTCCTACCTCAGTGGTTATACATTTCCAGGGCCCCAAAGGGTAGCCTCAGTCTTCCCTACTGGACCAGAGGTTATTCAACCCAAAGTGGTCAGCCTTTGCTCCCCTGATTTGAGCAGAGTTGCTCAACTAGGGATTCTGAGGCTCAACCATGAGTCCCACGGATCTCCTTCCCATTTCTCCAAGCAGACTTGAAGCCCTCGTGCAAACAGGACTTCTGGTAACCTTTTAGAATCCCAGTGTCTTCAGAAGGGTGGACAGGTGAGCCTAGATTATGACTCTCACATGCACTGAGACAATCAGTACAGTCTGTGGGAGGAAAATTGTCCTGTTCATAGCACCCAGGACCATTCTGGTCTTAGCACTGACAGTCCAGCCTCCTAGGAAAATCTTAATCTCTGGAAATCCAGAACAACTGGTCACCCTAGCAATCAGCCAACGTGAAATCAAGAACGTCTACAAGCTGAGGCAAAAATGATTCAATGCCCTGGGGCACCTGGGTGGCTCAGTGGGTTAAAGCCTCTGCCTTCAGCTCAGGTCATGATCTCAGAGTCCTGGGATCGAGCCCCGCATCGGGCTCTCTGCTCAAGCAGGGAGCCTGCTTCCTCCTCTCTCTCTCTGCCTGCCTCTCTGCCTACTTGTGATCTCTGTCAAATAAATAAATAAAAATCTTTTTAAAAAAATGATTCAATGCCCTTAACGTTGGCACAAAGCAGTCTTCTTTCTTGGTATCTACACACAGAGCATCTTTTTAGACCTGCCAAAATGCTAAAGTAATTATGTTCCCTCTCTGTCGTAGCTTGAAAACATTCACAGAAATCCCGGAGCCTGCTTTCTTCCAGCCGACTGACTACTTAGTGAAGCATTCCTTGCTTAGCTGCTTCCATCTTCCCTCTTTTCATCATTTTAGCTGATCTCTCCTGAACCTCTGCCAATTTATCAGCATCTTCTTGATACCGCGGCACTCCAGATTGAACGCCAGGCGCATTTATGTAGGCTTTCACCTCCTCGTCTCATTATGTGCCCCAGGCAGCAAATGCAGCAAAACCATGTAAGCAACTTATCCAATTATTGTAATTGCTTCCAAGACACACGCACACAGAGACAGATATACTCTGTTAGTCAAGAGAATTAAACACCTTCCGAAGGTCAAAAAGCCACATCCCCTTGGGTTAGAAAATGCAGGACAATGATTTTGGGGAAAATGATGAGCATGGGGGTACAGAGGGCAGCGGATGGAGCTGCGAAGATCTTGCTAGCGATCTCTCTCTGACCCCACCAGCTTGGAGCCTTTGGAGAAGGCAGTCCACCAGCCTGGCTCTCCGTTTCCTCATGAATAAAAATGAGCGGGTTAGACAGGTCATCACAAAAGTCCTTCCCATCACTGCTATTTGGGGAAAGGCAAAGTCTGCTGCAGGGTAGCACCTCACACAGGGGCTCTCAGTGGGAGTGGGGCTGAATTCGAATCATCTGCAGCACTTCCGCAACGTGCACCTGCTTCTCCAACTGGCCTCCTGCTGACCCTCCAGGGCACCATGACATTTGGAGACCTTATGAAAGCTTGTCTAGTGATTACGATGGCAACTGTGGTAGGAAATTGTCCCCCTTCTAAGTCCCTGGAAACTGTGAATATGTTAGGTTTCAGGGAAAAGAAGAATTGAGGTTGCATTTAGAATTAAGATTCCTCGCCAGCTGACCTGAAAGTAAAGGATACTGGATTTGCCAGGAGAGTGACAGGGATTCTTAAAAGTGGAAGAGGGTGACAGAAGAGGAGGGCGGGCGGTCTAAGGTCTAAGGTGAGGACTCCACCTGCCATCGCTGGCTTTGGAGGTGGCAGAAAGCCGCAAGCAAGAACATGGACAGCTTCTAGAAACTGGAAGAGGGAAGAAACAGATTTCCTCCCAGGGCCTCCAGAAGGAGCACAGCCCTGCTGACACGGTGATTTGAACCCAGTGCGACCCATTTGGAATCTCTGACCTTCAGAAATAGAAGATAATGATCTGTAGTGTCTCAAGCCACTAAACATGTGGTAATTTTGCGACAACAGCAACAGGAAACCAACGCAGTGACCTCAGGGGCCAATGTGGAACACATACGCTCACTCTCACATACAATCCCTTACACTGTCTCACACACAGCCTCACATACTCCTGTGGCCGCACTCCCGCACATACCCGCGCTCAGCCATACTCTCTCACACACACTGAGGTACACTCTCTCACACACGTACACTGACACATACTCTCTCACACACTCACAGACTCACACATGCACACTCATTCTCCAAATGCACACCCTCACACACGTACACTCGCTCCCCGAACACATGCTCACACATACAGCGACACTCACTTCCCAAACGCACACACTCACACACACGTACACTCAGTCCGCCAAAACACACACTCATGTACTGTCACTGTCACATACATTCATTCACATACACACACGCACACTCACTCAGACCTACACACACACTCACATGCCTTTAAGAACTAATTCATTCAGGGTTCCTGGGTGGCTCAGTGGGTTAAAGCCTCTGCCTTCAGCTCAAGCCCTGGTCTCAGGGTCCTGGGATCGAGCCCCGCATCGGGCTCTCTGCTCAGCAGGGAGCCTGCTTCCTCCTCTCTCTCTGCCTGCCTCTCTGCCTACTTGAGATCTCTCTCTGTCAAATAAATAAATAAAATCTTTAAAAAAAAAAAAAAGAACGAATTCGTTCAACAGTCCAGGGCTGTATGGAGTAATATCTACGGACTTTTCATCATTCCCAAGAAAAAACTTTAACTCTCATGACTGTACCAAGAAAGAATTTACAATGAAACAAGCCATGGAATGTGAGGGGGGCTTCTGACAACCCCGACTTCAGCCAGGCTCACCCGTGGCATCCGTCGTCACAGTCCAGTGGTGACTCCACATAGCCCTGCCTTCTCTCACTGGAGAATCTCTCCTTCCCAGGCCTTGCCGATCTCCCTCCCACTGGACGTAGAGAACCCTCAGACCATGAGGATAGCCAGGCCGGAAAACCACTCTCCCTGTTCCTTTCCTTCCTTTTTTTAAGGCTTTATTTATTTATTTATTTGTCAGAGAGAGCAAGCACATGCTTGTGCAGGGGAAAGCAGGGGGAGCTTCAGGCAGAGGGAGAGGGAGAAGCAGGCTCCGCACTGAGCAGGGAACCAGACACAGGGCTTGATTCCAGGACCCTGAGATCACGATCTGATCCAAGGCAGAAGCTTAACTAACTGAGCCACCCAGATGCCCCTCTGTTCCTTTCCTTTCAGTCAGTGTCTCTCCCCTCCTCCAAGACTCATTGGAAATGCTCTTCCTGATACCAACATCTGATTTTGTTTTCTTGCCTTAAAACTCCCTGAGGCATCTAGTGTACAATTTTGTACTGTAGGTGGTGGCGCTCACTGGGGTCGGTGGCAGCTGATCTGATGGGAAAAATACTGGGCAGGGAGTCAAGAGGCTTAGGGGCAAGTCCCAGCTTATCCTGTTATTTTGTGGTCACTTAATTACGAAATATGTCACTCTCCACAAAGTAAGTTAGGCCGCTGGCCTTGAAACCCCGCTTGAAACGCTTCCTCAATATTAGTGAGTTTTCATTCACTGGGAATGTTCCGTGTCCCCCAGAAATTAAAAAGCTCCTTCAAGGCATGAGTTGAGCTTCTATTTATTTTTATTCACCCCCACACCTAGAAAAATGTGCTGTACCCTGTGGGCGTCCAGTAAATGTGGATTAGCTGACGGCTGGCTTCAAATGAAGAAAGCATGATTTGGTTCAAACTTTGTGAGTCGTGAACTACTGAGGGGAGAAACTGCTCTCCAGGCATGTGTTTGGGTCTTCTTCCTATCACCAGTGACATTGTGGGAATCTGTCTAAATGTATAAAATAGGGGCGCGTGGGTGGCTCAGTGGGTTAAAGCCTCTGCCTTCAGCTCAGGTCATGATCTCAGGGTCCTGGGATCGAGCCCCACATCGGGATCTCTGCTCAGCAGGGAGCCTGCTTCCTCCTTTCTCTCTGCCTGCTTCTCTGCCTACTTGTGATCTCTCTCTGTCAAATAAATAAATAAAATTTTTAAAAAATAAATAAATGTATAAAATAAATTTTGGCATGATATAAAATAATTATTAGCATCATCTTCATGTTGTAATTATGGTTTTAAGGCAGAAGGTGATTCGTGTGGAAACTATTTAGATGTCTTTATTTTTCTTTATTTATTTGACAGAGAGAGACAGCAAGAGAGGGAACACAAGCAAGGGGAGTGGGAGAGAGAGAAGCAGGCTTCCTGCTGAGCAGGGAGCCCGATGCAGGGCTCGATCCCAGAACCCCAGGATCATGACCTCAGCCGAAGGCAGACACTTAACAACTGAGCCACCCAGGTGCCCCTAGATGTCCTTATTTTATTGAGAAGGAAAGTCTTATGGACTGAACTGTGCCCCCACAAACACACCCCCCAAAACCAGGAGCTGGCTGCTTAACGGACTGAGCCACCCAGGTGTCCCCTTGAATTTTTGAAAACAGAAAAGAGAATGGAAACTTCATGAAATTTACATTTTCCCTTCCCTCACTACTGATGTTCATCCTTCCAAAATGTTTTCCAAACAAAAATATATGCATTTAAATAGATTATTTCGTTTTATTTTTTAAAATATTTATTTATTTGAGAGAAAAAAGGAGCACGTGAGCATTGTGGGGAGGGGCAGAGGAAGATGGAGGGAGAAAGCAGACTCCATGCTGAGAGCAGAGCCAGATAATGGTAAAAATAGGGCCCACAAGTGCCTTCAACCGCATGGACATCAGTGGCTCCTCCCTGGTACCTGAACAAGAGGGATGGCTCTCCCAGGTGACATCATTCTAAAAAATCTGTGCTTTTTGGGGTCACCTGGGTGGCTCACTCAGTTAGGTGTCTGCCTTCAGCTCAGGTCATGATCTCGGGGTCCTGAGATCGAGCCCCGCATCAGGCTCCCTGCTCAAGGGGGCCTACTTCTCCCTCTCCCTCTGCTGCTCCCCTCCACTCATGCTCTCTCTCGCTCTCCCTCTCTCAAATAAATTAAAAAATAAATAAAATATTTATTTTTAAATCTGTGCTTTTGACAACATGTGCACTTGAAAAGAGTGTTAGTGGGTCAGACTAAATCAGTGGCCACTATTCGAAAAAAAATTGAACACTAAACACACACTCACCTGTACGCACCCCACTCCAGCTCTACTTTTCACACAAGGACACCGAATCATGCCTCTGTCTCGGCCCATTCAGGGTGCTATGACAAAATACCATAAACTAGGTGGCTTATAAACAACAGAAATTTATTTCTCACAGTACCAGAGGCTGGAAGTCCAAGACAAAGATGAGGGCCAATTCAGTGTCTGCTTCCTAGACAGAGGCCTTTTCGTTATAACCTCATATGGCTGGGAGAGGGAGAGATCTCTGGAGTGTCTTTTATAAGGGCACTAATTCCACTCAAGAGGGCTTCACTCTTGTGACTCATCACTTCCCAAAGGTCCCACCTCCTAATGTCATTCCATTGGGGTTAGGTTTCAGCATATGAACTTGGGGAGGACCCAAACATTGAGTCCGCTGCAGCCTCCAACCTCCTCTTCAACAGAGATAAGAAAAGCAACCCTTTGTCCATAGCAGTGGACCATCTTTACACCAAATATTTGAATCATCTACCTTACTGTTCTGAAATGAAATCCATACAAAGCACAGCCAAACCACATGCATCTAAATGCTCGTGTGTGACCACAATAGAAGACATCCGTGGGTATCACATACTTGCCTTCCCTGGAAAACTCCGGCAACAGGACAATTACAAATGCAGACTAAAATGGGGGTGTTGCATTGGCAACTCAAATCCCATGAGCACTGTTGCCCTTAGCAACGTCCCCAGAAAACGGAATGCCACGTTGTTTCAATGTATATGGTTGTTACCCAACGGGGTTCATTATATATTAAAAGAGTATGAAAATAATAAAATATAGAGTGGAGTGTGGGTCAAGGATTAGATCACTATTAACGCATGTTTCATTTACATGAATGACCAACAAGACACTCAAAAGTAAGGCAGGCCAGGGGCCACCTCTTCATTGTGCGAGAAAACTCCACACACTGGGATGACTAGCCATCCGGGCTCCCACCTGTAATTACTCTGACTACAAAACCTGTCCCACAAAGATCTGAAGACATTGGAACCCATGCAGAATGGTATCGCTGCTATGGAAAGCAATAAGGTGGTTCCTTAAAAAATTAAACATGGTGGGACGCCTGGGTGATTCGGTTGTTAAGCGTCCTACTCTTGATTTTGGCTCAGGTCATGATCTCAGGGCCATGAGATTGAGCCCTGTGTTAGGCTCTGCACGGAATATGGGGCCTACTTAAGATTCTTTCTCTCTCTCTCCTCTGCCCCTTGCCCCCCCCCACCTTCCCACATACACATGCGCATTCCTGCTCTCTAAAACAAACAAACAAACAAAAAATACTAAACATGGAAGTACCGTATTTCCAGCAATTATACTCCGAGTATATACCCAAAAGAATTGAAAGTAGAGTCTCAGATCCTTGTACAGTCATGTTTATAGCAGCATCATTAATAATAACCAGAAAGTAGAAAGAACCCAAGTGTCCACCAACAGATGAATGGATTAAAAAAATATGGTACATACATACACTGGAATATTGTTCGGGCTTAGGAAGGAAGGAAATTCTGACACATGCTACAACATGGGTAAACCTTAAAGAGATTACACTAAGGGAAATAAGCCATTCACAGAGGGGCAAATACTATATAATTCTACTTACGTGAGCTGTCTAAACGTAGTCACATTCAAAGAAACATAAAATCAAATGGTGATTACCAAGGGCTGTGGAAGTAGAACAGGGAGTTAATGTGTCATGGATACAAAGCTTCAGTTTGAGATGATGAAAAGTTTTGGGGAAAGCTCAACAATGGGAATGCCACTGAACTGTCACTTAACAATGGCAAAATAGTAAATTGTATGGTGTGTATAATTTACCACAAAAAAAAAAAACACAAAAACTGGAAGAGTTGAAAACAGGAAAAAAAAAATCAACACCACCAAAAAACACGCTTCACAGGGCACCTGGGTGACTCAGTCATTAAGCGGCTGCCTATGGCTCAAGTCATGATCCCAGAGTCCTGGGATCGAGTCCCACATCAGGCTCCCTGCTCTGCGGGAAGCCCACTTTTCCCTCCCCCTCTCCCCGGCGTGTGTTCCCTTTCTCACTGTGTCTCTCTCTGTCAAATAAATAAATTAAATCTTAAAAAAAAAAAAAAAACACTCTTCACAGACTTCCAAAATACTCCAGTGGAACTGCCCAATTAAGCATTACTGCATAAATATGTTCTTTAAAACAAGAGGCCCCAACCCTGTACTTGGAATGGGGAGTGATGAGAGAAGTGTGAAGTAGAACATCTCAGGGATGCCATATTGGTTTTATCTCAAGTGCCATTGGAAGTGGCTGGAGGGCTGTGTTGAGAAAGCATTTAATGTGACCTTTGAAGTCAGCAAGGAAGAACAGAACAGTCCATCAGCAGTGTCTTCCATGGGCAAAAGAGGAGGGAAGGATGGCCCATGTGCCACCTGTGCCTAGAAATGTAAACCCTCTTACTCCAGACATCTTTCTCCTATGACTGGAGCCTAAAATTAAAAAAAGCTTTCTAGCAGTAAAAAAGAAAATGCAATGGACATACCAAGCTTTATTTTCCCACATTTCACAAAATGTTTCAGAGTTTAGAGCAAAGAGGAAAACATTGGGTTCAAATACTCAAAGCTATTTATATTTCACTGAACGAGAGAGACTTCCTGTGACAAAGAAATTTTTAAAAAAAAAGAACTGCTTAGGAGATACATAAAGTATGGTTTGTGAAGCAGTCTGGAGGAATTTACACACAGGCAGCTTCCAAATTCAAGAACTGAATAAAATTCTTGTATTTATTAACTTTGACCATGTTTTCCTTCTATGCATAGTCTGCCCTCTGGTGACATTAGCAAGCAGCAAACTCGTCTGGGATTGAATTGACTGAGGGAAAAGGAGCAGAGTCAGGTTGCCGCCCTGAGACCTCCTGATAATGGAGGAAAAATAATAATGCTGTGGTTGCTACTGGGCATGACAGTGATGATGGCGATGGTGGTTGCGGAGGTGGTAGTCATGATAATGATGGTGGTAGTGATGGTGGTTGATGATGGTGGTGGTGATGATGGTTGTGGTGATGGTGGCAGCGCTGGGGGGCAGTGATGGTGGTGATGGTGGGGGTGATGGCAGTGGTGGAGGTGATGGTGGAGCTGATGATGGTGGTGATGGTGACAATGGTGATGGTGGTGGTAATGGTGATGATGGTGATGGTGGAGGTGATGTGGTGATGGTGGTGGTGATGGTGATGATGTCGGTGGTGGAAATGGTGGTAGTGATGGTGATGATGGCGATGGTGGTGGTGATGATGATGGTGGTGGTGGTAGTGATGACAATGATGGTGGCAGTGGTGGCCATGATGATGGTGATGGTGGTGGTAATGGTGGTGATGGTGAAGTTGATAGAGGCGGTGGTGATGGTGGTAATGGTGATGGTGGTGATGGTGGTAGTAATGGTGATGGTGATGATAATGATGGTGGTGGTGGTGTTGGCGGCAGTCATATGTAATACATATGTAGCCCTTCCCTATGCCTGGCTTTACTACAAATGCTTTACATGCATTCATTAGTTTAATCTACGGGGCAGGTACTTTTATGATCCCCATTTAAATGTGAGGAAACTGAAGCACAGAAAGGATATGCCATTTGCCCAAAGTAACACAGCCAAGAAAGAAATGGAGAGGCCACCAACACCCTGCTCTCAAGTATTGACTAAACAAATTTTCCTAAATAGGAACAAGAGTTCTATTTGGAGTTTCATTAAGATTCTCTTTCAAAGGAAAGGTACAACCTGGTAAGTGAAGGCTATCCGTCATTCACACATGTGCATCAAACATTACTCCAAATAGTTGGGAGTTCTCCCTGAAGGTGGGAACAGAGGAGTGGCACTGGAAAAGAGGTTTGGAGCGAGCGAGTTGCTGTTGGGAAGGCTTGTCTCTAGCAGCCGGCTAGAAAGCAGCCACACTTGAGTCAGGAATAGGATGTCTGAAGGTGGGAGAGTTGCAGGCGCAAGACTTATGTGCCTTGTGAATTTCCCAGGAGACTGCCAGTGGCATGTATGGCCTTGATTAATTCTTCTCAGACTCTCTTGATTCACTCCTTCAATGGCTGGTTATAGCACTTCCCCAAGACCACGCATTGGTTCAACTGTCCCCAGAGATCACTGCCATGGTCATTTCATCCACCTAGTATCCGCAGCAGCCTCCCCCTAAAATCAAAACATGCATTTAGGAATAGGCTGAGGATTTTATGTTTTCACATCCTGAGCTTTAACAAAAGGAAGAGGGGACAGGGTTGGGAGGAAGGAGAAGCCGATGCAGGGAGACTGGTCCTGATTTGACTTATCATGACTTCCTCAGCAACTGGCAGGGCATAGATGCTCAGTAAGTGTTCACTGATAAGTAACTAAAGGTATAAGTAACTGATAAGTGATAACTGATAAGTAACTTCACGAATACATGAAGGATACCAGGGATATTGCTGCTCAACATTGGTGACGTCACTGTCAACATCCCCTAGCTTCCCTAAGTAACTTGTTTGTAGCCCGGATTCTCCCCCAGATTCTGAAGTCACTGCATCTCTGAGCGGATGACAATATGAAGGATTTGTGGATGACATCTCTGTTACAAAAAGCATATGCTTTTGCGTGGATACGGTTAATAGAATTATGTCAGGAGTTGGGATTTGAATATGCATGCTTTATTAAGGACGTGCTGTGCTTTGTAGGTGATAATCAGCTAATGGTGAGTATTTCACAGAGTTGAAGTAGGGTGGGTGTGAAAAAGAGTGAGTGGCTCACCATGTTTGATTGGGGGATCCGGGGTGGCTTCCTGGAGGAGATGGTATTTAAGCTGAGAATCAGATGCATCAAAGGAGACAGCCATGAGAAGATGGGGAGCCCGCGTGCACAGTGTCCACAGCATGGAAAGAAAGCGGTGGCGTGGGATGTAGGAAGGAGTGTATGAAAGATGAGTCTGCAGAGGCAGGAAGGGTGTGACCAGGTGGGTCTTACAAAGCTGGGGAAGGGTCTTGGCTTTTGTTTTCGGGCACAGTGAAGAAGTCTATAAGGGAAAGTAGGGGATTAAGCAGGGGAGTGGAACTGATGTGATTTAAGAGAAAAACACTTGCTGTGTTTGAGGACCAGGCTGAAAAGAACAAGAGAGGGAGCAGGGAGACCATGAAGGAGGCTCCTGGCAGAAGTCCAGACCAGCCAGCACGGGGACTCCTGCTAGACTGGAAGCAGAGAGGGTGGGCAGAGACGGGCAGAGTCTCAGCAGAGAGTAGGCAGGACCTTCTTCAGATTAGAGCAACAGGAAAAAGCAGAATCAAGGATTGGATTTTTGGCCTGAGCAGCTGGGTGAATACTGGGGCCACTTACGGAAGTAAGGAAAACCACGGCTGGCGTGATCGGGTTTGTTTCATTTTGCATTGTCAGAAGCGGGGTAGGGAGTGGATGGAGCATTCGGTCTCAGTTTCATTAATTACGAAATGCCTGTTCCACTTTGGGGAGGAACTCCACGCAGGACATTAGAGATGCAGACGGGCTGAAATTCTAGAGAGGAAGGGCAGAGCACGCCCCTGCAAGGGGGCATCATGGTACCGGCGTGCAGCATCTCATGGCTCACAGGGCACCTGACTCCTCAATTTCCCAGCAATCTCATGAGGTCGTTATTACTTCTCGTTGAACTGATTAATAACCACATTTCGCTTGTGTATCTCCTTAGAGTTGCTACAACACTTCCCCACAGGCTGTCTCTGCCCCCATTTTGCTCCTGTCAAGGCCACTAGGGAACAGAAAGACGTGGGCGATGGCGGCCAGGAGCGCAGGAATCACACCTGTTGAAACGTACACCTGCAGAAGCACACAGAAGATGACATAAGCTTTGTACACCTGGGTTTGTGGGGCTGTTCAAAAGCAGTTCAAATTTTTGTTATGTACATAAGAGCCCTCTGCTGTTCAGACTGGGTTTATCCATCCACTGAGATTTTTTTTTTTTTTTTAAGATTTTATTTATTTGTCGGAGAGAGAGAGTGCACAAGCAGGCAGAGTTGGAGAGAGAAGCAGACTCCCTGTTGAGCAAGGGGCCCGATGCAGGACTCGATCCCAGGACGCTGGGATCATGACCTGAGGTGAAGGCAGTGGCTTAACCGACTGAGCCACCCAGGCGCCCCTATCCATGCGCTGAGATTTTTTTCAGCTGATTGCAGCAAAGTTCTCTTTTTTATCAAATGTTCTTGGGCTAGAAATCCCACAGGCGGACCATCAACGCTTTTTAGCATGGATTAATTTGTCATCACCGAAAGTAGCTCCGTATTAGAGAACCCGACAAGTTTACGGTTCAAGAGAAGAAACATTGAACGAGAAATAAAGCGCTTTTATGCTTGAGACCGACCTTCAGTAATGGGATAGTTTAAAAATTGTTGTGAAATCTTGTCATAGTTCCCAGTAAGCCATACCCATTCATGGAGACAAGAGCAGCTGAACGGCTCCTACAAGGAGGTAGAGGCATAAAAGGGAAGGGTATGAACTGGTCCTTAACGACACAGCAGTGGCCGAAACAAGTGTGAGGAGTTTGCCAGATGGAGAGAATGCCCCGAAACCAAGAGAATCCTAGCCGGTAGAGCTGGGACATAAAGCTGGAGGACTATCCCAGCAGGGTTGGCTTTGGTTCTTCAGCACCTGCCACGTGGGGACCCCAGGAGGCTCACTAAGAGGTTGGTGAGCTGCATGAGCGGGGGTGACCTTTAAAGGAGGCTTTGGAAGGTTAGTGTAGGGTGCTCAGAGGAGGGAAGGAGCAGGACAAAGAATGGCCATTTAGGCGGCTCTTCCGAACATCGTGAAAGAAAATCACCAGGGCTGGTGACTTTCGGCGAGGCTGGTGATCACGGAAAGGAGAAAACAGAATAAAATTGAGAGGAAGGAAGGAAAAGAGAGAAGACACGTCTGGGGGAACGGAGGCAATGCTGCATGAACTATGACACAGAAGATCTGGAAAAAGAAGTTCCATTTTTATCAATAACAAAACGACAACCAGAATATTTTGTACTTCTCAGGACTGCCTCTATACACTCCGTCTCCTTACGGCTAATGCCAACTGGCTTATAGACCTGGGCTCGCACCTGCCCCTTGGCCTGGAACCCACGCTAACCGTGGACGAGGGATATCTGAGTGGCAGCTGAGAGCAGTACCACAACACAGGGGATATCTGAAAATGCGCGAGAGCACTTTTGGCAGGTGCAATGACTGACATTTGGCGGCGGGAACCAGGAATGCTAAGCATCCTGCAATATTCAGGAAAGTTCCACACAAGGCAGGATCGAACCACCCATAATCCAGTAGACCCGTCATTGAGGAACCTTGCTGCAGTCTGTCCCCAGTCCCAGCTTGATAAACAGGCATCTGCTGTGTTCTCTATACTATTTCCAACAAGACTGGATACATCCAGAGACCCCTGAACACATGGCTCCAAACACCCAATTCCTACGGTAACGTCCTCGGTATTCTTCCTCCGATGCTCAGATCACCACCTTCTGTCCCCGTGTTTTGAGAATTTACCGAGCGCCCAGCACTGTAGCCACAGTTGGTAGCCGAGAGAGGCAGAGAAAGAGCCCAAGACTTCCTCCCTGCCCGTCAAGAATTTCACACGCCACTGAGGAATAAAAGGCTGGCCCTCCTTAGACCAGACTGGATTTACGTAATCAGATTATAAACCAGCACTAAGTGCTCCATACAAGCCAGAAGGACTGGAGTTTCAGAGAACCTACCTAAACAGGAGGGAAGACTAGATAAACCCTCATCAGGTATTTCCCAGAGCGGGTTCCTTGGACTGATTCAGTGAAACAGCAAATATTGTGACTGGCAGGAAAAGGTCCTGGGGTCAAATAAGTTTGGCAATTGCCAAAATTAACCAGGTATCTTTACTCCAGGGCATCTTAGATCATCTGATAGCTGAGAACCATCGCAATTCTCTGCGAGTGGCTTCTACTCTTCAGGATTTGCTTGGTTTACTTGAACATGGCACACACACTCTCTTTCTTTTTTTAAAAACAGCAGGTTTCACGGTCCTGGGGTTGCACGGTATGTACTTGGGAAAGACCATTGGAATCAGAGCACCAGCCACGGGAAGGCAGGTGCAGGAAAGCTGGGAATGTGCATGAAATAGTGAGATGAATGGCACAGCCGGAGGGCAGGGGAAAGCTAGGCGGGAAATGAGTAATGTTTAGACGCTTACATCAGACCATCTAGGTTCAAGGACCACCTCTCCCACCTACGGGCCACATGAACTTGAACAGGGCCTTTTGCTCACACGTGATACATAGATAAGCTGTTGTTAGGATGGGATATAGTAATACAATAAATATAAAGCACTTAGGGCAGTTCCTGGCACAAAGTGATGTTATTGTCCACTAACATTACAGAGCTGGAGGCCAGACGGTGAAGGGTCTTTAAGTCGGACGAGAAACTTAAGTGCTACATGACAGATGGAGCCCCATAGAAGTTTATTTGTACAGCTGACCATCGAACAACACAGGTATGAACTGCACGGGTCCACTTACACACATATTTTTTTTCGATAACTAACAAAATAGTGCCATGAAAGTGTTTTCTCTTCCTTAGGATTTTCTGAATGACCATCTCTTCCCTCTAGCTTACTTTATTGGAGGAAAACAGTATATAATCCATAGACTACACAAAATATGTGTCAATCAACTGTTTTTGCTATCCATGGGTCTTTTGGTCAACATTAGGCTATTAGTTGTTACATCTCAGGGGAGTCAAAAGTTATACTGGATGGGGGCACCTGGGTGGCCTCATAGTTGGACGTCTGACTCTTAGTTTCAGCTCAGGTCATGATCTCAGGGTTGTAAGATCCAACCCCGAGCCAAGCCCCACTCTGGGCTCCACGCTCTACAAGAAGTCTGCTCAAGAGTCTCTCCCTCTGCCTGTCCCCCTTCACACTCATGCTCTTTCTCTCACATGAATTTTTACCCCCCCCCCAAAAAAAAAACCTTATACTGGATTTTCAACTGTGCAGGGGATCAATGCCCCTAACCCTGCATTGTTCATAGGGGTACCTGGGTGGCTCAGTGGGTTAAGCATCTGACTCTTGATTTCAGCTCAGGCCCTGATCTCAGAGTCATGGGATCGAGCCCCCACATCAGGCTCCTGCACTTAGCAGAATCTACTTCTCTCCATCACCTTCTGTCCCTCCTGCTCATGCTCACTCTCTTTCTCTCTCTCAATTAAATAAATAAATCTTTTTTAAAAAGGTTGACTCTATATTTTTCTATGACAAAATATTTCATTCAAAACAAAGGATATATATAGGTGTGTGTATGTATGTAGTCAATGCCCCTTATGGACCCATGACCCAGCTAAAGGAATTGACCATCACCAATGCACTACAAACCCTCGTAGTCCCCTCCCCCACCGGTCTCCTTCCTTCCCACCAGAGGGAAGCACCAGCCTGACTCGGGCACTTGTCTTTCTAGGATTTACTTCCTAGTGGGCCCACATTTGTGTGTTCCTCTGCATACGCCAGGTGGTCTGCTGCTTTCTGAACATTATCTAGATGCAATCAGACTGTGCTGCTTTTTCTGCATCTTACTTTTCTTGCTCGACTTTACGTTCCAGAGATTCATTCATGGTGAGGCCTTGGCTCTAGTTCATTCATTTTCACGGATCTTTAGCGCCATATTCCCTGACCACATTCCTTACTTTTCTATCTATTCTCTGGTTAGTGAACATTTAGAGTGATTCCCCCCTCCCCCCCCCTTTTTTTTTTTTTTAGCTCTAACAAAAATGCTGCCAAGGGCATGTCACCTGTCACACCCATGCAAGAGATTGTAGATGGCGGTACACCTCCAGCATTTCGAGGACCTACCAAATTGTTTTCTGAAATGATCAAATTCACTGGCCCCCAATTTACATATCCAAATTCCCTTCTTCACATCACTTACTCTGGAAACTTTGGAGCGATAAGTACTACCTAGCAAAAGCTATGTTAAGGAAGATCTGTTCGCCAGTGACAGAGAAACCCCACGACAACTAAAATGGGTAAGAGATCAGAGGACATCGGGGCACCTGGGTGGCTCAGTTGGTTGTGTCTGACTCTTGATCTCCAGCCCAGGCCTTGATCTCAGGGTCGTGAGTTAAAGCCCTGCATTGGGCTCCACACTGGGCATAGAGCTTACTTTAAAAAAAAAAAAAAAAAAAAGGCGCAGAAGACATCAACAGGCGCATCCCTGCAAAGACCTGTGGACCTAGCAAGGAACAGATTTCTTTCGGGGCAGAACCCCTACGGTCTCTCTTATGTATGAGTTGGTATCCACCAATATGTTCATGAACCTTAGAATGGACCTAGAAGTCTGCATGGCTTACAGAAAATCAAATACAGGGGCGCCTGGGTGGCTCAGTGGGTTAAAGCCTCTGCCTTTAGCTCAGGTCATGATCCCAGGGTCCTGGGATCGAGCCCCGCGTAGGGCTCTCTGCTCAGCGGGGAGCCTGTTTCCCCTTCTCTCTCTCTGCCTGCCTCTCTGCCTACTTGTGATCTCTCTCTCTCTCTGTGTCAAATAAATAAATAAAATCTCAAAAAAAAAATCAAATACATAGTTAAAAACTGGAATTCTAACATATGTCCCCAGCTCTGCTAAAAGACTCTGGCCCCAGGCAAGGTCCTTTGCATCTTCGAACCTCACCCTCCTCACGCATAAATCGGGCATCATTATCTAGACAGCAGAATTACTATGTGGCAAAATTAATGGCAAAGGGCTCTTGGCACCTATAAAACCAGATATAAATGTTGAATGATGCTGTTAAGTAAGAACAGGTTATGCACACATTAGGTGGAAGCAGGTTGAACACGATTAATGGGTGCTTCCCAGCTATAGCCTGAACCTCAACTAAATTTTAAATTGCTTGGTTTTGGGATGTCTGGGTGGCTCTGTCTGTTAAGCATCTGCCTTCCGCTCAGGTCATGATCCCGGGGTTGAGCCCAGACAACGACCCCCGACGACGGACTCCCTGCTCAGCGGGGCTTCTGTGTCTCCCTCTCTCTCTCTGGCTCCCCCTGCTTGTGCTCGCTTGCTCTCTCTGTGTCAAATAAATAAATAAGATCTTTTTTTTTTTTAATGGACATATTCTTTTTCTTTTTTTTAAAGATTTTATTTATTTATTTGACAGACAGAGATCACAAGTAGGCAGAGAGGCAGGCAGAGAGAGAGAAGGGAAGCAGGCTCCCTGCTGAGCAGAGAGCCCAATGCAGGGCTCGATCCCAGGACCCTGAGATCATGACCTGAGCTGAACGCAGCGGCTTTAACCCACTGAGCCACCCAGGTGCCCCTAAATAAGATCTTTTAAAAAATAAATAAAAATAAACTGGTTGGTTTTCTATCAACAGGACTTTTCCCAAACCATGGGTTTCCTTTGCCTTCTGCAGAACTAAACAGGAAAACCCGGGGGAGGCAAGCCAGTTTCCCGAGAGGTCACACATCTCTATTCAAGCCTGGCCATCTTCCCCTGCTCCCACTCCCCAGAGCACCACCTGCCCTGCACAAAGGCTGTGGCTTCATCTCCAACACTCGGAGCCCAAACACAGACGGCTGGTGCAAGTAGCTGTTCTCATGAAGCCTCACTGGGATGTTTGGAGCAGCAGCAAGCCTCTCATTTGCGAACTGCAGAGCAAACACGAATCCCGAAGGATGCTATTACAGGACCCTCTCTCCCACAAGCACGAGGACAGCTGGACCATGAGGTCCGCTGCAGCAGGGGTTGGTCTATCCAAAAGCCAATCTAAACAGCAAAACATCAGTAAAAGAATAGATCAATAAAACGTGTTATATCCGTAGGATAGCATTCCCTACAGCCACGGAAAGACAGTATTAATTAACTTGGGAGGGGGGTGGCCAACTCTCAGAAATATAATGTAGAGTGGAAAAAAAGACTTTTTTCTCCCCTGTGGAGAATGCAACTTTTTATTTTATTTTATTTTATTATTTTTTCAGTGTTCCAAGATTCATTGCTTCTGCACCACACCTAGTGCTCTGTGCAACTTTCAAATTTCCTGATTATGGGTTTCCAGGTGTTTGAGAAACAAATGGAAACAAATCGGAGTCATTGTGAAATGATTTTTGGTTGCTTAGACTGTTTTATCTGAAGGCAAGAGGCTATGGCAGCTGATCCACAAGGGTCACACCTTTGTAAGCTCTGTAGTAAAAAGCGAGGACCAGGATCCAGCCCGAGGCCTCTCAGCTCTGGCACCGAATCCTTTCCACCGGTCCTCAGTGCCTAGCCCACTGTGTGCGAAGCCTCGACCCAGTCCCGGGGCAGCGGGCTTGTTGAAGAGTCCATCAGTTGATGTCATCAACTGATGGACTCTTCAACAAGCCCGCTGCTGATACGTAGGACCACACCAGCAAGGCCCTGGTAACACCCGCACGTGACCGGTGCTCTTCTGCAGGGGGTGCGGACGGCCTTTAGCTACAGCATCTTCTCTGCTGGAAGGAACTCTGCCCCTGGGTCCTGAGCCTCCGTTTCTCTGCTCTATTTCTTCCTCAAGGCCTCTGCCTGACCAGCCAAGGGCCATGGAACCAGGAATAGGGCAGGGACATTTCTCAGTAAAACTGTGGTTAAGCAAAAAAAGGAGGAGAAGGAGGAGGAGGAGGAGGAAGGGGAGGACAATGAGAAGGAGGAAGAGGAGGCAGAGAAGGAGAAGAAGGAGGAGGGGTAGAGGGGGAGGAGGAGGAGGAAGAAGAAGAGAAGGAGAGGAGAACTTAGACAGGTGTGGAAACAGGAAGCCAAAGATCAAGATGACAGAAGGAAAGTCTGAAGAACCGGCAGGTCCCAAAGCTTACAATTCCAATAAGCCTTTACCCATCCATCTCTCCACTCATTCACTCAATCCCTCATGCACTCATTCCTTCTACAATTATGTCAGGTGCTGAACTACGTGCTGGGGACACTATGGAGAACTTCACAACGCCCCTAGTCCTTGAGATGCTCTTATGTCAGTGGAGGGGATGGATATCAAGCAGCCCCTTTTGTGAGATAAGTTCACATGGTGGTAAGGGCTACCAAGAAAAATACATCTGAACAAGGGGGATAAAGAAAGCTTGGAGTGAGGGTGGCTCCTTCAGTGTGGGTGGTCGGTGAAGGCCTCTGAGAAGGTGACATCGCTGCTTGGATAAAGGAGGAGAATGCTTCAGGCAAAGGGAACAGCAAGTGCAAAGGTCCTGAGGCAGGACCGTGGTAAGGGACACTAAGAAACTAGTGTCGTGGCCCACAGGGAGCAGGAAAAGTGGTAGAAAATAAAAAGAAAGAGCAAAGCTTAGGCCACAGAGCCTTTGTCAGCTAAAGGATAGGAATTTTCAGATTCTTTTGTTTTTAAGTGAGATGGTAATCCATTGAATAGTTTTAAGCAGTGGAATAACACCGATTTTTTTTTTAGATTTTATTTTATTTATTTGTCAGAGAGAGGGGGAGAGAGCACAAGCAGGGAGAGTGGCAGAGGGAGAAGCAGGCTCCCTGCTGAGCAAGGAGCCCAACGTGGGACTCGATCCGAGGACCCTAGGATCATGACCTGAGCCTAAGGTAGCTGCTTAACTGACTGAGCCACCCAGATGCCCCCCCCCTTTTTTTTTAATGTACTGCTAGCATGACCACACTCAGGCCAGCTCTCCTCACTCTGGAGTCCCATAGCCAGAGATCTCTGAAGGAAACTCCTGCTAGCTTTAGATTCTCTACCCCTGCTTTCCATTCCAGCTGTTTGCCCTGGTTTCCTCGTGTGTTGACTCACACTTCCTGCCCCCAAACCCTGCCCGCTCCAGCTCAGACAACCGTTCTGCCCCATATCTGTCAATCTGGGGCCCAAGCGGGCCACAGCAAGGAAGTCACAAAAGGCACATTTGCATCTCACCTGCATCAGTAGAGCAAAAAGGGGGGGATAGCTATAATAAACAAATATTTGGAGTAGGAAGCGCTCAAGCAAAAAGAGAAAGGAAAATTATCCAAACACAACTAAATAAAGATTTCGCCATGGGCCCCGTTGCCGAGGTACAGACATTTACAGCAGGTGTTTACTTCTGCTCAGGACTCTTTGCCACTCTGAAGCCTTCCAGCAAGGCTTTTGGCCCTTAGGGAAAGAGCCTTACCCAACGCTTTGTAGACAGGGAGCTTGAGAAGCAGGGAGGTGAGAAACTCACCAAGGTCACAAGGCTGCCAAGTCGGGGCTCAGCTCCATCCCGGGCTCCTGACAACCAACCAAGGCTTCTCTCCGCAAAGATTTATGAAAGGCTGGGAGGTAATAAAATCCGCTTGTGCCACCCTTCCCCCTAGTGCAAATTAAGTAACTGATTTGAGGAACAGAAACCCGGTTAAGATTTGCCCACCTACAAACAATGCCGAGGAGAAAGTTGAATGCCGAAAATAGAAGGAAATACAGGAAGAAGATAGCCTCTCATGGGACCAAGAGCATTCATTCTACTCTGAATAATGGAGAGGTTGCCTGTGAGAAGTCATGTCCTCAAACTGAGCAAGTCTGAAGTCTGATGCAAGCCTCTCCAAGTTTCCATAAGATCACCGATTGTCGTAGAGTTCGGTAGTTTGCAAAACGCTGAAGGCCGCGTCATTCTCTCATTTGCTCTTTGCAACGACCCTGACAGCAGCTGGAAGTCAGTATCGTCATATCCCCATTCTACAAACAAGGGGACTGAGGCTTAGCACAATTAAATGACTTCCCCAAATCAAGCAAAAGAGCCTTGGACCTTAGGCTGCTAAATTCCTTTGACAAGGTACAGCTGAAGGAAGGAAGGAAGGATCTCATTTTGCAGACTTCCCAGATAGCCATTGCCCAACACAGCACTGGAAGACACACATGGGAGACTCTTTTCCTGTGGCGTCCCTCCCACATTCATTGGCCTGGTTTCTTGTTGAGAAAGATGTCGGCCCGGCTTAGTTTAAGCAGAGATTCACTTGTCAAAAGAATCCGTTGTGGGGGTCACCAGAAAGCAAATGCTCAGGAGAAGATGGCCAGAACTTCATTCCTTCATACAATACGTATTAATGAAGTGTTTACCAAAGCTGAGCTTTAGGGAGATCGCGGTAAACTAGGTGGGGATAGCTCTGGGCCTCGGGGAGCTGAAGTTATAACTTAAGTCGTAGATGACAAACTAAGGTTATCTATGATAAATGCCATATGACAAAAGCAGGTCATTTGCATCACCAACATGGCTGCCTTAGTCTGTTTAAGCTGCGATAGCAAAATACAATGTTCTGAGTGTCTCATAAACAGTAGAAATTTATTTCTTATACTTGGAGAGGCTGGGAGGTCCAAGATGAAGGTGCTGGTGGATTCAGTGTCTGGTGAGAACCCATTTCCTGGTTCACAGGCAGCCATCTTCTTGCTGGGTCCTCACATGGCAGAAGGGGCGAGGCAGTCTCTGGGGCCTCTTTTATAAGGGCAGTAATTTCTATGATCTAATCACCTCCCCAAGCCCCATCTTCTAATACTACCACCTCAAGGATTACAGCTTCAACATATGAATTTTAGGGGACACGACCATTCAGACTATAGCAATAACTTAGATAGCCCTGGTCTCCCCTGGCTCTTGGAGGGCTCAGAATTAATCAACAAAAAGAAGCACCTTCCTCCCCTCTGTTACTTCCACTTACCTGCAAAATCATTTCCCACTAAGTGAGCATCCAATCAAAGCAGAGAAAATGATAGTCCTGGGTGATTCCCATCACTGCTGCTCACATTCCACTGCTGAGAACTAATCACATGACTATACCTGGACATCATCCTTGACTGGGCAGCCTCCGTCCACACTATGGAGCGGGGATCATGAATTTTTGGTGGTCGACTACCCACTTCTGCTGTAGCCAGAAAGGAGGCTGACCATACCAGTAATCATAACACCTAATGAAATCAAAACAGGGAAGTCAGATACAAAGACATGGAAAGAGATGGAGAAAAGTATGCCAAATGCATATTAACACTATTCATTTCACATCAAGTAAAATTCGAAAGGAAAAGGGCTAAAAGGAATATATCATAATTACAAAAGTACAACCTAACAAATATGTCACAAACCTTTATGTACCAAAAGTTTTTGCCTCAAAATTCATAAAGCAAACCCTGATAGAAATGCAAGCCGACACCGATGAGTTTTCACAATGGTGACAATTTTTTTAATTAAGTTTTTATTTTAATTCCAGTATAGTTAACATACAGTGTTATATTAGTTGCAGGTGTACAATAGAGTGATTCAGCAATTCCATACATCACCCAGTGCTCATCAGGACAGGTGCACTCCTTGATCCCTGCCACCTGTTTCACCCATCCCCCACCCACCACCCCTCTAGTGACCACCAGTTTGTTCTCTAGAGTGAAGAGTCTATTTCTTGGCTTGAATCTCTGTTTATTTTTCCTTTGCTCATTTGTTTTGTTTCTCAAACTCCACATGAGAGTGAAATCATATGGTATTTGTCTTTCTCCAACAGACTTATTTCGTAGCCACAGTGGAAAACAGTATGGAGTGAAACTACTATTACACTACACTTCAACTAATTGGAATTGGAATTTAAATAAAAACTTGAAACAACAACAACAACAAAAATAAATAAAATTTTTTAAATCTTAAGAAAACAGCATGGAGATGCCTCAAAAAGTTAAAAATAGAACTACCCTACGATCCAGTAATCACACTACTGGGTATTTACCCAAAGAATATGAAAACATTAATTCAAAAGGATATATGAACCTCACGGGGCACCTGAGTGGCTCAGTGGGTTAAAGCCTCTGCCTTCAGCTTGGGTCACGATCTCAGGGTCCTGGGATCGAGCCCCACATGGGGCTCTCTGCTCAGCAGGGAGCCTGCTTCCCTTCTCTCTCTCTGCCTGCCTCTCTGTGTACTTGTGATCTCTGTCTGTCAAATAAATAAATAAAATCTTTAAAAAAAACAAAACAAAACAAAAAACAAAGCAAAAAACAAAAGGATATATGAACCTCTATGTTTGTAACAACAATATTTACCATAGCCAAACTAGGGAAGCAGCCCAAGCACCCACCCATCGATGAAGGGATATGGGAGAGGTGAGATACATAGATATATATAATAACATGTTGTTTATATATAGAGATAAAGAAAAGGTGAAATATATATATATATATAATGTTGATTATATATAATAATGTATTATTACTATATGTAATAATAATGTTATATATAATGTGGATATATATAAATGTTGATTATATAAGAGGATATATATATATGTATATATATAATATTATTCAACCATAAAAAGGAATGAAATCTTGCCATTTGCAACAACATGGACAGAGCTAGAAAGTATAATGCTAAGGGAAGTAAGTGATAAGTAGTGACTTTAAACAAGCTCTCAGAAATTGGCTGATCAAATATCACAGAAAGGAATAAGGCTCCAGAAGTCCTGGCTAATAAAATGGACAATTATGACCTAATAGATATATGGAGAGAAATAACTTTGCATCCAACACAGATTATACACTGTTTCCAAACTCTCATGAGACATTCTCCTGGTATATTAGGTCACAAAGGCACTCACATCAAATCCCCATTAGGAAAGCTCTAATAGTACATACTCATGAGCTATAATGGAGTAACACTGGAAAATAAGAACAAGAGGGTAACCAACAAAAATCTATTCTCTTGGGTATTTTACATGACTCATGAGTCATAGGCTTGAAAGAAACTAAAACCAGAAATGACAAGCTGTTTAGAACCACATTAGGAGGGGCACCCGGGTGGCTTGTGGGTTAAAGCCCGTCTTCGGCTCAGGTCATGATCTCAGGGTCCTGGGATAGAGCCCTGCATCAGGCTCTCTGCTGAGCAGGGAGCCTACTTCCTCCTCTCTCTCTCTGCCTGCCTCTCTGCCTACTTATGATCTATTTGTCAAATAAATAAATAAAATCTTTAAAAAAAAAAAAGAACCATATTAGGAGCACTGCATACATAACAAAGCCCATGGGCTATGCTGAGTCAGCATTCAGAAGAAAAGTAGATACCCTTAAATGCTTAGGGTGGAAAACCAGAAGGGTTAAAAATATATGAATCAACCAAGCTTTCAGCTCAAGAAGCTGAGCACAGAGATGGGGAGGGGGAGAGAGAAAATAAATCTAAAGAAAGTTGAAGGGAGAAATCAAGGAAGATAAAAGTAGAAATTAATAAAAATAAAACACAAAAAGGCAACAGAATTGATGAGTTAAACTGGTTCTTTGAATGAACTGGTGAAAGACAAATCTTTGTCATACCTGTCAAAAGAAAGAAAAAGGACAAAATCGTAAGTCAAAAATTGTAAGAATGTAAATTACAAGATTATAAAAATTGTAAGAACCTTTATGGCAAGCATTTTGAAAATCACTAGATGAAGTGACTAATTCCCTAGGAGAATATTTAATGAATCTTTATAGATTCATTCAAGGAAAAGTAGGAAACTTGAATAGTATCTTAACCATAAGAGGGGGGCCTGGGTGACTCAGTCAGTTAAGCATCTGACTCTTGATCTCAGCTCAGGTCTTGATCTCAGGGTTGGGAGTTCAAGCCCCATGTTGGGCTCCATGCTAGGTGTGGAGCCTACTTAAATATAAATAAATAAATAAGCATCAAGTCCGGAGCGCTTTTCAGAAGGCAGAGTCTACCAGACCTTTAGTGAAGAGCTAATTCTATACAAACTATCTCAGAGCCTAGGAAAAAACATAAAGCCTAAATCATTTTATGGTTTCAATACAATACAGATCCCTGATACACGCTTTTGTCTCTTTCTATCTCTCTATCCAAACTCATACGCGTACATTTACTTAAAAACAAAGATGCAAAATTCCATATCCAGAAGTGTATTAAAGGGATAACACAAAATGGTCATTCTAGGAATAGATGTTTCAGTGTTAAGAAAGTAGAAAGACAGTATGATTGTATTAACAGATGCTTTAAAGGCATTTGCTGAAATTCAACATGAAAGTCAGAGATAAGATGAGACTCCCATTCAACACTGTACCGCAGTTATTAGATGTTACATGAAGGGCAGGAAAAGCTAATACTATTAATCTTTTTTCTTTTCTTTGGATTAACGGAAGCAGTCTCGTTTGCCCCTTACAGTTTACAGAAGAGTTCCATGAGCCCTATCTTCTGTGGCCTCACAATGACCAGGTGAGATCAGGTCAAGTATTGTCATCCCAACTCTGAGAATGAGAAACCCGAGGGTCATAGAATTTTCAGATTTTCCTAAAGACGCACAGCTAGGAATCCATGATGGGGAACAGACCCCAGGTTTTCTTATTTTTAAGCAAATTCAATTAGGAATAAGGAATCATACTGTAAAAACAATACAGTTGACCCTTGAACGACATGGGTTCAAACTGCACGGGTCCACTTATACACAGATTTTTTTTTTCGATAAATATAGTACAGTACTTTAAGTGTATTTTCTCTTTCTTAGGATTTCCTCCAGCTTGCTTTATTGTAAGGATGCAGTATATAATTCATATAACATACAAACTATGTGTTACTCCCCTGTTTATGTCATCAGTCAGGCTCCTGGCCAACAATGGCCATGAGTAGTTAAGTTTGGAGGGAGTCAAAAGCTATGCATGGATTTGTGTGGGGGTCAGCACCCCTAAACCCCAAGTTGTAGGGCCAACTGTATATTTCATTGCTACCAGTGACTGACCCTGACCAGATCACTATCCCTCTGAGCAAGCAAAGTCAAAGCCCCGGGAGCTGACTGGGGTGAGGATGGTGGTGGGGGCGGCGGGGGGGGGGACACTGCATAGTGAGGAAGACATAAGGAAGAGAGAGAGCACTGAAGACACACTTCTCGGGGCCAGGGCGTATGTCCCTGGATGCCACCTGATAGACGGGGCCGGCTGACACTCAGGTTTGTGTCCATGATGTTCCAGGTACTCTTCTGAACCACTATGTCCACTCGTAGATCCTCATAACAGCTCTCACAAGGAAGCTCCTGGGTAGCTCAGTTGGTTAAGTGTCTGCCCTTGGCTCAGGTCATGATCCCAGGGTCCTGGGTTCGAGCCCCATGTGGGGTTCCTTGCTCAGTGGGAATTCTGCTTGTCCCTCTCCCTCTGCCCCTTCCCCGCTTGTGCACGTGAGTGCCTTTGCACTCTCTCTACATGTATCAAATAAATAAATCTTAAAAAAAAAATACCTCTCATGAGGTTGGCACTATTACTATTACCCTTGTTTTACAGACGACAAATGTCCCTCAATTTATAGGTTTAATAAGTCATAGTGTCAGGATTTGAACCCAGGCCGCCTGGCTTCAGAGCCTTTGCTTAGATCACTACATTACAGTGTCTTTAAGCCAGTACCCTGGTTCTGGGAGTGAGAGTAGAAACCAACTTTTCACAGGTGAGTTTTAGATATAAAAACAACACCACTGAAAGAAAAAAGCCTCAATTTGCTCACTCAATTTTTTCGACATTGCATGAGACCAGGAGAAAAAAAGTTTCTCAAAGACACACACACACACACACAGATGCACGCACACACACGCACCCACACGATCTGCTTAGAAACATCCATTTTTATTAAGTATCTGTTTCGCTGCTTCCTAAAATTAGACTTAAACCAAAAAAGAAAGGAAGAAATGTTCTCCTTAGTCTGTTTCCTTCAGTCTGTAGACCTATATCCTAAGAGTCCTTCTCGATAGAACTGTAAGAGAATCAGAAAAAAAAAAATATGATTGCCAAGTTAAGAATCACGATAGGGACCATAAAGAAGTGTTAGTCTAAAGAATTACCTACATAATTATAATTCATTGCTCTAAACTTCTTTTATCTGCCACTACACTTGCTTTTTTATGTCAGAGGTCCTTGTTCTCTTTCTTGGCCCTTCAACCTGTTCTAGACCTTTCTACATACCCCAGAGAAAGTGTGTTAGCACTTTGGTTTGGTCCAGCTTTTCCTGAAGCACATAGGACTGCAGAATTAGTTGGTCTGTGTTTACGTGGACCTGCTGGAGATAATCCAAACAGAGTTACTTTACTTTGCACAACCTGTTCCTTTATCCTAGGATACCTGTCCCAACCCAGCAACATCCTCTGCTTCCTTTAGGACCTGGTTCACCTCTTCCAAGAAGCCCTCCCTGATGATGCCATCACACGTGCTCCAATAAAACCTATAAAACTCACCCAGAACAGTAGCTTCTTTAGTCCTTCCCCTTTTGCTAATTTTTTTTTAAACTTGTCAGACCCTCACGTGAAATTATGAACTCTATGAGGGTAGGGACTCTGTGCTATTCAGATCTGGGTCTCCATTACCTTTAAATTAGGAAATAAATTTGTATTTCAAGTTTAACAATTTGTTGTGAAAATTGAAGATCAGTGCCCTCAAGATATGAAAAATACGTTATAGGAGCATCTTGGTGACGTGGTTCAGTCTCTTAAGTGGCTGCCTTCGGCTCAGGTCATGATCCCAGGGTCTTGGGATGGAGCCCCAAGTTAGGCTCTCTGCTCAGCAGGGAGCCTGTTTCTCCCTCTCTCTCTCTGCCTACCACTCCCCCTGCTTGTGCTCTTTCTCTCTCTGTCAAATAAATAAATAAAACCTTTAAAAAAAAAAGAAAGAAGAAAAATTCACTATAGTCCTTTTTACAAATGGGCTTTAAAGTTTTAAAGTTCCATAACTCTTAAACTTTAGATAGAGGCACCTTGGAAACAATTTATAATGCTTCTAATAGGGACATTATAAATAATGTTTATTAGAAAAATAATAAAACAAAACAATGGCCTTTATCATTAGCAGTATATCTGGACACTTCCTTAGAAGTTTGGTATAAAAGCCCATAAACTATCTCAATAAATCAGAATGCAGACAGGGATTGGGACAGCTACCATCCTTTAAGTATTACTATTTCTTTACCAAAGTAGTGATCAGAGAAAAATACCCAAGGAAATAGGTTAAAAAGAAAAATCTTTGAATTTAAACTTTGCATGGGAGGGAAGGGGAAAAAGAGGGAGTTATGAATGATTCAGATAGATGGTTGGAAGAAAGATCCGGTATTAAATCTTACCCAGGCTGGGATGGCAATAATGTCACTTTGCAAAAGAAGTCAATGAAAATGTCACAGATAAGAAGTACAAAATCTGTCAATCTGGATAGTCACATACATTAAAGATTTACGAAGCGATGTCATTGCATTACAGAATGACAGGAATTATGTCTAGGGGAGACAGATTCTCAGAGTGGCAGGTTCTGTAGAGTACCAAGATAATTTTAAGAAGCTTTAAGGACAAATTGCTGAAAATGATCTGTGAAAAGCAATTTGACTCAAAGGACCAGGGTGGGTCGATTTTCCCCGCAGATGACCCTCTGATCTGATAGATCATTTTAAACCATGAAACACTGGAACATTAAAAATACACAATGATAAAGCCACATGCTAGGCCCTTGGAGTGGGTCTGTTTAGGCAAGAGACACGTGTCATGTGCCCCAAACTATTTTCCCAGGGGAAAAACCCAAAGGGATTTGACCTGATCCATCCAAATTCTTCTTGAAGCTCTTCTAAGCACAGACTTAGAAGACCAACGCCCAAGATGAAGGGGGTGGCTGCAATCACGAGAGAGCAGAAAGCTGGCTGGTGTAGCCTGGGATCAAACTTGGGAACTGTTCTGCTGCAGGAAGTAAAAGTGAGATGACGGGTGGGGAGACCTGGGCCCCCACTCAGGCTTTGATCTGATCTCAGGGAGAGATGAATCACTCCTTTGATCTCAAGGGAGAGTCTCTGCTCATAAGACATGTTTAAGGAGGGAAATGGGCCTCCCCAAATATCGAAGAGCTGACTCCACAAGCTTCTTGGTGGGCATGAGCGGGCAATGACAATCTGTACTTGATATAATAATAACAGATTGATGATAAGGATAATAATAATAGTAATTGCCCCTTATCTGGGATATAGGAAAGGTGGGTGAAGTTTTGTGGGAATCATTTATATTTGTAATCCAAAAGGAACAAAAAGGAAATATTTACTTTTTGAATTTAGAATGTGTGAGATTTCCTCTCTCAAAGACTTTAAGTGTGTCTCTAAAAAGTTTGCATCTAAAACACGGGTCAGCAAATGTTTTAAGTAAAGGGTCAGATAATAACTATTTTAGGCCTTCGGAACTATACTGTCCCTACTGAGCTACCCAACTCTGTCACTGTAACTTGAAAGCTAGCCATGGGTGCTATGCAAATGAACTGAACCGGTTGTGTTCCAATAAAACTTTATTTATAAAAACCTGCAGTGGGCCTTTCCCAGATCAGGAAACTAAGGCAGGAAGAGGCTGAGTCCCTTGCCTAAGGTCACACAGCTAATCATCATAGAAATGTTATCAGAAGACAGGATTAAAATTCTCCTTTCCCCAGTAACTGGCCAAACTAGTCTGCACACTTTTCCGAGTACCAGTTTTCTCCTCAGAAAGTTTTGATCAGAACACTGCCCTCCCTCCCAACTGTGCAGAGCTCCTGCACTGCTCGAATGCGATTAGGCACTTGAAAGTGCTTCCTAGTGGCACCTGGGTGGCCCAGTGGGTTAAGGCTCTGCTTTCCGCTCAGGTCATGATCCCAGTGTCCTGGGATCGAGCCCCGGATTGGGCTCTCTGCTCAGCAGGGAGCCTGCTTCCCCCTTTCTCTCTGCCTCCCTCTCTGCCTACTTGTGATCTCTCTCTCTCTCTCTGTGAAATAAATAAAAAATCTTTTTAAAAAAGTGCTTCCTACCTTCTGTTTACCTTCACAAAATGTTAGTTATTATCAATCTTCCGTTATCTAGCAAAAATAGAGAGAGTTATCAATTAGGAAGCACCAGGGTATAAAGACACACACCAATAGACTTGCTACCTTTTTCAAATGTACAAATCAGCAAGCAAAATAGGAAATGAAGTACGTACACTAGAACTAACATTCATAGATGAGCGATGGGACCTATCCGCCCTCCACAATCCAGACAACCATAAAACCTGCCTTTTCACTGCCTTGGGCTCTATCACAACTTTTCACCTATATGAATTAATTTGATACTAACAATTGTTTTTGCAGACTAGAAATCCAAGATTCAAAGGACCAAATTCACCTGCCTAAGGTCATATTACAAACCAGTTCCCTGGACTCTTTCCAATGACTCATAATAATAAGGTAGCTCAGTGGGAGAGAAAGGGTATGGCAAGGCAGAAGTAGGTTTCTTATTTTACTTTCATAAGTCTCTTCTAAATGCTTAAGGGTGCCTCATTTATTTATATTACTTGGAACTGAATTGTCAATACTGTAAAAATTTTGGGTAACTAAAGCATATCTCTTTCATTATAAAAACTATACATCTCAATCTTCCTTCAGTCAATATTTACTTCCTTTCATATCAATATTCACATTTGTTTTAATGCCCTCTTAGTCCAGATTTCAGCCACCCCCACCTTGCAGGGCAGTAGCGATTATTATAAAAGAATATCAATTCTGGACCAGGCCATTAGGAGTCATAAACGTAGAAGATTCTATACTGGATCAATTTGGGTATTTTCAATCACTGAGAACAGAAAACCCAACTCAACTGGCTTAAACAATAAGGAAATGGACTGGCTTTCAAAACCCCAAGACCAGGAGTAGTACGGGCTTCAGGACTGGTTTCATCCAGCAGATCCAGTTCAACTGTTCTTGGACAATCTTGGTTCTGCTTACCACCCAATGGCAGCTTCCTATTCAGGCAGGTATCAATATGGTTGCAGGCATCCCATAAAGAAGATACTACTATCTTTTCTAGCTCTCTGGAGCACAAGAAACTTTTCCCTCAAAATCCCCCAAAATCCATCATTTTGCATCTAATTAGATGAAAATGTGTCTGATGCCGATATACAAACCAGCCTTTGAGATCAGAGGAATGTCCTATCTGGCTCAGCTCTGAGTTTCTGAACAAATCAAGGAAGGTTACATTATTAAACTTGGCTTGGATAAAGCATGGGGTACATCTGGAGCTGGGATTAATCTTCTAAGCCTCATTGTTGTTAAATAATAGAGGGGTGAAATAGATTAGGGAAAGCATTTGTCATTGTCCTTGGTTGAGCAAGCTCGGACCCTCCTTCTTATGTTTGGGATAAAAATCTGGATTTATTTCTGCAGATTTTAAATTCTGGTGGAAAGCAGACTCTACTTCCCACAACTGAAACTGAAGAACAGATCTGTGACTCCCCAGGTGCTTTTGCAGCTAGATGTGGGCAAGTGACCCAGGCCTGACCAGCTTAATGCCCCCCTTCATCCAAAGCCACCCTTAGAGAATCAGGAAAAAGTGATCCAAAGAAGTGGCCCAAATAGAATCAGAATGGTCTGTCTTGCAGGGATCTTCCACCGTGGCTAATTGACCACAGAATCTCTAGGACCAAAATCATAAGGAGCTCACTCAGGTCTGAGGAAGAGAGGTATGATCTGAGTACTGCAACAGAGATTCTCAAATCCTGGGCTTGAATAAATTCACAGACGCAGAACCTCTTGAATGAAGGAAATACCAGAAACTCTTGCTGAAGAATACAGCAAAAAGATCACAAATATGTATTGTAAATCTTCATCCTGATCTTCCTTCAAAACAGATACCGTCGTTAATCAGATCAGATGTGTGCCACCGAAAAGGAAATATCTAGATCTTTAGAGGATTCATGGAAACTGGTCTATGACTAAGGCTAATTCCTGCGGACCCAGAAGGCCACTGTTGTCCTCCAGTCAGAGAGGAAATTTATAGGGAAAAAGGTAGTAAAATGAGTTTTGACTTAAGTTCATCTTCAATAGGCTTAAGGAGCCCCCAAATCTGTGTTTATGTCCTCAGTTCATGAAAGTGTAAGTAGAAAGAACACAGAGAACAAACAGCAAATCCCCACATCGGCTCTCTACCCCATGAAGTAAGGGCCGTTAAGGTAGGAATGGCCCGATGTAAGCCCATGATGCTCTCCTTATGTTAAACAACACATCACGACTGACAGCACATCCCTCGTAGAATTTCAAACTTCAAAAGACTGAAAGACCCAGACGTGATGACTGCTACCATATTCCCATTTAACTCTCTAGTTTGGCTGGTGAAGAAAACCAGATGGGTCTTGGAGAATGACAATGGATCATCATAAACTTAACCAGTTACATCTGCTGTTCCAGGTGCCTTCAGTGGACGAAAGCAAATATACAAAGCCCCTGGCACATGGTAGGCATCTGTGGGTTTGCCAAAGGTATGTTTTCTCTGCCCAACACAAAGAACACCAAAAGCAAGTTGTTTGTTTGTTTTTCTGTTTGCTTTACCTGGCAAAGCCAATAGTTACACCTCTACGGTCTTACCTGCATCTTGCTCCCTGTCCGGTGCTCTGCCTGAGTTTGGTCATGGGCCCTGGATCATTTCACAGGACCTCAAGCTGAGAGACTCCAGGAGCTGAAGGAGCAGACATGTTGGCGGCCTGGGTAAGAAAGTTCATCTCAAAGGCTGGACGATAAGTCTCACCAAGTTGCAGTGGATTTGGGGCAGAAATGGGAGAACGTTTCTGACAACCCAGGGCACATAGGGCTCTCAGTCTCCAAAATGAGCAGGAGGCTGCTGTCCCTTGCATGTCCTGTCAAGAGGAATCAGACACAATGTTTGTGCGCTTCTGCAGGATTCTAGAGCTGCATAATCCATTTGCGTGCACCACCCGACCCCAAGAGGGACCCAACTGACTCTCAGCTTTGAGAGCGAGAAAGCCCGGGGCTGCTCCCGGCTGCAGGACAAGCAAGACTGCTGTTTAACACTTGTGATTTGGGGAATCCAATAAGGCCTGAGTGTCTCCCGCCCACTGGGTTGCAGCAGAGCCCACGGCAGGTGCCGAGAGGAGAACCCAAATAGAAGACCCGATGGTTCCAGGGAAACTCAAGACCTCTCAGCAAATAATGAACCTTTAGAGAACCAGCTCTTGGGGTCCTGTTCTGGGCAGCCTCACGTAGTGACTGAGAGCTTGACTGGCTCTGATCTGCTCGAGTTTGAATCTCTTCTCTGCTACTCACTAGCTCCGAGGCTGTGGACCATAACTTATCTTTCCTTTATCTTGACTCCCCATCTGTAAAACTGGTTTCATACTAGAGACTTGATGGGAAGATTAAACATGCTAACACACGAAAAGTGCTTGGCATGGCGACCGGCACATGTAAACGCTCGATACATATTATTGTACCCAGTATGTTGAACAAGCAGGAATCATGGCACAAAGAAAACCTTAGTTCTGTGTTCTTCCCCTCACCCTTCGAACTTTCCTCTGCAGCGGTAGTCTTTTCTGAGCCTGGATGAAACTTTAGCCGGTCCCGTAGCTTACCTACTCATTTATGGGCAATAAATGAGTCCCAACGATCATAAACGATTTTGATTTAGCCATTAGAATTTCAGCACCCGGAACTTGACAGCGCTAAAACTTCCTTCCCTGAATTTTTGCCTGGGAGCTTGCAGTAGGGTAACATACCCTTTCTCACCTCCTGCTCCCATTCTCCTCTTCTTGCCACTGGCTGATACAGGACCACCCTGGTGAAGCATGCGTGGAGAAGAGGGAGAGGGAAGGGTCTACACCAGCTCTACCCTGGCTGGAGGCTTCATGCTGAGTCTCGGGGCTGGCATGACTGTTGGTGCTGGCACTTTCTCGAGGATGCTTTGCTGGGCTCTTCAAAGATTCTCTTCTGAATCCCTTTCTCCCCCACTTCCTTTGAGCACAAAGGGCACACCAATTCTGTGTAGTCTCCTGTAATTCTCTCTTTAATCCCTGCACGTGCAATCCCTGGTCAATTCTAGGCTCTTCCTACTCAGGTCTGCAGGTGGCCTATCCAGTAAGACCGAAGATGAGTCATAGCACTGCTCTCTGTCTCCCAGTCAATCCTCAAACAGGAAAGAGTCAGTCACTTCCCCTACTTATCCTGGATCCCACTGTCCTAGCACCTGCCACCAAAGTAGGTACTCAGCCCATTGCTTGCGCTTTGGATGTCCTAGGAGTCAGACTCCTGCCCACAGGCTGCCTTGGCGGCCTTAGACATGGCTTAGGCACCAGTCCCCTCTCTCTCTCTCTCTCTCTCTCTCTCTTTCTCTCTCAACACAGAGAACACATTTCAAAACCCTCCTAATGACACCTGAAGTCTTCCTCATGAGTTGTGAGCTTAGAAGAGAGGTCAGAAAACTTTCTTCTCGAGACAGCCAGGTGGTAAATATTTTAGGCTTTGTGGACTACCTACCTGTCTTTGTCAGAACTACTCAACTCTGCCTTGTAGCTTGAAAACAACCATAGACAACACACAAACTAATCAGCGTGGCTGTGCCTCAATAAAACTTTATTTACAAAAATAAATGGGCAGTGATCAGGCCAAACCTTTGCTGACCCCTGGGTTAGAGGGAGCATTCCTCCCTCCCTTCATTTCCAGTTCCAGACTGGAGAGGGATGGAAGCCTGAGACAGGCAACCACTTTCTCATGACCAGCCTCCTTACACCAGTTCCTCCCACTCTGTGCTCTGGCCATCTTGTTGTCTGAAAGTGGGGGAGGGTGTTCAAAAGTAGTGGAGACCTTTCCTTTGAAAATATTCCTATATGGATTTCCCTCACAATCACTTTTGTAACTGATAACAAGAGGGCACTTGAATTGAAAATGAGGTGGGAAGAGTTTCCGATGTGTTGAGCCTGAGGTAGCTGTGGACCCACGCTGGGGCATCTGGTGGAGAGCTAGAATCTCTGCCTTGAGAGTCACAAGGGTGACCTGGGCATAGTTTCTTTCTGGAAGAAAGGCGTAGCCATCACCCTCCATTCTAGTAGGCTGCCTCGCCGTCTTAAACAGAGAATGTCAGCTTCTTTGTTAACTGGGATCTGAGATCCCAGCAGCCCTCGGTGACTTACTGTAAAACACAAGCCACCCAGGGGTGTGCAGGTTCCGAGAATGAGTTGTCTTTAAACCCAATGGCCCCGACAGTCTGGCCTTGTGCATTCTCACAGCTGTCTGCAGACGTTTGTCTCCTCTCTTGCTGTCAGCCTGTCAGCAGCCACTTTCTGATGCCCAGTTTGCCTGTCTCCAGCAGCCACCTTCCTTGTTTTGCTACTTTTCATGTACCCGTACTTAAAAACCAAAACTCAAGGGGTTAGAACTGTTAGATAATTATTCTAGGAGAACTGCTCAGTGTCCAGTGGGTGGCACGTGTGACTTTAATATGTGGACAATGAGATATCTATTTTGGCCATTCGTGGACTTGTTTTCATGTATTTGTTTAGGTGGAACATGTACTATGGCTGCTTGCAGACTTACTGATTTACTCATTCCCTCATCATTCATGTTTTACTTTTTTCTTGAATTCAGGTACACAGCCATGTTGCTCATATGTTGCCTGAAAAGGACCTAAGGACCTCTGTGTTTAGAAGGCGTTGAGATCCCCTTTCTAATCTTCTTCTTTTTCTTTTTTTTTAAGTTAAGATTTTACTTATTTATTTAGATAGAGAGCACACGTGAGCATAAGCAGGCAGAGCAGCAGGCAGAAGGAGAAGCAGGCTCCCTGAGGAGCAAGGAGCCTGATGCGGGACTTGATCCCAGAACCCTGGGATCATGACTTGAGCTAAAGGCAGATGCTTAACCGACTGAGTCACCCTGGTGTCCCCCTTTCTAATCTTCCAACTGATAAATGTAGTCACATATGTACAGAATTTTAAATAAATGCATACATGTGATCTATGTATTTTAAGACTTTTTTTTTAAAAGATTTTATTTATTTGACAGACAGAGATCACAAGTAGGCAGAGAGGCAGGCAGAGAGAGAGAGGAGGAAGCAGGCTCACCATTGAGCAGAGAGTCTGACTCGGGGCTCGATCCCAGGACTCTGGGATCATGACCTGAGCCGAAGGCAGAGGCTCTAACCCACTGATCCACCCAGGCGCCCCAAGACTTTTTTTTTTTTTTTCATTTTTGCTTGTCTCCCCTCCTGCTTTCACCTGCTTTAAGGCTACCCCTTCCCCACTGTGATGTCGCATGTGCCAACCACTGGGTATCCACCCGTCCACATTTTCTGCATGCTTATACAATAATAAACGCACACACACACATAGGATGTCGATCTATTGCATGGGAGTCAATCTTGCCCACTCAACAGCCATACTTTTGCTTCCTTCCTCCCCCTTGAGGCTTCCTTGCTGACAATTTATTTGCTCACATGTAGGCAAATATCTGTTGGACTGAAGGAAAGGCACCCATATTTTAGCCAACAAATCCTGGTTTGGTTTTAAAAAGACAATTCCATTCTTCTTTTACTTTGTTTAGGGATGAGCACGTAGCTCAGTTCTGGTCCATAAGAAGTAAGGAGGGGCAGCTGGGTGGCTCAGTGGGTTAAAGCCTCTGCCTTCAGCTCAGGTCATGATCCCAGGGTCCTGGGATCGAGCCCTGAATCGGGCTCGCTGCTCGGCAGGGAGCTTGCTCCCCACCTCCTTCTCTGCCTGCCTCTCTGCCTACTTGTGATTTCTGTCTGTCAAATAAACAAATAAAAATCTTTAAAAAAAAATAAGTAAGGAGAACTCTGGAATAGCTTCCTTTTTTTATATGAGGAAAGGTAGTGTGATTGCTGGATTTCACAGTGGGCTCACCTGAGAGATTCATGGGCATGAAGACTAATTGAGAATCAAATACATCCATTAAAATACCAGCGGATTTTGTTTTTTCTCCAAAATTGACAAGTGTAAGCTAAAATATATACGGAAAGGCAAAGGAACTAGAATAGTCAAGATAAACTTGAATAAAAAAATTGGAGGACGTACACTTCTGGATTTCAAAACTTTAAGTGTAAGTATTAGTAATCAAGTATGGTATTGATCAAAGGAATAGAATTATGATTTCAGATATACAACCCTACATATGCAGCCATTTAATTTTTGACAAAGGTGCCAATGCAACTCAATAGGGGAAAGAAAGCTTTACAGTAAATGGGGACAGAACTTTTTTAAAAAATGAAATTTGAACCCTATCTTACATATTAATTTAAAATGGACCATAGATTCAATATGAGCACTAAAACTTCCAATAAATCTTCCAAAAGGAAACATGAAGGATATCTTCATGATTCCAAAGCAGGCAAAAGTTTCTTAGGCAGAATACAAAGAACCACAAAAGAAAAAATTAACAAATTTCATTCCATAAAAATTTAAAACTTCTAGAAACTTCTAATCATGAGGTAGTAACAAGGTCCAGGATTACCCTTCCACCATAAAACAAACAAACAAACAAAAACAGAAAACTGGAAAACATACGGGAAACAAAACAAAAACAGTAATAATACTAATATGTTGTGGGTTTATATAACATATGTAGAAGTAAAATATAAAACAGTAAGCACAAGGATGGGAGAGGAAACAGGTTAAAAGTAAAAGGATAGGGGGGCTCCTGGGTGGCTCAGAGGGTTAGGCCTCTGCCTTCGGCTCAGGTTATGATCTCAGGGTCCTGGGATAGAGCCCCTCTTCCCTCAGGCTCTCTGCTCAGCAGGGAGCCTGCTTCCCCCTTTCTCTCTGCCTGCCTCTCTGACTACTTGTGATCTCTGTCTGTCAAATAATAAATAAAATCTTAAAAAAAAAAGTAAAAGAATGGAAAATATATGTCATGCAAATACAAATCATAAGACCAGAGTGGTTATATGAATATCTGATGAAACAGATTTCAGGGTAAGGTCTATTACCAGACAAAAAAGGAAATTTTCCTATGGAAACAGGTCAATTCATCAAGGGAAAATAATAACCCTAAATTTATACTAACTGAATAACAAAGATCCAAAACACATGAAAGAAACTACTGACAGAACTGAAAAGAGAAATAGAAGGGGCACCAGGGTGGCTCAGTTGGATGAGTGACCAACTCTTGATTTGGGCTCAGGTCATGCTTTCAGGGTCTTGACATTGAGCCCCATGTCAGGCCCTGCCTTGGCCATGGAGCCTGCTTAAGATTCTCTCTCTCCCTCTCCCTCTGCTCCTGCCCCCACTGCACTGGTGCTTGCTCATGTACTCTCTCTCTCTCTCAAAAATAAATAAATAAATAAATAAATAAAGATAAAATACATTTTTAAAAGAGAAAAGAGAAATAGACAAATCCATAATCATAGGAAAAGATACCAAATCTCCTCTCTCAGTGACCAAGAATAAGTAAACAGAAAATGAAGAGATAAATACTTAAACAATACTATCAACCATCCTGACCCAATTGACATTAATAGAACATTCCATCCAACAACAGCATAATAAACATTATTTTTAAGTGTACATGGAACAATCATCCAGAGAGACCATAGGCTGAGGAATAAAACAAGTCTCAAAAAAGTCAAAAGGACTGAAATCACACAAGTCTGATCTCTGACTACAATGGAATAAAATTATAAATCAATAACAGAAATATTTTTTAAGATATTTAAAATACTTTTTAGACTTAAAGTTATTTTTTAAACAATACATTTCTAAATAAATGTGGGATAAAAGAAGAAATCATAAAGGAAATTGCAAGATATTTTGAAGTAAATGGAAATGAAAAGCACAACATATTAAGTTTTGAGAGGGAAATTTAAGGTTTTAAATGCTTAAATTACAAAAGAAAAAAATGTCTCAAATCGGTGATCCAGACCTCCAAACTTAAGAAACTAGAAAAGTAAATTAAATACAAAGCAAGCAGAAGGAAGAAAATAAATAAGGTAATGGTGAAAATTAATAAATCAGAAAGCACACAAGTAGTAGGATTAATCAATAAAATCAAACGTTGGGGGCACCTGGGTGGCTCAGTGGGTTAAAGCCTCTGCTTTCGGCTCAGGTCATGATCCCGGGGTCCTGGGATCGAGCCCCACATCAGGCCTTCTGCTCAGCTGGGAGCCTGCTTCCTCCTCTTTCTCTGCCTGCCTCTCTGCCTACTTGTGATCTCTCTCTCTGTCAAATAAATAAATAAAATCTTTAAAAAATTAAAAAAAATAAAATCAAAAGTTGGGGGAGCCTGGGTGGCTCAGTGGGTTAAGCCTCTGCCTTGGGTTCAAGTCATGCTCTCAGGGTCCTGGGGTCAAGTCCCGCATAGGGCTCTCTGCTCAGCAGGGAGCCTGCTTCTCCCTCTCTCTCTGCCTGTCTCTCTGCCTACTTGTGATTTCTCTCTGTATGTCAAATAACTAAATAAAATCTTAAAAAATACATAAAAATAAAATCAAAAGCTGTTTCTTTGAAAAGATCAACAAAACAAACTTCTAACTACACTGAATAAGAAAATTTTAAAAAGAACATACAAATTACCAACATCAGGAATGAAAAAGGAGACATCACTACAGACATTAAAAGAGCAATAAGAGGGTTGCCTGGGTGGCTCAGTCGGTTAAGTGTCTGCCTTTGGCTCAGGTCATGATCCTAGAGCCCTGGGATCAAGCCCTCCATCAGCCTGCTTCTCCCTCTGTCCCTTCCCCTGCTTGCTCTCTCCCTCTCTGTCAAATAAATAAATAAAATCTTTTTAAATTTTTTTTAAAATTAAAAAATAAAAGGGCAATAAGAGACTAGTATAAAAAACTGTATGGCAATAAGTTGTCAACCTTTAAGCAGACAGGTTTCTCAAAAGATATTAATTATCAAAACTGACCCAACAAGTAGAAAGAACATTTGAAGAGCCCTGTATCAATTTAAAAAATTAAGTTATGAATATAAAACCTTCTCATAAAGAAAACATTAGGCCCAGATAGGTTCACTGGTGAATTCTAACAAAATCTTAATGAAGACATAATACGGATTCTACACAAACTCAGAAAATTAAGAAGGAAACTGCTCTCAACTCATTTGATGAAGACGGGCTGCTCAGACATCAGAACCAGTGCAAGAAAGGAAACTACAGACCAGTATCACTCATAAACATAGAAGGAAATATTCTTGACAGAATCTCTACAAACTGAATTCAGCTCAGGGCATGATCTCAGGGTCCTGGGATGAACCCCTGGGGCAGGCTTCACACTCAGCAGGGAGTCTGCTCAAGGATTCTTTTTTTTTTTTTTTTAAGATTTTATTTATTTATTTGACAGACAGAGATCACAAGTAGGCAGAGAGGCAGTCAGAAAGGGTGGGGGAAGCAGGCTCCCCACTGAGCAGAGAGCTCATTGTGGGGCTCAATCCCAGGACCCCGAGATCATGATCTGAGCCGAAGGCAGAGGCCCAACCCACTGAACCACTCGGGCACCCCTGCTCAAGTATTCTTTCTCTCTCCCTCTGCCCTTCCCACTGCTTGTGTGCTCTCTCGCTCTCTCTCTAAAACAAATAAATCTTTTAAAATAAAAAAAATAATAAATAAAAACAAAACGAAACCACCTCTCAAGAAACTAATAGAAGGGAACTTCCTCCACCTGTTATAGGGCATCTACGGAAAACCTATAGACAATGACCTAGGTAATGGGGAAAGAATGTTTGCCTCTGAGATCAGACACAAGATACTCTCACTACTTTTATTCAACATTTTGCTGGAGGACTAGTGAGTGCAGGCAAGAAAAACACATAAAAGACATAGACAGTGGTTGGGAAATATAAATAAACTGTCTTTATTTTCACAAGACATGATCGTGAACAAATGACCAATATGCATATGAAAAAATGCTCAACCTCAGGGCCAGGTGTTAGACTCTGGGGGAGTAGTTCCGGGAGAAAGGAACTTCTGCTTTTGTTTACCATGGTCTCCTAAACACCTAGCACAGTGCCCATCACAGAAGCTGTCATATTTATTTCGTGAATGAACGAATGAAATGAATGGGCAAATGTCAGACTGGGGTGGTTCATTTCACTTCAGCCAAGACTTGATTTTCATAACTTTCAATTTTAGAAAAGATATCTTACATAACAATCTTGATGAATTCCCTGCCTCGATGCGGGGGGCTCATCCGGACTGCTGGGCTCTCTGCTCAGTGGGGAGTCTGCTTCCCTCTCTCCCTCTGCCTGCCTCTCTGCCTACTTGTGATCTCTGTCAAAAAAGAATATTTGGGATCAATTTTGTTTGTTCCTGCAGCGAATAATTAAGACTACATTTCTCTCATTTTAAAAGACACAGGCAAAAATCGACAAGGCAAGAAACAAGTGTTGGAGAGGCTGTGGAGAAAGGGAAACCCTCTTACACCATCGGTGGGAATGCAAGGTGGTACAGGCACTTTGGAAAACAGTGTGGAGGTTCCTCAAAAAATTAAAAATAGAGCTACGCTATAACCCAACAATTGCAGTATTGGTATTTGCCCCAAAGATACAGATGTAGTGAAAAGAAGGGCCATCTGTACCCCAGTGTTCATAGCAGCAATGGCCACAATAGTCAAACTATGAAAGGAGGCGAGATGCCCTTCAGCAGCCAAATGGGTAAAGAAGATGTGGTCTATATATGCAATGGAATATTACTCAGCCATCAGAAAGGATGGATACCCACCATTTGCATCAATGTGTACGGAACTGGAGGGGGATTATGCTAAGTGAAATAAGTCAAACAGAGACAGACAATTATCATATGGTTTCACTTATTTGTAGAACATAAGGAATAGCATGGAGGACATTAGGAGAAGGAAGAGGAAAATGAAGTGGGGGAAATCAGAGGGGGAGACAAACCATAGGAGACTATGGACTCTGGGAAACCAACTGATGGTTTCAGAGCGGGAACGGGGGGGGATGGGTGAGCCCGGTGATGGGTATTAAAGAGCCCACGGATTGCATGGAGCACTGGGTGTTATATGCAAACAATGTATCATGGAACATGACATCAGAAACAAATGATGTACTGTATGGTGACAAACATAATAAAAAATTATTAAAAAGTAAATAAAAAAATAAAAGACACAGGCATACCCTTCCTTCATCCTGCAGCTTTCTCTTGATGCTCTTACAACCTGCCTTCACAGCCAAGTGTCCGTGAAATATCTCCTTTTGCCTTCCCCTCTGGGATGCACGTCAGTTTGGCTTCTGTCCGCACCCACTCCTGCCAGCGTTCCCTCCTGGGATCCTAGATGCTGTCAGGTACTTTCCAGTCCATGTCTTGCCACCTGCTATCTTCAGCACGAGACCTGGTCTCCTGGTCTTTTCTTTCTCAGTTTCTTCTCCCAGCTTCTTCCCCCTTCCATACCTCTGTTCCCCGCCTGCTTTCCCTATTTTAGATCCTCCCACCCCTGGCTGTGCGCTAATGACTCCCAGGTCTCCGCTTGCTCTCAGCCAGCTCTCCTGACTCCACAGGTGTTTACCCAACTGCCTCCTAGACATCTTCACTTATGTGCCCCAGGGGCACCTCGAACTCCACCAGCCCCAGAAGGAAATCATGTGGCTCTGGGCATGTTAATAGAATCGGGCCTCACTTCCTCAACTATGAAACAAGGCATTACTGATAGCCACCTCAAACAGAAGCCTGTTACAGAGATTAAATAACACGGAATTGTGTATTGCATAGACTCCAGCACACGGTAAAGAATCTACAGGTGTTTACCATCATTCTACCTTCACTCAAACCCATTCCTTCCTCCCCATAGTCCCCAAATTGACTTACAAATCCACCACACATAACTCTCATCCAACCAGAACCTTGAGCAGGCTCCGTGACAACTCCCTGTTCCTCAACCTGTCATTCTGTCCCAGGCAGTTCATTCCACTTCCTAAAATTCTGACCTTGTCTTTCCTTCTCCACTCTGTTGCCTTAAGTCCCTGGTATCCCCTGGGGCTTAGAGCCATGCTTTCTGTGACCTCACTCTTGCTGCTACACCTTCGTTCTGAAAGAGCACATGGCATGACACCACCCTCCCCTTAAAACCTGTCTGCCTCCGCACTGCCTCAGGGACAAAATCCAAACTCCTTGTAAGCGTACAGAGGATCTTCGGGACCTGGTCTCAGTCACTCCCTCTCAGTCCACCCCACCCCCTAAGCTTCACGGGTCCTCCTCAGGGGAAGGTGATGGCAAAGTACTCATCAGGTTTAATCACTCCACAACTTCTTCTCCAACAGCTGCTTCTTCTTCCAGATGTACCCTGGGTGCCACTTCCTCTGAGAAGCCTTCCTGGACGTCTAGTCGGATGGGTATCTTTCTTCTTTGTTCCCCCTGGGTCTCCGTCCTTAACATTTATCATGCGTTAGGTCTTATCTGCCCTCCCCACTAAACTGAGCGGTCTGCCGGCAGAAAGATTGCCTTTTACTTCCATATCCCCAGAACCTAGCAGAGTCGCCAGCCAGCACACAGTTGGTACTCGAGGCACGTGAACCGGGGCAAAGTGCTTCCACCAAAAAGGAAACGTTTGGGGGAATCTGCAGCAAGGGTTAGCGAATCCCGCGACAGAGGGCTTCCCGGGGTTCCTTAGAGTATCCACTGCCTGCACTTCCTTCTCAGGGCTTCACTCTCGCAGTTAGAGCAGACAGGGCTGCACAGGCAGAGGCTGCACGGGCGCCTGCAAATGCACGCTCAGCGGGCTGAGGTTAAACCCTGCGCCCTTTGTTCCAGGCAGCGGAGAGCAAGTGGGTCCGTGCCCGCCCTCCCGCCCGGGCCGGGCGCAGGGCCTGCTTGGGCTGAACGGCACAAAAACGCACCGGGGAACGCCGCGTCGGACAGGGGCGCGCGTGTGCGCGGGCCCTTTCCGTGCCAGCCTCCCGACTCCGGGGTCCCGCGCTCCCCAGCGCCCTCGCCGGGGCCCAGCCTCACTGCCGCGCTGTCTCCCGGGCCAGCCGCCACCGCCGGCGGGAAAGCGCCAGGCGTCCCGGCGTCACGCGCCAGCAGCCGGGCGCGCGGCGCGCGGGACGGGGGCGGGACGGGGGGCGGGGCCAGCGCGCCTGAGGCGGGGCGGGGCGGGGCGGGAGCCGGGCACAGGAAGAGCTGGGAGGCCCGAGCCGTCCCAGGGTGCCCCGCGCGGCGTGGACTCGGGCCGCTGCCGCCATCCCGCTGGCGAGAGGGAGAGAGAGGCCCGCCCGCTCGCCGGTCGGGCCAGTGTGGGCTAGTGCGTGAGGGCGCGGGGGGCCGTGTCAGCGAGACGCAGAGCGCAGCCGCCACCGCCAAACGGACATGTTGGAGCCCAGCGCCACCGCCGCCTCCTTTTCCTCATCCTCCGAACGGGACTGAGAGGGGGCCCGCCACCCTCCGCCTCTGCCGCCCGCCCCGCCGCCTCGGCCGCAGCCTCTTCCTGCCCGGCCTCTAGCTCCGCCGCTCGTCGCTTCCCACCGCCCCTCAGTCCCGGCCGGTTCCCCGGCCCCGCTCCGCCGCGGCGCGAGGTCTATGTGACCGGCGGGCCCGGAGCAGCCGCCGCCGCAGCGCGAACATGGACGCCGTCAACGCCTTCAACCAGGAGGTGAGGAGTGCTCCGGGCTGGGGGGTGCCGGGCCTGCCGCGGGAGCCGGGGCTCCGTTTCTCCCGCCGCCGGAGATTTAAAGCTTTGGTCGGGGTGGGGACGCTTCCTGCCCGGGTTCCGGGGCGGCGGGGCCTGCGCGGAGCGGCCTGTGGTCCGGGAGAGGTCGCGGCGGCCACGGGAACCGACCCTATACCCCTCCCCCATCGCCCACCCCCGGGCGGCGACCTCGGGCTGCCCCCCTCGCCCCTTCCGGCGTCCCCCAGCCCGCTTCGGCGCTGGTACCTCTAACTTCGCCCTCTTTCAGGTCCAGGCTCTCTCGCTGTCTGCTCCCAGCCCCGTTACTGGCTTCGCAGTGCCGGGAGCCAGCAAGGGGCTAAGAAAGAAGCGCGGGCGGGCGTGTGGGGTTGGGGGCGGGGGAGCGGGAGCATCTGCCGGTCGCTGGGCTGGCGGAGCGGCGGCCTCGGCTCTCCTGTTGCTCAGGCCGAGTCTCGGCGGCGGCTGGACTCTGATCCCGGGTCGGGGAGGAGGAGTTGGAGAGGGTGTTCATTCCTCTTCTCCTGGGATGCACACACTTAGGAAATGGGGTTCCCAAATGAAGAGGGGTGGCTCTATCATTTCCAGTCATGAACGCAATCCTCTTCGTGGGCTCCGTGGCCCCAACGTGACACCTAAAAAGTTGAATGGGAGAGGAGTACTTGCTCCGCCTCGGTCCGGTAGAAAGCCGGCTTTGGCCTCCAGTCCCCCACCCTCGCACTTCTTCCGCGGTAGTTAATCCGCGGCTCCCTTCTAGGGGAACATTTACATGTGAAAACCTCCCAAAACCGGGAACAAAGCTGCCTGCCGCCCTAAAGCTCTATAGTTTTATCTCAAGTCATTCCAGGTGCTCTTTTTGGAGCTAGAGTCCACACGTCCTCTTCTTCAGAATGACTTGGGGGGAGGGGACTTGACCATTTAAAATGCAGTTACAGAATGGAAATTGTTGTCCTGTGTTGAGTTGGATTATTTTCCTTTTCCAAACACTAGAGAGAAACCCAGCATTGAAAAAGTCAGATGTAGTTCTGTAGCTCTAGACATCTTGCTGCGGCGTTAAAAACTTGTATCTCACAATAAGGTTTTGTAATTTCACTTGTAACAGAATTAACGTGCGATAACTTTCCTTTAGATTTGCATTGCCGTAATAGCCTTAAAATGGGATCCTCCAGTAACACTGCGTGGAGGATCTTTTATTGCCTTACAGATTATCCTAGAAATTATTTGTCTTCAACCGATGAGTGCATAAAATGTCTTAATTGGAGTAGCAACTGGCGTTGGACAGTGTGGTGATTTTCAAAATAAGGAGATGACATTTTCTAATGTTTGATGGCTAGAGAATTTGTGAGAATGCTCCAAAGATTTCAGGTTTGGAAGTTGACTTGGTTTCCTGAAGGCAAAATTCACTGGAATGTTGGCTGTATGAGGACAGGGAGTTTTGTTCTTTCCTACTCCCCTCAACATAGGAGGCAAGTAATGGTTGAATGCATGAGAATTTTACAAATGGTACAGCAGTTTTTTAAAGATCATAAGTACATTTCTTTTCCAAGATGAACGAAGAAGGGGATTTTTCGAGTATTCTTAAGATCAGAAGTATTTGATTCTCAGTTAAACAATGTGGAAGTTGACATTAAGCAAAATATCTTATGCTCTGGAAAAGTGTGAGCAGGAGTTTTTACTCTGAAAAAACAAAATAAGGTGTGGTAGTGAATTCTCAAAAAAGGAAAATGGTGTTTTAACCTTTTTTAAATGTACAAAATGAGAATTTTCCTGTCATTGTTCACCTTTCTGCTCAAATTTTTATTTCCATTCCTACTCTTTATGAACTCCAAATTACATTATGTTAGGTGAGTGTTGCCAGTTCTAACTTTCTTCTGAAGAAACTTTCTGGACAAATTAAGATTCATCCTCTTGTGCTGTTTGATTTGCAGTACTTCTCAGTTATTTCTCCCCATTCATGAAATGTTATTGGTTTTCCTGTAACCTCAAGTCTCCCAAGTCTTAACTTAGTTTTATAAACTTTTAAGTGCGAGCTCAGCTACGAAGCTGTGTCCTGAATACTGTGGTGCTACTAAGGATCTCTGTCTCTTAGGAGCCTGATAGAATAGAGGACGCAAGACTTATGCAAATAACTTTAACATGTGATAGAATAGCTTCCTTTGGGGCCCTTAAAAAGGTTGACTATGGGGGGGATCAGCAAAGACTTGGCAAGAGAAGGTGGAGTCAGTTTTAGGATTTCAGAAGGTGTAGAAAGTAGTGATTGAAGGGCAGCAGTGCTGAGGAGTGAACAGTAGTTTGATTCCAAAGGCTACTGGAAAGTAAAAGGTGGTTAAGTAATTTGGGGCATGACAAGTTTCATGTCTGTCTAATGTGTTTAAGTTCCACTTTTAGGCTCTGGGTAAGCTGAAGATTTTAAGTAGTGAGGTGATATAATTAAGAAAACTGCTTGAGGGGCGCCTGGGTGGCTCAGTGGGTTAAGCCTCTGCCTTCAGCTCAGGTCATGATCTCAGGGTCCTGGGATCGAGCCCCACATCGGGCTCTCTGCTCAGCAGGGAGCCTGCTTCCTCCTCTCTCTCTGCCTGCCTCTCTGCCTACTTGTGATCTTTGTCTGTCAAATAAATAAATAAAATCTTTAAAAAAAAAAAAAGAAAACTGCTTCATTTGTGTATATATATTGTAGAAGGCAGAGATTTGAGGGAGATGGGCATTTTGAGGATGGAGCTAGAATTGAGTAAAATCTGAACTTGGCACATCTGTAGTGGCAAGGAGAGGAGGGGAAGGATATGGGCCAGAGGATTCCATGCACCTGCCATCTGAAAGGGTTATAAGCACCTTTTACCCCCACGTTTTAGGTGCTGGCAAAGTGGTGATGCTACTAACACAAATCAAGCAGTCATCAAAAGCATATTTAGTGGAAGAGGAAATATGTTTGGTTTTTGAACAGGTTGAGTTTGAGATTGAGTGGAAAAGTCATGTGGAAATTTTTGGCAAGCAGTTAGTTGGGCATGTAGGACTCCAACTTGGAAGCAACCAAGAAATTGAGGAAGACATCTGGGAGTCACTTTCAGATGTGCCCTGGAGAAAATTGAGGAGGAGGGTGTGCCGGGGTGAGAAAAGGAATTAATATTTACTAAGCATCTGTGGTGTATCAGGCATTTTATAAATACATATCTGATAGTCTCACAACCTTGCATAGACATCCACTTACAGGTGAGGTAACTGATTTTCAAAGAAGTTAAATAATAATTGGCCCGGGGGCAGATTGTTAGCTAATGGTAGAGCTGGGATTTGAATGCACATCTCCTCTTAATTGCTGCCTGAAGCTAATATTTTGTATGATACCAGCGGAGTGGTCAGACGTGAAGACTTAGGGAAAAAGCTACCTGTACCCCTGGGGCAAATAATACATTATATATTGATAAAAATAATTAACAAAAAAATGTAAAAAGAAAAGACTTTAAAAAGCTACTAAAATTTGAGAGTAATGGGATCTGAAGTAAGGTATGGTGTTAAAGGAGGTAAGGAAACAAAGATCATAAATGTAGTCTTTTTTAGAAATTTGGTTCTGAGGGATTTAAGGACAAAGTTGCTTCAAGAATGAAGGGAAAGAAGTACAGTTAACAGTGTAGTAGGAACTAATGGTAGGCCATTTGTATGTTTATATAGCATATATGTGATCTTAGCTTAATAAGTGATGTTGAAGCCCTGGTCTCAGATGGGAGTAGAAGTTTGAGCATGTTGGGGGAGGGAAAGTGTAGAGTAGTACATTTAAAAATAAGAGGGCTTGCTTAGAACACAGTTGTGGATAAAAGGAGCAGTACAGATCAGCACAGGTAAAAGAGGTCAGTATTTCTGATACAAGAAGGGAGATAAAAAGAATGAAGTTATTAAAGACACCCATTAAACAGAGGACTTTTACGGTGAGGCAGTTTGTTAAGTGTTGTAAAAAAAAAAAATGTTGTAAAAAAATGAGTGACCAATTATAGCCAATACTTAATTGTTTTCTGCTATGTTTATATACTCCTTAATGTGAAGAGTTTGGCATTTTGTAAGTTTGTTGAATGAATAAAAGTTATAGATTGGATTTTTTAATACATTGATTTCATTTTTAGCCTTTAACCAATCTCTCTAATCCCAAAAAAAAAAGAGTGTATCTTCCCATACTTTTGGGAGGGGAGCATCATCTGTGATTTTAAGACGTTTAATTAGGGGCAGCTGGGTGGCTCAGTCGGCTAAGCACCAGACTCTTGATTTTGGCTCAGGGTCCTGAAATCAAGCACATTGGGCTCAAAGCTCAACATGGAGTCTGCTTGAAATTCTCCCTTTCCCTGTGCTCGTCCCCCCACTAGCACAGGCACCTGTGCAGGCTCTCTCTAAAATAAAATCTTTTTTTAAAAAAGGGCTTAATTAAAATATAAAAAAGGGTAGAGACAATATAACAAGAATGGACAGTTGTTACTATTATAAGTGTTTTTAATTTAAACTTAAAATATTACAAGTTAAAGTCCTTTCCTCCCACAGAGGCAATCAAAATGAATTTAGTATCAATCTGTGGTACATAATATATAATCTGTATTTTGATATCTGTAAGTGGTATATTGTACATTTTTGTGGGTTTTTTCCCCTCAAACATTGTTAATCTCATTCTAATGCTGGGTAGTATGCTGTCATTTGAATAAACCATGTTTTATGTATCTGCTTCCCCAGTTGATGAACATTCAAGTTGCTTCTCAGTTGTTGCTGACAAACACTGCAGTAAACTTTCTCAAACATGTCTGCATTGTATAAGAGTTTCTCTGGGACAGCTGTTCTCAGGACTACAGAGAGCTTTTGTATCTGTGGCTGATAGCGTACATATATATATCATAAATCTTTGGGATATTTATCATTTTAGAAATTTAGTCTGAGAAATGCATTTATTGAAATAACAAACCCATTATATTTTAACACATTTTTAGCATTTTAAATGAAAAATAGTGTTTCCCCCCAGAAAATGAGAAGTGACATTGTTTTACATTTTGCAAATCTCGTTTAAACTTTGGTTTATAAACCTGGATTCTCTCATGTACTTCTTTATTCAGTCTCTTGCAATTATACACATCAGGTAGCCTCTGGAAAACTTTGCTGTACACTTGTGAGAAAATGAATGAAAGGGGCAAGAAATGTTTTAGTATTAAAATGAAAACAGTTTTTACCTCACAGACCACTGAAAGGAACTCAGACCCCCAGGGATCCACAGACTATTCTTAGAGAACTACAGCGCTAAGCTACTGAGGTGGTGTACATCTAATGCTGTGTTGGAAGTGCAAGAAGAAAACATGAGAACTTTGGCATTCATTTTTATCTTTAAACTCAGACTAATTAAGTTTTATGAATATTTTATGTATGAATTTACGTTGATGCACTTAACCACTGGGTTGTCAGTCTTGGACCACCACGTTATCCTGAAGGAGGAGTTGTGTTCCACATCTCAGCGGGGAGTTGCCACCCCTTTGTTTTCCCACTGGAAATTTTTGTGTATGAACTGTTGTATGTTTTACCTATTGATTACTACGTCTGGTTATCTTCCAGAATTTAAATTATATGAAGATACTTTAAGTATTTTTTTCCTTTATCTGTTAATGTTCGTCTTCACTTGTTTTTGATCATTCCGTCCTTGGAGAGGTCTGTCTAAAGCAGTGGATAAAGAGTTGACACAAGATTCTTACTGTGTGGAAGAGACGTAGAGGACTAGGCCACAGTTGAAGTAAAACTGGAGGTTTTTTCCCTTGACTCATTTGATCATGTTATGCTGTTACCACAGGAGTTTTAGATATTAAAAGTTCTTGTGGTATTCCTCTCCTTTTTCTTGACTCTAAGAGAATTGCTCATCTCTAGCAACGGTAGAGGTCTGGCCTTACGGTGAGTGTAATAACGCTGGCTCTTCAGAGCTTTCTGTTGCAGCATTTATCACTGATGTTCTTTTTGAAAATGTCCCCTACCCTGGAAGTCTGGCCTTTCATTTAGTATTACGTTTCAGAAAAAATTACATGGACACGATAAGGAACTGATTCAGAGAAAAGTTGGAATCCTAGAAAAGTTGGCTTATAAATCTTGTGAAATAATTCAGGACTTAGAACTACGTGGCAGAAAATTGACAGATGGTAGTTGGTATTGGGGTAGGGTGTTTTTTGCCAGATGTAAATTGTAGGTTCTCTGCCATGGAACCCAAGTGAATATAATTTACTTCAGCATTCCAGGTAACTTCTGCACACATTGAAATCTTGTTTTAAATATATTTTAGTAACATGGTAGGAAAAAAGTTGTTACAAAGATGATGAACCTTAGTATTATTCATAACATTTGTTGAGATAATATGCCAGATTCTTTTTTTTTTTTTTTTTTTTAAGCATACTTCAGAGCAACAGCATACATCTTTAATGATGAGCTAAAAACAAGCTACACTACATTATTGGCTATATAGAATAAGCGGTTTACCCATTATTGGTTTAAATTTTTGGTAACATTAGTTGATTAATATTCTGTTCCTATAGAACAAGAAAAAGTAGATTTTGGTAGGACTAGGCCTTAAAATGATCTGTTGAAAGTTTAGACTTGAAGAGACATGTCTACATTTCTTTGTTAATATTACATGTGACTAACAGTGTACTACCATGATTTTTTTGGAAAACGAATAAGATTTCACAAACAGTATTATAATTTTATTATACCCTGGTCACCTTTGTCCTATTAAATATTTGCATGGTTTATTGATTACATTTCATTGCTCTATATCTAAAGCTCCTTACTGGTGCTTGTTAAGGCATAAGTATAGAAACTTTGATAGTCCAGTGAAGCACATTGTATTGACTTATAGTGAATTCTGCAAGAAATCCAATGTAACTCTGGAGCGAAGTTAAGAATTAGAACCTAAGCTTTAGGTGGAGTCACAGGGTGGGAGGCGGTACTGGTGACAGCAGGGCTCAGTGAAAAGTAGAGAGCCATCCATGTTCTTCTGAAAGTTATCATTTGTGTTTGGATAATTGGTGATTTTGGTATAAACCCATGTAGGTCAGTAATCCTAGTTGGAAGAGACTGTTGAGCAGTGGCACGCCTTGCATAGGTGACATCCGGAGCACAGTTTTTCTTTTTAATAGATCCCTTTTCTACAACAAAATTTATTCCAGAAATAATCATGAGAATGGCCAAGAAAGTAACCTGAACTTTATGCCAATTGCAAATATATATTACAGTGGGAAAAGGTTAATATTTTTAAATTGCATTGATACTTTTTTGGGGGAAAAGTAGAAAAATTTACCTACATACTGGTCTGTCATAATGACTTACTAGGATATTCCAGTTTCTCTTCAATCGTTACCTTCTGCGTATTTATCGCTGACTGTCAAGGTGATCTCCACATATTTGTGTTCATAGACCGTTAGAGCCCGTTTGATCAGTCTTCACCTATAATTGAAGAACACTTTTATTGGTTTTAATTATGAAAAGTTGTAAGTAAAGCAACAGATAAACACTAGTTAAGGAGTCTTAAACATAAATTATCTTTGGTTAGAAATTTAGGGGAAAAAACCACTTCACAATAAATTCTAGAAATCTAGAATGTCTTTCTTCCACATTGATTGTAGTGACTTTCAAATATCTCCTCAGCCCAAAAAAATAAAAAAATTCACTGAAATGTTTCCACCAAAAAGTTCAGTGTAGATTTCTTTTAGTTAAACGTTCTTTAAATTATGTGTAAATGTCTGCTTCCTTACATTTTGTTAAGTAGTAATGGCATTCTCCGTGATTTTTATTCGTGGATCTTCAAGCTCTGTGTTCCACTATACCTTTGTTCAAGGCTGATACTGGCTGTTTGTAAATACTTATACCAGAAAAAAAGATCTCAGAAAGGAGAATTGCATTCAGCTATCATATTTTGAATGTACTCTTTAACTACATACACACACGTATATGGGAACCATAGGATTGGAGAAACAAACTGAGCCTGAGTGCAGGCTGTGTACACTAAATCTCTTTGTAGTGACTCTCCAAATGAACAGGTAGGGCGAATCTGCATGTTTGGGGCACTGACCGCATAACTGGGGGATTTCCTAATGAATTCCTACTTAGAGTAGATGGCTTAGTAAAGGACATGTAGTAAAAATGTATAAATTTGATGCTTACATATTGTTGAAATTTAACAGTAACCAGAGCAATAGATTAAAACCTAAACATCTCAGTCAACGTGTGTTCTGGGAAGGAATATTTTGTACCTGATATTATTTAGAATTGCTAGTGTTCAGTGATGACAGAATGATTTCAGTCAGTTTTATTACTGTGTTTAGAGTCTTCAGAGACAATTTACCCACTGACTGCCTGACCTATGTTAGTTTCTCCCATTGTCCCACTGTCCGTATGCTGTTGGAGAACAATAGTGGACCAGCTCTGTAGTCTCTCACTCTCCCTCTGCAGTGTTTTTAAGATATCTTTATGCATTTTTTCATGAGTATTCTACTTTTTTCCCTCCTTTTGACTTTGTCAGAGCGGAGTTTTAGCTGAAGTGGAATTATATGCTGCTTAAAGGAAGCCTATAATATGGAAATTTACAGTAATAAGCCATTTAAGCCTTTAGGAAGCATAAAATACTCTTCAGACTTTAATGGCCATATATCACCTTATTCACCTTAATTAAGAGATGCTGAATGATAAGTCACTTTGGAAAGGAGAGCCAGGTTTGGGGTTCATTGGAGATATGTTCAAATCTTTATAAAGGCTCTAATTATTGATTAATACCAAAATAGGCAAATTCATAGAGACAGTAGATTATTGGTTGGTGGGAGGGAGGAATGGGTATAGAATTTTTTGGAGGGGATCAAAGTATGCTAAAACAAAATAATGTTGATGGCTGCCCAACTCTGAATATAGTAAAAAAAACAACAACAACACTGAATTGCATACTTTAAAGGGGTGAGTTTTATGGTATATGAATAGGAAAACATTAGTTTTTAGCACATCATTTCCATTATTTTGTTGCTTGATCTGATTTTCTTTCCGTTGAAAATAGTCCCTAGTAGCTGCTGAGTGGTTCTGTAAATTATTTTGTTGATCTTGAGTTCTAAGTTTGTTTTATAGGATATCTTTAGTTTTTACATGCTATTTTAAGAAGTAATCCAGGGAAGGATAGGAAAGGAATCCTGCATTTGCTTCTTAACTACCAGCCAGATGCCAGCTAATGGGCTAAGAGGTTTTTTTATAGGTGTGTCTTTCCATTCTTTTCATTTTGAAGTTAGGGAAATGGAAGAGATGGTGTGAATTGACCAAGGCCACACCGGGTAATACGGCAGTTCTGCGACTTTACAGAGTATTTTTAAGTACCCATCTGAGCCCAGTCCATTGCCCCACATGGTTGCGCTGGAGGTTTTTAAGCAGTGGCTCTTTGTCTGCTGGAGTGTTTATGAGGGGAGAGGGCTCACTAACAACTTTTTTACATCTGAAGTATGGTAGCAAGTACACTATAATGTATACTTCTGGAAGGATTTGTAGAAGTTTAAGAATAATGAAGTTTGGTAAGTTTTTGAGTCATGCATAGATAATCCATATTTAAAACTTAAATGCACTTCTAGGCATTTATATTTCTTTTACTAATTTATATTCACAAAATTTTAAATTGAGGATTTTATAAATTCTAACATTTTCATTTTTAGTCCCGTACTTGTGCATAAATCCATTCATCACAACTTTGTGGAAAGAACTGGTTATAAATGAAATACATTAAATATGGAATAATTTTTTTTTCTTCTAATCAAATGATTTTATATCCAGGAACTAATTTTTATTTCTTCAGTTGAAGTCTAGGAGAAAATTACTTAATTCACACACACACACACAAAAAAAAGTTTTTTCAAAGATTTTATTTATTTGAGAGAGTGAGAAGAGAGAGATGGGACAGAGGGAGAGGGAGAAGCAGGCTCCCAGCTGAGCAAGAAACCCCTTGTGAGGCTCAATCCCAGGACCCTGGGATCATGACCCAAGCTGAGCGCAGACACTTGAACTACTGAGCCACCCAGGCACCCCTCACAAAACTGTTTGAAGACAATTTTGGGGGGGACACAAAGTTCACTAGTATGAGGCACAGGAAAAGGAATTTTGCAATCTGGAATCTGCTAGTAAACAATGACATAGAGAAAATATTTGCCATTTCTTAAAATCACCTTCTGGCCTATTTCTTGATCAAGTGAAAAGAAGTGGAGGATTGATCGGAGTTCAGTGAACCAAAATGTAGCTAAGGACTGAAAAAATGACCTATTGTCCTGAGCTGGAGCTGAATGGGTTAAAAGCCCTGCTAAAGAGACCAGCCTTGGTTCTAAAGTGGGAAGTTTGAATGAGGGGCTCTGGTTGTTGGCTGGGTCAGTAGAGCATGGGACTCTGGATCTCGTGGAGGGGTGTTACGCCAGGTTGGTGTAGAGATTACTTAAAAAATTTTTTTTGGGTAAAGGGTAGATTCTTGGAAATTATAGCAGAGTTACTCTTAAGTGAAGAATAAATTAAGGGCATACTTGACAGAGTAAGTTGTGAGAAATTAACTACTTAGAAAATTAGTTCTGCCAGCAGCAAAGGGTGACAAATAGGGCTTGGTGATATAATTAAAAAGTGTGGAATAATGCAGAGGATGTTTAAACTGATAGCCATGTTCTATTTTCTTTCTTTTTTCTTTAAGATTTATTTATTTGGGCGCCTGGGTGGCTCAGTGGGTTAAGCCCCTGCCTTCAGCTCAGGTCATTCGATCTCAGGGGTTCTGGGATCGAGTCCCGCATCTCTGCTCGGCAGGGAGCCTGCTTCTCTCTCTCTCTCTCTCTCTCTCTCTCTCTGCCTGCCTCTCTGCCTACTTGTGATCTCTCTCTCTCAAATAAATAAATAAAATCTTAAAAAAAAAAAAAAGATTTATTTATTTATTTTAGAGCTTAGCCCTGGCGGAAGAGGGAGAGGGAGATAGAGAGGGAGACAGAGTCCCAGGTGGACTCTGCACTGAGGGCAGAGCGGGCTCAAGACCCTGAGATCATGGCTGGAGCTGAAACCGAATTGTACACTCAACCAACTGTGCCACCCAGATGCCCCTGCCATATTCTCTTTTCTTTTCCTTTTTTTTTAAAGACTTTATTTATTTATTTATTTATTTGACAGCTCACAAGTAGGCAGAGAGGCAGCAGAGAGAGAGGGGGAAGCAGGCTCCCCGCTGAGCAGAGATCCTGATGCTCCATCCCAGGATCCTGAGATTAGGACCTGAGCAGAAAGCAGAGGCTTAACCCACTGAGCCACCCAGGCACACCAATACTCTGTTTCCTTAATGCACACAGATATAATAAGTAGTCAACTCAAAATAGTTTCATATTTAATATTCACAATTTTTTTTTTAAGATTTTATTTATTTATTTGAAAGAGAGGCAGTGAGAGAGCGCATGAGTGAGAAGGTCAGAGGGAGAAGCAGACTCCCAGTGGAGCTGGGAGCCTGATGCGGACCTCGATCCCAGGACTCTGGGATCATGACCCCAGCCGAAAGCAGTCGTCCAACCAACCGAGCCACCCAGGCGTCCCTAATATTCACAATTTTTATTTGCACTTATAGGTGTGTATTTTGTAAAGCATTACTCCAAATTCTGGAACTAGGAGAAAACTTGGAGAGTTTGTAGGAGGATGTAGTAAGGTAAAGATAAAGGAAAAGTATGAAAAATTTTTTTGAACTTGAGAATATTCTGTGCAGCTATGTTGCTTGTAAAAATATCTGGTTAGGATAAAAAAAAACAAATCTTGCCATTTACAATGAGGTGGGTGGATCTAGAGGGTATTATGCTAAGCAAAATAAGTCAATCAGAGAAAGACAATTATCATGATCTCATACAAGGAATTTGAGAGGCAGGGTCGGGGGGTGTCAGTGCGGGGTCAGGGGGAATGAAACAAGATGGGATTGGGAGGGAGACAAACATAAGAGACTCTTAATCTCAGGAAACAAACTGAAGGTTGCTGTGGGTAGGGGGAAGGGATAGGGTGGCTGGGTGATGGACATTGGGGAGGGTATGTGCTGTGGTGAGTGCTGCGAATTGTGTAAGACTGATGATTCACAGACCTGTACCCCTGATGCAAATAATACATTGTACGTTAATTTTTAAAAAAGAAAGAAAATATCTGGTTTAGGGATCTTTAGAAATCTGAAAAGTGAATTTTGTGGAGAAATAAATGGAACGATTTTCTAGTGTTTAAGTCAAATGAAAGACTGCTTAGTAGGAGCAGGGAGACAATGGTTTCTTTTTCTTGACTTTTTGTTTCAATAGCCTTGTAAATTTGCTCCATCTTAGGAATAGTTCGTGTTAATGCCAGACTGTCTTGTCTCTATACCTTCCTCTAAGCAGGTTGAAAATTGGCTACGATTTGGGTTTCAAAGGGCTTCTGATTCTATGGAAAGTAAATTGAATTTGCTTGGCGGTAAAGTATGTCAGTAACTAAAGGGATACTTTCTTTAATGTGCAGAGGTCAACAAAATACAAAGATAGTGATTTCTCAAATTTGAGTTTTATATCCACAAGGGCATCAGGTATTATAAATATTTAAAGGGACAAAATTTTAAATTTATTTTTAAAAATGTTTTAATAATTTTGAAAATTTTTGATAACTCAGAGACAAGGTTTAATCCATGAATGAGCTATATCTGATAATGATGGTTCTGTATATTATTTTATTATATTTATAATCAGAAGTTGAGAAATGCATTTTTGTCTCAGACACAAAGTGTTTCATTTTGAAAATCAATAGATTTTAATCTCTTTCCCTTTAAAATTAATGCAAGTTATGTAAACTTAAATTAGGAAAAAAAGAAAATACCATCCCACTGAATACCATTAATATTTTAGGGTGTTTTAGTCTTTTTCCCCCTCCACTTGTGTTTGCAAATTTTTACACGGTTACCAGATCAAAATTTTTAATAAGTTATTTTCTGATTTTAAAATAGTCATCATGGAAGATTGGAGCATGTATTATTGTTTTAGATAAATTTCTAGAAGTGGTATTGTTGGCTTAAAAGATAAGAAAAAATTTTTTTTTCAGTTCTTGATACATAGCTTTAAACTTCCTGAAATTAAAACTCCCCAATTAGTTCTCATCAGCAGAGGGCTCTGTTTGCTTGATGCCAAGCCACATTCATGCCAGTTAGACAGCTGAAGAATTGTGTCTCATTGTTTTACTTTGCACTTCTTTGATTATTGGTAGAGTTGGGCTTTTTTTCTATGTTTATTAATTGGCTGTTGCAGTATCCTTTGTTAATTGAGTTACTTTCCTCTACATATTTTTCAATTTCACCGTCTCTTACTGTTTGCATATGTTCTACTTTCAGGTAAAACGGCGTAGTTGGTAGAATGGCATTGTACATGTGATTGGTTTGCAACTCTTTGTACCTGTCAACCCATCATGTCAAATTGCCCAGTACTAAAGTATTAGTTTAAAGATTTTATTTGTTTATTTGACAGAGATCACAAGTCGGCAGAGAGGCAGGCAGAGAGAGGGGGGGAAGCAGGGTCCCTGCTGAGCAGAGAGCCCAATGCGGTGCTTCATCTGAGGACCCTGAGATCATGACCCGAGCAGAAGGCAGAGGCTTTAACCCACTGAGCCACCCAGGCGCCCCAAGAAAGTATTAGTTTGAACAGACCTTTGATATAGTGTACTTAAGGCATAAAGTGAAATGCCATGTAAAAGGAGCTCTTAACTATCCCTTTCCTGATTGTTCCAGCAGTATTTTATGGGGTGGTCTTCAGGCTGTCATTAGATGAACAAAGCATCTTTGCAAAAGAAAGTGATTCTATTTCGAATGAAAGAGGAAGAAAGATCAGAATTAAATGCTTTGATACCTGCATCTATCAGGAGGGAGATTTGACTGTCAGCCTGTCACTTTAAGTGTACATACTTCCTTTTGGAAGGATTCGTATTTTTTCTTCAAAGTTTGTAAATAAGTATTAATAACACCAGCTTAAGCAGAATTTGTCATTTTGGAGGTGATAATAGCAAGGAAGGAATACTGCAATATATAATCAGTATGATTCATTATAAAATAAATTTGAGGAAAGCAAGTTTCTTAAAGTTTAGGGGGAAAGAGGTAAGCATTCCATTGAAAGATTCCTAAAGGAAACATTGAGGGATTAGGGACTAGAAGAATTATTTAGACTAATATGGTCTTCTAATTCTTTTCACTGCTTTAATAGCTCTATTTCAAAGAACAGGAAAAGGCATATTCCAGAAATCGAAGACTCAGTGCCAATAACTTTTATCTTTGCTGGTTCTGTTACTAGAAATTTCTAAAATACTCAGAGCCAGAACAGGTTCACTAACAATTCATAGCAGACCAAATTAAACTTTTCTCTTTTGTGAAGTGTGTTTTACCTAGTGAGGACTATAAACCAAGTATTTCAGAAAGATATGTGTCTTGTTTTCATCATGAATACGTTAGAAAAATAAGGGCAGGATAAGAGTGTTGTCAAGTCAATTTTAGCTGACAGGCAGTGTCCAAGGACCATATGGGTCATCCCCCAAGTAGGTCCTGTTCTTACTAATTTTTAAAAAACCATTGAGTTGGAAGAAATCATATAAAGCACATTCATGAAAGTTCATGAAATTTGTGAGCTGATTGGAGTAGCTGCTTCATCAAGTAGCAGAAAATTATTTCCAGATGACCTAAGTAGATTGAGAGGACTGTCAGAAAATAACATAAAGTCAACATGAAGATCTAGTTTAGATAGAGATTCCATTGAAAACAGTTTGAGGGTTTTGGTTTGTTATAGATGTGGGTTAACAAAAACACATAAACTATTTTTGTTGTTGTTTTTTGTTTTTGTTTTTGTATTTTTAAATAATGTTCTGGGGCCCCTGGGTGGCACAGTCAGTTAAGTGCCTAACTCTTGGTTTTGGCTCAGGTCATGATCTCAGTTGAGGTCTAGCCCTGTGTCTGGGTTCCAGGCTCAGCAAAATCAACAAAAGTTTCTCTCTCCCTCTTCCTCTGCCCCTTCCTGCCCACAGTGGTCTTTCTCTCTCAAATTAATCTTTTTAAGAAGGAAATAAGGAAAGAAAGTTCCTCCCCCATCCACTTTAGAGTTCTAGAACCTTATTATAAGTTGCCTTACTTTGCAGATCTGATGGGGTTAAGGATCTTGGAATGGGTTAATTGTCCTGAATTATCTAAATGAGCACAATGTAATCCCAAGGGTCATTATACAAGAGAGGGAGTAGAGTCAAGAAAGTGATGTGACAACAGAATCACAGAGGTCAGGGAGGAGAAGATGCTACCCTCTTGGCTTTGAAGATGGAGGAAGAGACAGACCATGAGCCAAAGGAATGTAGGCACCCTTGGCTTGGAAAAGCCAGGGAATACATTCTGCCCTAGAACCTCCAGAAGGAATATAGTAGCCCTGCCAACACCTTGAATGCAGACTAGGGAAATTCTGACCTCCAAAACCGTAAGATAAATTTGTGTTGTTTTTAAGCTGCTAATTTTGTGGTAATGTGTTACTGCAGAAATAGGAAACTTAAAAAAAAAAAAGGCAATCCACCGGATTCCATTAACACAGTAATACATCTGGACGAGGTCCATTTGGGGATATCATACTTAAAAGGAATTAGCCATTTCACTAGAAGTACCATCTCACTAATAGTTGAAGAAGATAGTTCAGTGGGAAACATGTTTAGTCAGCTTTAAATATTTTATCCTGCAAGAGAGCTCACTAATCAGAATTGGAACAGGAGAGAGAAGGTATCAGAAAGGAGATTGGGGGTTAGTACACAGGAGGCCTCTGTAACCATTGGAGCTGATTAGTTAGGAGTTTTAAGCTGTATGTCACTTGGCTGCAGATACATTACAAAAGTAGTTCTAAATTCAGTTTACATACCAGGTTAGATATTAATGTGCTATATGGCTTTAAGAGTCTTTGATACTATGGTATTGCTACTGTAGAGAAGATTTCTCTAAGTGCAGTGTTTGAATAGTAGATGTAATACAAAAAAGATACTATGGTAAGCCATAACAAAAAGTGTGTGTAAAGATTGTCAGGGCATTGTATAACTTTATTTAGTGAGTCACTTATATGTTAGGTACGAGGCTGAGATTTATGTCTATTATCTCATTTAATCCTAATAGCTTTATGAGATGAAATATATGCTGTTAATCCCCATTTTTATATTCAGAAGATCTTGAAGTTTAGAGAGGTTAACTAAACTTGTTAGAGTTTATAGCATTAGTAAATAGCAGAGTATCATGTTACTTTGACTACCTCAAACTGAATTCAACATGTGTCACAGGCCAAATAGTCTCATATTTTACCTTCTCTTGAAACTATTCCTTATTGGTATAAGGGATTGTGATGAATGATTCTTCATAATTTTTAGACTGCTTTGTGTATCAGGCTTCTCTGTATGTCCCATAGCAAGACTGTGTTCACATTTATACTTTCTGTAGTTATTTAGCTAGTGACAGAGGAAAAAGCCAGACACCTCTGTTGTTGGCAAGTACTTTTTTCTACTAATGCCTTCCATGTGGGTCTTGCACCTTTTTCTGCCTATGCTTCCTCTATTTTGTATTAGAATTACATGGGTTTCTTTGGCTGCCTTGACATACTTGCTTTCATTGACAGATGACACAAGTGGTGACTAGAGGCTGTAGTAGTAGGGAGAGTGCCTCTCTTAAGTGATACTTACTGAGCGCTCGCAGATGATACACTAGTCATTCATCTGCAAAAACTCACTCAGTTCTCATTGAAGCCTCTGCAGTAGGTAACTACCATACCTTTTTACATATGAGGACACTGCATCCTGTAGAATATGTAATTTGCCCAGAATTGTTTACATTGCTGGACCCAGAATCAAAACCAGGTTGTTCTCTTTCCAGAGTACCCATGTATCTGATTTTTTTTTTCCCACTAGTAGAGTTTGTTGGAATTATATTAAAGCTTATGTTCTCATGCTTCTATATGAAGTCAGTGGGTTATTTTCTTGAGGTTTGTTGGCTGAGATTGGATGTTGATCAGAAATAACTAGAGCCCAAATTAAGTTTACCCCTCTTTCTACTCTCTCTATGCTATGTATTCTAAACTTGATTGAAAAATATGAAATTTTTTTCTAAGTTGACAGTGCTGCTTTTTTCCCCACAGTTTGTTCATAAGAAATATGTTAATGGCTTAAGGACACTATTCATTATTGAAAGTTGACAGCACTTAGTTTGGGGCTTTATTTTCCCTCATTTCTAAGACAAAAGATTTTTTCTCTGAGTCATTGCCTTTGACTGTCACCCCTGTAGTAAGATTTATAATTTTACATAGGTGTTTTTGCGTATATACCCACACACAAAACTGAGAAATTTCACTAAGTAATACTTACTTGCTGTGTACAATTCTGTTTATCTTTTTTTTTACTCTATTCCACTAAAAATTTCTGTCACCCATTAAGCTCATTTTTATATTCTAATGTATCTCAGCCCACAGTTTGAAAAAACACTCATATGGATTATTTCAAGGATTTTTTCTCCTTTCAACAAAATTATGTGTGATGGTAGTAATAGGTGATGTCTATTGTGTACTTTGTGCTAGGTGCTGCACTAGTGGTCTTTATATGTGTTGTTTATATTAAACTTGCCTTAATAAGTAGGGGCTAATTATTTTCATTTTACAGATGAAGAAACAACTTCTCATACCTAGCAGATGGGGAGTCCGGATTTTCCAGACAGTTGATTATTGATCTTGTTCTTATCATTACTTTAACAAATTTATTGTTTTTAAAAATTCAGGAACTATAACCCTAGGACCCAGCAATTGCACTACTGCGTATTTACCCCAAAGATACAAATGTCGTGATCTGAAGGGGCACCTGCACCCTAGTGTTCATAGTAGCAGTGTCCATAATAGCCAAACTATGGAAAGAGTCTAGATGTCCAGAAACAGATGAATGGATAAAGAAGATGTGGTATATATGTATACAATGGAATATCATGTAGCCATTAAAAACACCAAAATCTTGCCATTTGCAAGGATGGGGATAGAACTAAATGCTATTATGCTGACGATCTCACTGACAGGAGGAATTTGAGAAACAAGACAGAAGATCATAGGGGAAGAGAGGCAAAAATTAGACAAGATGAAATCAGAAAGGGAGACAAACTATAAGAGACTCTTAATCTCAGTAAACAAATGGAGGGTTGCTGGAGGGGAGGGGGTAATTGGGTGATGGACTTTGGGGAGGGTATGTGCTATGGTAGTGCTGTGAATTGTGTGGAACTGATGAATCACAGACCTGTACCCCTGAAACAAATTATACATTATATGTTAACTTTTAATGAAAAATGAAAATAATGAATAATGAAAAAATAAATAAAGTAAGTATACCTGTGGGGGGAAAAATTCAGGAACTATAATCTGAGTCTGCTTAGATCACCACCACAAGGTCGTGTACTTCTGAGAGATTTCTCAGCCAACATGTCAATTAACTCTTTCTTATCTAAGATTATTAAATTTCAGTTTTGCTCTAGATCCAGTTAAGGACTTAGTACGTTACCTCTAACTTACTGCTTGGCTGGACATAGCACTTTATCTCTGTGTCACTTATTTTTGTTACTAAAAAAATCTTTGGGTCCGGTCCCTCCATAACAGTTAAATATTGGTATACTTTCTTATTTGGGTCTTCATGCGCATACACACACACACACACACACACACACACACACACACACACACATATATAATTGCATATATATGTGTATATTTATATATAACTTTTAAAAATTTAGTTGTATAGTCTATCATCTTTAATGTCTGTGTGCTATTCATTCCTCTAGGATAATGTATTATAGTATTAATGAAATAATTTCTTTATTGTTAGGTAGTTATTGGAAAGAACTTGAGCTTTGGGTAGTGGTGGACCACAGATTAAATTTACCACCTAAATTATGATTTTGAGCAGATTCTTGAACTTTTATGCCTCAGTGTTCTCATGTGGAATTATAATATCTAACTACCACAAAAGCAATTAGTGTTTCTATTTAAATAGGTAGTGTCAGTGCACATAGTTCCAGTAAGGTATATCAATTTCAGCATAATTTCTGGGTCTCTATATCCAAGGAAGGTATTGATCTAGTTACCAGGGAAACTTTTTGCCTTGCATAAGATAGAAACTGATGAATTTGTGCTTCGAAGAAGTCAGTAAAATATTAGTAACATTCATTGAGCTTTTAAAGGTAATTTTTTCAGCCTCGGGTTTTGTAACTTCTCTATCTGCCTGTAGTATTGTTTTTCTTTATAAATTATATCAAATACAGATTTTTGGCTTTAAGGTTAAAAAAGTCATTTGTAAAGGAAAGCAAAGACTGTCTAAAAAAAATGTGACAGAAGCATCGCAGTGCTTACAAGTAAGAGATATTTTAAGAGCGGTCATCTGTAAAACACTGAAACATGGCTCTGCCTCCTCTATGTACCACTCACTGAGCTTGACACTTCCTGAGAGCTCAGAAATTTGTTAAATTAATGAAAAATTACACAAAACTGTATTTCTGCCTCCTCACCTCCTACTTCTTTACCAGTTGGCCTTTGAAATCACTTTCAAAAACTAGTATACTAGTATCTGTTCAGCCACGTAATAGTCAAACCATGCACCCCCGACCACATTTGACCATACCATATGCCTTTAATTTCTGGTATTTATCCTGATATTATTCATTCGTGCAACCCCTTTCTCTATACCACAGTGGCATTTCGATACATCCTAGCTTATGTGTTCTTTCTTGGCTTTCTTTTTTTCTTCTCACCCACACTCATGGTCTTGACTCTGTGACTTTTCATTTTCTAGACTGGACCATTTCTGTGTTCAAGAGCCGTATTCTCATGTCTGCCTGAACTTCAGTATAAATTGAATATGTTTAGTCATTATCCCTGAGTCAGTATAATACATATATAGATAGGCACAGATGCCTGCTTCATGTTTTGTCTGTATTCCCCATCATAATGGTCTCGTATGTATTTAATCTATAAGCAGCATTGCATTAAGGGTATGAATGTGCTATTAGGAATTGTGAGCTATAGGGGCAGCTGTGTGGCTCAGTTAGTTAAATGGCTGCCTCAGGTCATGATCCCAGGGTCTTGGAATCCAGGCCCATGTTGGGCTCCCTGGTCCTCTGGGAGCCTGCTTCTCCCTCTCCCTCTTTCTGCCACTCCCCTTGCTTGTGCTCACTCTCTCTGTCAAATAAATAAATAAAACCTTTAAAAAGGGGGGGGAATTGTGAGCTATAAAATCTACAAATTATAGTTCAAACCCATTCCCTGGGCATCATCCGAAACAGATGTGTAAGTAACCCTTTTGAATATCATCTTAAACAGTTGGAAGAGAATGTGTTATTTGTTAATATGGATTTTTTTTTTCCTCTCAACTTTTTATATAAATTCTGGTTAATTAACACATATGGTAAAATTGGTTTCAGGTATAGAATTTAATGATTCCACACTTTCATACCACATCCAGTGCTCATCACAGGAAATCACCCATTTAGCCCACCCCCCACCCTCCCTCCCGTTGTTAATATGATTAAATAAAATTATATACCACTAAATTTAATTCTTATACATCATAGACCCTCAGATGCTGGTTCCCTCCTCTCTTACCAAGTCATCCTTCTTCATGAAATGTTTAACATCTTTTACTGGCTCTTTGATAATAGCACTGGAGGGTTCTCTTGGTGTTTTGCATGAATGGTTATAGTGCTGTATGATATAGTCTGTATTTTCATTTTTTTAACAAGTTGTAATTTAAATAGAGACTATGGAGTATTTTATGTGATGGTACATTGGTCTGTCTTGTGTGCTCAGTTGGCTGAGGTTTTTTAATAAGGCGAGTTGCTCACTGCTGAAGTAATCAAGGAGTGCTATTTGATACAATAAATGAGTACTTTTTGCTTAGGTTTCATGAAAATATGATTCTCTAAGCTTTTAATGACCAGAGAAGTAGTTCTCACTGTTGTTCATTCCTGAAGATCATGTATAAACTTTTTTGCATCCCTTTTCTCTACATTAAGTTACAGAGAAGAAAATAGAACAGCAGTAATAACAATTGCCGTAATAAATTTTATAACTTATAAATGGTAAGAAAATACCCTTTATAAAAATGCATGGTATATATCTCATGCAGTGTTTATATTTTTAGAATTTGTATTTAAATTGTAATATTTTAAATTGTTTTTTCATTTCCCATCATTTTATATTAGTCTCAAAGATTACTGTCTCCTTTCTAATTGTTTTCTGTTAATGAGCATTTATTCTCAAGGATAATTTTTATTACCTTGGTAAAGATATAATAAAGAATTGTGACCCTCTTCAGAGAATCGCATTTTTTAAAACCAATTCCTTTGTTACTATCTGTGTTTTCCCCAATTTTTTTAATCTTAATATTACTTATGGAAGAATTCTCCTTTTCTCTGCTTAAACCAGAGTATCTAATTCTTGTATTGATTATCTCTGGCATTCCATGCCTTTTCTAATATTACTGTTACTGTTATCTGTAGTCCCATTGTGTCTGTAGTTGTGTGAAGAGCTGTGAAAATTTTCTGAATTTTTAGGGTATATTGCCAAATAGGGCTGTTTACCTTACAAAAAGAGACTTTTGTACTTCAGGTTAACTTCTTAGTGATCTAGTAAAGATCTGTGTCTTAGAGATTACATATGTGGAGTATCAACATTGTTTGGAAATATGATTCATATATAGCCCTGAAAATTATTTCACAGTATCTTTTTAGGAGTGCCTTGGTGACTCCTTTAGTTAAGCATCTGACTCTTGATCTCAGCTGGGTCTGGATCTCAGGGTGGTGAGTTCAAGCCACACTGTGTTGGGCTCCATATTGAGGGTGGAGCCTACTTTTAAAAAAAAAAAAAAATCCCACAAATTATCTTTTTAGAAGTCCTAGGGTGAGTATGTGCCCATGATTAAACAAAATGCAAATGGGCACCTGGGTGGCTCAGTTGGTTGCGCTGACTCTTGGTTTAGGCTCAGGTCCTGATCTTAGGGTCCTGGCTTGGACCCCCCCTGCATGGGCTTTCCGCTCAGTGGGGAGTCTGTTGGTTTCCCTCTCCCTCTGTGTCCCCCACCCCGTGAGTACATGAGCATGCCCTCTCTCAAATAAAATTTTTTTTAACCAAAACAAAAACAAAAACAAAATTTAAGAAGCTAGATACAAGCTTCTTAATGTCAGGGTTTTATCTTTGTAACTCTCTGTGGGCTCTGATTATGTCTTGTTTTGATTTAAATATTGGGGGAAAAAGTATGCATGTGTGGTCGAATCTCATGGGGAGCACCTTATTGTTGTATTTACTGTCATGAGATTTGGTAAATATGGTGCTGTTTTTATGCCTGACTAAATCAAGAAATTGTGAATTCCAGCATTTTAAATTTCTTGCCTAATTTAATACATCTTTCTCCAAATGAACCTTAGAATTATTTGAAGTTCTCCAAAATCTCAGTGAGGTTTGCATTAAATATTGAGTCATACTGTTGCCAGTCTCAGAAATCCCTGGTATGTTTCCATTCAAATTATTTCTGAGTTCTTCAGTAAAATTTTCTAGGTGTTTTGTGGTGGGTTTTTTGTTTGTTTTGTTTTGTTTTTTTTTAGTTATAGTTTTAGTAAATCTCTTATTTTTTCTTTCTTGCTCTTTTTAGTATCTTTTCCATTGTATTTTCTTGGTAGCGATGCAGGTATATAGGAAAGTGCTTGGATTTTTTTTACGAGCTAAATTGTTCAGCTTAGTTCCAAAAGTTTGTTATTCTTTTAATTAATAAATTGCATTATCTTTGTAGAAGTGGGGGGAATTGACCTCTAACTTTTAATTTCTAAATTATTTTTGTTTTTTAAGCTCTTTTCGCTTATGGATATGAAACCTCCCATCTCTCGAGCCAAGATGATTCTTATCACTAAAGCTGCTATTAAAGCTATTAAGGTAAGAATAAAATATATTTTATTCAAAAAATGTTTCTGAAATTTTGAAAATACTTTTAAACATGAGAATTCATCCTCTTAGTTTAGGCGTGAATCAAAGAACAGTAACTAGCTTTCTGCTGAAGACACGTGATAATACGGTACAATATATTTGAAATGTAACACATTATTTCAAAACCTTTTTCCCTTTTTTGTTGTTTTAGTATCTCCCATTTATATTTTTTCCCAACTTTATTGAAGTATAATTGACAAAATCCAATTTATTTAAAAATAATTATTTATTTGTTTAAATAAATTATTTTAAAAAATGATGGTTTGATACACATTATGAAATGATTAACACAGTCAAGCCAATTAGCACATCTGTTGCCTCATGTATTTGCTGGTGTGTGTGTGTGTGTGTGTGTCAGTGTCAGAAAGTTGAATAGAAGTAGAGAGTAGAATGAAAGGATTTTTGCTTTGTTTTAGTTAATTCTTGCCATATAAATCAGCTGAGTATTAGCCTCATACTTACATTAAAAAAAAAACAGCTCAGGCTCCATGAAGTTAAACGTTTTCCTCAAGATCACACCTTAAGTAGCTGACTCACTTTAGAAACTGCATTATTTAGTTCCAGTTCCACTGTTCTTATCAGGCTCATAGTTGCCTGAATACACTGCCTTATTAAGGTTTATTGATTAAAAATCTTTAATAAAAGGACCTTTTGGGGGTATTTTTGTAGTTTCTGTTTTGGTTAATTCTCTTCTGATTCATGATTGTTCACTTACTGACTAGGGATTATTTGTCATGGTTCATTCAGTATTTTGAGAATTCACATTGTGCAAATTTTAAGGTTTTAAGTATTTTCTAATTATATTACTGAATATGTAGAAATATGTAAACCGTACAATAATTTTCTTTTAATTCTTTTCAGCTTTATAAGCATGTAGTTCAAATAGTAGAAAAGTTCATCAAAAAGGTAACTATCCATTTCCTTATTACTTCATTTTAGTTATGATGAGTATTTGTAATTTACTTTGTAAATTGTAATTTGGTTGCTTGCTTCTAAAGCCACTCTACCAAAAAAGTTGTCACTAGGTGTTCTTGTTAATCGCTTGAGTTTGTTTTTTAACCGAAAATGTATAGCAATGCTGTTTATTAATTAGTATAAGGTAGGCACTCAGCAAGTTTCCTGTGTACTCAGCATGACTCTTCTCTGAGTCTGATGTGCCTCCTGTGCCATTTGCTGTTTACTTCATTGACATTTAACTCATCTTGAAGTATTTCAAATGAAATCAGTTTGTAAAGTTTTTCCAACTTTTTCCTGCTCCTATCATAATAAAATCATTTTTCACTTCTACAGTTGTATCTGGTTTTATAACCATGCGATTAGCACACATCTGTCTCACCAGGGGAGGACTGAGAACAGAGACTTAATAAACCTCTCTGTCTACCCCTCCCCTCCCCAAAACCTGGAGCTGTGTTTCATAGTACAAACCAGTAAATGTGTGTGGCATTGTCTTTAATCCATGGCCTTTGAATACTAACTGAGAGTTAGGAGTTAGTCCCCACAGACCAAAAAAATGATCAGGGGAAGTTTTTATAGTAGCAAATCAAAGTACCAATAAGTAAAATGGAAAAAAATTAAAATTACCTATTTGCCACCACCCCAAATTACTATATTTTTATTTGGATCTACTCATTTTTTATTTCTGTACACATACATTCATAAAAGAAACTGGTGACATCAATAGCTGCTTTGCCACTGAATTTATCGTAAAATGTCTGCAAAAAGTACTCCATTGCATGATTGTTTCCACAGTTTACTCAGCTAGTTCCTTTTGGACATTTCAACTTCAGTGGCTGGCCTTAAGGAAAAAATTAGCCACATCTTAATGGTTTTCCTTATGATAAATTTCTAGATGTGGAATTGTTGGATCAAATAAGGCTTTGCTTTTATTGCTAAATCATCATCCATAAAGGTTGTACCACCAGAAATATATATGTGTCTGTTTCTCCTTTCTTCTTCTTGATTTGGTGGGCCAAAAATGTGATCTCTCCTTTCAGTTTTTCTTTTATCTGGTACTATACTTGAGTAGATTTAAAATTGATGTTACTAAAACTATCTTTTTGATAACTTTAAGAGGTAGAAATTATTTTTTTAAGCAGGATGAATTGGGAGTAGAGAGTATCATAATAAGTGGATTTGTGTGGAAGTGGCTTAGGGATTGGTAAAGTAATGTTGGTTTGGGGAAATTGTCGGGGAAGAGAGGAATCAGAGGAAAGTAAAATTTGGGGGATCTGGAGAGTCAGGAGAATTGGTAGTTCTGTACACACCTGTGGGAAATGTGACAGGCTAGCCAGTAAAAGAACCAAACACTCACGCAGTTTCTAAATAGAAACAATCATTGGATATGCAGAGTTTATCCACGTAAAAGAAAGATTATTGGGCATCAAACTGGGATTTTGCTTTTCTTGTGTTAACTTTGCATCTTTATCTTTGTAGTGTAAACCAGAGTACAAGGTTCCAGGATTATATGTAATTGACTCAATCGTGCGACAGTCTCGTCATCAGTTTGGAACTGATAAAGATGTTTTTGGGCCAAGATTCTCTAAAAACATAACCGCCACATTCCAATATTTATATCTTTGTCCATCTGAAGATAAGGTATAGTTAATAATTTTTAAATGAAAACTTGTATTATTTCTATATTTAAATGTATTTAAATGTATATTATATATTTGAAAGAGAATTATATGGGGATCTCTGTGAACTTGAAACAAAACCCAGTGTTTTCTCTTGTGGCCATCTCATGTTTATGTATTTTCTTGTGAAATTCTTCTGGAATGTTGTACTGTTGAAAAGGAAGTTGGAAAGATTGACTTGTAGTTGAGTGATAAATTCTGCCATAGAAAAAGGCAGTACTTATATTGTTGCTTATTGCAGAAAGAAGGGACCAATAATTGATAGCTTTTCCTAGCATTTTGAGAGGCTGGAGCATAAATGGTATTCATTAGCAATCAGACTACAGTATTTAATTCCTCATTTTTACAGCTGATTTTACTATGTACTATAAAAAGGGTAGAAGAAAGAACATTACAGACATGAAAACTGGACTCCCAGTAGGTGGGAGAAATACACTGCTAAAACCACTCAGAAGAATGAAGACATTTACAATGAACACTATAAATTTGGGTGTTGTGGATTCTCTATATTCTTAGAGGAATGTTCTTAATGGGAAAAATATACAAGACAAAAAAATCATTTCCTGAGTAGGACATAAGAGTTATTTTTCCCATGAATAACACATCTTCTCTTGATTGCCATCATATTTACTGGGCCATAAAATGACTTAGCTATCAATTACAGGCCAGTTTCTTAAATATTTTAACAGTTAAAATCATCCTGAAGAAATTCTTCTTCACTTCATTTACTTTTCTAAGATAATTACTTCCTTTTGTCAGTGATGGTATTTCTTTGTAATCATAAATACAGTGAAAACTTGAGGTACATTTTTTATCATGTTTGTTTTTATTATCTAGCTTATATATTTTTTTTCTGTTTCTTTTTCTCCCTTGCTTTTTATTCTAGTTTATACTACTGAAGAAAGGCTGATGAGGGTAGTTTTAACCAGGTGGTAATTCTAAAGATAAATTTTTTCTGTTTATGAAACAGACTTAGTATGGAATTATTAGCTTTAAAGAGATTAAAGATTAAATTAAAGAGATTGCTTTCTTTTTTAGAGGTATAATACATTATTTGTGAAAATATTTATTGTATATTCATGTTTTATTGCATGTAACAGAGTAAAATAGTTCGTGTGCTGAACCTTTGGCAAAAAAATGGAGTATTCAAAATTGAAATTATTCAGCCTCTTTTGGACATGGCTGCAGGAACCAGCAATGCCGCCCCAGTAGCAGAAAATGTTACTAATAATGAAGGTATGGCCAAGTATATTTGTGAACTTAGAAAAATACTGGTATAACTTTTGTACGTGAGAAGTTTGTGGTCTGATTATATTGGTGGAATTTTTCCATAAGAAAGACTTTTGAATTTACATCTTGGAAGGTATGGTTTTCTTTTCACAGTTCTTATTTCTAATAAAAATATGCTCTTTCATGTATTTGCTATAGTACAGAGTCTAGTACCATGATCTTTATTTTTCCTGTATGTTAAACTAAATGCAGTGTTTAGTAAAATAGCTAATGGAGTTTAAAAAGGAAAATTGGAAGATTAAAGTTCTTGCAGGTCTTAATCGCCTTTTCTTTTTTAGGTTCACCTCCACCTCCAGTTAAAGTTTCTTCTGAACCACCCCAAGCCACTACAAACTCTGTACCAACTGTACCACAGCTGCCTAGCTCTGATGCTTTTGCTGCTGTGGCCCAACTGTTTCAGACAACTCAAGGTCAACAGGTAAACTACCATGTCAAGATTAAATTCCGTGCAGTTAGGTACTATTTTCAGTTTTTACTTTCCATTCCTAACTAATGAACACATTCAAGGGAGGAGATGCTTCTCCTTTTCACCTAGAAGAGCATTTACAAGGCAGGTAACGGCATAGGGATAACGGGCAGTGAGGGAAAGAAATAAGGGAGCCGTGTGCTGAGCAGTAGCAGTGCCCCTGTGAAGAGAACTTCAGAACTGCTGACTGGTTGGTATTGTGGCTCGTGATTCTAGCATTTCGGACTAACTTCAAAATTGTATTTGGATTGGAGATATTTTTTACATTTTTCTAGAAAACATTTCTTCCCCTTGTTCACAGTTCCGTGTATTTTCCCTTTTTGACTGTTTTCTGCCTGTTGGGGTATCGGCATACGTGTTTAACCTTGAACGACACACACTGTGTCCCTGGAATTTACAGCAGACTTAGCCGCTACTGAAAGGTGTATTCCTTCTCCAGTTCGCTTTGTGCCTGTGCTGCTTCGAGTTACCTTTAAGACCTTTTTTTCCAGTAAATCAACCTTTGGTACTTCGGTTTTGCTTTGTTACGTGGTTTACCAGCTCTCCCGTTCTTTAAGCTTCAGCAGATCCTTCAGACTTTCCAGCAGCCTCCAAAGCCGCAGTCGCCAGCCATGGACAGTGCCGTGATGGCCCAGGTCCAGGCTATCACGGCTCAGTTCAAGACCGCTCCTGCCCAGCCGCCCGAACAAAAAGCTGTTTTCCCCCCACCCGAGCAAAAAACTGCGTTTGACAAGGTAGGCTGGCTTCTCTTACGTGGCCCACCGTGACTGTTCATAGCACTCAGTTGACGATATGGAAGTTACGTCTTTCTCTCTGGGTTGTTCATTCTGTTGTTTCGTGGCCTAAAGGATTTTCCCCCCTTGACAGCGAGACGTTGATTATTTTTCCTGGCTGCAAGTGTGTACTAGATGCTCAGTGCAAAAATTTTTAGTACATTGGAAGTAGGGAAGTCAGCAGGAGAACTTTGACCATTAACCCCTGTACTCAGAGAGAACTACTGTAAGTTTTCGCTGCATGTCTCTTCTGAGCGAATTTCCTGTGGATCGGTGTTTCTTTATTTGGTCATAGTATGTATGTACATTACAATATAGAATATATGCATGTTTTATGCATAATATATAAATATATATACACACAGTCTTTAACTTGTTTTGATCTTAATTCTCTTGTCAGTTTGAAGGTTTAGATTTAGGTCTACATTTTTACTGAGTGCTGGTTGGGAGGAGTATTCATTACACGTGCACCTCACAGTTTAGCCATTCCCCTGTTGACAGACACTGAAGCTGCCTTTTGCTTTTTTGCTCTTAGAACTTACCGTATGTATAACTTGAGAGTTTCCTTGGTTCAGTGTCTTCCAGCTGCTCTGTTGGAGGCATGTTTAGGGAGCTGCAACTAAGGATGTAGATGTGCTGGATTCATAGAGCTCAGAGCTTCCTGCGGAAAATTTGTCAGCCCAGACAACTCTGTCTTACCTCTTTTATTTCTTGTCTGTCCATTGGGTTTATGACTATACAAAATTTCTTTTTTTTTTTTGGTCTCACTGCCAGAAATACAAATGTTTGAAAACCCTAGAACTAAGTGAAATCTTTTAGCTTAATCATCTCTAAAATGTTTTATTCTTTCCAGATTTTAATTTTAAGATAAAATTTTATTGCTGGTAGTCCAAATTAAGAATCCATTTGGTAAATACTAGTTGTCATTATATCTTCATGATTTATGAACAACTACTCACTAAAAGGAGTTTGGATAAAATTTGAAATCGAAAAAGAGTGTATGCTTATAGGGAAAAAGAACACAATACAGGAAGTTCTAAAGTGAAAAAGGAAGCAATTACCTGCTTGGAACAGGTTTGTTTATGTTTTTTCGGAGTTTAGGAAAACTCTCCACACGTATATATTTTTTTAATTTTATATTTTCTTTTAGTAGTTTTATATTTTTGTTTTTTATGTTTGTCTCTTCCTTCCATCTGGAACCTGTTTTAGAATATGGTTCAAGATAGTTGTATCTTGAGCTTTTTGGAAAGAGCCAATTCTCCCTCCCTATTTTCGTCATACATTGAATTCTCATTTGTTTCTGTGTCTGTTTGTGGGCATTTGAACTCTGTTGTGTCCTCCTAATATAATTACTTCTGCATCATAACAATTTAACTACTTGCAGCTTCTGTACTATATTATTTCATTTCCAAGTATTACACACACGCCCACACACATGCAAAGCGAGAGAGGGACAGATCGGTTCATTTGTAAGGAGCTGTTTGACACAGTTGTGAAGGCTGGCAAATTTGAAATTTGTAGGGCAGAAGGCAGGCTGGAAATTTAGGCAAGAGTTAATGTTGCAGTTCTGAGTCTGAATTTTACAGAGCAAGGTTTTTATGTTGCTGTCTTGAGAATTCCTTCCTGCGGAAACCAAAGTTCTTACTCCTAAAGCCTTCGCTGAGTGGTTGAGGCCCACCCATATTATGGAGGGTATTTCTTTATTCAAATTCTATTAATTTAAATATTAATCACATTTTTAAAAGACCTTCACAGGAACATTTAGATGAATATTTGACCAAACAACTGGGCATGGTAACCTAAGCCAAATTGATAAAATTAACCATCACATCATACTTTTCAAGATGAACTTTAACATAAATTTTAGAATTTATAAGTTAATTTAAGAAGTACCAAGAGCTTTACACAGAATGTCCATTTATTACAATCCCTTCCATACAAGTCTTGTACATTTATTACGTCATTTATTTCTAAGATGTTTAGTCATGTTTCCTGTTTGTTTCTTTTATCTTTTAAATGTTCATGATACTAAACACTTAGTTTTTTAGTTGGTGCTCAGATTTCTGGGTACCTACTAAATTTGACTTTTCCTCTTCAATATGTATGCCTATTTCTTTTTCTTATTGTACTGGTGGCTGGGATTTCAAAAAAATACTGAATAATAGTAATGCTGATGGAGTCCTTTGTTGGTCAAGTGGTTTGGTTGGTCGGTGTTTGTCCGTTACATGAAGTTCAGAAAAAGAAATTCTGTGGTTTTCCTTTGATTAAAAGATCTGTTTTAAGCTAGTCAAACAGCTTCAGCTGCTTCACAGATCTTCACTTTCCTAAAAAGCAACAAAAATGTCTTTTTGAATCTTAGTTTTAATTTTTTAATTTTTTCAAATCATTTTCAAAGCAATAGCTTTAAACCTTAAAACTTTGAACATATCTACGTGTGAAAAACAGTAGAGACCATAAGTTTTGTTTTTTGTAGATAGTCTAAACCTGAGTTTTAATTTTGACTCCCATCATTGACTCTGTCTTGATGCTGAGTCACTTAAGTATTCATTGTGCAGCACTGTAAAAGTGACGGCAGTGTGTAGGCTTTGCTGCTTTGAGGGTTAGATGATACGCTAATGTGTGTAAGACAACAAGGTGTCTGGGTCGTAATTAGATCACTCAGTTACTATAAGAATTTTTTTTTAAGATTTTATTTATTTATTTGACGGAGGGCGCGCACAAGTAGGCAGAGCAGGAGGCAGAGGGAGACAGAGGGAGAAGCAGGCTCTCTGCTGAGCAGGGAGCCTGATATGGGGCCCGATGGGATCATGACTTGAGCCATAGGCAGACGTTAACCGCTTAACCAACAGAGCCACCCAGGCGCCCACTGTAAGAACTTTTAATGACATGGCCTGGCATTACAAAGAAACTATGTTATCCAAGAAGGGGACTTCCTTTCCCAATTCAGAAATCTCTTATCCAGTAAAGTGGAACCATAATTTCTAGGCAGAACTACCACAGAACAACACAAGCTAAGGAATTTGAGGTTGAAAATCCATGACCAGAATGGGCACAGCTTGAGGGAAAAGACTGCTTGTTTGAATGCCAGAGATTGAGAGATTTGAAGTAAAAAAGAACAGTGTCCACATCCCAGTTCTACCATTTGGTGGCTCTGCGGTCTGAGTAATGTTTCTTAATCACCTGGGTCTTAGATTCCTTGTCTATAAAAAGAAGAAATTATATCTAAGCTATGTGTACATTGCAGGCCTCTTGTGATGAAGTATCATACATAGATATGTAAACAGTAGATGGTGGTAGGAGTAGGTGTTTGTGGTGTTACCTTCCTTCCTTTCTGAACAAATGTCATCTTATTTTTAAATGGCTCTTCTAGACATGTGATCTTGTGACGTGTTGAGCTAGCTTGCTTGTTTCCTTCCTTCCTTCCTTCCATGTTTCTGGTACTCTGACATGAGCTGTGAAGCTTTAAGGAAGGAAATTGGTGCCCAGGTAGTAAATTCTTCATGGCCATGTCTGTGCCATTCTCTTTTTTCTTTGTCATGTTAGTATGTTTTTGAGCAAGCAGCATATGGACATTCTTCTTTAGGGATTTATAGTGATTGGATAAGACGGTCTTGGTACATTTTACAGTTAACTGAAAATGTACACCCATTTTCATGTGTGCAAAGTTCCAAACGTTTTTAGTGTGTGAATATTTTAATATTTATATTGCTAAATTAACTATAAAATAAGTGTATAGAAAATAAGCAGAAAACACTGCATTTATAATTGGTGAAGAAAAACAGTAAAAAATTCTTTTTCAGGGGTGCCTGGATGGCTCAGTGGGTTGAAGCCTCTGCCTTCGGCTCAGGTCGTGGTCCCAGGGTCCTGGGATCGAGCCCGCCATCGGGCTCTCTGCTCAGCAGGGAGCCTGCTTCCCCCTCTCTCTCTCTCTGCCTGCCTCTCTGCCTACTTGTGGTCTCTGCCTGTCAAATAAATAAATAAAATCTTGGGGCACCTGGGTGACTCAGTGGGTTAAGCCGCTGCCTTCGGCTCAGGTTATGATCTCAGGATCCTGGGATCGAGCCCCACATTGGGGCTTTCTGCTTTGCAGGGAGTCTGCTTCCCTCTCTCTCTCTGCCTCTCTGCCTACTTGTGATCTCTCTCTGTCAAATAAATAAGTAAAATCTTTTTTTAAAAAAATTCTTTTTCAGATGGCATTTGTGTGGCATTGGTATGTCTGTGAACCAAGGTGCTAAGGGGCGAGTGGGAACATGAGATGGTACATTACTGCTCTGGGATCGTAGATGATAGGAGATATCTGTTGTTTTTATCAAGTCTTTTGTGTAGTGTATCCCAACCCAACTTTATTATTTTTTTTCCAATCCCAATTTTAAAATGGAATATTGATGTACCTATTCCAGAAGCTACTCGATAGATTTGATTATGATGATGAGCCAGAGGCTGTGGAAGAATCAAAGAAGGAAGATGGCGCCACCGCTGCCGCCGCTGCACCTGCCATGACTGTTGCGCCTCCTGCGCCCTCCACGACCACGCCGGCCCCCGCACCTGCTGCTTCCCCTCCACAGGCACCCTTGTAAGTTCTTTCCTATGCTCCTCCTTGGGTAGAGTTGGGAGTTGTAATCAGGCATAAGACAAGTGCAGTTGATCGTTGGCACAGCCTGGTGATTAGTTAGGGGTGCCAACCTGCCCAGAGTCTGAAGTCTGCATTATAACTTGCCTCCCCCAAAACTTACATAGCCTACTCTTCACTGGAAGCCAAACCTGTACACATACTGTGTTCTTCAAATAAAGTAAGCTAGAGGAAAAACAGTGTTAAAATTATAAGGAAGAGAAAATATGTTTACAGTACTATATTGTAGCCAAAAACTGTAAGTGGACTCACATAGTTGAAACCCATGTTTTCAGGGGTCAACTATAACTTCAGTAACAAAGTCATTTTTCATATAGTCATTGTTTTTTAAAAGGATACTTGGGTTTTCTTTTGAATGGGGAGGAGATGCTATCAGATTTACAGTTAAAAATGGCATTTACATTGGGAATAATGCTGGATGTGTAAATTAATGTAGGCAAGTACATGATTCAGTAAGATGTTAATTATTAATGACTCCTGAACAGCATTCTTAATGTCTCTGTAGTATAAATGTGGCTTAGAATCTTAAGTGTTTTTGAATGGACAAAATGAAGATAGCTCCTATTTTTTTAGTGGGTTTCCTGCAGATGGCATGCAGCAGCCAGCATACACACAGCATCAAACTATGGATCAGTTTCAGCCTCGAATGATGACGATACAGCAGGACCCAGTGCATCATCAGGTATACACATTTTTCTCGCCACTGAGTTTTAATATGTGAGGATCTGTTCATTAGAGCATACGGATTGCCCCTCCCAGCCCACTGTTAGTTAGCTGTGTGTTTGGCTGAGTAGTACTGCAGTCGCAGTCAGAACTGTTGTGCGTGAGATTGACTTGAGTTGTTATTTTTAAAAAGCTTTAATTAAAACAAGCATACTAAATATTACATGCTTATAATTTAATAACAGGTAGTTTTGTTAAAACCATTTAGAAGAGATTATAGCTCTGTTTTAGGTACCTGGCCTGCTTAATGGTGCAGCTTTTTCCCTTGTGAGGATTTTTTTGGGGGAGTAGATGTTTGAGATGCTTTAGAGGGTTTTTAGCTCTCCACATTCAGGAGTATAGTTGGAGATTTGCAGTGAAAGGAACTCTGAAAAATTGCAAGAAGTTCGTAGGGGTTTGCTATTGGGTTTGTTTTAGCACATCCTTTATTCAGAGTTTCCTAAACTTAACTGTACAGCGAAATGACAGAGGTAGGGATCTAATGCTAAAGTCAAATCTAAAGAATCTGTTTTTTTTTTTTTTAAATGTACAGATTTGTTTTATAACCAGCCTTGGGAAATACTACTTCGTATCCTTGGTTTAGAAAGGGTTCTGAGAAATACTCTGAAGAGTATGTTCATGTTCTTATGTGTATCGTGTTTGATCCATTCTGTAATTGGCTACTAGGAAATTGATACTGTGCTTTTTAAAGATTTTATTTATTTTGAGAGAGCAAGAGAGCCCAAGCAGAGAGGAGGGAGAAGGAGAAGCTGACTTGCCACTGAGCAGGAAACCTGATGTGGGGCTTGATCCTAGAACCATGGGATCATGACCTGAGCCAAAGGCAGATACTTAACCAACGAGCCACCCAGGAGCCCCTATAATTATACTTTTAATATTGTCCATATTGGAATGGCACATGCAGAAATATGTTATGTTGTGGTTTACTCTCATTAATAATATGATATTTTTGAACCCTAAAAGTAGTGATGTTTATTGAAATTCCCCTTGGAGTAAATTTTTAAAAAGTGAACCTGTACATCAGTGCTATAGCCACTCTCCCTCCCAATTGATTTGATTGCCTTTGAGGTTGAAGGGAGACCGATTACAGTACCTCTCTGAATTTTAAGTTTATTCGGTCACATTGTTCCTCTTATAAATGAAATTATGTCTTTAAATATATGAAGTCAAGCCTTTGTATTCATAATTTTAAAAATGAGTTCTAGGGGTGCCTGGGTGGCTCAGTGGGTTAAAGCCTCTGCCTTCAGCTCAGGTCATGGTCCCAGGGTCCTGGGATCGAGCCCCACATCGGGCTCTCTGCTCAGCGGGGAGCCTTCTTCCTCCTCTCTCTCTCTGCTTGCCTCTCTGCCTACTAGTGATCTCTGTCTGTCAAATAAATAGATAAAATTTAAAAAAAATGAGTTCTAGAATTAATTTTTTTTTAAGATTTTATTTATTTATTTGTCAGACAGAGGGAGAGAGAGCGAGCGAGCACAGGCAGACAGAGAGGCAGGCAGAGGCAGAGGGAGAAGCAGGCTCCCTGCCGAGCAAGGAGCCCGATGTGGGACTCGATCCCAGGACGCCGGGATCATGACCTGAGCCGAAGGCAGCCGCCCAACCAACTGAGCCACCCAGGCGTCCCGAGTTCTAGAATTTTTAACCTATATACGTGATGTAAATTCTTCAGATAAATACTATACTTAACGGAAATTGTTAATCGTTATTGTATGTCACTTCACGGTTTTTGCTTGATCAAAATTGCTTAAAGATATTTTAGTTTTACATCAAGTAACTAAGGACTTTCCAAATTATTTTTGGTAGCTGTTTCTTAAAATCTACTCACGTGCTTTCTTTAAAAACAAAAGGTTCCACTTCCTCCTAATGGACAGATGCCAGGATTTGGCCTTCTTCCTACACCTCCATTTCCTCCCATGGCTCAGTCTGTGATTCCTCCAACTCCACCTGTGCAGCAGCCTTTCCAAGCTTCTTTTCAGGCACAGAATGAACCACTAACACAGAAGGCACATCAGGTAAAACTTTATTCTCAGATTGGTTATCTTTTTTGTTGCTTTGACTTATATGCAGATTCCTGCCTGTTTGCTTTGTTATCTTCATTTTTGAATGTGAAGAAAGACTTCTTTGGGCACATATTCACCCTTTCTGTGCCTAAAGCTTTTCATCTGGAAAGTGGACATAGTAATAACCAATTTCCGTAGGATTCTGTGAGCATTGAGTCAGAGTCCAGAATGCTTAACTAGAATGCCTAGTTTACCACTGTAATCAATGGTTTAATAAAATTATATGTAACTTATATGAATTTTCAGAAGTAGAGAAGTGTTTCTTCTAATCTTGTAAACCATATAAAAACTTTTTTTTTCCTCACTGATGGACAATCATTATTAAACTAGTAATGTGGTGTCAAGTAACCAGAATAAAACTGTCGAGGCAAAGGATTTGTAATTTAGCATTTTTTAGATTTTGTCTTCTTGCCTTTATAATTTCCATTTCTCTCATTTAATGTTGGGTGGTTGTTTTGGTTCTTTTTGTTTTTATTGATTTTTAAAGGAAATGGAAGTCGAACAGCCTTGTATTCAAGAGGTTAAGCGGCACATGTCTGATAACAGAAAGTCAAGATCTAGGTCAGCATCCAGGTAATTGATAGAAAATATTTTTCCAATCCTGTGTGTCTTAGGAGACAATTTGAAATCAAACTGGATTATTTTTAGACATACAACATTAATAAAATAACATTTGGTGTATTTGTATGTCTGTCTGTGTAGAGTGGGAGAAGAAGTAGTGATGTAAAAAACTAAGGCCTGTCATCTTACCCATGCTTTTCCCCTGGAGTTGCTCCAGTGCCTGCACGCATATATGCATAGAATGATAGGAATTCTTTATTCACAGTTCCTTTACGAGTTGATCAGCCAACAAAAGTGGAACGGTAATAAGTAATACTATAAACAGATAATATTTTTATTTGCTGCAGGAAAGAAGTTAACTGAGAAGATAGATACCAGTAGTAAACAGTCTGTCTCAGTGATGACAGCTTCTTACACTCCCAGGCACATAATTTAGTATAGTATCAAGTTATCAAAGATGAGAGACTTTTTTATAAGCTAGCATCCTTATTTATCTCATTTAAAATATGTGCATGCTTTCTAACTTGCAACATATTAAACTTTTTAAAAATGAATTCTCTGCTTTTGAATTATTACATGTCTAAACATTAAACTAGCTAGTTATATTTTTTCTTTTTCAGATTAATACCCACTTAACATTTTCAGTTCTTTCTCTGTATTTTATCCATTCTCATCCTCATGAAAATGTTAGGTCACCAAAAAGAAGGCGATCTCGATCTGGCTCTAGATCTCGAAGGTCCCGCCATCGACGTTCTCGATCCCGGTCCAGAGATAGACGCCGACATTCTCCTAGATCTCGGTCCCAAGAAAGGCGAGACAGAGAAAAAGAAAGAGAACGCCGACAAAAAGGCCTTCCTCAAATCAAACCAGAAACTGCGAGTGGTAAATTAACTTTTACATTCAGACTTCTTGCATTATTTTTTGTGTATCTTGGGTATAAAATGTTTCATAACTGTTAGCGACATACTGCTTTATTTTCTCTTTTTTGTTTGTGCTTTGTCATATGCTTTGATGTGTTAAACATAAGGAATAACACGGAGGACATTCGGAGAAGGAAGGGAAAAGTGAAGCGGGGGGGAATCAGAAGGGGAGAGAACCATGAGAGACTGTGGACTCTGGGAAACAAACTGAGGGTTATAGGGGAGAGTGGGATAGGGGGATGGATGAGCCCAGTGGTGGTATTAAGGAGGGCACAGATTGCATGGAGCACTGGGTGTTATACATAAACAGTGAATCTTGGAACACTGCATCAAAAACTAATGGTATACTGTATGGTGACTGATGTAACACAATAAAAAAAAAAAAAACTAGCTGTAAAGCAGCAGTAAGGAGTGAAACCAGCTAATAGCGATGAAAAATAAAGTGATAGCATGTCTTGAATTTAATGTATGAAATGGAAGCCGATGAACTAGCGCTCCTATACATGGAGAGGTTTTACAGTTTACAGAATATATTAGCTTGCATTATCTCTTGAATCTCATCATGTACTTAGAATATGTTTAATAAGGTATGCTAGACACATTCATGGTGTAAGTTTGTAGTTACTGTTGAAATTTTTATTTATACTACAAGTAGGGCATGTGTAGAGCTTCTGATTGGGAGATTTTACCTAGGATACAACATAAGAGAAAAACCATTCATGTATACTCAATAGTCAGGAAGAGACAGCTGTGTTAGTGGACAAAAACAGCTGGACTGTTTGTTGATCGAAAGAGTTAGGATTGGGTCTTCTGCTCACTTGCCAAGGGTGGCCTTGGACCAGTTATTGTACCTCTGGCCCCAGTTTAGATATGTCCACAAAAGGGCCAGATTTTTTTCAACTCTTATGTTGTTCAGCTATCCTATTCCATTTTTGGAAGTACTACCATAATTTTCTAGGATATTTTTGGATGTGTATGGGATTTGCTACTTAATCTTATGGTATCATGTGACTTGTGCATCTTTTTATAACGATTTTATTGTAGAAAAGTACAGTGCTGCTCATTATCAAAATATGTATATTTTTATGATTATAATTTTATTTTAAGTTTGTAGTACTACACTCTGGGTGGGACAGCTGGACAAAAGGACTACTCAACAAGATGTTGCCAGTCTCTTAGAAGAGTTCGGTCCAATTGAATCAATTAATGTGAGTGTTTATTAAATTATGTAATGATTGACAGGTGTGATTAATGTCATAGGACTTGAGACCCAAGTCAAAATTTGCCCAGCTTTGTAGATGTGGCTAGTGTTAAGTGTTAAGTCCAGTTTAGCACTCTCTGCATTTAACCACAGTTCTTAGATAACCCAAGTTTGAGACCCTTTTCTACAAAAATTATATTAACAAAGCTTGGAGAACTGTAAGTTCATTATAAGCTGGCAGCTGAGACCAAACTTGAATTGCCAGTTTATGATACCTTAACCTCAGATTATAGAACCTGGCTTCATGGGATGGGAAGGGGTCAGGGGAATTGGGGTTATTGGAATTGGTTATTTAGTATTTATTTAATTTTGTTGCTCTTTTATTTTATTTTATTTTATTAAATATCTTGGAGCAGATGATTCCTCCCAGAGGTTGTGCCTATATTGTTATGGTTCATAGGCAAGATGCCTATCGTGCCCTGCAGAAACTGAGCCGAGGAAACTATAAAGTAAACCAGAAATCCATAAAGGTACGGTTTTTATACCTTGTAGTTCATTTTTTTTTAAATTTAATACATAACATTACTTGGCTTTTTAAAAACTAATTTTGGACACTGAAGCATTTCCTATATATCTTTTTAAAGAGCTTATCTCCTAAATATTAACATAAAATTTTAAATGTTAGGTTCATGTGGAATTCATCAAGGTATTTTTTAATTAATTGGTGCTTTAAATATAATTTCATTTTGTCATTCAAGATATTTTGGATTTATACATTTTTAAAATATTTTTCTAAATATTATACATTTAAAAAAAATTTTTTTTTAAGTTTTACTTATTTTGAGCACCTGGGTGGTTTCAGTCTGTTAAATGTCTTCCTTTAGCTTAGGTCCCGCATTGGGCTCCTTCCTTGGTGAGGAGCCTGCTTCTCCCTCTGCCTGCCACTCCCCCTGCTTCTGTTTTTTCTCTCTCTGACAAATAAAATCTTTTTAAAAAAAAAAAGTTTTATTCTAGTAATCTCTGTACCCAACATGGGGCTTGAACTTAAGACCCCAAGATCAAGATTTACTTGGTCTTCTGAATGAGCCATCCTGGTGCCTCTGAATTTTACACATTTTTAAAGTTTGCTATCTCATCCTTAGAATACTAACTATTAAAAATATTCAACATATTCAACAGTCGGGGCACCTGGGTGGCTTAGTGGGTTAAAGCCTCTGCCTTCGGCACAGTCATGATTCCAGCATCCTGGGATAGAGCCCCGCATCGGGCTCTCTGCTCGGTAGAAAGCCTGCTTCCCTCTCTCTCTCTAGAGACTCTCTCTGCCTACTTGTGATCTCTGTCAAATAAATAAACAAAAATCTTTAAAAAAAAAAAAAAATTCAACAGAGAGGAAAAGATGTAGGTACATGGGTATTCTTCCTGTAAGGGGCCAGCGTCAGCATTTCCTTAGTGTCATAACAGTCTACCCTTTGACTGCACTACAAAAGGATTTTGTCTAATGTGGAATAATTCCAAGGTACCCAAGACTTTGGAAAGTGGTCCCAGTGCAGGGAACTTCATTCAACCTTCCCTGCTAAACACTGTTTTCGTTTTCTCTAAGTTTTATGTTGGCTAAATTGAGAAGTGAGTGGTTCAAAGAGTGGATAAGGAGGCAATGCCAGTTAAATTTGCATAAAGTGGGAGAAAATGTTAACCAGTTTCCTGTCATCAAATTGAAATCTGTGGATAGCAAGGCCAGATTATTCCCCTTTTGCCCCCAAGTTTGAGTGACTAGAAATTCGAGAAACAGTTAATTCTCAAAATTGACCTTCTTTTCCCTTTCTTTCTTTCTTTTTATACTTTGACTAATGGTGATACAGATTGCCTGGGCTTTAAACAAAGGAATAAAGGCAGATTATAAGCAGTATTGGGATGTAGAACTGGGTGTTACTTATATTCCGTGGGACAAAGTCAAGCCTGAAGAACTGGAGAGTTTTTGTGAAGGAGGAATGTTGGACAGTGATACACTTAATCCAGGTAAAACAGTATTTAATTTCTTTTAAAATTCATCTGTTTTCTTGACTGTACATATGAAAAATGTTTTTTCACAGTAGGAAGTGATTTTTGAGATTTTTCAAGTACCCTCTATGTGCTAATCTCTCCATAATAAACTGAGGAAGGAGTGGTAGATAAGACAGATGTGGTCTTTACTCTTAAGGCAACTTCTGTTTAGTGGGACAGATTGAGACATAAATGAAATAATATTGATTGTGGGGTTAAATCATTAATTACAGTATAAGTAGATCGTAATGGAATTTTTCACTGTGAAAACCTAATGGATCAAATGAGTCTTAAACTGAACATTACTGGTATTATGTTTTAATCCAGTGCTTCATAGTAATTTCTTTGAAAACATTTAAATGTCCAGAGAAACAGTCGAAAGTAAACATATAAGACAAGGAGGTATAGTTACCTGTGCGATGAGCATTAAAAATGCCAGATTGACAGTAGGATTACACTGGGGGAAATAGCCTCAGGTGTGGGCATGAGCTGGAGATTGCTAGGTAACTGGACGAGGTGGAGTGCGGGGTGCTGTGGCAAAATAGAAGTAAGTGATTAAAGGAGTTTGAAGCAAGTGGAATTGGTTTGAAAGCCAAAAAGAGGTGAAACCATGCTGGGCCATTCCCATACCTTGACCTTGTTTCCTGCAGTGCATGGTGCCTTCACTTTAGGGTAGAGCTAGGTTTCTGTTCAGGCAAATAGGTATCAGGGCATGACTGTGTGCCAGGCATTCTGGTCTGGGTAAAAAGAATCTTGCTCCTCCCTCCTGGGACCTTTACTACAGACAGTACGCTATTATGGTCAAGAACATAGACCATATAGCCAAATGTGTGTATGTTGAATCCCTCCTCTGCCACTTAGCAGTATCTGACCTTGTTTTCCTTAATTTCCAAATTGTTTTTCTCATTTATAAAATGAGAATAATAATGGAGCCTACTTACAGATGGTTATGAGAATTCACTGAATTAATACATATTACTTAGAACTGTGTCTGAGACACAACTGGCATTCTTTTGCATGTTTTTTATTGTTGTTTTCATTCGCTTAGTATTTATAAGATTAGCATAGGCATTTCCTTAATAATCATACTGCTGAATTTTTTATATAATCAGCATTTTAAAAATGATTTCTGTATTTAAAGCTATAAACTGAAAATGGCAAACTTATATTGTTAAATTTCTTTAATTCTTATAGATTGGAAAGGAATCCCCAAGAAGCATGAAAATGAAGTTGCTCAAAATGGAGGGGCAGAAACCTCACATACAGAACCAGTATCACCCATACCTAAACCTTTACCAGTGCCTGTCCCTCCTATTCCTGTCCCCGCACCTATAACAGTGCCACCTCCACAGGTAAGAATATTTGGAGCACTATTTAAACTTGTGTCTGAAAGATAAACCTTTCTAAATCTTATTTATTTAGATGTATGTCTAGATTAATGTTCAAAGACATGAATGAATCCATAGATGTTCATATTCATATTTTCGTATGTCGGACCTCCTTTTTATAAACTCTAATACATTCTCTATAAACACCAACAAAATCAAAGTAAATTCATATTGCCTGACACCTGTCTAGATTATTAAGTGTCTTTATAATGTTTCAGGCTTGAGATCCAAACCTAATAGCATTTTACATTCTGTTTCCTCTTGTTTTCCTTTATTGCATCTTTATTCTTTGGAGACTTCATGATCTGAGGGAACTTAAAGTATATATCCCAACAAGCATCTGCTTTGAGGGAAAGAGGGTTTCTCAATTTTCAAATTGTGTGGTGCTATCATGACATTTTTTAATGGATCAGTTATTGAATAAATTGAGGTCCACTTAAAATGAAAGCATATTCTTAAATGTCTGCTGTCTGATCACTTAGTGCATTACTTCAGAGGAGAGAATCTGAATTCTAACAGAACGCAGTTTGAATCCCAGCTCCATTGTTTGTTCTTCACAATGTAACTTTGGACAAGTCACCTAATTTAAGCTTTAATTTCCTATCTGTAAATGTGCAAATTCCCTTTCTTGGCTTTGGCTCTGGTGTTCTTCCTAGGTCAGAGTTGTTTTGAGGATTAAATGACATAATGTATATTAAATACTCAGCGTGTTTCCTGTACCTTTTTCAGTTGCTCACATTAAATCAGATAAATCTGAACTATCAAAAAACTATCACCTAGCCTTTTTTTTCATTAACATATATTATTTGTTTTAGCGGTACGGGTCTGTGATTCGTTAGTCTTAACACAATTCACAGTGCTCATCATAGCACATACCCTTCCCAAAGTCCTTCACCCAGCCACCCTATTCCTCTCACCCCCTCTCCCCTCCAGTAACCCTCAGTTTGTTTCCTGAGATTGAGTCTCTTATGGTTTGTCTCCCTCTGTTTTTTTTCTCATTTTTTTCCTCCCTTCCCCTATGATCCTGTCTTGTTCTCAAATTCCTCCTGTCAGTGAGATCATATGATAATTGTCTTTGTCTGATTGACTTACTCGCTTAGCATACATAATACCCTCTAGTTCCATCCACCTCCTCGCAAATGGCGAAATTTGGGGGGGTGGGTTTTGATGGCTACATAACATTCTTGTGTGTGTGTATGTATGTATATACACACCACATCTTCTTTATCTGTTCATCTGTTGCTGGACATCTGGGCTCTTGCCATAGTTCGGCTATTGTGGACATTGCTGCTATTAATGTTGGGGTGCACGTGCGCCTTTAGATCACTACATTTGTACTTTTGGGGTAAATACCCAGTAGTGCAATTCCTGGGTCATAGGGTAGCTCTATTTTCAACTTTTTGAGGAACTTCCATACTGTTTTCCAGAGTGACTACACCAGTTTGCGTTCCCACCAACAGTATGAGAGTTCCCCTTTCTCTTCATCCTCACCAGCACCTGTCATTTCCTGACCTAACTAATTTTAGCCATTCTGATTGGTGTGAGGTGGTATCGCACGGTGGTTTTGTATTTCCCTGATGCCGAGTGATGTTGAGCACTTTTTCATGTGTCTGTTGGACATTTGGATGTCTTTACCAAAATGTCTGTTCGTGGGGCGCCTGGGTGGCTCAGTGGGTTAAAGACTCTGCCTTGGCTCGGGTCATGATCTTGGGGTCCTGGGATTGAGCCCCACATCGGGGACTCAGCTCATCGGGGAGTCTGCTTCCCCCCTCTCTCTGCCTGCCTCTCTGCCTACTTGTGATCTCTTTCAAATAAATAAAATCTTTAAAAAAAAAAATGTCTGTTCGTGTATTCTGCCTATTTCTTGATTGGATTATTTGTTCCTTGGGTGTTGAGTTTTTAAGTTCCTTATAGATTTTCAGTACTAGCCCTTATATGATATGTCATTTGCAAATATTTTCTCCCATTTTGTTGGTTGTCTTTTGTGTTTTGTTGACTGTTTCCTCTGCTGTGCAAAAGCGTTTTATCTTGATGAAGTTCCAATAGTGCATTTTTGCCCTTGCTTCCCTTGCCTTAAGCAGTGTTTCTAGGAAGAAGTTGCTGAGGTCGAGGAGGTTGCTGCCTGCCTCAAGGATTTTGATGGACTCCTGTCTCAAATTTAGGTCTTGCATCCATTTTGAGTCTATTTTTGTGTGTGGTGTAAGGAAATGGTCCAGTTTCATTCTTCTGCGTGTGGCTGTCCAATTTTCCCAACACCATTTGTTGAAGAGACCGTCTTTTTTCCATTAGATATTCTTTCCTGTTTTGTCGAAGATTAGTTGAGCATATTGTTGTGGGTCCATTTCTGAATTCTCTGTTTTGTTCCATTGATCTGTGTCTGTTTTTGTGACAGTACCATGCTGTCTTGATGATCACAGCTTTGTAATAGAGCTTGAAGTCCAGAATTGTGATGCCCCCAGCTTTGGTTTTCTTTTTCAACATTCCTCTGGCTATTCAGGGTGTTTTCTGATATCATACAAATTTTAGGATTATTTGTTCCATTTCTTTAAAAAAAGTTGATGGTATTTTGATAGCGATTGTCTTAAATGTGTAATAGATTGCTCTAGGTGGCATAGACGTTTTCACAATATTTGTTCTTCCAATCCATGAGCATGGAACGTTTTTCCATTCCTTTGTGTTTTCCTCAATTTCTTTCATGAGTATTCTGTACTTTTCTGAGTACAGATTCTTTGCCTCTTTGGTTAGATTTATCCCTAGGTATCTTACGGTTTGGGGTGCAATTGTAAATGGGATTGACTCCTTTAATTTCTCTGTCTTATTGGTGTATAGAAATGGCAACTGATTTCTGTGTGTTGATTTTCTATCCTGACACTTACTGAATTCCTTTATGAGTTCTAGCAGTTTTGGGGTGGAGTCTTTTGGGTTTTCCACATAAAGTATCATATCGTCGGCAAAGAGTGAGAGTTTGACTTCATCTTTGCCTATTAGGATGCCTTTTATTTCTTTTTGTTGTCTGATTGCCTAGGCTAGGACTTCTCGTACTATGTTGAATAGCAGTGGTGATAGTGGACATCCCTGCTGTGTTCCTGACTTTAGGGGAAAAGCTCAGTTTTTCCCCAATGAGAATGATACTTGCTGTGGATTTTTCATAGATGGCTTTTATGATATTGAGGTACATACCCTCTATCCCTACTCTGTGAAGAGTTTTGATAACAGAGGATGCTGTACTTTGTCAAATGCTTTTTCTGCATCTACTGAGAGTATCATATGGTTCTTTTTATTTTATTAATGTATTGTATCACAGTGATTGATTGCTGTGAATGTTGAACCAACCTTGTAGCCCAGGAAAAAAATCCCACTTGGTTGTGGTGACTGATCCTTTTACTGTACTGTTGGATCCTGTTGGCTAGTATTTTGGTGAGAATTTTTGCATCCATGTTCATCAGGGATATTGTCTGTAATTCTCCTTTTTGATAGGGTCTTTGTTGGTTTTGGGATCAGTGTTATGTTGGCCTCATAGAATGAGTTTGGAAGTCTTCCTTCCATTTCTATATTTTGGAACAGTTTTGGGAGAATAGGTATTAATTCTATAAATGTTTGGTAGAATTCCCCTGGGAAGCCATCTGGCCCTAGGCTCTTGTTTGTTGGGATTTTTGATGACTGCTTCAATCTCCTTATTGGTTATGGGTCTGTTCAGGTTTTCTATTTCTTCCTGGTTCAGTTTTGGTAGTTTATACATCTCTAGGAATGTATTCATTTCTTCCAGATTGTCTAATTTGTTGGCATATAGTTGCTCATTACATGTTCTTATAATTGTTTGTATTTCTTCGGTGTTGGTTGTGATCTCCTCTTTCATTCATGATTTTATTAATTTGGGTCGTATCTTCCTAATTCCTAGTTTTGTCCTCCTAGTTTTGTCAATCTGTTCTACTGTTACTTTGGTTTCTATTTCATTGATTTCTGCTCTCGTCTTTTTTATTCTTCTGTTGGGTTTACGCTTTACTTGCTGTTCTTTCTCCAGCTCCTTTAGGTGTAGGGTTTGTTGCGTATTTGAGACCTTGTTTCTTGAGTCAGGTTTGTATTACTATATACTTTCCTCTTAGGACCACCTTTGCTGCATCCCAAAGATTTTGAACAGTTGTGTTTCCATTTTCATTTGTTTCCATGAATTTTTTTTTAATTATTTCTTAATTTCCTGGTTGACCCATTCATTCTTTAGTAGGATGCTCATTAGCATCCATGTATTTGAGTTCTTTCCACCTTTTCTCTTGTGATTAAGCTCTAGTTTCAAAGTATTGTGGCCTGAAAATATGCAGGGAATGATTCCAGTCTTTTGGTACCAATTGAGACCTGATTTGTGACCCAGGATATGATCTATTCTGGAGAATGTTCCACGTGCATAAGAGAAAAATATGTATTCTCTTGCTTTGGGGATGGAACGTTCTGAATATATCTGTGAAGTCCATCTTGTCCAGTGTGTCATTTAAAACATTTATTTCTGGGGCGCCTGGGTGGCTCAGTGGGTTAAGCCTCTGCCTTTGGCTCAGGTCATGATCCCAGGGTCCTGGAATCGAGCCCCGCGTCAGGCTCTCTGCTCGGCATGGAGCCTGCTTCCTGCCTGCCTCTCTGCCTACTTGTGATCTGTTTGTCAAATAAATAAATAAAATCTTTTAAAAATAAATAAATAAATAAAAATAAAACATTTATTTCCTTGTTGATCTTTTGCTTGGATGATCTGTCCATTTCAGTGAGGGGTTTGTTAAAGTCCCCTACTATTATGGTATTATTGTTGATGTGTTTTTTTGATTCTGTTATTAATTGGGTTTTATAATTGGCTGCTCCCTTGTTAGGGGCATAGATATTTAAAATTGTTAGATCTTCTTGTTGGATAGACCCTTTAAGTATGACATAGTGTTCTTTTTCATCTCTTTATTCTCTTTGATTTAAAATGTAATTCGTCTGATACAAGGATTGCCACCCCAGCTTTCTTTTGATGTCCATTAACATGGTAAATGGTTTCCCACCCCCTCACTTTAAATCTGGAGGTGTCTTTGGGTCTAAAATGAGTCTCTGGTAGACAGCGTATTGCTGGGTCTTGTTTTATCCAGTCCGACACTGTTTCTTTTGATTGGGGCATAAATGCTCATTCACGTTCAGGGTACCTGTTGAAAGGTATGAATTTCGTGCCATTGTATTGCCTGTAAGGTGACTTTTACTGTATATTGCCTCTGTTCCTTTCTGGTCTATCTTAACTTTTAGGCTCTCTCTTTGCTTAGAGGATCCCTTCCAATATTTCCTATAGGGCTGGTTTGGTGTTTGCAAATTCTTCTGGTTTTTGTTTGTCCTGGAGGCTTTTTATCTCTCCTTCGATTTTCAGTGACAGCCTAGCTGGATATAGTGTTTTTGGCTGCATATTTTTCTTATTTAGGACTCTGAATATATCATGCCAGTCCTTTCTGGCTTACCAGGTCCCTGTGGATAGGTCTGCTGCCAGTCTAATGTTTCTACCATTGTTGGTTACAGACATCTTCTGCCGAGCTACTTTTAGGATTTTCTCTTTGTCTCTGAGACTTGTGAGTTTCAATATTAGATGTCGGGGTGTTGACCTGTTTTGGTGGGGGATTCTCTGTGCCTCCTGGATTCTGATGCCTACCCTCTTCCCCTCTCTTTCTTCTTCTGGGATCCCAATTATTCTAATATTGTTCAGTCTTATGGTATCATTTATCTCTCAGATTCTCCCCTCGTGATCCAGTAGTCATTTATCTTTTTCTCAGCCTTATTCTCCACCATTTAGTCTTTTATATCACTAATTCTTCTGCCTCGTTTATCTTAGCAGTTAGAGCCTCCTGTTTTGATTACACATCATTAATAGCCTTTTTGATTTCGACTTGGTAGATTTTAGTTTTTTTATTTCTCCAGAAAGGGATTCTCTAGTATTTGCTATGCTTTTTTCAAGCCCAGCTAGTATCTTTATAATTGTCATTCTGAACTGTAGTTCCCACATCTTATTTGGTTTGTGGCAGTCAGTACTGCCTATTGTTCTTTTTTTTTTGAGGTGAGTTTTTCCATTTTGTCATTTTATCCAGAGAAGAACAGATGAATGAGAGAACAGAATGCCAAAAGTATAACAGTGACCCTAGAAAAAATATACAGTAAACAAATCAGAAGAGGCCCAAAACCGGGGGCGGGGGGGGGGGGGACAACGAAAGGAAAAGGGGATTTAAAAAAAGAATAAGAATATGATCAGGCTGGGGGCACCTGGGTGGCTCAGTGGGTTAAAGCCTCTGCCTTCAGCTCAGGTCATGATCCCAGGGTCCTGGGATTGAGCCCCACATCAGGCTCTCTGCTCTGCAGGGAGACTGCTTCCTCCTCTCTCTGCCTGCCTCTCTGCCTACTTGTGATCTCTCTCTGTCAAATAAATAAAATCTTTTTAGAAAAAAAGAAAAGAAACTGCCCAATCTTTAAAAAAAAAAAAAAGAATATCATCAGGCTGGTGAATGGAACAGAGCCACACTCTAGATTTTGGGTGTATTTTGGTCTTTTAGAAGAAACTGCCTCCCAAAATTTTAAAGAAAGAGAAACTTACATATATACACAAAAATAAGGGTAAATACAATGAAGGGACAGAATATGATTGTAAAGATGAAAATTTAAAAAGATTTTAAAAAAGGAATTGGTAAGAAACTGGTTTTTAAAAAAAAATTTTTTTTTAAAGAGAGAGAATGTGATCAGGCAGGAGACTAGAACAAAGCCATACACTAGATTTAGAGTATATTTTGGTCTGTTAGAAGAAACTGTATCCCAAAATTTTAAAGAAAGAAAAACTTTCATATATACCAAAAATAAGGTTAAATACAATGAAGGGATAGAATAGGACAGTAAAAGTGAAAACTAAAAAAATTTTTAAAATGAATTGATAAGGTGTTGGTTGAAAAGAAGAAAAATTTTTTTAAAATAAAATTTTAAAAATTAATTTGAAAGACTAAAGAATCATGGGGGAAAAAACCATGAATTCTGTATGCTGTATTCCCCTAGTGCTGGAGTTTTACAGTTTTCATTGATCAGTAAACTTGGTCTTGGCTGGATATTTTTGCTGATCTTCTGGGGGAGGGGCCTGTTGCAGTGATTTTTTTTTTTTTTTTTGGTCAGAAAGAGAGAGCACACAAGCAGTCAGGAGGGCAGAGGTAGAGAGAGAGGCAGGCTCCCAGCTGAGCAAGGAGGCCAGATTCGGGGCTCAATCCCAGGACCCTGGGATCATGACCTGAGCCGAAGGCAGCGGCTTAACCCACTGAGCCACCCAGGCATCCCTGTTGCAGTGATTCTTAAGTGTCTTTGCTTGAGGCGGAACTACACTGCTCTTGCCAGGGGCCTAGCTAAGTAATCTCCTCCTGTTTGCTCTCAGTAGCTTTTGTTCCCTGAAAGCTTTGCATACAGCTTTGGAGGATGAGAATGCAAATGGCGGCCTCCCAGTCTCTGGCCCCAGAGGAGCCAAGGTCTCGGGGCCCCACTCCTTTCACCAGGTTTGTGATGGAGCATTTCTGTCTCTGGCACATGACCCCATTTAGGGTTTCCAAACCCATCAGATTCCTGCAATGTGCTCCCATGCCGCTCCTCCTGGGGGAGGAAGGGGAATCTCCCCAGATCTGCCACTTGTTGCGTCCCTGCTCAAAGAGCAGTGGCCAGACTGTGCGTCAGATCATGGTTTATGGCAACCCCAAGCTGAGAGCCCCCTTCTTAGGTCCATCTCTGCAGCTGCTTCCCCACTTCAATACTTAGGGGCTCTGCCACACTCAGGCACCCCCGCTCTTTCTGTGACCCTGAGGGTCCTGGACTACACTACCCCAGCGAGTGTTCCACCCCCCCGCCTCCCCCACTTAGCCACTGGAGCAATATCCCTCAGTGGAGCAGACTTCTAAAAGTTCCAATTTTATGCTCCACTCTTCTGTCACTTGCCAGTAGCTGGTTGACAGAGGCTCCATCCCCCCACCCCCATGGTCTTTTCTTCCCAAATGTCGCCTTGGATTCACTTCTCCACACATCCTGCCTTCCAGAAAGTAATTGCTTTTCTGTTCATAGAATTGCTGGTATTCTTTCCTTTGCTCTCCTGTTGAGTCTGTAGGTGTTCAGAATGGTTTGGTAACTAGCTGAATTTCTGGGACCAGACAAAATTTAGATCTCCTACTCCTCTGCCATCTTGCTCCTCCCTTCAAGTACCTAGCCTTTTGATTTTCCCTCCCTAAGGAGAAAATTACATACTTTGATACATACTTAGCTGTGATATTTTGTACATGGGTTAAATTGGCAAACTCTTTAGCTGGTTTTTTGGATGTGTGCATTCAGCACAGGTTCTAAATAAGATTCAGTGTATATCACCACTCATTTAAAGAAACCTGACTAATCTGTTAAAGTTGATCATACTTTTTTGTTTGTTTTTTAATAATAGCTAACACTTGTTGGGTGTTTTGTAAAGTGACAGGCACTAGCACTTAAACATGTATTACCTTTTTAATCCCCTTAACTATGTGAGGTTGGCACTTTTTCATTTTACAGATAAGTAAACTGATGGCTAAAGATTGTAAATAGCTTACTCGGGATGATAGAGCTAGTTAGAAGTGGAGAGGGAACAGGCAGTTTGACTCCAGAACCTGGGATCTTAATCCCTGTAAATTGCCAGGTATCTTTTCTTAGAGTTGTATTTCTCACGTTTACCTATCTGCAACATGTCATATTCTATCAGAACACTAATAGATACTCGTGAGATAAAATGTGAATTTGCTGTCATAGAGTAGTGAACAAAAATTTGAATTGTCCTTTATAGTAGGTACTAATTACCACCTTAGATAAATTTGTTCACACAGTAAGCACAAGTTTAGAAAGAGCTTTTTCAACAAGATCTTTTCTTCATCTCTACTTAACTATATGGATGGGAAGGTGGCTAGATATGTGGCTTCATTCTTCTTTCTTTGTTTTTAGGTCCCGCCACATCAGCCGGGTCCTCCTGTAGTTGGTGCTCTCCAGCCACCCACTTTCACGCCTCCCTTGGGCATTCCCCCTCCGGGTTTTGGTCCTGGTGTTCCTCCTCCACCACCTCCTCCACCATTTTTGCGCCCAGGATTTAATCCGATGCATTTACCACCAGGTACACTGAGTTGTTTAAGAAGACATTTCTTTTTAGAGCCCAAAGTAAGGTGACACAACGTAAGTTGACATTATTTTTCTTATTCTAGGTTTTCTTCCTCCTGGACCCCCACCTCCTATAACTCCACCAGTATCCATTCCTCCTCCTCACACTCCTCCAATAAGCATCCCAAACTGTAAGCATGTTTTTCCTTTGTGTTCACTCGTCCTCTTGGAGTTGGGAGTAGGAGGGAGAATGGACCAGTAATAGGGTCTATAGTATGGCAAAAGAATGTTGACTGGGGAGATAATTATTCAGCTTCACATGTTGATGTAATTATATTCCTTAGCTACTATCGCTGGTATAAATGAAGACACTACAAAAGACTTATCTATTGGAAATCCCATTCCAACAGTGGTGTCTGGGGCTAGAGGAAACGCCGAGTCTGGTGACAGTGTGAAAATGTATGGCTCTGCCGTGCCACCTGCTGCACCCACGAATCTGCCCACCCCTCCTGTAACCCAGCCTGTTTCACTTCTTGGTAAGTTAATTTTTTTATCATTAGTTTTTTTTTCCCCACCCAAGTTAGGTGTCTTACTTTTTTTTTTTTTTTTAACAATGCTAATTTTGGTAAAATGTTTTCTGAGACTCGTACTTTTCTTTGAGGAAGATCTTCCTTTTAAATATGTACCCTTGGTCTTTACCAAGAGTAGCCCAAGAGACAAACCTCAAAGATGAAATCATGTTTGTTGTCCTGAATGAAAGTGTGGATTTGTACATCGTAATGTGGTGTAGGAAGGTAAACTAATCTCTGTGAGACGGAATTAGTAACAGAGTCCATGATTGATATAACGCCAGACATCCAGCGTTGTAAGAGCTAGCATTTTGACAACCCGGAATTTTTTCCTGTCTGGACCAGTTTTTATAAAATCCTGGGCTGTAATAATCTCTGTTGGCTATCAAAGAAATTATCTTTGATACATTGTAATAAAATGGCTTTATTGTCTGAGTGACAGTTGCACAGCCTGGGACAGTGTTTTCTCACCCCTTAGTTGCCTCTTGCTAGTTTATCTGTTGTACTCTTTACCCGCAGTTTTACTACTGCAATCAGGGGAAGTATGATTTAGATTGTTTCCATCTTTAAGAGGCTTTACCTTGCTTGCTTGAGTTATAAATGATTATTTCATATACTTGTTATAGTGACCATCTTTTAAATTAATACATTATTGTGTCTTGAAGTGGTTTTGCCAGGTATAATTAACACTTGATTCTCCTAATGGGTAGTTAATTCCTCCTTAGTATTATAACATTGTAGTCCTGTAACCCCTGTAATTGTAGTCCTGTAATTTTTCAGAAGTATATGTATGTGCACATACAAGCTTTCATAATCATAGCTTTTTTTAAGGAGAGAGCACCTTAGGTGCCTCTGAAATGTAGGACTGTGGAACATTAGTTTGTGATGCAGGACTTTTACTTTTCACCTACACCTTTCAGTGCTGTTGGAACTTTACTTTGTGCATATACTACATTTATAATAAAAATCAATTTGTTTTCAAATAGCATGCTGTCTTCTGCCCTCTCTAGTCTGAAAATAAACTTGATTTTTCAACTCCTTTAGTATACATACTGGGTAATGGTAAAAGAGCATTTAGGATTAAAATTTTGTCACCAGTAATGCAGCAGTAGTCATCATAACGATGGCAAATGGTTTGTTTAATGAGGAAGTTGCTTACAAGGTCTACGCCATAATGAAAATCGTGTAGTAGAAGGAACGTTGTTCTGGGAGCCAGGATACCTTAAAATCTTTGGATCTCAGTTTTGTTATGCATTTTATTTTTCATATTTGTAATAAGATGGTTGCATAAGAATCACAGAATCTGAGTTGGATAGTATTTTCTGATCAACCCCTTTCCTCCACCTCACACTGATTATGAATTCTGTTTGTAATGAAATTTCCGAGACTGGCATCCGTGGATATTAGGCCACCTGAGACTGTTTACAAAATGACATGCATTTGTGCTTTTTTTCTGGCGTTAGTAAATCCACTAAATGAAAGCTTTCTTCATCCCCAAGAGTTTAATAACCACTACTTTCAAACAACCTTGAAGACTAAGTAGACTGCCTCTGATTTAACATTAAGGTCCTGAAGACTCTGCCCTTTATTTGTTATCACTACTGAGGTGCCTAATTTAAACTCTGCATCCAACCTGTGAAACAAACTAAAGCACAGATCAAAAGTTGGTGAGCTTGAAAAACAAACTTAGAAAGTTAGGCAATGCTAGAAAAATAATTACATTTTTCGGCATTTATCATTGCCTGACACGCCTCTTTGTATGTCTTTTCCTTCTTCTCCCTCCCAAATACATACTAGAATAGAAATTCCATGAGAGAGGGACATTTGTTACTTGAGGATTTGGATAAATGGATGGTTTTCAATGTAGGGCTATTTATACTTTACCTCTGATGATGATCTTTGTAACTTTCAAAACAAAATTAAGAAATTGAAGGCTGTTCCAAATCTGGAAAGATCAAAATGTGACATAACATAAAAATGAAAACTGTTTTTGTTAAAATAAGTACTTCTAACTGAAATGCAGTAGTTTAGTTCCAGTCACGAGAAAGAAAGCCTTTCATGGTCCTTCAATTAGAAATCTTGAACAGAATATCCTCTAAATTTTGGCCTTTAAGAGAAAGGTCACATATGCAAATAAAGGAGAATTTATCCAAAAAAGGAATCATAGTTCCATCATTCTGATAAAGAAATGCAGTAATCACATGTAATACTGTAGCCCTGAAGGGTTGCTAATTAGGTTGGGATATTGTTGATGTTGACCAAGTAGTAGAATATTAGAACTAAGGTGCTTTCAACTTTCTTCTTGGTGCTCTAATGTTTTCTCTTACGCTAATAAAAAGAAATGCTGTGCTGTACCAGGAAACTTTAAGCCTATAAGGTGATATGAAACTCCAGTTTCTTCATTTGTTTTGGTTTTTTGTTGTTGTTGTTTTTTAAAAAGGTGGGGGAGGAATAAAAATGACACACCAGGTGTTGTGGTGATTCAATGGGCTTATGTATATAAAACGACTGACATGTGGGGCCTGCCACAGGGTAGGCCATCTGTGAATGGTGGGGGCTTATTTCAGGTAAGGAGTGTCCTAGGAGATACTTAAAATACCTAGATAAGATCTCTACTTTGTAATTCTAAAATTATATTACTTTAGCTATAGTTAGTTTTGAACTGTTCTGTTTGTTGGCAAAGGAAACGGGCTTTTTAAAAAAATGCACTTTGACATAGTTGCCTCCCTTATTTTCCTGGTAGATTAGACTGGGTCATAAGTTCACACATTTTCAAGTTCCATCACTTGGCCTACTGAGGGAAAGAGTTGGCCATAGTGGCATTTCGTTGAAATGGCATAATATGATGTATGTATTGTTCTCATTAATGATACACAGGTAGTTTTCTTACAAGGGAAGCTGAACCTATCCTCGGGACTTAACTGAGTTCTTGGATCTTAATTTCTGAAACATGGCAATAGTATTTTTAAAATAGCATGGGCCAAACAGCTGTTCGTCGCATCTCCCCAAATTCAGTAGTAAGGCCTGATTATACGGAGAGGAGGCAGTGCGGGGCTGCAAGGATTGGCTTGAAGAATTTTCTGAATGATCAAATTTAAGTGTGGCTGTTAGTGTGGAAGTGCTGACCAACCGTCTGTTTCTAGAGTTGGGCTGAGGTACCCCACACTCCCAAATTTGTAGAGAACTAGACCTCCATCTTGTAGAGATTCTGATCATTTTAGTGACATTCTGAGAATGCGAAGGTATATGATGCACAGTAATAATTCATTATCACCTAATTTTGAAGAAATCCCTTCTTTGTACGTCACACTCCAAAATAGCTAGTTAGGACGGTGGTGGTTTCAAAAAAGCTGTTGGTAGGGGTGTCGGTCGTTTAGGTGAAAGGGAATGTTAATGATAGCAAGTCAGTCTGTTCTCTTTACTGTACTAAGTGTATGTGCTCACTTTTCAAACACTTGTATCACATGTATCCCTTAATATGTGTAGCATATTTTTTATTAAAAAGTTCATTGTAAATGTGAAATTTGGGTTACTTTGGTGTTCCAGACAATAAAAAAATACACAAAAAAATGTTTGTTTGTGTTACATATCTCTGCTGTGTTACCAGTATGCCCAAAAATACCTTTTCAAGGAAAAATTACGCTAACTTGAACTCTTTCCTTCGGTGGAAAATTAAAGCCTTTTCTCTTGTCAGATACATTTATTTTCATTAATTGCTACTATGCAAATTCTCCCTAGTTTTATCACACTGCTATAGATGATGGCGAAATTTGTAAGTAAGAAATGGGTATTTCTAAGATTGCTTCCTACTTACTGGTAATTTTGGTTACCAAAGATCTAAAGCAGAAGTCACAAATGGGTGGCCTCCAGGCTGAATTGCTAGATCGTGGTATGACGCCCTTCATACTTGGTCTCTACACATCCCTGCATGAACTCAATAAGTATTTGAGTTGATGTTCCCAAATTTGGATGCTTCAAGAAATTAAGTGTACAGACTTGGTTTGGGAATTACATACGTGAATAACTGTGTTTGCTTTCATGCAATAGTTACGATCCTTGAAACTGCCTAGAAGATGAATAGTTTTACCATCACATTCAGTGATTACTTTAAAATTCATATTTGGTTTATGGTGATTTCACTTAGCTTGGATTTCTCTGCCCAGAATTTTAATTATTTTTATATTAGTAACTTTTAACATTTAAATTAGAACATTAGAGCACCAATCTAGTGTGAATAACGTTCAAAGAAAACCTGAAGAAATCCTAGAAAGTCATTTTTTTATGATAATATTTCATTTTTAATACAACTTTTATGTTTTAATGGTTTTTTTCTTACTGCGAACTTTGCTATAATATTTGGTTATTTTAAATTATAAGCTAGAGGGATCTATGAGGTGTTTGATTTGGTACCCCCAAAAAGCCTGTTGACTTTATCCTATAACGTGTTCTCTTTGAAAGCTTTAAAATACTGGAATTGGTACTCTAAATATTACATTGGTAATTATTTCACTAGTGTTACATAGTAGAAATGGTTCCCACATACTGGTCCCCTACCTTCAGTTTAGTATATAACATTGTTCAGTGGATACAGCAGATGCTTAATAGCTATTAATCCACAACAAATACTTGCCTTGGATATGAGTTGATGCATGAATACACTATATGTTCTCAGTAGGTGAAGTACTTGAATGAAACACACAGGGAAGGTCTTGTACAAAAATCTGAAAGCTGTATATCACTTTGTCTCCATGTCCCTCTGTGCTTCCTGGGCTATAGAACTCCAGCCTAAAGGGTCTCTCTTAAATTTAAATCTTTCGGACATATATCACTTTGGGTTTGAGGAAGGTGGGAGGGGCAGATACTCTGGGCTCTGAACTGATTTTAGTAGACAGTGATGTTGCTGTGAAGAATTTCAGGTAAGATTTTTTTCCAGCTAACATTGAATGTTGCAACTCTTAACTCCAAGTCAGAGCTGTTGTGCTTTGCCAGTTATACTAAAAGAGCAGTTTGTGTGCAAATTCTAGAAAGTGACTATAAATGAACTATGGGACATGGACCAGAGCCTATTGTACATTATTCTGCAAAAAGCCATGCAGTCACTTTTAAATAATCTGATTTCTCTTCATTTGAAATTCTGTTTTTCATGTATTGGATTTTATCAAAACATAATGTACCCCCATACTAAAAATGGATCCCCCTCTCAGTACACCTGCATTATGTATTATTGAAAACTCCGATTTCTCTTAAAGATCTCTTGTTAACATTCTGGGCACGATTTGATTTTGGCATAATACTGTCTAAAATGTGCTTTCTCTTTGAAAACTAGCTCCTTACTCTTTTGTTCTCCCCAGCTCCCAACATAGTAGCTGCTGTAAGAATTGCCTGGGAGTGTTTTCAAAATAGTTATGCTGTAAATGTTACTAAATGGTAAATCTAGGCAAAAGAAAGACATATATGGGTTGTGCCAGTATTCCCATTTTCTGAAGGTTTGGAATGAAAAAAAAGATATTTAGTGATTTTTTAAAAATTAAAAAATGCCTAGGGATTTTTGGTATTGGTGGGAGAGAGAAGGGTGGTTGATAATTTTTTTTCCTTGTGTGGGAAAGTTTCATTCTAGATTCATGCAAATGCCACAGTGACATTCATTTTATTGGGATCAGATCAAAAAAGGTGGAACCACAACTAGGAACAGAAAAGGAGGTTGTGAAAGAAAATTGCAGCCTTTCTGAAAATAAATTTCAGATCTTTGTAGGTAAACAGCGGAAAGACACTCCTTACCCTGGGGGAGAAACCTGGACTTAGAGCTTCTTCTCTTGCACCCCAAGAGAGATTTTCTGCTGATGAATTCAGTCATCACGACTTGCCACCACCATTCATTCGTACATTCAACATGTATTTCTGCAGTACTTAACTAGTGTGCCAGGCACCCTTCTGGGTACTAGAGATACCTGAATGAACAAGACAAAAGCCCGTCTTTGTAGAACTTCTGGTAGGGACACAGATAAAAGTAATAGTTTCACATGGACTGTGAAGAGTGAAGTAGAGAACACTTAGGGATTGGAGGAGTGTCACATGCGGTGTGCTCTTTTATTTATTTATTTTTTAAGATTTTATTTATTAGAGATCACAAGTAGAGAGGCAGAGAGAGGAGGAAGCAGGCTCCCTGCTGAGCAGAGAGCCCGATGTGGGGCTCGATCCCAGGACCGTGAGATCCGTGACCTGAGCTGAAGGCAGAGGCTTTGACCCTCTGAGCCACCCAGGCGCTCCAGCAATGTGCTCTTTTAAATGGGACAGCTCAGGAGGGCATCTAAGAAGGTAATTCATAGAGAAATGATGGGGAAGAGGCATAGACATAGAGAAAAGACATTTCATGTAGAGGGCCAAAAGGAGGCTAGGATTGAGAATGAATTCGGCTTATTCGAGGGACTCCAGCAAACTATTGTGGCTGGAGCGGGTAAGCAAAGGAAAGAGCAGCAGGCTCTCAGTTCAGAGAAGGTTGTCAAGGGCCTGGGTATGAGCGCAATGGGGAATGTTGTGGTCCTAATCCGATGTGTATTTTATAAAGGTAACAGCTGTTTCAGAGAAAGCAGACTACGGGAGTTGGTAAGAGTGGAAAGAAGACACCAGATGCTGTTGCAGTCGATGAGATGCAGGCTGACCACTTGCATCGGGGATGGTACAGTGGAGGAAATGAAGTGGTTGGACACTGAATTTCTTTTGAAGAGAGGGCCTCCTTGTTGCCTTATTAAATACAGGATGTGAGAGGAGGGAGTCAGGAATGAGTCTCTGACCTGAGCAATCAGTAGGGTATAATTTCTATTCCTGAGGTGGACCTATGTCGAGGAGGAGTGGGTTTGCAGAGAGGATATCAAGGTAAAATGGTGGGTATTTTAACTTTGAAATTGACGTGCAGATGGTAAGTAAACAACTTGGTGAGTAATGTCTAGGGATGTGATTTCAGGTATCGTCTACAAACACATCGGCAAAGCCACAGGAGCCTGTGAGAGGACTTGAGGGAATGTAGAGACCTAGAGGGATGAGCCCAGGAAATACTTAGCACCTAGCGCTTGAGAATACAGTACGGAGAACTAAGGCAGACATAGTTCCATATGCCAGGAACTCTTCTGAAGAGTTTGTCTGTATCCTTACAGCCCTAAGCAGTGGGTGCAGTTACCCCATTTTATAGATGAGGAGGCTGAAGCGTAAAGAGGACATACCCTGGCCAAGTCGACAGCTGCGGGCGGTGGGTCCAGAGCTGAAGCCAGCGTTGCTCCCCACGCCTGTGGTTTTAACCACTGTTCTGTTCAGCAGAGCGCACTGGAAGGTGCGGCCGGTGGGCTCGCAGGCAAAGTAGAGGGCTATTCTGGAAGCCAAGTAGACTCACGAGGAAGGCGGGGGGGATCAGCTATCGGTTGTGTTGATGGGTCAAGGAAGGACACTGGAGCTTGCTGCCTGGATTTAGCAAAATGAAGGCTCCTGGATAACCTTGGAAACACGGTTTTCTTGGAATGATGGATCCAAAAAGCACAATTACGAAGGGTCAGGAGAAAATGAGCTGAAGGAATGGGTACAGTGATTCTGGACATCACTGAGGGTTCTTGGTACATAGAGGAACAGTGAAATGGGGTCACAGTTGAAAGGAGATGCACGGAAAGGGAAGGCTTTTTTAATTTCTAAAAGATGGATGAAACTAAAGTATCTTTATTGGAAAATCAGCAGAGGGGAAGTTTTTGGTGCAAGAAAGAAGAGGTGTTTGCTGAGGGCATGCATGGGTTCAGGGTTCAAATAAAGAGCTTAGCCCTTGGAGCATAATGTTCTCAGAAGGAGTACTACGGATACAGGTAAACTGGTAGATGTGGTAGGTAGGTAGGTAATGAAAAAGTCTTCCAGTGACCTTTATTTTTTTCATGATAAACCCCAGTACATATATACAATATACGGTTTTCATTATAATGGTTTCCATTATAAACCATATAGTGGAATAGTACTTGGTAATTTTTTTAAAAATGAAGCCCTTAAACATGCTACAAGATAGGTGAATCTTAACAAGATAGACTAAGTGAAAGGAGCCAGTCCCAGAGGATCGCATATTGTTTGATTCCATTTATAGAAATGTCCAGAATAGGCAAATCTATAGAGACACAAACTGGAGTATGCGGTTGCCAGGGGGCAGGGAGTGGGGGACCAGAAATGGGGGGTGATAAGAGTGGGTTTTTTGAGGTGATGAAAATATCCTGAAGTTGATTGTGACAGTTTTCCAGCTCTGAATATACTACAAACCGTTGAGTTACAAACACTTGTGAGTGAATTATAAACAATGTGTATTTTATCTCACTGAATTTGTTATAAAACCTAAGAATAAGCAGAATTAAGGAGGAACAGGTGAATTAGATATCGAGGGAAATGAGAATGAAAACAGACTAGGAAAATGAGGATCACTAACCCATTAAGGAAGCACTTATGGTTTTAATTGTACACTTAAAATGAGACCAGTTGACGTCTTGGGGGTGGGATGCCCCCCAGCCCTGTCTGGGTACAGATTAGGTAAAAGTTGCATTCAAAACCATCAAGTCAAGGTTTTTCCAAGCCAGCTGTGGTGAGGGGGTACCATGGACTCTGAGGCAAGTTAAGGAAGGAAAGGTAAAGACAGTGAAGGGCACTGTGGGGGCCTGACCCTTGGGAGATCAAAAATTACTCCGAGAAGGGGATCGGGGAGTGGGGTGCTTGCAGATGAGAATTTGGAAGTAATACTGATATTTGTAACAAAAGGTCCAGGACTTGGAAGAAGCAGTGGTTTTGGTAGGACGAAGTACGAGATTGTTGGCAAAGAGGTAGAGCTGCCTTGCCTTTTTAGATGTTTCCCTCTCATCCTTTTCCTCCCTCCCCTTTTCACCTAGCAAGTCCTTGCTTTCCTTAAAGGATCCCCCGTGAATTTTCATCCTCTTCAAAAGCGTCCAGCTAACTGATGCATTTGGGTCACTCAGCACTTAATTCAAACTTCCAGTAATTTTATATGTTTCTCCTTGCCCTCCCTATCCCCCCTACAGTCCTTAGCAGAAAGCTGCCTGTAGGGCAGAAAGTGACTGTTTGTGTCCCTTATTTATGTTCTGGGATTTCAAGGTCCACATTGGGCTCCACCCATGATACCAGCTTCCTCTTCCTCGCTGCCCCTTTAGCCTTTAAACACCTGTTCTTTAAGTCACGTAATTCTGGACAGCTTTGCTCTAGATAGCAGTGTACCTCCCCTTTAATCTTGACTTTTTAATTGTAAAATGTCTGGTTTTTGACTCACAGGAATATTCACAGTTAAGTCTTGGTTATTTTGAGTTGAACTCAAGTGTATTTCTTAACACTTCTCAAATTTGAATATAGACATTTGGGGCTGTCCCTCTTCCTGCATTAAAATCTGCTGTATTAAAATTTTGGAGACTTTAAGGTAGTGTCTCCTGGGGTCTGAACTCTTCCCTTTCCTCACCTGAACTGAGGGTGACACTGGGACTTCTCTTACGAGCTCTAGGTATGCATACCAGTTTCTTCTGCACACACCCACCAGATCTAACCCAGTCTCCTCTAGCTCAGTGGAAATTTGTCCTCTCCCCCAAAACAGCTTCTCTTCTAAATTCCTGCACTGCGTTGGTGCTTCTGTCCACTCATTCAGACCAGAGAGCTGTGCTCTTCCTCTCTGTCCCCCCCTGTCTGGGTTCAGTCTCTCTCTTTCTATCCCGTGGATTCTGGGGATAAGCGTCCACCTGCTCTCTGCGGTCTTTCCCCTCCTGGCTCTCCTCTACACTGCTTGCTAGAAAGCTCTTTCAAAAATGAACACGGGATCCTCCTTGCGAATCATGCCTTGGTCATTGCTCCATCACTTGAAGCCAAAGTCCGGCTCTCCTCTTGTGGCATATCACACTTCTGAATTGCCCCAGCCAGCCTGCTCGGCCTCCTGGACCTCTTTCAGTTGGATGGTAGTGTATTCACGCACATTCTTGCCTGCTGCCCCAGTAATAAACCTCATCTGGCCTGTCTGTCTTCTCTCTCGTCAGAAGACACACTGTTGCAATTCTCTTGGCTGGTGATGTCCTTGCTGTCGGACCCTGCTCAGACACCCTAAGCCTCACACTCCAATTCGTACAAGCTTCAGCAGGCCCGCCTTTGCCACCGTACTAGCTTGTGCCATCTCTTCCTACAGCCGGCATGTTTCTTTCTACTTAGGCTATATCCTGTTTGAAGGAAAGGACAATGTTTCGTTTATCTTTATGTCTCTAGCACATGAAATGAGTTAATAATGTAAAGCTCAAGTGTTCAATATATGTGAATTATTTTTTTTAATCTGTAACTAGAAAACTTGTCAGTGGCATTGCATGTCATCCTTCCATGACATAATGAACGATTGCTTTGAAGGCCCTTTAGACCAGACTAACTCACTACATAGTCTGTTGATGTATGTATAATGTCAGCTTTCCTAATTAAAAATGAAACTCAGCTAGCATGCCTGTCAAGGGTTTATGCCACCTGGTATATTTTTAGTTAAATATAACTTTGATTATAAAAGCAACACATGTTGATGGCAAAAAAACAACAAAAAAAAACAAAACAGTAATAATCCATAATTTTACCACTTCTGTGGCCTGAAGGTCAACATTTAGGACTATGGGAATATTCTGTCAGGGGAATGTAAATGTTTGTCCATGAAGGATTAAATGGAAATCTACTTATTTACAAATGAGAGAAGGGATTTTTTTAGGCAAATACAAACAGCTACACATACAGAATCAATGAATTAGGCAATATTTTTGCTTTTCTAAAAATATTGTATGTTGTAGATAGTTTAAATATATGATTACTATAAATGTTAACCATATTAAATCAATCTGTTTACTCTCAAGTGCATGTTATAAAGGACTTAAGAGATGTGTTCCTAGAGACAGGTTTGTACTTTTAAAGAGTTTTATTGCCAGTTTATCTGTTCTGTACAAGGCTGAGGTGGCCTTGCATCCTTTGGCCACTGTCAGATTGGTAGTTGAGGAAGCCAGTCTTGGGTAAATCTGGAAGTAGGACCTTTCCATTGTCCTACAGGAGTCCCTGTTGCCTCTTAAAGATTCATCTGAACCTGATTCTTTTGTTATAATAAGATGCTCTGAACCTGCTTCCCATTTTTCTAGTGATATTTAAAAATTTGGCATTGGCCTCTGGAGCTTAAAGAGAGGTACTGTAATGTGTTGCCCTGAACTCTAACAGTAAAACAGTGGTCATTTTAAAGGCTGGTGGGAGAGTAAAGTTTGAGTGTATCTGTGTGTGGTATCTCTGTGAAAAGGGCAGTAACTTGGGTCCATACGTTTTATGTTGAGTTATGGTCCGCAAATGTTGGGACTAATTTCTTTTAAAAGTGAGAGAAAGGACGTATCTTAGGTGCTTTTGTTGCCCTGCTGTTCGGCACACCACGGTGCTTACTAAGTGATAGAATAATGTTGGCCATTGTGAATTCATTTAGATCTGAAACGTAGGATAGGTTCTGTGTATGTTCCTTGGGGCTTCAAGGCCAGTCTGAAGAGTGTGTGAAGAGACAAGGTCTTTGCCTCGTTTGTCCATTTCATAAATTCTAGCTTTTTACTGTGGTATTTAGCGTACTTTACCTTTAGACCCGACATGTGGAAGCTCACCGCGTTCACATTTTTCCCAACTGCCAAAGTGCTCGACGTTAAATTGGGGTGGGTATTGGGGAACCACGAGAGGTTAATAAGATCCAAATGAAAAATGCACTCATTTTAGTGAAGTTAGATATTTAATGTTAGGATATTTATCACCTGTCAAAATAGAATAAGGGGCGCCTGGGTGGCTCGGTGGGTTAAGCCGCTGCCTTCGGCTCAGGTCATGATCTCAGGGTCCTGGGATCGAGCCCCGCATCGGGCTCTCTGCTCAGTGGGGAGCCTGCTTCCCCCTCTCTCTCTGCCTGCCTCTCTGCCTACTTGTGATCTCTGTCAGGTAAATAAATAAAATCTTTAAAAAAAAAAAAAGATATAATTTCAGCATATTTAACTATATGTATTTTATCCCATTTAATCTCAGCAAGAGGCAGGTATTACTCTCATTTCTGAGGCACACGTCCAAGGTCATTCCTAAGTGAGATTATATTTCACCAGACATACTTCTTTTTAAGCATGTGAAAGAAGGTGTGTCTAAGTAAATACCAAGGTTGGTGAGTTTTTATGTTTAAAGTTATAAACCGCTGTATGTATATTTTCAGGTCTACTCTGTTTAGTCCTTAAGTCTGACAGAATACTATCAGACCACATGTTGTGAGGAGCAGAAACTGAAGTTAGAAACTCATAGAAAAAATTGGGGAGGGAGTAGTACTTGTTAAATGTTTGCTGAACCACGTGGGAGGAAGGAAGTGGTTCAAAGTGATGTTGGGGGGGGAGCGGGGAATACTTAGTATTAAAGTATGGGGTTTGCTCTTGAGTCTTTTCATCTGTCACCCAATCATTTCTGTGAACCATTGCTGATCAAGAGTCCTAACTCATAACTTGCTCAAAGGCCTTTCTGCAGTACATGAGGAAATAGTACACATTCTAACCTCTGGAACAGTTTCCAGCGTTAGTGACAGTGTTACCGTAACAGGAGTTAACTCCCGTTGGTCATACAGTATTTTGCCTTGTGCTGTTGATATTTGTGAAGAAATAGATGATGCCTTTCTGTTATTAAGTGGTGAACTGAAACATGCATACTGCTTGCCAGATCATTCTAAATGGTGGATTGTTGAATTTGTATGACTTAACACCAAAACATGAGCAAAGCCACATGTAAATGGGAAATAAAACCAGTAAGTCCTCAGTGCTGTCAACAGCACCAGCTTCGTCCGGCTTGTTGCCTTAGGAAGAATGAGAAGATGAATGGCTGAACTTTGGGCCTCCTTCGTCATTGTGGCCTAGCAAGAACCTGTAAGAATAAACCCTCCACTGGGCTATCCGTCTCTGTAAGCATTTCTGTTCAAGTAGTGCGTACCATGTAGTAAGGCATCCTCCCGACAAGGAATCGGAGAGCTCTCTCTCAAGTGGACTTTCTGGGTCAGTGACCCCATTTGTTTCTAGTATTGACTTTAAAACGTAAAAATTTCCTGACCGTGCACCTGAGCTGGCCTTCAGTTGGCTCAGATATTTCAGCGCTTTCTCATTAGGCCTAGTACATTCGATTTCTCAAATGTTTTAAGTATTTTCGCCAAACAGCTGCTGGTGAAGACTATAGGAGACTTTCCAAAATTGGTATACTGCAATTTCCTTTTCCAGCTGGTTTTGACCTCTACCACTATGAGACACTAACACCTGTGCACTAGTTACATAGACCCGTCTCCACAGCATGTATATAGTGTAGTATCTGTAAGACTGCATCCGTGGTTGTGACCGGGCAGACCCTCACATTGAGTTTTCTCACGGGGTAGACTTGGCAAACCACACAAAATTGGAAGATTCTGGATTGAACTTTATTTTGATTGAAGCTCCACAGGAAAGAGGTGAAAATCGAATGCCATCTTCTGCATTACTTTACCTAATTTTTATTTTTACTTTCTCTTAGGTACTCAAGGAGTTGCACCTGGTCCTGTAATTGGGCTCCAGGCACCCTCCACTGGTCTTCTTGGTGCCCGACCTGGCCTGATCCCACTTCAGCGCCCTCCAGGAATGCCTCCACCTCACTTACAGAGGTTCCCTTTGATGCCACCTCGTCCCATGCCGCCGCATATGATGCACAGAGGTCCCCCTCCAGGACCGGGGGGCTTTGGAATGCCGCCACCTCATGGAATGAAAGGCCCCTTTCCACCACATGGCCCCTTTGTTCGGCCTGGCGGAATGCCAGGGCTCGGGGGCCCAGGGCCAGGCCCAGGGGGTCCTGAAGACAGAGACGGAAGGCAGCAGCAACCCCAGCCGCAGCAGCCCCCACCGCCGCAGCCGCAGCCCCAGCAGCCTCCACCCGCGCAGCAGCAGCAGCAGCAGCCGCAGCCACAGCCTCCACCCGCACAGCAACAACCACAGCCGTTTAGAAATGATAACAGGCAGCAGTTCAATTCAGGTAGAGACCAAGAGAGGTTTGGAAGAAGATCTTTTGGAAATAGGGTGGAAAATGACCGGGAACGGTATGGGAGCCGTAATGATGATAGAGATAATAGTAACCGTGAAAGGAGAGAGTGGGGAAGAAGGAGCCCTGACCGGGACAGGCACAGAGACTTGGAAGAGAGAAATAGACGCTCTAGTGGGCATCGAGACAGAGAGAGAGATTCTAGAGATAGAGAGTCTCGTAGAGATAAGGAAGAAAACCGAGGAAAGGAGAAGCCCGAGGTGACAGACAGGGCAGGTGGTAACAAAACCGCTGAACCTCCCATTAGCCAAGTGGGAACCGTAGACACTGTTTCAGAACTTGGTAAGGGCGAGTCTGAGTCTGCCGTTGTAAAACCTTCTGAAGAGCTGCCTGCTGAGGCTACCTCATCCGTTGAACCCGAAAAGGATTCTGGCTCAGCAGCAGAGGCTCCTCGTTAGAGACTGGCATTTGTCGAATGTGACCGTGACACTTGCGGAGTGTAGAGCTTGAGGTGTACAGATGCTGTATTATATTGCTCCTGCTATACCGCAGCCCCGCAGTAGTTGGTGGGGAATTGTAAGCAATTTGATTGCTTCCCTTCTATTTAAAAATAGCCACAAAATAACAAAAAATACTGAAAATATGAATAAATATTACCCTTTTTGCTGTAACTTTTTAAAAGTTTTGACTTTAAAAAGTTTACAAATCGTAATTAGAAGTGCTCTCTATTTTTTTTTTTTTAATTTAAGACAAGGTAACGGTGAAAGCTCCTCAAAACAATAGGGATGTTTTTAATAAACTCTATTTTCATAACAAACTTTAATGTGTGCTATTCTTCCTACACTGCATTAAGGTGGAAAAGGATTGTTCACCATCAAAGTTTGAGCTGTTAATACTGTATTGGAGTCTAAATTAGACTTGTTTATTTGATGGAAATAGACATCTTTATGTAGTTATTCTCACTTTCATTTGTACTATTTTTGAATTTTAACATTTCAATCATAAGGTGTAAAGGGTTAGTTGTGTTCATGTTAATTGAAAAGCTTGATAGTTTTGCAGTTCAATCAAGGTTTTCTTTTTTGCCATTGGCTTTGTGGTAAACGTTGCCCTAATTAACTTGTAAAGAGAAATTTTGCTGGGGGAAAAACTGGATCCCAAAGAGCCGATTGTACTATAGAATTATCTGATTGCCTGGGTATTACTTACTAGAAGTAAGTTTGAGTGTTTCCTTACCATCCCATTAAATTTTTCAGAAGGGTGAAAAAAATCAAGGTTAACATTTGCAACCTAAAAGCTTTCTGTCTTCTACGTTTAAGGACTTAAATGCAACCTATTGTTTCCTTATAAGCCTTGACTGTTGCCTTTCTTTACCATTTGTTAAACTCCCCTGCTGGGCAGAGGTAGACTGAACTTTTTGTCACATATAAGAACATATAAAGTATTTTCTCTTTTGCTTAAAATTGTTGGGATAACTAGAAAAGTACATGTAGTTTATCCAGGAAATATTATGTGGAGACGTCCAAAGCCAAATCAAACCTGTATCTAAAATACAGAAAAGCGGTTCCGTAAAACTGCTTTCCCCAGTGCCAAGGAAGAGACCTGCTGTTACACAGTCCCAAGTGTTTATGGCCTTGTTGAGGCTTTTTTTCCCTTAAATTACCTTTTAAACTGTTCTAGTTTTAGTGTGCTGAGCAGGTTAACTTTTTCTTTGCCCTCATCCCCAGGTGAAGCTGCTTTATGACTCTGGTTTTTAAATAGTACTTTGCAGCAAGATCTGTTTCGACAGGGAGAATGTATCTAGGACAATGTTCTTGTGTTCCTGGCTTTAGAAAATGAGAGAAAAATCAGGCTGATATCTGCACCTGAATTATAAGACTTGTCCTCCGTTTGATGTTGGCCCACCTGAGAGGTTTAAAAGTCCTAACTGAAACTGCTTCTGGAAAGAAATAATACATCTGATTTAGTTTTCAGATTTCAAGGACTTAAAACCCCTATTTCCAATTTTAAGTATTGGAACCATCCTATTTCCACATGACAGCACCCCTCCCCTGAAGTACTAAGTGGTAATGATTACACTTGAGGCTCACAAGCCAGGCCCTATATTTGAGTCTTATCCCACACACGTATACCCAAGCAGTCTATTAGCGAAATCCGTTAGTTTTTAAATTCTAACAGTGATTTTAACCACTTTGGAGCATGCTGTTCTTTTTATCACCAATTTTAAAACTGAGAACACTACAAATTGTCCTTTTCCAAATTGGCTTTTCCTCTCCTAACCAATATCCTACATTTGATAAAAGGATAGCATATATTTATGATCAATCAGAACTGTACCTTATTTCTGATTTCCCTGTCAGAAATACTCTACTGTTACCAGTTGATAACTGTAATCCAGAGTCCAAAACCTGAATTAGGTTAACATTTCATTTAAAAGTAGTTTCTCATAGGTACATAGTTAAGTATTTACAATAGGAGAACTACACCTAAACTTACTAATTGGATGCGTAAAGTCTTAAACAGCCATAACCCACATTCAAACATTTCCTTGGTCCCATCTTAAAACGCTACGGTATTTTCTTTAAATGGCTACTTTGAAAGCAGACTGTGCCACCCTCTACTTTTATTATAAGCTAAATAAATGTTCATAGGTGTATGAAACGTGGAATATGTGCCATTTTGGCAGGTAGGTAAATTTACTCTTAGCTGAGGCTAACTTACTGTTCACAGTTTCACTAAAAGTTATCAAAGGGCTCTCTCAAACCTTAACATTTACTTTTTAAAATAAAGTTAAATACTTTTTGAATTAAAATGCTAAGTAAGTAGCTAATCAGGGAAACCACCTTAATTTCCCTGAAGCTGACAAAGGACAGCTGTCCAACCAAGATTCAAATTGAGGTGTTAGCTAAAAGACCAGCTGCTAGAACTTTAAACCCTCTTCCGTCATTTAAGACACTTTGAAAAGCAACCTCTATGAAACCGGTCCTATCTGTGAACATATTACTAACTCTGTTCCATTCGAGCGCTCTGTAGGAGTATCAAGAGCTCATTTATAGTTTCAATTTGGATACTTCCACAGGTTCAAGATCCAGTGCCATATGGTATATTTGTTTATTGCGGGCTTGAGTGAGAACTGAAGAAATTCACACAATTAAGTTTAATACCCACGTATGATTATTAAGCCTGGCAAAATACAGAGATCGTTGAAACAGACATTTTAACTGAATAGGAGTTTTATAAAATTATATAAATCTTCCAAGTGATCATAAATCAGTTCTCATTACAGGTACTTTTTAAAGCAATTAAAAAGACACACAAATTACACTCTTAAGGTTACAGTGTTTAATGTTTATCAAGTTAAATTTCTACAACTAGCAAGATAACAGAGGAGATACTAGGACTCAGATCGCATCCTAGGGAATATTTACTTGGCGATCCCAATGACACCACAAGCCAAACGACTCCCGGCGTTTCCCGTCTGTGTACTTTCTTCATTGCCACCTCTGCCCAAGTCATCTTGTTTCTCATGGACCTTTAAAAAGTTTTGAGAACATTAACATAGCACAATCAAGTAATTACCACCTATTCCCAACAATACCCAAAGACTTTTAAGAACCACTTAATACTAGAAAGACCATGTTAAAATAATCCTAGCATGGAAATACACTAATGTTTAATCTAGTGGTAAACAACAGAAACTACTATTCAAAGCTTTTTCTTTGTGATAGAGACTAAGTTCATTGTAAACACTAGGTAAGTGTTGCTATCTCTAAATGAAATACTAAAAACCCGGGGCAAGTGTTACAGGCTGCCATGTGCCAGTTTGAATCCTCCAAGAGAAATTTTAGTAGCCTGAGTTATAACCTTCTTTCATAATAAAACACTTTAGAAGGAAAAAAAAAAAAAAAAAAAAGGAAAAGGAATTTTAAAAAACCCAAAAACGTGCCTAATGAACCACCAGTCTGTAAGTATCTTCAACTATTTAAACAATAGTATTTTAAATTTGGCTCCTCAAACATTGATCAATGATTTTTCTGCTTCGCAACCATAGCTGAAGAAAACTCTAGGGTCAACTGGAAGGAAAGGACTACAGAAAGTTAACTGTCCTCTGGGTCAGGCAACACAGAGCCTACGCTACCTGGTGACTACGAGAACCAGATGCAGCCCCTATGGGTAACTCAGGGCACTCGCTTCCCACAAGTTTAACAAATGGTGGAGACCCACAAACATGAACAAATACCAATACTGAAGTCTGTCTGATTTGGACTTCACAAAATGTTCTGTTGAACTACAAGGGGGACACTCAATCACGGCCGGAAAATCTGGCCATTTTAAAACCAGACGGTGACTACTACTGTTTCTCCACGCTACAGAGCTAGTATGACCAAATGAAACCTACTTAATTACCACATCTCTGCAGAACAGTGTCACAACCAACCTACATCAACCCAATTCACCTTCACAGTGATCATCAAAGTAATTGCTTTTCTTAATCTGGACTGAAGGTACATACATGGATCCTTAGAAACCAGGAATAATAATCATGAATCCATGAAAAGATACATGTCTGTGTATTAGAAGAAACGGTATGCATATCCTAGCATACAAAAACTCACCACCATTGTGCGGCCAATGATGTTATGGTCTCCTGAGAGTGAGATCAGAGAATCTTTCATGGACACAATGGCCACGCCATCCTTGCCAGCAGTCACATTGCCCAGGTCTCCAACATGCCTAACAGGGAAAGAGTCATCAGGAATTGGGACTGACTTCCATCTAACATCAGGCTAGTTGGTGAACTAAGTTAATGACTGAGTCATACAGAAGGGTAGGGATGGTACGTACGTACCAAACAGGACCCACTCTTCCAGATCGACAGAATTTTGGAACATACACACAAACTAGAAACAACTGACACTCGAGACACGCTGCTTTTCAAAGCTTCCAATCTACAAGGTAATGCTCTGGGCAGAATTGCGGGATGGGGACACGTCTCTGATTTCAGAGGTAAAGTACCGAAGGGTAAACTCAAAGTTACTGAGTTACACCTGTTAATTCTTGGCCTGGCTAAGAATGCTATGCCCCAGGCCTGTTATAAAAATAAATTCAGCCCTGTCCTTAAATTTAATATTTTCCTGAAAGGAAACACACATGCAAATGGACTCACTGAATTTTCAGTATCAAATTTTTACCTACAAGGCTTCCTCTGTTTCACAATGATGGTTTATGTTGCTAGTGGTTGACAGTACTGTTACTCATGACATTTCCTGTATTAGTTCCCTTTGGCACTTGTATTGATTCTATATTCAATAAATGCTACAAAACCAAATCATGTCCCCATGTGTCAATTCCTCAGCCCAGGGAGTAAGCGGCTCTAGTACCTGGGGCAAAGGGGTTACTTGGTGGGGGCAACAAATTCAAGAGCAGAGGTGGGGAGGCCTACCCAGTTATGTCAGCATGCAATCTGCAAGTAGATACCCATCCTGACCCCAACAAGCCATCGCCATAATTTTAGTTAAGAGTTAAAGCACTTCGTCACTCACCTCTCTTGATCTTCCGGCCCACCGTGTTTTTTGGATAGAGGATTAAAGTGAGGACCTGCGCTGGTACAGCCTATTTACCAAAAACAAAAACAAAGGTGGCCAAATTATGAATCAGAATTTCCAAACAAATTCTAAAAAGAAACTGGTCATTGCTAAAACCTCAAATACAAAAAATGCTAACCTACATCATGACTTCCAGGTTCATAAAGAGAGGAAGCAACACCTCAGTATAAATAAAACAGGCAAGCAGTAGAAACAAGTTCTAACTACTCTGTAACACCAGTAAAGGTAATATCCTTCTCTGGGCTTTGATCTCCTCACTGCCCTGTAAAATAAGAGGGCAGAACTTGATCGTCATGGTTCTTCTATTATTAAAATCCCATGATTATGATCCTGGTTTGTGAGGTGGCATACCGTAACTACAAGAAGCTGACCTCCCCAACAACATACCACCAGCAACCACTGTCGGTGCCCTTTACTTGGTGCGAGCAGACTAGAAATGGCACCCTACAGCTACGAGCCCAGGCTGTTGCCTCACAGAATTCCACAGAGTGCCATTCAGAATAGTCTGTGAAAATGGCGCTCCTGTCCTCACAGAAAGCCAATCTCACAGACGACTCATCAATGCAGAAGGCTCGTTAGTGACAGGCTTTCTTCACTCGGCAGGTGATGGAGTTTCCATGGCTTACAGCTTCTACCCAGTGTCCCCAGGGAGAAGACACACAGGTCACAGGAAGTGGCACGGTAAATCAAAGACACAGGGCAAATGCCACCCAACACAAAGTGGTTTAAAAAAAAAAAAAAAGAGCAACCTGAGGAATTTTAATTGTCGAAATGGCTCAAAGCTGGTCATTAAATTACAATTTTTATAGGAACCAAATTATAGAACATAAAAACAAATCCAGAAAGACGAATAAATCAAGTTCTCATCATAAAAAGTAAACACTGAGTTCACGTTACTCGAATATGGTAAAAGATGGCTACATGCATATAAGCTTTTGTTAACTTGCTTCTAATCCCAAAGTGAGAAAACGAAACTCAATCAAAAACACCAACAGTTTACATTCTTTGTTCAGACTGTACCTTACTTCTGTCCTACTAATGCTCCTGGGTTGGAGGTACGAGCTACTCTTACAGGTAATGCAAATAAACGCAGACCCTGTGCTGGCTGCACCCACCCTCAACCCCGGCTCTCAAACACCTGAGATTACTATGGAAGGTAAGAGTAGCTTAATTTGGGGCACCTGGGTGGCTCAGTGGGTTAAGCTGCTGCCTTCAGCTCAGGTCATGATCCCAGGGTCCTGGGATCGAGCCCCACATTGGGCTTTCTGCTCAGCAGGGAGCCTGCTTTCCTTCCTCTCTCTGCCTGCCTCGCTGCCTACTTGTGATCTCTGTCTGTCAAATAAATAAAGTCTTTAAAAAAAAAAAAAAAAAAAAAAGAGTAGCTTAATTTTTTTGTTTTCTTAAAAAATACTTGAGGGCACCTGGGTGGCTCAGGTCATGATCTCAGGGCCCTGGGATCGAGTCCTACATCGGGCGCTCTGCTTGGCAGGGAGCCTGCTTCCTCCTCTCTCTGTCTGCCTCTCTGCCTACTTGTGATCTCTGTCAAATAAATAAATAAATACATCTTTAAAAAAAAATACTTGAAGCTCTTATAATCAAGGTATAATCATGATTAAAAAAAAAAAAAAATCAACTTCTTGAGGCACCTGGGTGGCTCAGTGGGTTAAAGCCTCTGCCTTCAGCTCAGGTTGTGATGCAGGGTCCTGGGATCAAGCCCCAAGGTAGGCTCTCTGCTCAGCGGGGAGCCTGCTTCCTCCTCTCTCTCTGCCTGCCTCTCTGCCTACTGTGATCTCTGTCAAATAAATAAATAAAAATAAAAAATAAAAAATCAACTTCTTCCCCTTACTTTCCACACTTAAGAGTCAGTTTTGTGGGACATTTCTCTAAGGCTGACCATAGTAATCCTGTTGACTTTTTTTTCTCTGCATGTTGATGGTTTTTAATGTTTAGGGATAGCTCTACCCAGTCTTACTTATCTTACTAGCTGAAACAAGTAGGAGCCACTAGACCAAAACAACACCCACCTTGTGTATTATCTCCAAACTGATGGACGTGGAATCCATGCTCGCCTTCAGTCAATCCTGTAATGGTTCCTGATACCTCAACAGGCCCCTTTCCCTTTAGTCAAAGAAAAGTGCAAAAAGTTTGAGAGAGCAAGTTCTTCTGAACAAAGAAAAGAGTTGAATAATCTTTACCAATCACAGGGAAGTGGAAGGAACATGGACATGGGAGTCGAAGATCTGTGTCCAAATCCCAGGCCCACCAATTTCTAGCAAGCTATTTAACTGTTCTAGGCTGGGGACCAATACAAGGGAGATGTGACCTTGTTCTAACATTCATAGCCCGGGAGCCCTACAGCCAGCATCACAATTAATAGCCAAGAAAACGCACTTCGCCGAATGGCGAGTGAACACTAAAATGGTGGATTTGTGGATGTTGTAGGGTTTGACTCCCTTACAACAGACACTACATACGTAATATGGCTATTTTATATGAGTAAGTTCATGACTTTTGTAAATGCTTTTCTGAATACATTTGCTCCTGCTGAATATATGAGTATGTATCAAACTTGTTGACCCAAATGTTGGCAGCACATCGTAACACGTCGTTTTCTTCATGCAGACACTCTTCCATACAGCAAACATACAGATTAGCCACCAAAAGAAAAGAAAAGGAAAAAAGACACCCTGGAAATGTCCAGCAGGTTACCCTAGAATCCCGGTTCTCCACTCTCTCACTAGGGGTATTTATCCATCTCCGACATAGCTATTTTTTATTAACAGCCAGAAAATATCCTATCCCACTTTCCCTGGGGGACTGATTCTGGTCTAAACCAAGTTATTGCTTCCTAAAGGCCTCAAACCTAGATAACCTCCACACTCGAGACCGAAAAGAAGGGCAGTTAGAAACACTACAGCAGCAGAACACACCGGTATCTCCATGTAAGCAATGGTCATAGGTAACAGCGCCACAGGGCTGCATACAGAAGACCTTTTGCAGCTAAGAGATCTTAGGAACAAAAATAAAACACACGTAGTATCCATACCACACAGTTATACACATGATGGCATCTTTGTTTTTTTAGCTTGTTTTTTTTTTTTTTTAATAGCCAGGGCCAACAGTTACAAGAGGTGTTAGCCTCCGTGGCTCAAAGAAAGTAGTATGTCAACTTCTGCCCTTCTTTGCTTTTCTTTGAGAACACACTAGGATTCTTCTAAGCTTTAGCTCTGGAAAAACTAAAACGTGAATGATAGTCCCTCAAACGCACTGTGTTACCGACAGCACAGAGACAAAAGGGCAGGTTCTTCCAAGTCGCCATTAATGGGTAATGCACAGAGCACACATGAGCGTTTCAGCAGTCAGCGGACTGGGTGCCACCCTATAGGGCCAGGCAGTTACCTTAACTGACTGAAACAGGACAGGGAAGCAAAAAGCATACACTCATCCTGCAGGGTGCTGTCCTGACCTAATAAGGGCTCAGTGTGGCTTCCCTTTTTCAAGAGAAGCTAGTAATTTGGTCTTACAGGTCAAAACTTCTGATTTTTAGAAATTGGAAATTAATCCAAAATTTTAAACACTATACACCAAACAAATACAGTTTATTTCCAATTTAACATTCCTGGATATCCGTAGAGCTGTAATGCTTAACTACACTAGGATCTTTTATCAGGTACAAACAGCACCACCAAAATGAAGTTTGGAACTTATAAAAAGAGGGGGCCCCACAAGAGACTCAGGGAAGATGGAAAAACTCCATTATGTGTGGATTCACAGCTTGACTTCTGAAGGTAACACCCATGCCATTTCTCCAAGGCCAAAGGGAAGGTATTCCTCAGAGACTTCTGAGATTTTTTTAGTATTGGCGGAATTACAAAGGAAAGAAGAAGAGTGAAACAAAGTCTGGCAAGTGAAAACAGCAAAAATTTAGTCAAATGACAAAGCCTTTTTCCAGAAAATTTGGAAACCACTTAAAGGAAAAAATTAAGCTCCCTTGCATAAATTTCAAAGATTACTTTTCCTGTCCTCTCATATTTTTGTAAGCCACTTTAAAGATTAAATCTCGGCACCTAGGTGGCTCAGTCATTAAGCATCTGCCTTCAGTTCAAGTCAGGATCCCAGAGTTCTGGGATCGAGGCCAGGATCAGGGCTCCCAGCTCAGCTTCTCCCTCTCTCCCTGCCTCTGTCAAATAAATAAAAAAGTCTTTAAAAAAATATTAAATCTCATTCATATATTAAATATCCTGTTATGATTATCAAGCCAAGTACAACAGACAATTTTCCATCAGTTCCTAACCTAAGATTTGGGGAACAAGTCTTACCACAAGCACGTTCCTTGTAAAACATGTGTTTTGCGATATTATTAATGAGTACTTTTGTACAGTTTATTCTTTTGACCATTTCAGTAATGGGCCTATTGGTAGAGCAATTTCAAAAACCACTTTACAGAGATTTTGGTTAAATGAACGCTCACAACAGAGTTAAGTGAACTCCACATCTCCTGACTTCCAACTCCTAAAAACCCCATCCACTACCCTCTACCAACAGTTCTCAATTCTTGGTGCAAATCAGTACTACTGTGGAAACTTTGAAAACAGCAAAGCTCAGACTGCACCCCGACAGATTTTGATATAACTAATCTGGAGTTGGCCCCAGAAATCAACATTTTTTTAAAAGCTCCCGAAACAAGCCTACTATACACCCAGAGTTTAAAAAAAAAAAAAAAAAAAAAAAATCACAGGTCTGGAAAACAACCAGCATGGGAGTCCATTAGCTCTCTTGCTTCTGGAGCTTTGCAGGTGGAAAAGCAGCTTTGCCCAAGGCCATCTTCTCTGCCTTTACAGCCTGACCATGACCCAGAGCAAGGGTCAGAAAACTTTTCTGTAAGGGGCCACTCAAGGTCTCTGCCCTGTTACAGTCAAAAACAAACCGAGACCAGCCTTGAAAATTCCCTGATCAGACAAAACCAATTTAGTCACACAAGCATAGCTTAACTGGCTTATTTTGCAAGACTAACTTGACCTGGGTCATTTCTTATTTATGCCTCTGGAAATCCTAAGCAAAAGGTCAAACTGTTTGCATCCCAAGGCCGGTCTTTGGTAAACACTAACCAATTTCTTACTTATTTAAGAAAACTGTGGTGACCCATGACTGTGAAAAATTAGTACAGTCCCTGCCTTCTCACTCTATAAGCTGCTTTAGGGCAATATACCCCCTCATCCCATGGTTAGGTCTGAGCGCTCCCGGGTCCCGACTATCTCCCCGCGTGTGCACTATAAGCTTTTACTAATTACTACCTCAGGGACTCAAGGGTTTCATCTCGGACTTGTCAGTCCCATGATTCTTGTTTTTCAGGACCTTCTAAACGAACCGTGTACCAGCCACCCTCTTAGCTCCGGGGCTGCACAATACCCGCCCCGGCACCGGCTGTGCCCGCAGGCTACAAGCTGCAGACCCCTGAGCGGAAAGGAAGCCCCAAAGCGGGGTTACGGATGCGACCGTGCCCAGGTGGCTCCGCCGCACTCCCCACCCCCGCCCCGGACTTTCAAGGGCGGGCCAGGCCGGAGACTGCGCAACTCCGTATCCTGGAGCCTCAGGACCCAGAAAACGACCCCGCAAGGGAGGGACACAACCGCCTCAAGAACCTCCTCCGCCCGACCTACAAACGCCGGGGCGGAGGCCCAGGCCCGCGGGCCAGCCAGCCTCCGCCCTCCCCGCCCGGCCCGCTCTCTCAGCCCCCCGCACCCCCGCCCCGCCAGGGTCGGCCGCGGCTCCTTCCCTGCACCCCCGCCCAGGCCTCGCGACGCACCGCCGCCCCCGCCGGGCCCGCCCGGTGACTCAGCACTCGGCCGCCACACCACCGCGGGGCAGAGGCCTCGGGCGGCGCGAACCCGCAGACCCCGCGCGGCAGGGGCGCGAGGAAGGCGGCCCGAGGGCCCGCCGGCCGCCGCTCCGGGGCACAGGTGCGCGGGCACCGCCTCGCCGCTGGCCTCCGCCCCAGCCCTTGCCTTCTGCACGAAGCGGATGGTGCCCTCCACCGGGCCCTGGCCCTTCAACACGCACACGGCCTTCATCTCCATGACTCGCGAGGGTGCGCTCCGGTCCGGGCGCCGAGGGCTGCAGGGACCCCGAGGACAACGCAGGACGCCGCAGGAGACGCCGACGCAAACCGAAGTGGTCGCGCCGCGCTCTTATAGGCCGGCGCTCCGCGCCCCGCCCACCCTGGCCCGGAACCAATCGCCGCCCGCGCGCTCAGCCCGCTCCCCACGGGGCGTCGGCGCGCGAGTGGCCAGGAGTGACCGGCCGGGGGCGGGACCAAGGGGCCGCGTGGGAAACCTTGCGGCCCGCGCCGCCGGCTCCCTCCGCCGGGAAACATGGACCTGTGGAAAAATTCGGTCTTTCTCTTCCAGTCCGTAGATCTCCGTGCGCGAAATGGAAAAGATGAGGTACACGTGGCACGCCTTCGATAGTCTACGTCACTTTGTGTGGAAGCGTCAGTGGTTATAAGAGCATTGTCTCATCTGTGCCTCAGAAATGGGGACGGTCGAGCTGGGCGCTTTTTGTCGTTTCGTTTCTCGTCCTGCGTTCTGGGCTTCCTGACCGTGTGTAAGCGGCGCATCCCCTCCCTGCCCCGCCTTTGCTTCCCTGCAATTTCCTCAGTCCCTGGCGCACAGCGTTACCAATTTGGTTAGCGGAATTCTGTGTCCTTGTCGCCTTTTCCCTGTTGGGCGAGGCCCACCACCGTGAAAACACCAAATCGCCGGATCGGTGACTCCCGCACCTCGCTCGTGTGTTGGCGGCTCTACGGCCTCGAGGGTCAGGGAGAAGGGCAGACGGGGCGCGAGTCGTTCCTCCTAACGGGGCAGGCCTACTCAGCCTTCAAGGGAGATTTTTTTAATTTTTTTTTAAGATTTTATGTATTTATTTGACAGACAGAGATCACAAGCAGGCAGAGGCAGGCAGAGAGAGGAGGAAGCAAGCTCCCCGCTGAGCAGAGAGCCCCATGGGGGGCTCGATCCCAGGACACTGGGATCATGACCTGAACCGAAGGCAGAGTCTCAACCCACTGAGCCACCCAGGCGCCCCAAGGGAAATACTTCAAAAACATGTTATGAAATGAGCAAACAGTCCAAAATGTGTGCATTTTAAGGATAAATCTACGCACTGTGCGCTCAGAAATGTCTAGAAAGATGTACAGGAGACTGTAGCCCCTTTTTCACAACGGGCCGTGAATTTGTTTGCAGCGATAGGGCTTTGACAATCCCACCCACCCTCCCCCCGGACACCCGCACTTTTGTTGGGGGAAGAGTTTGATAAGCCGTGGGGGCTGGGGAGCCTGGCAGGGAGTAGAGCCTTGTCTTCCAACAACACAGGGCATGCCTGGGGAATGCAAGCAAAGGGGGCTGACCTGTGTTTGCAGGAAGTGCCGAGCTTAACCTTCACGTGGCAGCAAGCGTTAGACTCACCCAAAGGGCGCGTTTAATTGCAGGTTGCTGTGTTTGACTGGGTGGGTCCGGGATGGGAACCCAGAGCTTGCATTCCTAACTTACTCGCAGGTGACACCAGTGCCGCTGGTCCGGGACCTCATGTTGAGAACCTGTGATTCGCAGGTGTTCCTCTTGCCCAGTGAAGCAGGCAAATTGGGGCCAAGAGCTGGACCTACGCGACTCCAAAGAAGAGATGGGGAAAGAGTCCTGAAAAGAAAAGTGGAAACAGGGAGACCAGGACAGGGACCAAGAAGGGACAGACCTGGAGAAGAACCGCTCTGCCTCCTGGGGATTTCTGTTCTGTTTGCTTTGTGGTATTATCCTCCCCATTTCCTGACAGCTCTGCACCACAATCCCGGTTTCCCTCTAATGCAGGATTCACTTGTAAGGATGACAAAATACTGAGGCCTAATTCAATGCCAGAGTGGAGCAAAGACAGCGGCTGCTTCAGCCACATCTGGGCTACACTTTATCTCAATTACTTCTTAAGACCCTTGGATTCTAAGGCGTCCTCTATCAGAGATACACAATCCACATTTTTCTATCAGCCTCTAGAAAGTGCACATATTTGTAATTTTCCTGCTTGTACTTACTAGTATTCTCCAGATAATTGGCATATGCTACTAAGTTGCATAAATGTGCAGATGCTCGCCAAAGGGCCTTTGCCCAAGGTCTAAGTTTCTTTGGGTTCCAGGAAGTGAGAGAGTCTGGTTTCAGTTCATTGTATGAACTTGCCAGGGGACCAGCCCAGGGACCAACTCCTGGATACAAAGAGCAGCCCTAGGTCAGGGAGTTGGTCCTCTTTGAAATACTCACTTGAAGCCGGGACAGCCCGTTTTGCTTAGTGGAAGGGCTTTGTCTCCTACAGGTTTCGAGGACCCCGGAGATACTCTAAATTCATTCCCAGTCCTGCCCTCCCACCTGGGCAAGGGAGTCCCTGGCCCTGGGCCCTGTACTTTAGAAGGCCCTGTTCTGTCCCTCGCTAAACCAGATCTCCTGTGGGGGAGAGTCTGTGGAGCCAAGAGGGTGTTCCTGCCCAGAACCTTATCCCTCCTTCTAGAACAGGATTAAGGAATTTAAATACAGGCATACCTCATTTTTTGCGCTTCACTTTAATGTACTTCACAAACGTATTTTTTATGAACCGAAGGTTTGTGGCAACCCTGATCGGGCAAGTCTGTGGACACCATTTTTCTTTTCTTTTTTTTCCCAAAGATTTTATTTTTAAGTAATCTCTACACCCAGTGCCAGGCTCTAACTCACAACCCTGAGCTCAAGAGTTATCTGCTCTACCGACTGAGCCAGCCAGGCACCCACTGGTACCGTATGTACAGCAGACTTTGCTCACTTCATTTCTCTGTGTCACGTTTTTGGTAATTCTCACAGGATTTCAGACTTTTTTATTACCCATTGTATTTGTTATGATGATCTGTGGTCAGTGATTATGAACTAGCTGAAAGTTCAGATGATGGTTAGCATTTTTCAGCAATAAGGTATTTTTAAGTTAAGGTATATACATTGTTTGAGACATAATGAATGCTCTTTTTTTTTTTAAAGATTTTATTTACTTATTTGACAGACAGAGATCACAAGTAGGCAGAGAGGCAGGCAGAGAGAGAGGGGGAAACAGGCTCCCCGCTGAGCAGAGAGCCCGATGCGGGACTCGATCCCAGGACCCTGAGATCAGGGCCCGAGCCGAAGGCAGAGGTTTTAACCCACTGAGCCACCCAGGCGCCCCTAGACATAATGAATGCTCTTGCACGCTTAGTATTTTGTAGTGTAAACATAACTTTTACATGCACTGGGAAATGAAAAATTTCATCCAGCTTGCTTTATTGCAATATTCACTTTATTGCAGTGGTCTGGAGCCAAACCCACAGTATCTCCAAGGTATCTTGTGATCTTGAACAGTATTTGTGTCCACCTACAGCAGGACATCTCAGTCGTGGCACTGGTAACATTTTGGGTCAGTTAACTACTATGGTGGCTGACCTGTGCCTTGTAGGATGTCTACACATCCCTGACCTCTACCCACTAGAGGCTCTTAACACCCCTCTCCTCAAGCCATGACAGACAAAACGTCTCCAGAAATTGCCAAATGTTCCCTGAGGGGCAAAATTGCCCCCAGTTGAGAACTCCTATTCTAGAACACTCATTGAAGACTTAAGACTTTGCGATTTCTTGGCATCCTCGGCCTGTTTCCAGGGCCTAGACAGGCTAAAGATGGTACCACCATGGGTATGCACCTAAGTTTGACCCCCCGGCGCAACAGGGAAACTGCAGTGGTGAAAGAAGGAAAGACCAGGGACAGGGGACTGGCTCTCATCCTATCACCACCTTCCTACCTAGAACTCTAAGCCCAACAATGCCATATTTGAACCCGCCTTGCAGGTCTTTATTAAGATATATTTGTTAAACCAGAAGATAGGATATATTTTTATCTGGCTGTTATCTTGGTTTATATTATTTACATATCTAGTGTATGGTGTGAGGGCCTCCATTTGTGCTCTTGCCCCAGTCTGGTAAATATTAAGGCAGGCCTATTCATTTTAACCTTGAGATTCCATGGTAGCTTTGGAGTGTTCCTGCCCCAAAATTTCATGCCCCAGAGTTGATGTGTTTCAAACTGCAGTGTGACCAGAGTACTCAGGTGATTTCGAAAAGTCACTGTCGTACCAGGCCAATGCTACTGAGAGTCATTATCCCCAAGAAGTCAAAACAATTCAAAAGTAGCCTGGGTTGTCTTGAGCCCCAGAATGTGGACAGAATCTGATGGTGAGAATGGGGTCCAGGTAGTCCAGAGAGACTTTGATTTTATAGGGAATGATGGGGAGGGATAGATGTCTCAGATATCAGACAGCCTGTGTGGATGACTGAGCAGCTACGGCCTGTCTTTCCCACATTCCTGAGAATGAAAGTCAACATTTGGGGACTTCTGTAGTTAGGATGTGAGTGAGGAGGTAGACCAAAAGTTCAGTCTTGCATTTCTTTTCTTTTCCCCTTCCTCCTCTTCTTTGCCCAGGGTTCATTTTCTCCACTTTTTCTCATTTATCTCATCTTTTTCTTTCCCTAAATCATTCTTATTTCTGTGATTCAAGGCAATCTCCTCTTTATACCTTAATCACTCTCAGTCAATACATAGTTTTCTGTTAATATCCTTTACATCACATGCCACAAAGGGATTATCACCACGGCCTTTGCTTATGAAAGACATATTTTTAAAAAAGATTTATATATTTGTTTTAGAGAGAGAATGGGAGGGAGGGGCGGAGGGAGAGGGGCAGAGAGCATCTGAAGCAGACACCCCGTTGAGCACGGAGCCAACGTGGGGCTCCAGCTCAGGATCCTGAGATCATGACCTGAGCAGAAATCAAGAGTTGGACGCTCAGCCCACTGATCCACCTAGGCGCCCTCAAAAAGGCATATTTTTATGTGAACTGTAGGAAAATGCTAGAGCCAAGGAAAATCCAAGAGAAGGAAAGTACAAAGAGGGGTTTTTTAATGCTAAGAAACAAATGCACTAACAACTAGGAAGCAAAGGAGAAACAGAAGTGACATTAGCTAGTTCTGCCGGCCTATACTAAAACCCAGATGTCAGTAGATCCCCAAAACTGACCCCTATTACCAATAAACCCTGTAGGAAGATGATATCACAGAACCATGAAGTATCTGAGGCATTCTTGAAAGTTGGAAAGCAAAAAGGGTAAAAATTAATATAGATTGTTAGTAAGCAGGAGTGATTAGTCTGTGATTAGAAGTTTGCAAACTATAATTGCGAGTTAGCTGTATATTTAATAATCTTGTCAGAACCTCTGTCATAGGCTATATTTTTAGCAGTTCTAGCCTGGGCTCTGGCTCCGTCTGGCCCACTGTATCTTCCTGGAATATCCTCTCTAGACCTCAGCTATAAATCAGAGGTACCTGGGCTGCACATTAGAACTACCTGCGAGCCTTTTTTAAAACACTGGGCTTACTGGGTGCCTGGGTGGCTCAGTGCGTTAAGCCACTGCCTTCAGCTGGGGTCATGATCTCAGGGTCCCAGGATTGGGCCCCCCCATCGGGTTTTCTGCTCAGCAGGCAGCCTGTTTCCCCCCTCCCCCGCCTACTTGTGATCTCTGTCTGTCAAATAAATAAAATCATTAAAAAAAAAAAGAAAAGAAAAGAAAATACTGGGCTTGGGCCCGCTTACATTCAAATCTTCAAATTGTATGTATACATGAACTATAAATGCATATCATGTTGCTATAAGACATAAGAACCTAACAGTGTTTTGGGGAGCCTGGCTGGCTCAGTCATTTGAGTGTTGGACTCTTGATTTCAGCTCAGGTCGTGATCCCAGGGTTGTGGGATCTAGCCCCGTGTGGGGCTCCATGTTCCACAGAGTCTGCTTATTTCTCTCCCTCTGCTCCGTAACCCACCCCCACCCCCACCCACTAGCATGCCTCTTTCTCTCTCTCTAAAATAAATAAATATATAAAATCTTAAAAAAAAAAATGATCTGAGTGTGTGGACTGACAGGGGGTGGGGTGAGACTGCAGGCAATGAGTCCATTTGCGAGCCACGATAACGTCCTGGCCTACGGCCATTACTGGAAAAAAGATAATTGAAATGCAATGCAAGCCTCAGTGACTATCTAAAGTGAGGGAGGGGGAAGGCAAATGTAGTTCCCCTTTTTCAGGCTTGGGCCACCGGGTTGATGGTGGTGCCATTTACCAAGAAAAGCAAGTAGAGGGATAAAGATCCTCATTCAGGAAAGGGTACGTCTGGAGTACCTGAGGGAGTTAGAATTGCCAATTAGTTAGAATTGACGGTTCCAAGGTGGAATTGTCCACTTGGCTGTGGGTCTGAATCTCAGGGTCACATCTAAGTCTGGACTCTGTCTCAAATTTAACACACATGCTATTCAGATTGGTAAAGCTAATGTAGCTATTTATGCCCTCTGTCACTGTCTTCATGATCCTCTACCACTTTGGGTGGGTAAGAATCAGGTATGACTTGGATGTGCCAGTGATGTTATGTCAAGTTCATGTGGTTTTAAATAGTCTCTTGAGAGCAGTGATTTGCACACTTAGTACAAGAATTAGGGGGAAGGCTTGGGGCACCTGGGTGGCTCAGTGGGTTGAAGCCTCTGCCTTCGGCTCAGGTCATGATCCCAGGGTCCTGGGATCGAGCCCCGCGTCGGGCTTTCTGCTCAGTGGGAAGCCTGATTCCTCCTCTCTCTCTCTGCCTGCCTCTCTGCCTACTTGTGATCTGTCTGTCAAATAAATAAAAATCTTAAAAAAAAAAAAAAAAAAGAATTAGGGGGAAGGCTTATTAAAACCCAGATGGCTGGTCCCCACCCTCAGAAACTGTTAAAAAAGAAATTGCTTTATTAGTGTATAATTTATATACTATCTTAAGAACTCATCTATTGTAAGTGTACACCTAAGTGATTTTTTTTTTTTTTTTTGAAATTTAGGTGGCTGGCCATCATTACCAAAATGCAGTTTTAGAACATTTCCATCAGCCCAATAAGTTTCCTCTTGCTGGTTTTTGCTTAATCCCTTCTCCCATCCCAAGCCCTTGGCAACCACTGATCTGCCTTTTTCTCTATAAATTTGCCTTTTCTGTATGTTTCTTATAAATGGAACCATACAATATGTAGTCTTTGCATCTGGCTTCTTTCATTTAGTATGTTTTAGAGCTTAATCTGTGTTGTAGCATGTAGCAGGAGGTCATTCCTTTTTATGTCTAAGTGGTAATTTATTATATGGCTATACCACAACTTGTTTTTCCCCTCAAGTTGCTGGACATTTGGATTTGTTGTGGTTTGAATTGTGCCCCCACCACAATTCATAACTTGAAGATAACCCCATGCGACCTTATTTGCAAATGGGGTTTTGTAGATTCCTGATCTATGGACTCTTTTATCACTAGGAAACATCTGTCTTTGTTTCTAGTAATATTTCTTGTCTTTACTTCTATTTTAGCTAATATCCACATGGGCCCCTGCAACTTTCTTATGGTCGCTTTTTTCATGGTGTATCTTTTTTCATCTTTCTACTTTCAGCCTCGTTCTGTCTCTGAATCTAAGTGTGTCTCTTGCATACAGCATATGTTTGGATCTTGCTTTTTGTATCCAATCCACATCTCTCCACTCTTCGTCTGGGATGTTTAGGCCATTCACATTTACTGTAATTCATAATATGTTTGGATCTACATTTTCCATTTTGCTGTTTGTCTCCGTCTCCTCTCTTCTTTGTTTCTCTGTATCTCTTTCATTGCTTTCTTTTGTGTTAAATAAGTACTTTTGGGTATATCATTTAAATTCCCCTGTTAACTTTTCTTACTAAGTTAAAATGTATTTTCTTAATGGTTCCTCCCTAGATTTCAGCATCTTAACTCACCAAAATCTAGTTGAGACTAATACTAATTTAATCCTGGTAAAATATAGAAACTTTACTGCAGTATAGCTCAATTTTCTCCCCTCTCCTTTGTATTATTATTGTTATTACGTTTATATGTGCTATAAATCCAACAATACAGTGTTTTGAGTATTGTTGGACACAATCTTATGTCTTGTAAAGGAATTAAAAGGAGAAATGAGGCAAATATACTTATAGAGTCTTCTGTATTAACCTACGTATTTACCATTTCCAGTGCTTTTCATTCTCCCCTGCGCATCCAGTTGTCAGCTGGTGTCACTTCCTTTCAGTCTGAGGGACTTCCTGTGGTATTTTCTGAAAGGCAAGGCTTTCATGACTTCCACTGACAGTGCCACTGGCCATGGGCATGACCCACTATGGCAAATCCTGTGAGCCCCCCTCAGCCACAGTGGCATAGCTGCCAGCCCTCACGACCTGTCCTTCCCTGGGAGAACCTCTACCACCCGCTGGGCTGGAGGGGAGGGCAGCAGTGCTAGGCCAGGATGCCTCAGACCTCTACTAGTCTTACAGTTCAGCAGTTTTGAAGCATAAACGCTTCTCAAATTGTCCTGTGCCTTTGGTTGGTTTCCAGAACACTGAAATTGTCATTCTTAGCAATTTTGTCTAGCTTTATAGGATAGTTGCATTCTGGGGAGAGGATTTGCTCGCCTTTCCACTTGACCATAGCCAGAAGTCAGCTTTGTCCCCTTGTGTTTCTGATTCATTAGACCTGGGTGTAGCTGGAGAATTTACATCTTAGTGAGTGCCCAGGTAATGCCGCTGGCCCAAAGACCACACTCTGAAAACCACTGCTTTAGATTAACTCAGAGTCTTTTAGATACTGGAACAGCTTTCTCATATACTCATTAGGAGGACACACAAAATGTTATTTAAAATTGCTGCAGAGGGGCGCCTGGGTGGCTCAGTGGGTTAAGCCTCCGCCTTCGGCTCAGGTCATGATCTCAGGGTCCTGGGATCGAGCCCCATGTCGGGCTCTCTGCTCAGCGGGGAGCCTGCTTCCTCCCTCTCTCTGTCTGCCTCTCTGCCTGCTTCTGATCTTTGTCGAAATAATAAATAAAATCTTTAAAAAAAAATAAAATAGGGGCGCCTGGGTGGCTCAGTGGGTTAAGCCGCTGCCTTCGGCTCAGGTCATGATCTCAGGGTCCTGGGATCGAGTCCCGCATCGGGCTCCCTGCTCAGCAGGGAGTCTGCTTCCCTCTCTCTCTCTGCCTGCTTCTCTGTCTACTTGTGATCTCTCTCTGTCAAATAAATAAATAAAATCTTTAAAAAAATAATAATAAAATAAAATAAAATAAAATTGCTGCAGAGTTGGGCACCTGGCTGGCTCAGTCAGTAGACTCTGTGACTTGCTCTCAGGATTGTGAGTTCAAGACCCACAGTGGGCATGGAGACTACTTAAAAAAAAAAAAAAAAAAGTGCTGCAGGGGAACAAGACCTAGAATAAAGCTGATTAAGAGATTTCTTTTTGGTAAGAACTTTTTTTTTTTTTTAAAGAATTTATTTATTTGACAGACAGAGATCACAAATAGGCAGAGAGGCAGGCCGGGCGGGGATGGGCAGGGGAGCAGACTCCCCGCTGATCAGAGAGCCCAACATGGGCTGGATCCCAGGACCCTGGGATCATGACCTGAGCTAAAGGCAGAGGCTTTAACCCACTGAGCCACCCAGGCGCCCCTGGCAGGAACTTTTGATAGAAGTAAAGGTGTCTAGGGTGCCTGGGTGGCTCAGTGGGTTAAGCCTCTGCCTTTGGCTCAGGTCATGATCTCAGGGTTCTTGGATCGAGCCCCACATCGGGCTCTCTGCTCGGTAGGGAGCCTGCTTCCTCCTCTCTCTCTGCCTGCCTCTCTGCCTACCTGTGATCTCTCTGTGTCAAATAAATAAATCTTAAAAAAAAAAAAAGAAGAAGAAGAAGTAAATGTGTCTAAATAATATTGTTAGCCTTAGGTTCAAAAAGGCCTGTCAGGTGAATGTTTGTCTACTCTGTGCCAGCCTGATGGTTAGCAGTTCAGGTGATTGATAACAAGATAGCACAGGTAAATCTAACCACCTACAGAGGCTCAAATTCATCAGAGTCTATGAGAAAATTGCTCAGTTATTTTCTCAAAAATGCTAGTTACTCTCCAGAGGACGTTGTAATTATCCCAAGCACCACAGTGCTCCATACCGCCTTCCTTAGACTGTGGACGGTTTCCTGCGTCACTGGTAGATGCAGCATTTCCTACCATTCCCGTGATTGCACTCCAGGACGGACCCAGGGCATCTCACTGGCAGCACTGGAGGAGAGCTCCCCCTACTCATGTGATGTCACCAGGGTCCTTGTTCGTTTCTGCTGCAGAGCACCTGGTCCAGTCTGGTTCTGGACTGGTGACAACCAGATATGGCTGGTCCCACCACTGTCGACTGTGGTTCAGACCATTTACCTTGTCTCCAAGTGCCCACTTCTTTGCGCTGCTCTCAGTCTTCTGCTGGTCTACCGGTTGACTTGGTCTTTTTGTAATCTAACACTGGGCCCACAGAAACTTCTGGGTGCTGTAGACAGCTAGGCATAGGCAATGTGAAGCTCTTCAGACTTCCCTCTCCTGACTTCTCCCTTCATACCCAGATGTGCTGGCCTGGCACCATATTGAAATGTCTCCCCATGGACCCTCTCCCAGACTTTTGACCTTCTTCCACTCTTATATGCATGCCATGAGCACTCTTAAAGTTCTCAAGATCTTCTATTTTTTTTTTTTTAAGATCTTCTATTTTTATCTAGGTGTTTCTACCTCAGCCCTCAGAACTCACAGGGAGGGACACCTGGGTGGCTTAGTTGGTTAAGTGTCTGCCATCGCCTCAGGTCATGATCCCAGGGTCCTGGGGTTGAGCCCCACATCTGGTTCCCTGCTCAGAGGGGAGTCTGCTTCTCCATTTCCCTCTCCCTCTTGCTCCTCTGCTCTCTCTCACTCATTTTGTCCCTCAAATAAATAAAATCTTAAAAAAAAAAAACTCACAGGGAAAGAGAAAGAAAGGACCCATGTGGCTCACCCATGTGGCTTGCTTCCTCTCCAGCTCTCCTTTTCCCTCTCCCCACAATATTGAAGAAAAAGTGTTCCACTTGCTCTGTCTCAGAGGATCTCAGACTTTCTCTGAATCAGAACCCCCTCGAGAGTTAAAGCGCAGATGACTCAGCCCCCACCCTCCAGGGTTTCTGATTCAGCAGGTCCGAGATGGGGCCTGAGAATGTGCATTTTTAGCAAGTTCCCAGGAGATAACTGCTGCTGCTGATCTGCTATTCACACTTTAAGAACCACTGATCTCCGGCACCTGGGTGGCTCAGTGGGTTAAGCCTCTGCCTTCGGCTCAGGTCACGATCTCAGGGTCTTGGGATCAAGCCCCTCATCGGGCTCTCTGCTCAGCAGGGAGCCTGCTTCCTCCTCTCTCTCTGCCTGCCTCTCTACCTACTTGTGATCTCTGTCTAATAAATAAATCTTAAAAAAAAAAAAAAGAACCACTGATCTCTACCTTCTGTGCTGCTTTCTTGTTACCCCTGATTTATAGTAAAATTCTATCATCTTTTTTTTTTAAAGATTTTATTTATTTATTTGACAGAGATTACAAGTAGGCAGAGAGGCAGGCAGAGAGAGAGGAGGAAGCAGGCTCCCTGCCAAGCAGAGAGCCTGATGTGGGGCTCGATCCCAGGACCCTGGGATCATGACCTGAGTCGAAGGCAGAGGCTTAACCTACTGAGCCACCCAGGCGCCCCAAATTCTATCATCTTTTTATAAGGGTTGACTTTTGATTTGTTAATGGATGCTAAGGAACTTAGAAAATCCTTTTCTCTCAAGAAAAGGTTTTCAAACTATTATCTTCTATAGCTTACTGTCCAAACTGAGGCACCTTTGGTGAGGAAATCAATTGATACTTAAAATAATACTAAGACCTGGGGCGCCTGGGTGGCTCAGTGGGTTAAAGCCTCTGCCTTCAGCTCCAGTCGTGATCCCGGGGTCCTGGGATCGAGCCCCACATCGGGCTCTCTGCTCGGCAGGGAGCCTGCTTCCTCCTCTCTCTCTGCCTGCCTCTCTGCCTACTTGTAATCTCTGCCTGTCAAATAAATAAATTAAAAAATAATAATAATAATGCTAAGACCACAAGCGTAGATGGGACTGTGCTAGACAAACCAGGATGGCTGGTCGCCTCATGCTACAGCCTCAGGAAAATCAGCTTTTTTGGAAGCAATTAATTCCTCGTTGTGGGGGTCAATAGCCTCTCCTTTTCTGGGACAAAAAGGCCCATGACTCAAACTTGCAGGTAGGAGGCTACTGGGGAATGATTTCAGAGAGAAACAAAAACACAGTAGTTTCATGTTTTCACAACACCATCTGCATCATAAATATTTGTAGTTATCCACCTGTAGTCCTGAAGATCCTGAATAGCCTATAGCCACTCTAAATAAAGACAGTTTGCATTTTCCTCCTGGCACAAGTCCCTACCAGCTCCATTGGTTATCAGCCTTTCGCCTCATCCCCAGGTGTCCTTAGTTATTTCTGGGCATATCCAGAGTATCGGCTCACGTGTGTCCACAAAATCAGAGTATCAGCTGCAGTTTTCACATGCTCTGGCTCCTTATCCCCATTCACAGTCCTCAGAGCCACCTGGAGAAGTTTCATCTCCTATACTGTCCGTCGTGAGGACACCCAGTTGCATGCCAAGGACGCTGCCTCCACATGCTCCTTAGTCTGATGCTGGAGCGTGGTTGGGTTTTATGCAAGCCTTCCCCCCATATCCCTGTTTCCTGGGCCCCAAGTTAGATATATTTTGAAGGCAAAATCAGTAGGATTTGCTGATGGTTAGGATGTTGGGTACATGAGGAAAGAGGTCCAGCATGATTCCAGAGCTTTGGCCCAATGCATGAGGTTGTTATTAATTAAGGTGGTTGGGAAGGCTGCAAGTGGAGCAGATCTGAAAGAAAATGGCAGTGGTTTCATCTCGGATATAGTTAAGTTCATGGTGTCTGTTAGTTATCTAAGGAAAGGAAGGTAATGGTGGACCTTCCTTTTCAACGTCTACACAATTACCATAGACAGAGTTGAACTGAACCTTAAAGATTATTTTCCAGGACTGCCTGGGTGGCTCAGTCGGTTAAGCGTCCCATTCTTGAGGTCATCATGTCAAGGTCATGAGATCAAGCCCTGAATCTCTCTCCCTCTCCCCCTCCTGACCCCCCTCAAAAAAAAATTATTTTCCAGTTCCATCAGGCACTGCTGATCACCAGCCCAACCACCAAAATTTTGTTTCAGAATCTGTCCTCCCCTGTGACTGGAGGAAATAGGAAATCCTGATTGTCTAAACCAGCCAGGGTCACCCCATTCTGTAGGTCAGTGATGAGTTTAGGGGTAAGCCTAAGACCTACCCAGTCCTCGTCAGTGAGACATGAGGAGCATGCATTTGGAGGCTTCTGGGAAATGTTCCCTTTCTTTAGAAAAGATCTGCAAAATGAAGAATTGGTCAGCTTCTTCTGGATTTCCTACGACAACCGTCTTGCAAATGTGACCTGAGCTAAACTGAGTAAAACAAGCCGAGGGTGGCCAGGCTGAAAGATGGCATCTTCTAGCCTGTTGATTAACTAGTTGGAACCACCCATCTCCAGAACTCTTCTTCAGTATACCTCTTCTTCATCCGTTAAGCCATTTCTAGATGAGTTTTGCTCACCCGTTAAAGAATCCTAACACAACATATGAGGGGAAGGTCATCCTAAGGAGGAAACCATAGCCAGGCAGTAGAGTAAGAGGTCCAGGTAATTACCGGCAAAGTCAGGCCAGTGGCAGCAGGAGGATTTCCAGTGCAAGGACCTGACTTGCTCAGGAACTTCCACAAGAAAGTGCTTGTTTGGTCATAGATCTGTACTTTTCTTTTGCCAGTGAGGACAGGATTTCCACATGTGAGGGCATCTGCACCAGTGGCCCTTGTGGGATGGGCGTCTACTCCTAGCTTGCCCCTCCTGCACAGGGCTTTTCCTTGGCACCCAGAGTAGAGTCTGAATTGTTCTCATGCTCCTTATCCCATGCTGTACTCACAAGCACCTGTTAGAAGGCCAGGATATCATAATTCCCATTTTATAAATTAGGGATTAAGACTCAAGGAGGTGGTCATAGCCTTGAAAGGGTAAAACCCAGATTTTCTAAATTCTAGGCCAGCACCCTTCAACAATACCAGGGAATTTGTTTTAAAGTCTAAAATAACATCTTATCATTGTCCTTGCTTGATTGCTCTAATTTTGCATGTTAACCACAATTAAAGTAACTAAATACCACCATAAGATTCCCATGAGTCTTGATTCAAACATAACATACACTGAGTACCTAAGGTCTGTAGGATATGTTTGGTTTTACCAAACTGTCCAAAAATAACAGTAATCTTTTTTTTTAAGGTTTTATTTATTTATTTGACAGATATCACAAGTAGGCAGAGAGGCAGGCAGAGAGAGAGACGGGGAAGCAGGCTCCCCACTGAGCGGAGAACCCGATGCAGAGCTTGATCCCAGGACCCCGGGATCATGACCTGAGCTGAAAGGAGAGGCTTTAACCCACTGAGCCACCCAGGCGCCCTAACAGTAATCTTTTTTTTTAAGATTTTATTTTTAATTAATCTCTACACAGTGTGGGGTTTGAACCCACAGCCCTGAGATCAAGAGTTGCATGCTCCACTGACTGAGCCAGCCGGGTGCCCCCCTTCCCCAAATAACAGTAATCTTCCTTCATATGCCACTTGCTCCGGACTCTTTTTTCCCCCCCTCACAGTTTTCTTACAACATGTGCTTTCTGTTAACCTTTCAGTGCCTTAGAGAACAGGGCTCAAAACCACATTAATTCTAGAAGCAATCTTTTTATTACTCTTGACAGTGAACAGGGATTTAAATTTATAGCAATCCTGTTGCACATGCATTAACTGTACATGGAGTGGCACGATTGGTTTTTCTTCTTGTGGAGCTCTTCATGTGCACAGGACTGAAAACCCTGAATCGGCTTGAAGTGAGAAACTTGTCCAGTTTTACCAAGGAAGATAATAAGTCAAACCAGATCAACTGGGTGAAAAAATGGTTCTTAATAAATTGGTCTGAGGGTGAGTATGGAATATCCTTATTGTTTAATGTTTTTTTTTTAAAGATTTTATTTACTTATGAGAGAGAGAGAGAGCGAGCACAGGCAGACAGAATGGCAGGCAGAGGCAGAGGGAGAAGCAGGCTCCCTGTAGAGCAAGGAGCCCGATGTGGGACTCGATCCCAGGACGCTGGGATCATGACCTGAGCCGAAGGCAGCTGCTTAACCAACTGAGCCACCCAGGCGTCCCTTGTTTAATGTTTTTAAGATTTTATTTATTTATTTGACGGAGAGGAGTCAAGAGAGCACAAGCAAGGGGAACATCAGAGGGAGAGGGAAACAGGTTCCCTGCTGAGCAGGAAGCCGGATCTGGGGCTCGATCCCACGATCCTGGAATCCTGACCTGAGCCAAAAGTAGACACTTAACCAACTGAGCCACCCAAGTGCCCCTTATTGTTTATTTTTGTTTTTAAGATGAGAAGTATTCCTGGAGCACCTGGGTGGTTCAGTGGGTTGAGCCTCTGCCTTGGGCTCAGGTCATGATCCCAGGGTCCTGGGATCAAGCCCCACATCAGACTCTCTGCTCAGCAGGGAGCCTGCTTCCCCCTCTCTCTCTGTCTGCCTCTCTGCCTTCTTGTGCTTTCTGTCTGTCAAATAAATAAATAAAATCTTAAAAAAAAAATAAAAAAAAAGATGAGAAGTATTCCAGAAATGCTAAAAGGCTGAATTTTCCAAAGAACAATTCGTATTTTAAATGTTTCAGTGAAGTCAATTGTAACAAAACATGTTTGACTTGAAAGTTTGTCTTCTTTATTATTTGTATAACACATTTTTTTTTTAGATTTTATTTATTTATTTGACAGACAGGGACCACAGGTAGGCAGAGAGGCAGGCAGAGAGAGGAAGGGAAGCAGGCTCCCCACCAAGCAGAGAGCCCGATGCGGGGCTCGGTCCCAGGACCCTGGGATCACGACCTGAGCTGAAGGCAGAGGCTTTAACCCACTGAGCCACCCACGCACCCTGTGTAACACATTTTACAGTGAAAACACCCTGTTACCCAGGAGATCTGGGGTTGAGTGTTGATTCTTCCAGGGTGTTCCTGGATCTCAGTTTCTTCCTCTGGAAAAGGAGGAGTTAACAAGATGTCTGCTTCCTAAGGCTGCTGTCACAAATTACCACAGATTTACTGGTTTAAAACAACACACCTTTCCTCTCTTACATTTCTGGAGGTCAGAAGTCTGATGGGGATCCCACTGGGCTAAAATCAAGGTGTCAGCAGATCCATGTTCTTTTTCGAGTCTCTTAGACTGAATCCATTTCCTTGCCTTTTCCACTATCTAGAGGCTGCCTGCCTTCCTTGGCTCCTGGCCACTTTCTCCATCTTCAAAGCCAAAGGCAGCAATGGCCAGTTGAATCTTTGTCACATCGTGTCACTCTGACACTGACTTTCCTGCCTCCCTCTCTGATTTTTAAAGGGATGGCATTGGGCCTACTTTAATGATTATAGTGATCCGGCTCATCCAGAGTCATCTTTTTTGTTTTAGGGTCAGCTGATAAGCAGCCTAAATTCCCCTTTGACACATAACCTAATATATTCATAGGTTCTAGGGATTAAAATGTGGACATCTTTGGGAGCCATTATTCTGCCTACTACACTGGGCAATCTCTTAGCTCTTTCTAGCTCAAAATTTTATAAAAAAGAATCAGTATAAATGTCCACTATTACTTTGGCTTTAAAGGGCAAAAAAAAAAAGTTGGGGTTCCTGAGTAGCTCAGTTAGTTGTCTGACTCTTGATTTCAGTTCAGGTCATAGCTCAGGGCTGTAAGTTCGAGCCCCACATCGGGTTCCACATTCAGCGGGGAGTCTGCTTGGGATTCTCTCCCTCTCCCTCTGCCCCTCCCCTTGCTCTTGCACACACATGCACACACACACTCTTCTCTCTCTTTCTCAAATACATAAATCTTTTTAAAATATAAAGCACAATAAATAAAGCTCAAACAACTAGGTTATAAAGAAATAGAACCATATTTATTGTCTGAATTTTATTTAATATTTTATGTTTTTTAAAGATTTTATTTATTTATTTGACACAGAGAGAGAACGATCACAAGTAGGCAGATGGGCAGGCAGAGAAAGAGGGGGAAGCAGGCTCCCCGCGGAGCAGAGAGTCCAACATGGGGCTCGATCCCAGGACCCTGAAATCATGACCCAGGCCAAAGGCGGAGGCTTAACCCACTGAGCCACCCAGGCGCCCCATAATACTTTATTTTTTTTAAAGAGTTTGTTTATTTGTTTGACAGAGGGAGACATAGCGAGAGAGGGAACACAAGCTGAGGGAGTGGGAGAGGGAGAAGCAGTCTTCTTGCGGAGCAAGGAACCTGATCCCAGAACCCTGGGATCGTGACCTGAGGCGAAGACAGATGCCTAATGACTGAGCCACTCAGGCATTTCTTATTTTATTTTTTAAAGGGAACTATATTCCTGTAGTTCAAAAACCAGAACCTAATAAGGCTAGCTTGAGGGTCTCGCTCCCTTCCCCAGTCATGTGTGTATACCATTGTTTGTTGACTTGATCCCTTTCGTATCAAATTCCTACGTCTACCATAACAAATCACCACAAACTGGGTGGGTCAAAATAACAGAAATTTACACCTCTATAGTTTTGGAGGACAGAGGTCTAAAATCAAGGTGTCAACCGAGTTGTGATTCCGCCAAAGGTTCTGGGGGAGAACACTTCCTTGCCTCTTCCATCTTCTGGTGGCTTCAGGCATTTCTTGGCTCGTGGCTACTTCACTCCAGTCTCTGCCTGTGGGGTCACATGGCTTTCTTCCCTGTGTGTGTATGTCTGTGTGTCCTCTCTTCTTATAAGGACACCAGTCCCTGGATTTAGGGCCCACTGTAATCCAGTATGATACCATCATTACTAATTACATATGCGAAGACCCTATTTCCCAAAAGGTCATGTTCACAGGTACTAACGGTTTGGACTTACCTTATCCTTTGGGGGTAATATGTCAACCCGTTACACCTATGGACAGACTTATTGGTGTTTCCCATGATTTGCTGGTAGAACAGATTGGGGTGCCTGGATGGCTCAGTCAGTTGAGCAACTGACTCTTGATTTCAGTTCAGGTCACGATCTCAGGGTTGTGAGATCGAGCCCCATGTCTGGCTCTGCCCTCAGCGGGGAGTCTCCTTAGGATTCTCTCTCTCCTTCTCAGTCTGTCCCTCCACCTGTTCCTGCACTCTCCCTCTCAAATAAATAATCATTTTTTAAATCATTTTTTAAAGATTTTGTATTTATTTTATTTATGAAAAAGAGAGAGAGAACAGCAGGAGGGAGGGGCAGAGGGAGAGGAAGAAGCATCAATCCCAGGACCCTGAGATCACGACTTGAGCTGAAGGCAGTCGCTTCACCAACTCAGCCACCCAGTTGCCCCATAAGTAAATAAATCTTTAAAAAGGAAAAATGCCTTCTTTAAAAAACAAAAAACAAAAAAGGTTGCTCTTCTTTTCATTCCCACCCTCAGTGTTTGTTTCCCTGAAGCCGCACCGGACCTTTGTAGGACCAGTCTCTTTATCTACCAGTCAGAGCTTAAAAATAAAATCTTATTTATTTTAAAGATTTTATTTTATTTATTTGACAGAGAGAGAGCGGGCTGCAAGAGAGGGAACACAGCAGGGGGAGTGGGAACCGGAGAAGCAGGCTTCCTGCTGAGCAGAGAGCCCGATGCGGGGCTCCATCCCAGGACCCTGGGATCACAACCCAAGCCAAAGGCAGACGCTTAACGACTGAGCCACCCAGGTACCCCTAAAATCTCATTTAATTTCCATTTCCTTGATTATTCGTGCAAATGAGCACACCTACATGTGCTCACTGTCTCCATCAGTCTACAAATTGCTAGGTATTTCCTGTTCCCCACTGAGCTGCTGTTCTGCTTTATATTTACTCCATTTCAGACACTTTAAGTGCTTCTTTCTTTAGGTCACCATCCTTTCTTTGTTCTGCCACTTGATTGGAATTTGATCTTTTACAGAAACCTAAGGCAAGGGATTGTGTGAAAGGATATATCTCTGGGGAAGGGGTATTAGCTTCTCGGTGTTGAAATCGTTGGATACAGCTGTGCTGTGGGCATTCAAAGCACCTAATAAGATTGTGGCTCTGGGCTGGGTGCAGTTTCTGGACACACACACCGCAGGGCATAAATAGTTACACCAGAAACGAGGTGTGTTCGAAAGTATGTCCATCGGTGGGACTTTCTGTGAACCTGCGAGAAGGCACATCCCTCTCTCTCTCTTTAAATGAGAGGGCTTCAGCTGGGTCATCAAATTGGTGGCAAACATCCAACAGATGACCTGTCCATCCTGACTTTTTCTTGCAACAGAGTCATTTAGTCTGTAATTAAGGAAAGCGGAGGGCAACTCCGCTTCTGGGCATATACACAGAGGAACTGAAAATGGGACCCGAACAGCAATCTGTACACCCATGTTGACAGCAGCGGCTATGTGTGTAGTAGCCAAAAGTTGGAGTCAACCCAGGTCTCCATGGACAGATGCATGGGGTAAACACGACATGGCATAAATAAATTACAGTGGAATACTATTCAGTCTTAAAAAGGAAGAAAGGAAATCCCGTACACTTGCTACAACATAAATGAACCGTGAAGGTACCTCTCATTCTGATGAGTGACATAGGCCAGACACAAAATGACAAATACTGTATGATTCTACCTGTTGGAGGGACCTAGAATAGTCAAGTCGTAGACACAGAAAGTAGGGTGTCTGGGACCTGGGGTGCCCAGGGCGGGGGGTGAGGGGAAGGGGGAGCTATTATTAAATGGGTACAGAGTTTCAGTTATGCAAGATGAGAAGAGATCTGGAGTGGGATGGTGGTTATGCCTACTCAAGTATGAATGCACTTGGTACCACTAAACTGAGTACTTAAAAATGGCTCAGGTCAGGGGCGCCCACGTTGGTTAAGGGCTCAAGGCTCAGTTGGTTAAGCGTCAGACTTTGGCTCAGGTCACGATCTCAGGGTCCTGGGGTCGAGTCCCCATGTTGAGCCCTCACGTCTGGCTCTGCACTCATCAGGGATTCTGCTCGTCCTTCTCTCTCTGCTCCAACCCACTGGCTACAAGAAGCCCTCCTAGAAACCAGAGATGGCTCCTTGACCAGAAGTGATAGTGCAGAGCACTGCTTGGAGCCAAAAAATGGGTGACTCACTGAACGCCTGTGTTGCGAGGTCCCATTTTTGTCATTGAAGGAAAGAACTGTAGAACAACATTTGGGATCGCTTGTTCATATTAGAGGCGTGGGTGGTGGCCTCAAATCCTTTGCACTGTAGATGGTTAAGGAAAAAGTGTACTTGCCCTTCCCAGCTTAAAGCTCTTTAGTTTGCAGTTAGAGTCTCGAGAAGGGGGATTTTTTTGTCCTGGCTCTCACACCAGGCCCTCATCAACCCACCCCTCCCCAGCTCTCCACCTCCAACCAGGAGGGATGGCTAATTCACATAATTTACTTATGATATTTAATTTTCACTCTGTCCTCCCATGTCAGGATGTAAGCTCTCATGAGTGCAGAGACTCCGGTCTATTGTACTGCCTGGTGTTTTCCAAATGCCCTGATCAGTGTCTGGCAATCAGTAAGCATTTGAGAATGAGTGACTTGTACTTGTGCTCCAAACAGCTGGTTGGGTATGAGAACTCAAGGCCTCACACAGGGATTGGGGACTTGTCTTCTCCCCTGCCCCCTTTGTCCAGCAAGCCAAGATCCTCTGGTCCAAAGATCTCGGGTAGGACTGAGGAAGAAGGAGAGCTGCCTAGAAGGCCCCACTGGGGCCTGAAGCCCGAACTTGAGCTGCCAGCCCTGGGGGAGGGAGCTGGGGATAGGGGTAGGAGAAGAGGGAGATGCTGACTTTTACCCGTGTCCCCTTTAGAGCCTTTTTTGACTTTGCTGTGTTCATGTACCGTGTTAACTTTTCCAAACTTATTATAGCTTTTAAAAACGCCTAACTATTGGGCACCTGGGTGGCTGAGTGGGTTAAGCCTCTGCCTTCGGCTCGGGTCATGATCTCAGGGTCCTGGGATCGAGCCCCGCATCGGGCTTTTTGCTCAGTGGGGAGCCTGCTTCCTCCTCTCTCTCCCTCTGTCTGCCTCTCTGCGTACTCGTGATCTCTCTCTCCGTGTCAAATAAATAAATAAAATCTTTAAAAAAAATGCTTAACTATTAAAAAATATTATTAAACAATAAAATAAATACTACTAAGCAAACTTTTACAAGTTATAAGATTCACCTTTGGCTGGGACTTAAAAACAAGGCACCCAGCCCCAAATCGGGGAGCTTGTGTTATACCCCACATCACTAGACCAAGACTTAACCAAACTCCAGGTTTGGCTCTCCCAGAAAGGGACACTCAAACCGGTCAGGGTCAGCACTAGCTAGGCAGTCCGCCTGACAGACCCCCTTCGTCTCCTAAAAGGAAAGTGACCTTGCAGTAACCAACCCGCTTTTTTGTCTCGGACAACTTCCTTCTTCCTGCTCCCTTCTGACTGTAACAGTCTTCCATTTTGTGCAGCTGCTCAGGGCTCCCATCTGCTGCTAGATTGGATGCTGTCTGATTCTAGTCGATTTTTGCTGAAAGTCTAAAAATGTTTAATATGCCTCTGTTTACTTTCAATAAGACTAAAGTAAACATTAGTTCTCAAAGTTTTTTCCTCCAGCTTTAAAAATAACTGAAAGCCATCTCATAGGGGTGCCTTTCTTCGACTTTGACTTCACCTGGTCACCATTAAGTCTCTCTCTAGTGCCAGCAGAGCATTGCCACAGAGTAAACCCTTAATAAATATTTGATGAATAAATTAATTGGTATCAAAAGAAAATTCAAGCTGCTTATGTTCCTCAATTCTGCGTTTTGCTAAGGAAAGGATATTTGCATCAAGTACGATACTGTGAGTGAATATATGTTTGGTTTTCTTCCAGGTCTGGCCCAGAGCTCCTTAAGCCCTTGGAATTCCCTAAGTGTTAAGAGCATTAATGAGGTGACTTTTGGATGCACCTAAGGATGGGAACTGGCTGCCTGAGAACCAGCCATGTGATTAGGGGGTTAGAACTGGAAGTCCCTCACCTACACTAGGGGGAAGGCCTGGACATTGGGTCAATCACCAGTGGCCAGTGGTTTAATCAATCAAGCCTATCCGGTGATGTCTCCATAAAAACCTAAAAGGACTGGTTGAGAGAGCTTGTGGGCTGGTGAACACGTGAAGATTTAGGGAGAGTGGCCGCCCTGGAGAGGGCATGGAAGCTCCACACCCTTTCTCCAAGCTTTGCCTTGCGTGTCTCTTGCACCTGACTGTTTCTGAGTCATATCCTCGTATAATGAACCAGAAATCCAGTAAGTAGCATGTTCCTCTTAAGTTCTATGAGCTGCTCTAACAAACTAATCAGGCCCAAGGAGGGGGTCATTGGAACCTTCAGTCTATAGCTGGTCAGTCAGAAGGCCTGGTGATAAACTGGACTTACGATTGGCTTCCGAGGCTGGGGGGTGGGGGGGAGACAGTCATATAAGACTGAGGCCTTCCCCAGTGGCATCTGATGCTCTCTCTGGGTAGATACTGTCACAACTGAGTCAATCTGTAGGACACCCAGCTGGTGTCCAGATACTTGTTGAACAGTGTGGGGAGTACTTGCCCTCAACACACACACACACACACACACACACAGGGAATTGGTACTAGATCATTTTACATAGAAAGTAGCTGAGTATAAAATATTTGTTGTTCATTAATTGAGATGATGGATGAGAACCTCAAATTTTAGGCTGGGCCAAGATGCCCAGACTCTTAAAACTAGAGAAACATGGAAGGTATCTAAGTAGTCATGGAATCCCAAGATGCTGGTTGATTCCCTTTAGAGCAGCTGGGCTGGCCCACGTGAAGGGAAGTCCTATCTCAATCATGTCACAGTCATAATGAAGGAGCTGACCATGAAATGATCATTGAGACAGATCAGTCTCTGCGTTCAATCCACAGACTGCCAGATTTGGAAGACTGTAGCAGACTCCCAAACAGATTTGGGAGTATCAGCTGAAGCCCCAAACCAAGAATAGCAGTGACATGTGACTTACTTTCTTTGGGGTTTTGTTTGTTTGTTTTTGTTTTTTAATGTTTTATTTATGTGTTTGAGAGAGAGAGAGTATAAGCAGGGGGAAGAGGGAGATGGAGAAGCAGACTCTTCCCGCTCAGCAGGAAGCCCAACACAGGGCTCCATCCCAGGACTCCGAGATCATGACTTGAGCCAAAGGCAGACTCAACTGACTGAACCACGCAGATGCCCCAAGACCCTAACATTCATTCTCCCCTCATAACTTGCTAAGAGGGGTGGCTGGGCCAGTTTTGACCTGCAGCTCTGCCCTTCTTTGAGCTTAATAGGAGAAAGGGAGGGATCTGTCAGCCTGATCAGAGTGAGGATGTTTTTGAAGAGCATGTTGGCTTGTGGGAGGGAAGTGTGATTTTCTACTCCTATCCCCCTCCCCAACCTCAAGGCAAATAATGCCTAGAGTGTGGTGGTTGCCCACCTGCAAAGGAGAAAGACCCAGTACCAGGCCAAGCTGGAGGAGGTTCAGAGTGGCTGGTGGGGATCAGGAGTTGCAGGGTATTGTGGGAAGGGGAGGGGTTGGAGGATGGAGGGGCATTTTGCTTTTTCATTTCACTTTCTGTTCCGCTTATATATATATATATTTTTTTTTTTAAGATTTTTTAAATTTGGGGCACCTGGGTGGCTCAGTCTGTTGTGTCTGCCTTCAGCTCAGATCATGATCTCAGGATGCTGGGATTGAGCCCCACATTGGGCTCCCTGCTCAGCAGAGAGTCTGCTTCTCCCTCTCCCTCTTCCGCTCTCCCTTGTTCGTGCTCTCTCTTAAATAAATAAAATCTTCAAAAAAAAAAAAAAAGGAAAAAATATACAGTGGAAAAAAGACAGTCTCTTCAATAAATGGTGCTGGGAAAACTGGACAGCTATATGTAGAAGAATGAAACTCGACCATTCTCTTACATCGTACACAAAGATAAACTCGAAATGGATAAAAGACCTCAACGTGAGACAGGAATCCATCAGAATCCTAGAGGAGAACATAGGCAGTTACCTCTTCGATATCAGCCACAGCAACTTCTTTCAAGATATGTCTCCAAAGGCAAAGGAAACAAAAGCGAAAATGAACTTTTGGGACTTCATCAAGATCAAAAGCTTCTGCACAGCAAAGGAAACAGTCAACAAAACAAAGAGGCAACCCACAGAATGGGAGAAGATACTTGCAAATGACAGTACAGACAAAAGGTTGATATCCAGGATCTATAAAGAACTCCTCAAACTCAACACACACAAAACAGATAATCATATCAAAAAATGGGCAGAAGATATGAACAGACACTTCTCCAATGAAGGCATACAAATGGCTATCAGACACATGAAAAAATGTTCATCATCACTAGCCATCAGGGAGATTCAAATTAAAACCACATTGAGATACCACCTTATACCAGTTAGAATGGCCAAAATTAGCAAGACAGGAAACAACATGTGTTGGAGGGGATGTGGAGAAAGGGGAACCCTCTTACACTGTTGGTGGGAATGCAAGTTGGTGCAGCAACTTTGGAGAACAGTGTGGAGATTCCTCAAGAAATTAAAGATAGAGCTTCCCTATGACCCTGCAATTGCACTACTGGGTATTTAACCCAAAGATACAGATGTAGTGAAAAGAAGGGCCATCTGTACCCCAATGTTTATAGCAGCAATGGTCACGGTCGACAAACTGTGGAAAGAACCAAGATGCCCTTCAACGGACGAATGGATAAGGAAGATGTGGTCCATATACACTATGGAGTATGATGCCTCCATCAGAAAGGATGAATACCCAACTTTTGTAGCAACATATACGGGACTGGAAGAGATTATGCTGAGTGAAATAACTCAAGCAAAGAGAGTCAGTTATCATATGGTTTCACTTATTTGTGGAGCATAACAAATAACATGGGGGACATGGGGAGATGGAGAGGAGAAGGGAGTTGAGGGAAATTGGAAGGGGAGGTGAACCATGAGAGACTATGGACTCTGAAAAACAACCTGAGGGTTTCGAAGGGGCAGGGTGGGGGGGATGGGAAGTCGGGGGAACCAGGTGGTGGATATTAGGGAGGGCACGGATTGCATGGAGCACTGGGTGTGGCGCAAAAACAATGAATACTGTTACGCTGAAATGAAATTTAAAAAAAAAAAAAAAGATTTTGTTAAGTGATCTCTACACCCACCATGGCACTCAAACTTACAACCCTAAGATCAACAGTCACATGCTCCAAGACTGAGCCAGGTAGGCAACCCCCACTTAATTTTTAATTGTTAAAAAGCTGGTTAAATTTATTGCTTGCTTTGGCAGCGCTAAAATTGGAACGATACAGAGAAGATTAGTATGACCCCTACACAAAGATGACATGCAAATTTGCAGTGTTCCATATTTTCATCATGATGAGCACTGAATAATTATAAAATTATTAAATCATATTGTACACCTGAAATTAATATAACACTGCATATTAACTTATACTTGAATAAAAAATAAAAAGACTGAATAAATGTAGAAACAGCCCATGTTCTTGGATAGGAAGAATAAATATTATAAAAATACCATTTCTCAAATTATTTTACATTTTTAATGTAGTTCTCATGAGAATTCCAGTGGTGTTTTGGTTTTGTGGTTGAGTGTTTTGTTTTGTTTTTGTGGAATGCTGACAAAGGATTTGAAAGCTTATTTGGAAGAATAAATTGGTGAGAATGACTTGGCAAATTAAAAAAAAAAGCTGGTTATATTTATATTTAATTTGTTTAAAAGCCACTTTGGCCCCTCTCTTAGGAGAGTGACACTTGGAGATGTTAAATCAATGCTTTCCCAGTCTTTTTTTTTTTTTTTTTTTGCTTTTCAAGTTTTCATTTAATTCCTGCTAGTTAAGGGGTTAGGTCATTAGGGAGACCGTATGACTCTTGATCCTGCGGTTGTGAGTTCAAGCCCCACATTGGGTGTAGAGCTTACTTTAAAAATACAATAATAAGGGGCGCCTGGGTGGCTCAGTGGGTTAAAGCCTCTGCCTTCGGCTCAGGTCATGATCCCAGGGTCCTGGGATTGAGCCCCACATCGGGCTCTCTGCTCAGCAGGAGCCTGCTTCCTCCTCTCTCTCTGTTTGCCTCTCTGCCTATCTGTGATCTTTGTCTGTCAGATAAGTAAATAAAATCTTTAAAAAAAATACAATAATAATAATTCCAGTTAGTTAAAATACAGTGTTACGTTAGTTTCAGGTATGCAATAAAACGAATGGTTCCCCAGCTCTCAGGTGCCTAAAACCACTTGGAGCTCCAGTAAATGCAGGCTCAGATTCAGCAAATCTGAGGTAGGACCTGAAGGTTTCCATCAAGCTCCCAGGTGACCCTCTACTGCTGGCAGGGGAACCACACCTTGAGTAGCAAGTGTTAAGCTCCTTGCCCAAGGCTACCCAACCAGCTCTGGAATTCTGACCTATTGTGTCCCAAATAAAGAAATAGATTGACATTTACTCTAGACAAATAAAATATATCTACCTGTTTACTTAAAAAAAAAGATGGGCTTACTCTCGCCTTTTCTTTTAGTTTATCTTGACAACCTATGGAAATCAGAACGCTGTAGATGGTCGCCAGCCACCTGCATTGCCTGTTATGCTGGCTGTTTCCATGTTAGTGTGGGGAAATGGTTTATTTTTAAACAATTACAAATGATTCTGTTAAATTACAGCTTCCCATAGAGTTAGATTTCCCCTTAAGCAGTTACGTACCGTAGCCAGTTACATAACCAGCAGCTTGAGATAGTGTCCTTTGTCCTTTGCTAGGAATTTGCTGGAAAAGAGCCCACCAGAGTGAAGCCGTTCCTTACTCCTTTCCTAACCCTGCCCTTGGGTCACCAAAGGGAACCCTGCTTATCCCACTGAGCAATCCTCCTGGGCCACGCCAGGGACCCTTGATGTATGGCTATGCCTCACACTGTGGGGTCCTGGGTGCCAAACCATTGCATCAAGCCCTCCTGGCCTCCCTCAGTGGCAGGGTTCATTATACCCCTTTTAGAGATGAGGAAACAGAGGCTCCATCTTATTAAATTTTTGGCCAGGGTCACACACCCAGGGGTCAAAGCTTTATCCCTTTGATGCCAGAGTCCCTGCTCTTGACCTCTTCACTCTGCTGAAAATCATATGGGTCCCCACTGGGGCAAGTCTTGGAGGAAGACCCTGGAGCCTTTTTGGTGGGTTTCAGTAGAGCAGGGCCCTGTTCTGTAACCTGCCTTCCCTCCTCATAGAGAGGACTGTAGCTTTCTTAATTTTCATATAAAGGAGATTAATTTCTGTTTCAAACACTCAGAAGTCCCATCTCAGCCAGTTCACTTCACCTTAGCTGCTTGCACGCTTTCTGGGACAAGTCAGGGCTACTTCATCAAGTCAAAGGTCGCTTCGCTTTTCTTTTCTCACAGAAGTTCTTAATTGCTGATTCATTCTTGTCTTTCAAGTCTCTATTTCAATGTCAACTTTTTAAAAATTTATTTTAGGTAATCTCTACACCCAGCGTGGGGCCTGACCTCACAACCCCCCGATCAAGAGTCACTGTGCTCTTCCAACTGAGCCAGGCAGGCGCCCCTCAATGTCACCTTCTTAAAGAGACCATTTGTGACTATGGGAAAACCACCCAAACAGTTTTAATCTCCCTGGAAACAATGACCACCTGTTGGTATTTTTCTAGTTGGTTTATTTTGTCATTTGTGTCTGCCCATCATCACTGCCACCAATGTTTGGCATTAATAGATGCTTGGTAAATATTTGTCAATAAATAAAGTATCCCTGGGAGGAAACTTCTGGTTCCTTTGCAGGAATTCAAGAAGAGGAAAGGAGCACAGAGAGAGCAAAATCACTCATGACAAGTCTTCTCATTATTTCAGTCTTGTGCCCAAAATAAGCACCCACCAAGGCTTTAGTAATCCAGGAGTTGGGTTTGGGTCTTTCCAAGCTTTTGTCTGTGTTATGAAGAAATAAAACAGTTGCCCATGGCTGTGGCTTCCTATCCACGGAAGGCTGGAAGAGAATGGAAATCCTGAAAACACCTGGGATGGGCTTGGGAAACCGGAAAGAAGGTCTTCTGCCGTCCTTCAGGACACACCAGTGCCCTTAGGGAAGGCTCTGAGGCGAAGTGAACCAGACTTTTCTCTGTACTCCAAGCTCCCTGCCTGCCCCTCCTTCTTCTCCACCCCTCTGTTGTAAGGCTTGGCCTCCTCTCTATCGAACTTTGTCCTATTCGGGGATAGACTATTTTTCCAAGAGTCAACAACATTCCCACGGCTAAGATTTAAAAAGCGAATAAAGAGGGTGAACTTACACCTTTTGCATAAACTGCAGGGAAATTTTCATTGTAACAGTACCTCACCGGGAAATGTAATTTGATAGAAGAATGAGGTTTGTTAATCTTTTGGATTCCTTTTTATTTTTTTTCCCTTTTTGCTGCCTAAACTGAAAATGTGTGCCACCTAGGGGTGCTGCAAGCACTGAATCAGAGAATGAGACTGAGACCAGCTGGGCCTGACCCCAGAGACAAGTGGGCTCAAGCTAGCACTTTGCTTCCACCCTTGACGAGCAGAGAAATGTGTGGGACTGTACATTTGCTTGTAGAGGGCCATCATTAAATTCACTTCTGGGCTCCCCTGTGCCACTCCTGCCTTCTGTTCTGCTCAGTTTCCATTCCTTGTCCCGGTGAGCAGGTAACCCCACTTGTCGGAATGGATTACAAAGAAAGGGCATTGCACAATAGAGATTGAACCATGCCCAAAGAGGGATCTGGTTTTTGCCCTCCAACCCCCAGGAGATGATCTCTAAACCCTGAGAATGTCCTGCCCAATAAGAGTGATTTTGTTTACTTGGGTGCATTGTGTCATGCCAGATAGTCCAACAAAGGGATTTGTGGCTAGGGCTTTGGTCATGCAGTATAAGGTTAGCCCTTGGATAGACTGGAGACTGAGGTCAGCCATGCGGGCTGCTGACCATGTCCTCAAGATCAAGCCCCAATAAAAACACTGCACACCATGGCTTGAGTAAACTTTCCTGGTTGGCAATACTCCATGCATATTGTCACGCATTGTCTCTAAGAGTTAACACTCTCCATGACTTCACTAGGAGAGGACAGCTGTGTGTGTATGGAACTCTCCTGGCTCCACCGTATGGGTCTCTTCCCTTGGCAGATTTTAATCCATATCCTTTCACTGTAATAAATCATAACAGTGACTACAATGGGTTCCAGCAAGTTCTGAGAGTCTTTCTTGTGAATTCTTGAACTTAGGGTGGTTGTGGGGATCCCTGGACTTGCCATGGGTGTCAGAAGTAAGGGTAGTCTTGGGACCTGTCCCGTAACTTCACAGGCACTTACTAGGAATCTGAACATGGGATCGCCTGTCCTGGATTCGCCACTTACTGGCTGGATAAGCCACTTCATCTCCTTGAACCTCCATTTCCTCACTCAGTGGGGAGGGTGTTGTCTGTGTGCCCTCTGGAGGCGACTGCTGTGCGGACTGAGATGGAAACAAAATGGCTGGGCATGTTGTCCAGGTCCATGCCAATGCACCACTGGCACACATGTATCAGATGCCCTCCCTCGTCAAGGCAAATTCAATAATGATGATGACCATGACGTTGAGGACCCCATTCCTACAATCTGACTGTGTCTGTCTAGACAGGGAGGAAAGAGTGGTTGGGATTGAAGAAGTACCTGGAGCCCGAGTGGAAGCCATTTCTCTGAAATAAGGTCTCAGGGGCACCTGGGTGGCTCAGTGGGTTAAAGCCTCTGCCTTCGGCTCAGGTCACGATCTCAGGGTCCTGGGATCGAGCCCTGTATCGGGCTCTCTGCTCAACAGGGAGCCTGCTTCCTTCTCTCTCTCTGCCTGCCTCTCTGCCTACTTGTGATCTCTGCCTGTCAAATAAATAAATAAAATCTTAAAAAATAAAAAATAAAAAAATAAGGTCTTAGGAGCCACTTAATCTAGTGGAAGAAGGCAAGCTCTGTGCGCTTCACAAGACACGAATTGAAGCCACAGTACACCTGTCATCAGGACAAAAACTCAAAATCTTGACAAACTACTCTGGCGAGGCTGTGAGGAAGTGGGCACTTGCACGTGTCTGGTGGAAATATAAAAGGGTACATCCCCTAATAAAGGGACTTGAGCAACATCTAACAAAAGTACACAGTATTTACCTTTGACCTAGAAATACCACTTACGGGTACTATCCTAGTCACCAACCCCCATATATATCTTCTTTATAGCTTTCATCTAGATTCACCAATTGTTAACATTTTCGTCACATTTGCTCATGAGCACTCTCTCCATATACGTACGTTTGTGTCTAGATATACGTGTATATGCGTATGTCTCTACCTGTGCGTTTATCTAATATAGAGACATTTTTGCTGAATCACTGAGACTAATTTGTACCCTTTGCACCTAAATAATTCAGAGTCTACCTCCTTTTTTTTTTTTTTAAGATTTTATTTATTTGACAGAGAGGGAACAAGCAGGGGGAGCTGCAGGCAGAGGGAGAGAGAGAAGCAGGCTCTTGCTGAGCAAGGAGCCCAATGTGGGGCTCGATCGGAGGACGCTGAGGTCATGACCTGAGCCAGAGGCAGAGGCTTAACCCACTAAGCCACCCAGGCGCCCCAAGAGTCTATCTCCTAAGAACAAAGACATTCTCTTACATAATCTCAGATTGAAATTCAAAAAATTATTATATTATTGTTTAAATATATTTTTCATGTTCACATGTTGCTAATTGTTCCAATAATACCCTTTATAAACTTTTATTTTCAGGCTTGGCTCCAGTCAAGGATTAAGCAAGACATTTAATTGTCAAATCTCTTTACTCTCCCATGATCTACCTGGAAGCACTTCTCCACCTTACTTTGTTATGCCATGTACATTTCTGAAGAGCACAAGTGCCTAGTTTTGTGGAGGGCCCCTCGGTTGGGGCTTATCTGATTGCTTCCTTGAGCTTATTCTGGTTCCACATTTTGGTCTGGAGTAATGTGATTTCAGTTTGTCCTGTTACTAGTGTTTGAATGTTGGACACTTGATGTGGTAGTCAACGTGATGATGTCTGGGATAGTTCTCACGATAAAGGTACTCTCTCCTTTGTATAATTAATAACTCACCTGTGGGGAGGCATGTAGAGCCTTCTTTAATATCCCTCTCCAAACTGCCTCGCCCCAAAGAATCGGTTAATGAACTCGGATTTTGTAAAGAAAATGGAGTCTCCCCTGACTTTGGCAAGATCCCAAAAATATGCCCATCAGTGTGATATCTGTTTTCAGGGTAAACGGGACAGCGTCAAGCTCAGGAGTCTTTACCTGGTCTCCCCGAGGGGTCCTTGGATAGAATTCAGAGGGGTCTTGAACTTGGCTGGGAAAGCAATTAGGTTGATATTTTCACCACCCTTTTAGTAAAATTCATTATTCTTTTCAATTATGAAAGAGACAACAGAGCATAGCAGTGCCAGTGGCTGTGCCATTGGAAATTACGGATGTTTTTATATCATATTACAACTGACACAAAATTATTTACCCTCATCATTCCTTGGAAATCCTCAGTTTAATTAGACTCCCCACTAGATCTTGCTATTCAGTGTATTAATAAAGAAGTCACTTCTATTACACATCAGATTTTAAATACATTTTGGTGTTAGGATTTCAACAATATTTCCTTTGTAAACCTGTGTATTTTATTTTATGCACTTGTCTTAATGTGTTTGGGCTGTTGCAACAAAATTCTAGAGCCTGGGTAGTTTATGAACAACAGATATTTATTTATTACAGTTCTGGAGGCTGCAGGTCTGAGATCGGGGGCCGGCAAGGTCAAGTGCTGATGAAGGCCATCTTCTCCTGGCTGTGTCCTCATGTCCTCACATGGTCAAAGAGGCAGGGAGCTCTGCCTGGTCTCTTTTATAAGAGCATTAATCCCACTTATGGGGGTTCCACTCTCCTGACATAAGCAACTCCCAGAGGCCTTGCTTCCTAATTACCATCACACTGGGCATTTGGAATTCAACAGATGAATCTGTGGGGGACACAAGCAACCGGACCATAGCAGCACTTGGGAACATCCTGAGCAGGAGTCCATGGCACAAAAAAGGTTAACAACCCTTGCCTCCGTCCTCTCTCCTCTCCAGCTGGTTCTTCTTACTTGTCCAGGATAACCTTTTGAAAACACCAGGCTTCCTTGTTTTTCTCCATGGCTCTCTAGCATTTGCTGGTTTAGACACCAGCGTAAAAGAAACTGCTTAGAAGTTTGCCGCCATCTGGCCTCAGGTATCTGGCCCTACCCAGACACCACTCTGTTTAGTTGCTCAGGATGTGGCCTTGGGGGAGAGAGGGGAGAAAACCTGTAGCTCTTCCATGACCCCAGACCAAATGATTCCTTCCACTGCACACGGTTATAAATTAGGTTTGTGGGGTTGACTAGATGCAGATCCCCACTTTGGAAATAAGAACAGGCAGGCTCAGGTGAGAAGCCGCAGGGTTGGAACTGAAGGCTTTTGGTCGCTGGCCTGGAGTCCCCAGTACGCTACAGAACACCAAGGGCCTGACCAGTGTCAACACTTTATGACCTGGAATTTCTCTCAAACAACTGTGAGTTCTGTGTTCTTACTGGATTGAGGAAACAATCTTTCTAAGACAAGCTTAATGCAAAGATAAATAAGTCAGCAAGAATTACACCCGCCAGTTTCTGTTCGGAGGTGACATTTGCACACAAAGTGATTCCCAAAACCCCTGAATTTCTTCTTCCCAAGAGCCTCCCTGGCTCTAATTTCCATATCTGAAAAACGCCAACGATTCAGAAAAGTACAGAGAATGATTTAATGAACTCATCACCTACATTCAACAATTAACATTTTGCCTTTTTTGCTTCATGCTTCCTTTTATATCATTTCCCGAAGCATTGTACAAACATCATAGCAGCTCAACTTGAAATAAGGGACAGTATATTCCAGAACCGTAATTCCTTTGTCACACAGAAGAAAGTTAAAGTTTGCACAATGGTGACTTTATATTATGATTTTTCTACATTTATTAGCAGGCGTCCTCTGTAAAGCCGAGGCCTTTCTCCTCACTCGGGCCTATTTGGTCACCCTGAAATACAATTTCTGTAGGAAAGGCAAGATAAATGTCCACATATTTCCCTTTAACGATCCATGTTCCAAGTAAGGAGTTGGAGCAATAGCTACCATCAGTGGTGACGAAGCATTATTTTAGGGACAAAAGAACTTTCTCTTTTCGTTGAATATCATCATGAGTTCATGGTTGGGGGTTTCCTTGTGGGGGGGTGGTGGTCTCATTCTAGAGTCTCAGTAAAAACAAGTTTGTTTTGTTTTTTACCTTGTTAACTCATAATTCTAGTTTTCCATCTTATCCATATTGTGATAGGAGACAATTTCATTGCACTCTGGTCAGTAGTATACTTTATGCTTTCCCTTTGCTACACTTTGATTATAAATCCCCTTGGGTTGGGCACCTGTATTGCTACCCATACTTCATAGGAGAGCTAACTTTATGCCTCAGCTTGACCAGGCCATTGGGTACCTGGACATTTAGTCGAACATTATTCTGTATCTGTAAGGGTGTTGTTGTTTTTAATGAGAATAACAGTTGAATGGGTAGACTGAGTAAAACAGGTTTTTCTCCCCCATATAGGTGGGCCTCATGCCATCCACTGAAGACCTATACAGAACAAAAAGACTAATTAAGACGGAACTTCTGCCTGACTCTATGAGTCGGAACGTCCATCTTCTCCTGCCCTCCGACTACAACTTACATCCGCTCTCCTCGGTCTCCAGCTCGCCGACTGCCGATCTGGGGACTTCTCAGCCTCCATAATCACGTGAGCCAGTTCCTTCCCTGACTAATGCATTTTGCTACCAAGATGTACCTCCTCATACACATTTCTTTGTGTCCCCATGCAAGCATGAACTTGCTACGTGATGGGCAGGCAGGCACACAATTTCTCTGTGTTCCGAGGCACTTCCCTCCGGACTGGATGAACCTGGTCACACAACGGCAGCTGTGTGAGAGTTTTTGATGCCTCACATTTTCACTGACACTTGATTTGCATTTTTTTAAGTTTATGGCATTTCCTTTCTGCCCCACAGCCTTACTGGCTTCGTTTAGCCAGAAGTCCGCACAGATCAAAGTGCGCCCAGGAACTCATGTCCCACCTCCTCGCTTCCCACCCATTCAGAGATGAGCTCTCTGCCTCATCTCTCACTCTCAGACAACCCTCTCCTGCTTCCAGCTAAGTGGGCCTTGTGCTGCTCCTCAGCCACACAACTTTGGTTCCAAGCCCTTCCCTTGGCTGCGTGCTCTGCCTGGACAGCCGCTCCCACAGACACACTCAACTGTAGGACTTGTCCTTGAAGATGTCTGTGATGTTGTGATTTATAATAAGAAATACGTATTTAGGGGGCACCTGGGTGGTTCGGTTGAGCTCAGTTCATGATCCCAGGGTTCTGGTGTGGAGCCCTGCATCCGGGCCCCATGCTCAGCAAGGAGTCTGCTTCTCCCTCTTCCTCAGCCCCTCCCCCCTCAGATAAATAAATACAATTTTTTAAAAAAGAAATACATATTTGGTCTTTGTCCCCACACCTGGCTCAGAGCTTCTAAAACCCTGGGAATCTCATAAGTAACAATAGCCATAAGGTGTCTCGATATTCCGAACAAGCCCCTCTCAGCCACACGTGAGTTTACGTCAGTGTGGGGATTTTGGGGAAGCCCCGAAGGTTGGTGGTTGGTTGCCGGGGAAACAGACGTATGATTGGAGGCTGAAACTCTCAGTCCTGTGTCTCCTGACCTTTGGGGAAGGGAGAGAGGCTAGAGGTTAACTCAACTGCCAATGGCCTGTGATTTCATCAATCCTACCTATGTAATGAAGCCTCCATTAAACCCCAAAAGGATGGGGTTCAGAGAGCATCCGGGTTGGTGAGTACCCGAAGAGGCTAGGACAGCGGTGCACTTGGGGAGGTCGTGGAAGCTCCACGCCCCTTCCCTCGTACCTTGCCCTCTGCATCTCTTTCATCCAACGGTTCCTGAGTTATACTCTTCCATAATAAACCGATAATCTAGGAAGTAAAATGTTCCTTTCAGCTCTGTGAGCCTTGCTGGCAAGTTAATTCAACCCCAGGAGGGAGTTGTGGGATCCTCCAATTAATAGCCAATCACCAGAAGCACAGCGAACAGCTTGGACTTGCAGCTGGCATCTGAAGGGTGGCAGGAGAGGGAGGGGAAGCCTAGTGGGACTGAACCCTTAAGCTGTGGGAGCGGACACTATATTCTCACACTGTCTGCAGGTAGATAGTGTCAGAATGGAGCTAACTGCCCATGGCCACGGCGACGAGAAAACACATATTGGAATTGTGTTCCCTTATCTTCGACTCTGGTGGAAGTGAACATAAGTTCATATGCCTTCCATTCACGCGTGCTTTCCTTCTGCTCACAGTTTTTTGTATAATCCCCTTGTTTCAATCAGTTATGGTCACTAGTCTATTTTTTTTTTTTACCCTTACAGTATATTTATTAGATTAAGAGAGCATCTTTCCTGGTGATCATCAGTTCTAAGGATTCTTTCCTTTTAAATTCTTTTTTTTTTTTTTAAGATTCTATTTATTTATTTGACAGACAGAAATCACAAGTAGGCAGAGAGGCAGGCAGAGAGAGAGGAGGAAGCAGGCTCCCGCTGAGCAGAGAGCCCGATGCGGGACTCGATCCCAGGACTCTGAGATCATGACCTGAGCTGAAGGCAGAGGCCCTAACCCACTGAGCCACCCAGGCGCCCCGATTCTTTCCTTTTAGTTACAGTAAAATATGCATAAATTTACCGTTTCTAAGTGTACACTTGAGTGGAGGTAAAGTACACTCACATTGCTATGTAATCCTCACCATCCATCTCCAGACACATCATTCCTGCCTATAAGTAATCATCTCTTTTTATTCATTCATTCATTCATTCATCCATCCGTCCATCCATTTATTTATTTGTTTATTTATTTATTTTTTAGTCCTCTCTACACCCAATGTGGGGCTCAAACTTTCAGTCTTGAATCAAGAGTCACATGCTCTACGGACTGAGCCAGCCAGGCACCACTCATTTTTTTTAAATTGTGGTAAAATACACCACAGTGAAACGCCACTGTGGCATTCAGTACATTCACATTGTTATGTAACTATGGCCACCATCCATCTCCAGAACCTTCTCATCATCACAAACTGCAACTCTGTAGCCATGACATAAGACCTCCCCGTCCCCGTCCCCCAGCAGCTGTGCCCACCATTCCACTCTGTGTCTCTGCGAATCTTGCTACTCTGGTATCTCCTATAAGTGGAATCACACAGTATTTGTCTTCTTGTGACTGGCTTATTTCACTTAGCATAACATTCATCCATGTTGTAGTAGGTGTCAGAATTTTTCCTTTTAAAGGCTGAATAACACTCCATCGCATGTATAAAGCACATTTTGGTTATCCGTTCCCCCATCAGTGGACGTTCAGGTTGTGCTTTATTGGTTTTGATGCCCAGATTTTCTCACCTTGGAGCCGTGGGCACTCCTTCAAGTTGGTTCTCAGTTTTCATGACAGGACACCACTGGTCTTCGATCTTGCTTTCTGTGATAGAAATGTCACTCCCAGGGCACCTGGGTGGCTCAGTGGGTTAAAGCCTCTGCCTTCGGCTCAGGTCATGATCCCAGGGTCCTGGGTTCGAGCCCCACATGGGGCTGTCTGCTCCACAGGGAGCCTGCTTCCTCTTTTCTCTCTCTCTCTGCCTGCCTCTCTACTTGTGATCTCTGTCAAATAAATAAAATCTTAAAAAAAAAGAAAAGAAATATCACTCCCCTTCTACATTCCCTGCCAAAGACCTGAGGTTTGGTCTTTCTCAAAGAATCCCAGGTTCCTCTTAGTTGGTAATGGGATTTAGACACCAAAATGTGGGCCTCTGTACTACACATGTCTTAACTTTCCTACTAGACTGTGTTGCGTGAACAGAGCAGTGACATCTTATTCACCTTGGTTTTATCACAGTACTTCACCCACAGCAGGTATGGAATCAATTTTTGTTCCTTTAGATTCAAAAAATGTCTTCACTCTTGGGGTGCCTGGGTGGCTCAGTCGGACTTTTGGTTTTGGCTCAGGTCATGATCTCAGGGTCACGAGATGGGAGTCCTGTGTCAGGCTCTGTGCTGGGCATGGAGCCTGCTTAAGGTTCTCTCTCTTCTTCTCCCTCTCCTCCTTCCCTACCCACCCCCACATGCATGTTCTCTCTCTGAAAAGAGAAAGTTATATTGAGGTATATAATTGACATACAACGTTACATTTGTTTCAGGCATACAACATAATTATTCCATATTTGTATACATTGTGAAATGATCACTACATTTCCAATTAACATCTGTCACCAAACCTAGTTATAAGTTTTTTCTTCTTATGAATCTTTAAGGAATCTACTCTCTTAACAGCTTTGAAATATGAAACTCAGTATTATTAACTGTAGTCACCATGCTGTACCTTACATTGCCAGAACTTACTTATTTTATAGCTGCAAGACCATACTTTTTTTTTCCCCTTCACCCATTCCTCCCCTGGCCTGCAGCCACCAAATCTGTTCTCTGTATCTATGGGCTTGTTTCTTTATTTTTTTTAGTTTCCACATATAAGTGAGATTATATGGTATTTGCCTCTCTGACTTATTTCACTTAGCTTAATGCCCTCAAGGTCCACCCATGTGTTACAAATAACAGGATTTCACTGTGTACCACACCTTTGGTCATCCATCCATCGACATTTGGGTTGTTTCCATGTCTTCGCCATTGTAAATACTGCTGCAGGGAACATGCAGGTGCAGGTATCTTTTCAAAATAAGTGTTTTCATTTTCTTAGAATAAATACCCAAAAGTGGAATTGCTGCATGATATAGTAGTGCTATTTTTAATTTTTAAAATAAGCTATATATCAAGATCAAGAGTCATGCGCTCCTCCTACTGAGACAGCCAGGCACTTCCAAATATACCTGTTTTATCACCAACGTGGGACTTGAATTCATAACCCCAAGATCAAGAGTTGCATACTCTCCCAACGGAGAGCCAAGCCTGACGCCCCTCAAGTTTTTTTTTTTTTTTTTAAGGAACTGCCATTCTATTTTCTATAGTGGCTACACCAGTTTACATTCCTACCAACAGTATATAAGGGTACCCTTATCTCTACATCCTCACCAACATTTGTCATTTCTTGTCCTTTTTGGTACTAGCCATTCTGACAGGTGTGAGATGATTGCTCGTTGTGGTTTTGATTTGCATTTCCCCAATGGTCATTGATGTTGAACATCTTTCATGTGTCTGTTGGCCATCTGTATATCTTCTTGGGGAAGATGTCTGTTCAGATCTTCCACCTATTTATTTTTTTAAAGATTTTTATTTATTTAACACACAGAGATCAGAAGTAGGCAGAGAGGCAGGCAGAGAGACAGAGGGAAGCAGGCTCCCCGCTGAGCAGAGATCCTGATGCAGGACTAGATCCCAGGACCCTGAGACCATGACCTGAGCCGAAGGCAGAGGCTTAAGGTTCAAAAAATGAGCCACCCAGGCACTCATCCACCCATTTTAAAATCAGATTGTGTGATTTATCGCTGTTGAGTTGTATGAGTTTTTTATATATTTTGGTTATGAACTCTGCCAGATAATGACTTGCAAATATTTTCTCCCATTCAGTAGGTTGCCTTTACACTTTGTTGATTATTTCCTTTCCTGTGCAGAAGCTTTTTAGTTTGATGGTAGTTTAGGTACTTATTTTTGATATAACAAGGCCCTGTATCCTCAAGTGATTACTTCAACTGATGTTCAATTGAAAATAAACATAAGAACAGCAGTTTGCTCATCTCCGGTATCAGGGAAGAGGACTATTTTGGACAGCTAATATGTCACTCATCAGCATATTGTGTAAAGATGGTCCCATACTGAGAACCCAAGATTCATGAAGGTAATTCTGGCAATACTAAATTCCAGCCTTTATGTAGTCTTTAAAATTAAGTTCCTGAGAAAGCAGAGTCTGCTGTTTTTATCCTGCAGAATGGCTATATCAGTCAGGGTTCTCCAGGGAAACAGAACCCATATACAGTATGTATATGTGTACATACACACACACACACACACACACACTCATGCATATACTTTAAGAGATTGATTTTAAGAAGTCCCTTTAAATTGATTTTAGGAGATTGATTTTAGGGAATTGGCTCATATGATTCTGTGAGCTGGGAAGTCTGAAAGATGCAGGGCGGGCCGGAGACCCAGGCAAGAGTCACAGTCTTGAGTCTGCAGTCAGACTGGAGGCAGAATTGCCTCCTCTTCTATGGGCCTCAGTCTTTTAAGGTCTTCAGCTGATTGTCTTCAACTGACTGGATAGGTCCACTCACCTTGTGCACGGTAACTGGCCTTACTCAAAGTCTGAAGATACCTTCACAAACACATCAAGACTGGTGTTTGACTAAACAACTGGGACCATTGCCTAGCCAAGCTGACCCATGAAATTAACCATCACTATGGCTGCAGTGGGAATCCACTGAATGAATAAATGCCCAATTAATTCCTTCATCGACTTCATTACTATTGTCACCAAAGGCAATAATTTCGGTTTGACAAACTGAAATCTAAATAATGAAAAATGCCAACTGCTTTCCCTTAGAATCATCAAGATACAGTCCTTGGAACTCTGCACGGACAGTAACCGTTCCCTGAGAAGTGAGAGTACAAGAGGAGTTTGAGAGTTTGAAGACCAAGTTCCCAAAGAGAATCCAAACAGATGGAGTCACCAAGATCTATAAAGAACTTACCAAACTCAGCACCCAAAGAACAAATAATCCAATCAGGAAATAGGCAGAAGGGACGCCTGGATGGCTCAGTCATTAAGCACCTTCAGCTCAGGTCATGATCCCAAGGTCCTGGGATCCAGCCCCACGGCACACTTCCCGCTCAGCGGCAGTCTGCTTCTCCCTCCCCCACTCTCTCTGCTTGTGTTCCCTTTCTCGCTGTGTCTCTCCCTGTCAAATAAATAAATAAAATCTTCAAAAAAAAATTTTTTTAAGGAAATAGAAGACATGAACAGACATTTCTCCAAAGAAGACATACAAATGGCCAACAGATACACGAAAAAATGCTCAACATCACTCTGCATCAAGGAAATACAAATCAAAACCACAATGAGATACCACCTCACACCTATCAGAATGGCTAAAATTAACAAGTCAGGAAATGACAGATACTGGTGAGGATGTGGAGAAAGGGGAGCCCTCTTACATTATTGGTTCAGGAATGCAAGCTGGCGCAGCAACTCTGGAAAACAGCAGGGAGGTTCCTCAAAAAGTTGAAAATAGAGCTATCCCATGACCCAGCAATTGCACTCCTAGGTACCTCCCCAAAGATAACAAATGTAGTGATCCCAAAGGGCACCTGCCTCTCAATGTTTATAGCAGCAACGTCCACAACAGCCAAACTATGGAAAGAGCCCAGATGTCTACCAACAAACGCATGGATAAAGAAGATGTGGTACACACACACAATGGAATATTAGTCATCAAAAAGAATGAAATCTTGCCATCTGCAATGACGTGGATGGAACTAGAGGATATCATGCTAAGCAAAATAAGTCAATCAGAGAAAGATAATTATCATATGATCTTACTTATATGTGGAATTTAAGAAACAAAGCAGAGGATCATAGGGCAAGGGAGGACAAAAATAAACAAGACGACATCAGAGGGAGATAAACCATAAGAGATTCTTGGGCATTAAGGAGGGCACGTGATGTAATGAGCACTGGTTGTTATACAATGCTGAGAAGTCACTGAACTCCACCTCTGAAATGAATAATATACTATATGTTAATTAACTGAATTTAAAGAAAAAAAAAACACACACAGTAGTAATAATCTGTTCCAGTCACCGCTTGCCTTGTGGCAATACGGCATCTAGTGTTGCCACATCATTTTTGTAAGAGAATCTGGAAAGTTAAATTTTATGTGAAATCTCCAGATTTTTAAAAAGCTGAAATAATTCACACGCCTAGGTGGCGCAGTTGGGTGCATGTCCAATTCTTGATTTCTGCTCAGGACGTGATCTCAAGGTTGTGAGATCAAGTCCTGCATTGGGCTCCGTGCTTAATGCAGAGTTTGCCTGGGACTCTCTCTGCCTCTGCCTCTCCCCCACCAAATAAATAAATAAACCTCAAAAAAATTAAAAACAAAAACAAAAACAAAAACAAAACAGATGGAATCAAAGGACATGAGGTCTGCTGACCTCTTTTCAGAAGCTATAGCTTCAAGCATGCAGAAGCAGAAAGCCCCAGGGAAGGAGCTTCTGCCAGACCAGGGGAGCTTTCTGAAGATGGATCCTGGATGCCATGTTGCATGGAGCCATCTGGCTTTACGAACTGCTGAGAAACCCTGTAATCAACCTTATTAAACACAGTTTATCTTTGTAAGAACCAACAATATGGGGTAAACCGATGGTCTCTTTGTGCTCAGCAGAATATGGGGCAGAATGGACATTAACTAAGTCTGATTTATTTCATTAATTTAATGGATTAATAATTTATATAAATATATTGATTTTATTAAATTTGCAAATCTCATGGTGGAATTTTCTAGATCTCAAAGATTCCACACCAAGCCAGGGACTCTCCCGGGTGAATGAAAAGGTTGATTTCATTCAGTGGGTTGTCCTTTTTGTTTTGTTGATGGTTTCTTTGCTGTGCAAAAGTTTTTTGAGTATAGTCCCAATAGTTTTATTTTGCTTTTGTTTTCCTTGCCAAGGGAGACATATCTAGAAAAATGTTTCTACAGCTGATGCCATTGACAAAACAAAAAGACAACCTACTGAATGGGAGAAGATACTTGCAGATGACCTAACCCAATAAGGGTTAATATCCAAAATATATCAAGAACTTATAAAACTCAACACCAAAAAACACAAATAATCCAATTAAAAAATGAGAATAGGACATGGATAGACATTTTTCCAAAGAAGATGTACAGATGGCCGCAGACACATGAAAAGATGCTCAACCTTACTCATCATCAGGAAAATACAAATCAAAACCACAATGAGATATCACCTCACACCTGTCAGAATGACTAGTGTAAAAAACACAAGAAATAAGTATTGGCAAGGATATGGAGAAAAAGGAACACTCACGCACAGCTATTAGGGATGCAAGCTGGTGCAGCCACTGTGGAAGACACTGTGGAAGACAGTAGGGCAGTTTGTCAAAAAATTAAAATTAGAATTACCATCTGACTCAGTAGTTCCGCTACTGGGTATTTACCCAAAGAAAATGAAAACACTAATTAAAAAAGATAAGTACACCCTGTGTTTATTGCAGCATTATTTACAATAGCCAAGATTTGGAAGCCACTGATGAATGGATAAAAGAGATTGCGTGTACACACACACACACACACACACACGCATGCACACACACAATGGAATATTACTCATCCATAAAAAACAAAATCTTGCCATTTGCAACAGTATGAATAAAGGGTATAATGCTAAGTGAAATAATTCAGTCAGAGAAAGACAAATACGATATGATTTCACCCATGTGAATTTAAGAATTTAAGAATCAAAGCACATGAACAAAGAAAAAAAGAGGTAAAAAAAACAAAACAGACTGAAAAGAATAGAAAACAAACTGATGGTCACCAGAGGGGAGGTGGGTAGGAGGATGGGTGAAATAGATCAGGGGATTAAGAGTACTGAGTGACATACTCACCGAGATGAGCACTGAGTGATGTACAGAATTGTTGAACCACAGTATTGCACACCTGAAACTAATACATTATGTTAATTAACTTCAGTAAAAAAATTATTTTAGATTTTGGAGTCTCTGACTGGCTCAGTTGGAAGAGCATGCGACTTTGATCTTGGGATTATGAGTTTGAGCCCCATGTTGGGTGTAGAGATTACTTAAAAAATAAACTTTATAGCAGTGCCATTCACAAGAGCTAAAGGTAGAAACAACCCAAATGTCCATCAACAGATGAATGGAGAAGCAGAGGATATATCCATATAGCAGAATATTACCTGGACTAAGAAAAACAAAGTTCTGATACGTTCTGTTGGTCGTGCTGGGAGAGATAGGGGGGAACTGGGGCTCTGCCTTCATTAGGGTCAGAGGGTGGAGTGTCTAGTGGCTAATTCGAGGTATCAGAGCAGGAATTAGGGCACAGGAGAATGAAGGCAGAGTCACTCAAGTGGTCAGGTTTCTAGGCTGTCCAGGGTTTCCATAAAAGGAATTTCATGGGTAGGGGAGGCCTCGCTCCTTATCTGGTCATTTTGCTTGTGGCCCTGTCACACAGCTGGCGATATGTGTATTCAGAAGGAATGTCTTTTAAAACACCTTAGTCTCAGGGCGCCTGGGTGGCTCAGTGGGTTAAAGCCTCTGCTTTCAGCTCAGGTCATGATCCCAGGGTCCTGGGATCGAGCCCTACATCGGGTTTTCTGCTCAGCGGAGAGTCTGCTTCCCCTCTCTCTCTCTCTGCCTGCCTCTCTGACTACTTGTGATCTCTGTCAAATAAATAAAATCTTAAAAAAAAAAAAAACCTTAGCCTTAAACTTCATGTCGGTATTTACACTACATGCTACAACATGAAGGAACCACGAAGACATGAGGCTCAATGGAGTAAGCCAGTCACCAAAGGACAAATACTGAGTGACTCCACTTACATGAGGTGCCCAGAATAGGCCAGTTCGGAGACCCAGAAAGTAGAATAGAGATGATGGGGAGGCTGGGGTACAGGAGACTGAGGAGTCGTTGTTTAAGGGGTATGAAATTTTGGGTTGGGATGATGGAAAGTTCTAGAGATGGGTGTCGGCGATGGTTGTAAAATAAGGTGAATGTACTTAATGCCACTGATTTGTACACTTACAAATAGTTAAAATGGTAAATATGATGTTAAGTATGTTTTACCACAGGGGGGGGAAAAAAATTCCCAGCTGCTTCCAAAGTGGCAGTGCAGCCGGGATCCTGTCTTCAGGGAAGGAGCTGGCCCAGGGTGGGCTCACCTGCATCTAGGGCCTCCGGGCCTAATCACAGAACCGGGCTTCCTCCCACTGTTCCCAGCAATGGCAGGGAGGCAGAGTCCACTGGGAAGTCATTTGACCAGCACCCCCTTGGTGCCCTTTGTTGTCTTGCAACCCTGGCCCCAGCTTTTCCTTCTTCCCACGCTCTGTCCCCCCAAGGCTTCACTCCTCACTTCCAGGTCCCCTATGCCACCCAGCTGCCCAGTCGGCTTTTCATCCTTCAGGCTGGCGTAGGACTGCAGAAGGCCTACCTGAGGTTTTGGTGATGCCTCTGTGCATCTCACTGGGCCTTGCTCAGCTAGCTCCCCTGTGGCTCACTGTGGCCACCATGCCCGGGCCACGCTGCCTTTCCTGGGCCCCTGCAGTCATCAAGATGGTGGCAGGCCAGCACAGAGGATCCACGTGCCAACTCAAGCCGGATGACTTGGCCCATTCCCTGCTCCACTGCTTCCCAGCTGTGCAACTTTTAACAACAGTTTAACCTCTCTGGGCCTCACTGTTCTCATCTGACACAGCGATGACACATGTGTCACTCAGAGGATCACTATCAGGACGTTGAGGGTGACTGTGTCACATGTTGCTTTCTGGCCATCTGGAGGTTGGCCTTTCTGTCTTGGGTCTCAGATGTGTGGCTCCCCTGGCCCCATCCACCTCCTTCCAGCGGTCCACCAATTAACTGTAAGCTGTGAGAAAGCACGGACTTCCTCGTCTCCCCCCACACCTCCTCCCCCCTCCCAATCATCCAGAGCCTCCCCAACCCTTGCAGTGCCAGCTCAAGTTCCATTTTTTCCAGAACTTTCTTTCGGCCCTCTCACTGGCCTGCTGAGCTCTCCTCTCCCCCAGGCCCCTCTGCCTTGATGGTCAGGAGTACTCCATGAGAAACAACGTGGGGCTCCTCACATTCTACTCAGTGAAGATGAAATTCCCGCATGGGATACAGGAAGTCTTCCTTGTTTATCGCTGTCTCCATACCCGCGATAACAATGATGACAGGAACTGCAGAAGATGCTGCTGCTGCCCCGCCTCACTCCCTCCCTGAGACCCGCGGTGCTCTGAGCGTGCGCTCGCGCTCACACCCACCCCCTCTCCGGAGAACTGCCCTCTGGGGGCAGGAGCACCGGACCCAGGAGGTTATGCTCCCCCAGCCCACCTCCCGCGGCCCACGGCGGGCGACTGCCCGACCGAGACAGACGAAAGGCCAGCCCCTGCTCTCACGGAACCAGCTGGGTGGACACTTGGAGCCGCCGGGCTCCCGCGGAGAGCACGCCTTCGCGGAGTTCACCGCCTGCTGCCCCATCCTGCCTCCGTCGCTCCGCTTCCCCTGAGAGCGGCCCCTCAGCGGATCCCCAGGACGCGAATCCTCCTGCGGCCCCGCTTCCGGGGAGCCTGACCCAGGACACCTGCGCTTTGTACTGGACGCCATACTGCTCTAAGCCCCTGACCTACACGCACTCATTCAGAACAAGATCCATGACTGCTGTGTCTCTAAGCCTACAACTCCGTGAATTCCGCTGACTGATGACGACGGGAAGTCCTCCATCACGGCGGCGCATCCCTTATCCGTTCTCCCTTCCGGTAAAATCGTTGGTCTTCCTCTACTCCTTCCGGTGTTCGGGCGGTTTGAGCTGGGCCAACCCTTTCCCCGCGCGTGGGCACGTGACCCAGGACTAGCCAATCAGAGCACTACGTTTCTATGGCCACAGTCTATTGGCTCAAGGAGGGGCACATGATCCAAGCCAGGCCAATAAGACCCAAGTCTTGCAACTTCGCTGAACCTATTGGGAGAGAAGTTTTCATTGCGGTAGGATTGCCAAATTGGGAGGTTGGGCGTCCGGGACTACCTGGCACCGGGGCCATGTTGCCAGCGCTAGGGACGGTCTTCTCAGAGCCGAATCTAGAGCCAGAACAGCCGGAGAGGTGGATTTCCAAAGTTACCAACTGAGCAGAGGGTCCGCCTCCCGAGCCTCCCAGTTTTTAGGCCAGTTAATTCTGTTCCGTTTAATCCAGTGTGAGTCACATTTTGGTTACTCACACTGAAACTGTCCCAGTCCGGACTGGTTGCTCACCAGGATGCCGGGAAGCGTTTATAGGAATACGCTGATGCAACAGGACCGCCCCGTTCGTGTCACAGGCATTACCTCCCATTGTCAAAACCATTTGGTAACGTCGGTCATTCACCACTTTCGTTCACATACATTCTAGAAGAACTCTGAAAAAATCCCCCCCCCAGATGCTTTCTAAAGTTTTAACATTTTAAAAACCATTTTTCTTGTTAAGTTTAAGTCGTTGCAAAGGATGTAATTTCTCCCATAGGGGAGATACTGACATTTTCAAGTAAAACTCTTAGATCACTTTTTGGGGGGCGTAAGTTTCAGTTATGCAAGAGGAGTAAGTTCTGGAGATTTGCAGGACCGCATTGAGCTTATAGCTAACAGTTCTGTAGTGCACGTAAGAATTTGCTCAGAGGGCAGGTCTCATGTTAAGTGTTCCTAGCACAAAGCAAGCCTCTCAGATCACTTGCAAATGTGTCTGATGGAACCTAAATACCCCAGAGACTTAATACCCATCTTTATCCATTTACAAAGCACTGAACAAACTCTACCGGTCAGAAACTGGCATCATTTCCCCCTTCAACTGCTACTTCTATTCCATATTCCCCACTGAATTCTTCTTATTACAATACAAGCTTGAAGATCTTTTGTCAATCATCTACTATTTCTGTCCAACTGAATTATGTAAATTGAAATATTTCCATTTCCAGGATGCCTGCATGGCTCAGTGGATTAAGCCGCTGCCTTTGGCTCAGGTCATGATCCCAGGGTCTTGGGATCGAGTTCTGTATCGGGTTCCTTGCCCAGTGGGGAGCCTGCTTCTCTCTCTGCCTCTGCCTGCTTGTGCGCTCTCTTCCTCTCTGACAAATAAATAAATAAAATCTTAAAAATATATATTTCCCATTTCCTGTGATCATAGGTTATAAGGTTTAAATTTTCTTTAATTTGGGTTAATTTATAATGATTAGTAATAGAATTGATTAAGAGAACAAAATATTGACAGCTATTAAGTGTAAAAAGTAATTTTATTAGAAGTACATATCTTCATGAAATGGATGATTTTCTGGTGACACTGAGTTTATCTTGTTGGTAATAAAAATTACTTACTGCTACGATGAATCAGGCTTCGGCATCGGTTCTATCCCCATTCTTCATATAGAAAGATGTATGTATCAGCATACAAAAAAAAAAATTGATTCATGTGACAACTTGGATAGATCTCAAGGGCATTACAAAGACAAAAAAAAAAAAAAAAGCCAATCTGGAAAAGTCGGATACTGTATCATTCCGTTTATATAACATTCTTGAAATGACAGAATTATAGAGATGGAGAACATATTAGTGGTTGCCAGGGTTTACCGATGGTGGGGTAGGGGTGGATGACAGCAGACAACGTAAGGAAGACCTTCATAGTGAGGGAGTAGTTCTGGACTTCATGTATGAAAATGGCATCGAACTACATACACATTGCACTGGTGTCAGTTTCCTGTTTTGCAATTGACCTGTAGTTCCATATGATTTTTTTTTTAAGATTTTATTTATTTATTTGACAGATGGAGATCACAAGTAGGCAGAGAGGCAGGCAGAGAGAGAGGAGGAAGCAGGCTCCCTGCTGAGCAGAGAGCCCGATGCGGGGCTCGATCCCAGGACCCTGGGACCATGACCTGAGCCGAAGGCAGAGGCTTTAACCCACTGAGCCACCCAGGCGCCCCGCATATGATTAATCACTGGGCAAAACCTGGGTGAAGACTACATCATATGTCTCTGCATTGTCTTTGCAACTGCCTGCAAATCCGTTATTATTTAATAATAATTTTAAAAAGGGTGCATCTTCTGAGAGACTAGCTTCACGTAGATCAGAAGGCGGTCTGGAACGAGTTTTATCACACCGATACCATTCAATTTTTTAAATTCCGTTAGCATAATATGTCAGAAATCATTTAGCAATTTTCATTAAATTAATTTTAATGATCTAGTAATGAGCAATTCAATTAGGGACTCTACTTTTGCTTAAGACAATGCATGGGAAATGACCTGATTTATCAGGACTGGCTACTCTGTCTTAATCATTCATGTTCTCACTGCAGACACAGATATCCCCATTTGTCCCTTTGTTTGGTGCCCCAGGATCACCTCCCACCCCTTCCGGGGGGACAGGCACTTTAGTTAGATGGAGGGTAGATGACAAGGGATGCCTTCCTTCTGTGAGGTGGGAGAGAAGAGCCTTTGTAAGAGGGAGACTGAAAACCAGCTTGACACTTCTTCCACACTCGTTGTCAGACAGAACAATCTGGGAATGAGGGCAGGTGGAAGCTGCGGATCTGGAAACTGTTTCTCCCTTTGCAAACTTACCCAAACATTCTCTGCCACCCCCAAGCAGGCATAGCCTGACTCCATTCAAAGACCCTAATAGCAGCTCTTTGTTTTCCAGCAGAGGAAAGGAACTAAGAACAGTTAAGTAATTCACCCAAGACCACCAGCGAGTGGCTGAGCTGGGAGTGGAACTCAGGTGTACTAATTCCAAAATCCATTTTCCTTCGGCCACACTGTCCTGTAAAAACAAAGTGTGTTTGCCCTAGTTACCAAAGTCCGCTTTCGTCCTCACAGAATTGTTACCTTGTGACCAGCAGGTGGCGCCAGCGCCTCATAGTTGTCTTGGTGACCATCAGGCTTGCAGACTCATTGATTTGAAGAACATTCAGTTTTACAATCTGCTAGAAATAATAGTGAAATGGGAACCGAGTTTGCAGCCCTAGTCTCCTCTCCCACTCACTCACATCTTCCCACTCAAGGATGGGTAGCCTCATTATCTAGCTCTCATGGATTGGGTTTCCCTGAATTGCACTTCTTCGATGCCCAAGAAGATGTTAGCTGGTAGTTTGGGCCATGACTAGAAGAACAATGTGTTATTGTGTTATTGTAAGAACTCACTTCCTGAGTGCTCACTGTGTACCCAGAACTTTGCTTGGATTGCCTCATAGGATCCTTACAAAAGACAAGGAGACAAAGGCTGTTTTGATAACAGTCTTTCAAACCTGGGGCACCTAGATTCTGTTTTATTGTTTTACTCTTCTCTAACGAAAATGTTTTTGGAAATGTTAATAAAATATTACATCAATTTTTATCTTGGCAGATATATAATTTTTAAACTTTTATTGGTCTATTCTGGGTGACTTTATTAAAATAGGATAATCGAGGAATTCATAAATATTTTGTTTGATATTTTCACTTATAACCATTATGTGTACATGTGTTTATATTTACTATGTAAATATATGTGTGTCCTTGTGTATGTATCACTGGGGTAAAGAAGACTGGACAAGGTCTGTTGGTCCCAGTTCTCACCCACTCACCTGGTACCATATCCGCTCCAAGCTTTAAGGAAATATTTACGTGGCTCCTTCCCAGATGAAATGCTATTACTAAAATTTACTATATGACAAAAAGATTTCCAAGCCCAAGTCAGTAGCTCACTTAGAAGCATTAGATTGACCTGGAATTACCCAACTAAATCCCTTCCCATGCATGTGACGATATCATGCTCCAAAGAAGTGGTGATTTACTTTGGACACACGGTTGGTCATGGCAATAGCAAACTCCTAGACTCCCACCAAGTTCCTTCCACATGGATAGCTCCGACATTGTGTGTTTAACAAAAATTCCCAGGGGCACCTGGGTGACTCAGTCGGTTAAGCATCCAACTCTTAGTTTTGCCTCAGGTCATGATCTCAGGGTCAGGAGATCAAGCCCCTGATAGGGCTCTGTGCTCAGTGCAAAATCTGTTTGTCCTCCTCCCTCCCCTTCTACCCCTCCCCCCACTCAATCTCTCTCTCTCTCTCTCTCTCTCTCTCTCTCTAAAATAAATACATAAAATATTTTGTTACAATCCCAAAGACAGGGCTTCTCATTTATCTCTTCTGAAATGTCATCTTGCTCTGGGCTTCGTGACTATTTAGATTTTATTTTAAATATTAAATCTGGGGTGTCTGGGTGGCTCAGTCAGTTAAGCCACTGCCTTGGCTCAGGTCATAATCCCAGGATTCTGGGGTCAAGCCCCACATTGGGCTCCTTGTTGGGCAGAGAGCCTGTTTCTCCTTTGCCTGCCATTCCCCCTGCTTGCGCTCTCTCTCTGTGTCAAATAAATAAATAAATAAACTTTAAAAATGAATATTAAAGTTGTCATCTAATTAACAACATATCAAATTTGGGGCTGTTTACAAATTTCATTATGTTTTCTAGGTCCTCTTCTGTGCCTTTAAGAAAAATCCTGAGTGACCAAGTTTGATGATACAACTTACATACAAATTCCATTTAGGATCACAAAGATTCATTAAACCCAGAATTGACTAACTTGTGGGCTTCAGCACAAAATGAAAATGCGGGGGTGTTTGGCTGGCTCAGTTGGTGGAGCATGTGACCCTTGATGTTAGAGTTGTGAGTTTGAACCCTATGTTGGGTGTAGAAATTACTTTAAAAGATAAAGAAAGATACAAAATTAAAATGCAAGGCCTCTTGTTCAAAAATTATTCAGAATTTTGAGGTAAAGCTAGGAGAGCATTAAACCAAGTGTGGCCCTTCTCTGTGTGGGCCCTGTGTGATTGCACAGGTCACATACCCAAGAAACCTGCCCTGATTTAAATTCTTTGTTTCCTTCATCCAACTTGCTACAAATTGACTTCTCTAAAATAAACTGGAATTGCTTCCAGCTGTGAATAACAGCTGTCCCAACAAACAAGGGCTTCAGCAAGTAAGATTTTACTTTTTCCATGTCACTAGAGATCCAGAGGCAGATAACCCAGGATTTCCGCCCTTCTCTACTTTTGGAACCAAATTTCTCTTCCTGGCACAGAATGGCTGGAAAACCTCAGGCCATCACATCTACATTCCGTGCAGGAAAAATGAGACATGACAAAGTACAAAGAGCAAAAATCCTCTCCTCTGAAATATTTGCCTTCCTAATCCAGAAAGAGGAAATCTCCCCAGGGATTTCTGCCTATATCTCATAGGCGAAAACTGCCACATGGACACACCTAGCGGTAAGGAAGGCTCAGCATTTGAGTGGCCCCCTTTCGAAGCCTCTGGTGTAGAGAAAGACAAGTCAGGAAGGAGATGAGAGGCTGTGGGAAGTATTTCAATGATCTGCTGCAGAGCAAACTGCCCCGAAACTTAGTGGTTCAGCAGAAGCATTTTATTATAGCCTATGACTTTGGAAGTCAGACATTTAGGCAAGTCTGTGTTTCTAGCTATGATATTGTTGTTTCTCCTGGCATTGGTGGGGGTCACTGGGTAGCTGAGGCTGTGTAGTCCAAAGCAGCTTTGTTCCATTATCTGGCATGTCTCCCAGTGGCAAACCTTACGTGGCAGCTTGGGGCTCTCAGAGGGCTCTCCCAGAGTGCTCCAGCACCAGAGTGGGAGTTACACACCTTTATCCCCGGCATTTTAGAATCACTTCCACTGGGCTCTTGATTAAAGCTGTCACAAACCTGACTAGATCCAAAAGAGGAGACACAGACCCAGTAGGGTAGTGAAGCCAGCAAACTTTTCAAAAAATTATATGAGTCAGTTGTTAAACACAAACATCTTTGACATCGATCATGGTGGGAATATTTACACCACAGGGGCGCCCGGCTGGCTCAGCCAGTAGAGTGTGCGACTCTTGATCTCGGGGTTGCAAGTTCGAGCTCCATGTTGGGTGGAGAGATTACTTAAAAATAAAATCTTTTCTTTTTTAATGTATTCCACAGAAATTGTCTTACAAGCCCTACAAATCAGGGCTTTTTCCCCCCAGAGAGATGGCCATTAGACATGTAGCAACACAACACTGTATAGACCTGACCTCTCTCCAAGAAGGGTATCAAAACCTTTGCCACCATGCTTTATTTTTTTTTTTTAAAGATTTTGTTTTTATTTATTTGACACAGGGAGAGAGAGATCACAAGTAGGCAGAGTAGCAGGCAGGGGAGGGGGGGAGCATGCTCCCTGCTGAGCAGAGAGCCTGATGCGGGACTGGATCCCAGGACCCTGGAACCATGACCTGAGCTGAAGGCTGCAGCTTAACTGGCTGAGCCACCCAGGCGCCCTGCCACCATGCTTTAGACCATCCACAGCAAACCTCCCTCACATCCTCCAGAGAAACTTCCTTTGGGCCAGCCCACATTTCTGTTTGGTCCACAAGCATATCTCGAGAGTTCTTCCCAGATGCTCTGTACAATCCACGACCCACTAGCCCATAATTCTATGCAAAACAAAATTCAGATGCTTTTAGCCAGCTTATTCTAAATAAACCCATGCTGGAGTCTAGCATCACCACTTTCTTTGCCAAGTACTCACACTGTCAGTTTCGTCACTTATCCTAGAATTTTTTTTCCTAAGGATTATTTTGGCTTTTAATTTCCAGAAGCCTCCATGCATTTGTTTATTGAAAATTAGAAGAAACTATTTTTTAAAGCTTTTAACTGTGTAATACAGCGCATTACATAAAGGTACCTAAAATATAAATATGTACTAATTGATAAATAACTCTGAGTCAAACACCCCTGGAACTATCCACAATCCATAAATTGAATGTTGGGAGACTCCCAGAACCCCATGGTGAGTCTTGCCCAAGAAGGAATTGCCTCCTTCCCTGCAGGGAACCACTTTCCTGACTTGGGTAGCGTTCTCTCCACTGCTTTTCTTCGTGGTTCCAGTCAGTTCCTGCACATTTCTAAGACAGAGTTGATCTAGGGAACATTCTGTGAATGGCTCCAGATTCTGTATATAATTGAGACAAACTTTGTCCAACGCTGACCTTCTAGTGCTTCTTTCTTTCTTCGTAGTTCTCAAAGATTAACGAGACTGATTTCACAGTCATAGCTGAAAAATCTGTGAGACAATTTTAGGCCAAAACCTCCTAAATCTTTGATGTGCTGGCATGAGATTTCATCAGGATTCATCAAATGTTAGCTTCTCGGGAAATAGGAGACTGAAAATTTAAGTATTTTTTTTGCTGGACTGGGTCTCGATTTCATTAATCATCTATCAAATCTACTTTGAGAAAAAAATAATAGTTACAAATACAATATGTATAAAACATAATGTATAAAATATTATGCTTAGTTACAGATATGACACAATATAGTTTAGTTCTACATTCTAAAACCTGTTTAGCCCTGCTCATTCTGTATGTGCTTCTCAATGGGGCTGCCTTGACAAAACTCTCTCCTAGATCAAACGTCAGGTTCATCTGGGTCTTCTTCTGGGCATTGACCCTGACCCTTACCCTCAGTTTTAGCAAGAGTCCTGCTTTGTCACTATAAAGAGAATCCCCTGTTGTGGGGCACCTGGCTGGCTCAGTTAGTAGAACATAGGACTCTTGATCTCAGAGTTGTGAGTTTGAGTCCAAAGTTGGGTGTAGAGAATTTTTTTCTTTTAAGATTTTATTGATTTATTTAACAGAGAGAGAGAGAGAGCACAAGCAGGAGGAGCAGCAGGCAGAGGGAGAGGGAGAAGCAGACTTGCTGCAGAACAGAGAGCCCAATTCAGGGCTTGATCCCAGGACCCTGGGACCATAAACTGAACTGAAGGCAGATGTTTAACCTCCTGAGCCACTCAGGTAACCCTAGAGATTACTTTGAAAGAAAGAAAGAAAGAAAGAAAGAAAGAGAATTCCCCCTTCCTTGCTATCTAGTCACTCTTCCTATCTGATTAAGTTCCTCATCCCCAACCTTTGAGGTACTAGTCCTTGGCCCGCCTTTAGTAGGAACCCTGTTAGGTTCATTTATCTCCCTACCCCAGGATGTCTCCTTTTCCTAATTTCCCACCTCTTGGCCCCCCTCCCGCTGACCCTCCACTAAAAATCCCCACTTGTCCTCAGAATTGAGCTGGGTCTCTCCCCTATTGCACTAGTCTTGACACCTACAGTGATCGTCTTGAATAAAGTCTTCCTTTTTGCCATTTTAACAAGTCTCAGAATAATTTTTTCTTGACAGCCTCTTAAATCCAGTTATCATACCTGGTGTTTGCTGATCTCTGATTCATTTCTTTTCACACGCCAAGCACTGAAATCCCAATGTTTCTTCTTCAGGCACCTCAAACCCCACTGTTTAAATTTGGTGTCTTTTTTCGACTTGTTTTATCCTAATGTTTGTCAGCCCGTGTTAGCAGGTCCCATACCTGGAAACCTGTGAGGGCTCAGAAGGAGAGGGAGGGAAACCAGCCTCCCACCCCAGGAGCCATCTGTCCACCTCGTCCCTGCTCGCAGCCTCATTAGACACACATGGGCGCATGCTTGCACACACACACACACACACACACACACAGTCTGCTCCAGACTTCAGGAATGTGGGCCACCCCAGCACTCTCAGGATTAGTGCCAAGACTCACCCTCTACTCTGTCACGAAGGACTTGGAAAACCTACATCATCTTCGGGCACTTTACTAGGTTCTCCAAGTCATGATCGCTTTCTTTTAATTCTGTTAAACCACAGACCTTTATGCATGCAGGTGCGTGGAGAAAGAACGTGACTCCAGCACACAGAGATAGCTCAGCATGAGGTAAACAAAGGAACAACACATCTCTCTCCCCTCAAAACAACCTTGTGGGATGTGCAACACAGAATGAGCAGTTCACAGTGTAGTGGGCATTGACACAAGTCCCAGGGTGAGTGAGGTCTCTAAGACGTGCAGTGTGACTTGGGGGTGTGAGGGGAGCCCGGCTGAGCCTGACTGATGGGGGAGGGAAGAGCTTTAATCAGTGCACAGAAGCTGGCTTCCTCCCCCCACCTCCCTCCCATGGCCAGCCTGGTCGTCCCTATATTCCCCATTGTATTCATTTTCTAGGGCCGCCATAACAAAATGCACAGACTGCGCAGCTTAAACAACAAATTAATTGGGGCGCCTGGTGGCTCAGTCGGTTAAGCGTTTCAAGTCATTATCCCAGGGTCGTGGGATTGAGCCCCGCATCAGTCCCCTGCTCAGCAGAGAGTCTGCTTCTCCCTCTCCCTTTACCCCTCCTCCCACTTGTGCTCTCTATCAAATAAATAAATAAATAAAAATCTTTAAAAAATTTTATTTTCTCACAGCCTGGAAGCTGGAAGTCCAAGATCAAGGTGTTGGCAGGGTTGGTTTCTCCTGAGGCCCCTCTCCTTGGCTTGCGGATGGCTCCCTCTCCCTGCGCCCACATGGTCTTTCCTCCATTCGAGTGCATCCCAGGTGTCTCTGTGCCTTTCTGGATCCTCATCTCCTCTTGTAAGGACACCAGTTGTGCTGGATTAGAGCCCACCCATATAACCTCATGGTACCTCAGCCCCCTCTTTAAAGGCCCCATCTCCAAGTATAGTCACATTCTGAGGTACTGAGGGTTAGGACTCCCAACATAAGAATGTTGGGGGGACACACGTTGGCTTATAACATCCATCTCAGTCAGTGGGGTCACCATTCAAGACCATGAAGCAACAAACACAAGACACAAAGCCAACATGTTGATAGCAGCGGAGAAGGTTGGAAAACCTGGGTCCCATCTCCCTCCAGACTGCTTGTTAAATGAATAATAAATGTACTTATGGTTTAAGTCCATTACTTAATGTGTCCCGTCGTTCACCGCAGAAAGCAGTCTTACCAGGTGCATTTCTCCAGCATTTAGCACCATGCCTAGCATACAGCAGGCGCTCAATAAGTATATGTAAATAGGGGCACCTGGGTAGCCCTGGAGTAGGAGGGCGCACTCCTAGCAGACAAGCTGGTTGGAAGGACACGAGCTTAGATGAAGGATTCGGAGGTCTTCAAGGAGACCCAGGAAGAACGAGAGATCAGAAGGTTAAGGAGAGACTGCTTTCCTCCCACAACACAGGAACCACAGAGAAATGGAGGTTGGACGTAGTCACTTCCTGGGGCTGTCATGACTAAGCGCCCCGGACCGGCTGGCTTAAAGCAGCAAAAATGTTATTCTCTTGCGGTTCTGGAAGCGAGAAGTCCAAAGTCAATGTGTCAGTTGGCAGAGTTGGTTCATTCTTGGAGACTCAGGAATGACTTGAGTCCACACCTCTGTTTTAGCTTCTGGTGGTTGCCGGAAATCCCTAACATGTCTTGGCTGGGAGATGGCCATCTTCGCTCTGTGTCTTTTCACATCGTCTTCCCTCCATTCATGCTAGGATTCAGCGCGTCCTTTTGCAGGACACAGTTCAGCCCTGGCCAGGTCTTTGGAGTATCCCTTCCGGCTGAGGGAAATGTCCTGAATGGTTGTCATTGACTGCCCAGGAGCTCTATGATGGAAAGGGGGGGGGCGGTTCATGACATTCTATCCAATAACCTTTATTTTATTTTTTTAATTTTTCTTTAATTTATTTGTTTGACAGACAGAGATCACAAGTAGGCAGAGAGACAGGAGGAAGCAGGCTCCCCGCTGAGCAGAGATCCTGATGCGGAGCTCGATCCCAGGACCCTGGGATTAAAGGCAGAGGCTTTAACCCACTGAGCCACCCAGGCGCCCCTCCAATAACCTTTAGAAAGATGTGTTGTTTCTTTACTATCTTCTATCTTCTTCTGTCTCTGTCATTTTTCATCCTGCCCAGCTCCTGACAGCACCTCACATGGAATAGGGTTTCGGGAAAGATCCATGGAGCTCACAGGGTTGTTCTGTGTACCCCAAACGTGTACCCTCAACATGTACCCCCAGCAGCAGAGCCGCCATTTATAGCAGAGGATGTGGTACAGCTGGGGGTCGGGAGGCTAGACGTTCAATCAGACAGATTGGGCTCAAATCCCAGCTTTGTCTTATTTTGGCTCTGTGGCCCCAGATAAACCCTCCAGGCTTCGTCTGCTCATCCATACAGCGGGAACCATGAGCGTATTTACCCCCACGTGGATCTACCTTTCGGCAGTTCCATGCGGATAATAGGACACGGGGCAGCTTTGCCGGGTCCCCGTCTAGTTCCCCGGGGCCGTCGGCGCCAAAGGCAGAGGAAGCTCCTGGGCTTGCCTCACCTGGACGCAGCCATCATCTGATGCCATCGTTCGTTTCCATGGTTACGAACTTTGCTTTGGTTTGTTTGATCTCAGACTCCGGGTCCCTGTTAGTGCCAAGTGTTTCACAACCCGACCTGGGGAGAAAAAGAAAAATCAGAGGCAGAGCCGCTTGGCAGGAGACGCCCCTCTATGGAGACACACCTCAGAGGGAGTGGGTGGTGACCGTGTGCCTTAGAGCCACAAAGAGAGGGCGGAGGACCTTTGTTCCCTGCATCCTTGGCACATCAGAGCCCAGAGAAATGATGGGATCCTGTGGCAAGATTCCACGGGCTGAATCAAACTGAGGGCCAAGGGAGGGAGCAGGGAAAGCTGTTCCATGGCCAGCCCAGGCCCTGCAGGTTCCACTCCTGGCCTCCCCCGCTTTACAGGATCAGAGGACCTGGGTTGGCAGAGAGCCCGCTGGGTAATTTGGGGGTCAGCCCCAGGTCAAAGTGGATTTGGGCTTCCAGAAAGCAAGAGAATAAAGACAAGTGGGCAGAGAGGCTTGACTTAACACAAAGCTGGCTTCAGACCAGCTGGAAACACCTTTAAAGACCCTCACCATTTGGAACATGGAAAATAAAATAAAATAAAATGAAAAAAAAAAAATAAAGACCCTCACCACCTCTGGGTGGAACTTGGGGAGGAGGGTCTTGGCTACTCCGACTTGACTCTGAGATTTCCTGGAAGTGTGGGGGGCGGGGGGGAGGGGGGCAAAGGAGACTGAGAGACCAAACACAGCGAGTCGTTTATGATCCTTTCATTTTCTATAATGAAGGTAAGAGCTACCATTTGTGAGATTTGCTGTAGGTCAGGCCCCAGATTAGGTGGTCTCCATATGTCCTCTCTGATCCTTACCACTCTGAAGGGGAATACCTGGGTCCATTTATCTATGACTGCGTAAAAAACCAACACCCCCCAAAGTGACATGAAGCTGTGGTCATTGAATTGTGCTCGGAGATCCTCTGGGTCAGGATTTGGAAGGAGCCCCCAGGGGACTGCTTGTCTCTGGTCCGTGATGCCTGGGGGCTTAGCTGGTGTGTTCCAACTCCCGTTCTCTGGCACCAACTGGCGCCGGTTGTATCCTTTATGACAAACCAGCAAAGTAGTCAGTGAAGTTTTTTCCCGAGTTCTCTGAGCTGATGGATTAAATTGCTAAACCTGAGGGGGCGGTAGGGGGTGGCAGTATGGGAACTTCAAGTTTATAGTCTTCCAGACCCAAGTGTGAATAGCCCAGGCTCCCCTCTTTGCATCCAGCATCCACAGCAGGACCAAGCCCTTTCCCTGTGGGTAGATAAGCTCAGCCCTATAACTTCAGGCACTGTAACAGCCCTGAATGGATTAAGGGACACCCAGCTGGCAGAGAATTGGTTGTTGGGGGCTCGGGGACAGCGCCACACATAAGGCTCTTAGTGCCAGCTCTGAGATCTAAACCCAGTCTACCTGGATTCAATGCACTCCTCTATCCACATCATTGCACCGCAATCCCCAAGTCCCTAAACCTTCTGGGTTCCCTGTGCTTATCATCCTCTCCCCTTCCTGCTGTCTGGCCATCATCTGACTTACCACAATCCCTTTGATTCTCTTGTATCGTCCATTAAAGCAATTGTTCTAAACTTCATTTCTGCTGGAAACAAGGGGCAGATGCATTCCTTCGGGGTCCTAGGCTGCGGCGTGGGTGAGGGAGCTCCGGGGACCAGCCACCGAGCGAACACTGACCCCACCCTCTCCTCTCCGCTCTCTGAAGCACGGGACTGGAGTGGGATAACACTGCCATCCCCTTTAAAACACCTACAAAATAAATCCTCTGCCATGTTGGGTACTTAAATATTATTCTTTTTTTTTTTTTAAGATTTTATTTATTTATTTATTTGTCAGAGAGAGAGGGAGGGAGAGCGAGCACAGGCAGACAGAGTGGCAGGCAGAGGCAGAGGGAGAAGCAGGCTCCCCGCCAAGCAAGGAGCCCGATGTGGGACTCGATCCCAGGACGCTGGGATCATGACCTGAGCCGAAGGCAGCTGCTCAACCAACTGAGCCACCCAGGCGTCCCTAAATATTATTCTTAATAATCAACGAGAGCCAACTTTGCCACTGGACGAGGCACTGTGGTTTGAGGTCACAGCTTAAGGGACTTCGATGTGGTCGACCCGCCAGGTCAACAGCTAAATCTTCTTTCTAGAAATCCAACTGGTGCGACCACCCCATGTTGGCTGTTTTATTGTTCACACATCTTACATATTTTCCTCCTGAAAAACCTGAGGGTCTTTCATCATAGACAATATGTCTCTCACCGCCTTCTGTTCTCCAGTTTTCAGTGCAGCATTCCTGGCCCCTCCCGACTGGGTCATTCCTTTGTCCTCTGCCACATGAGGTCCCTACTTCCCCTTTTATTGGTTCTAACCCACTTGTTCACATCCTCCAAGGCTAAAAGCCTCCTCAATAGGCTCCAAATGTGTAAGACATTGTCAGGAACGTGCTGTCTCAGCGGCAGTGACCCAACTCTGGAGACACAATGGCCTCCACAGCACTGACGGGCACATTTCAGGAACCTGCCATTAGCTTTTTAGCGTCAGTGTCTTCCCCAGGGCAACCCGGCAGTGCCAATGGGAAAACACCATTGATTGTTCCAAAGAGGTTTCTGTCCAGATGTCCCAACTTCCCATTTCTCTTATGCAGCATAGAGCAGACAGGTTTGGGAGACTGGCTACCCGGGGTTGGGATCCTAGCGTCTCTACTCCTTGGCTGTATGACCTTGGGCACACAGCTCAACCACTCTGTGTCAATAATGTTACCTACCCTAGAGGATAGCTGGGGGGATTATATGACATAAGACAGGTAAAGCACTTAGCACAGAGAACCTTTTTAAAAATGTTAGCGGGGTACCCAGCTGGCTGAGCTTCTGACTCTTGGTTTCGGCTCAGGTCATGATCTCTGCAGGGAGAGATCAAGCCTCAGGGCTCCCTGCTCAGCAAGCAGTCTGCCTGAGTTTCTGTCCCTCTGCTATCCCTCCCCCTGGGTGGAGGCATGCATGTTCTCTCTCTCAAATAAATAAATCTTTAAAAAAAATGTTAGCTGTTCTTTTTCCCATTTTGTGGTAGAAGTGAGTTTGTTTCCTGCTGAAGAGTATAAAATGTAGAGAAGGAGAGAGAAAGGGAAAGGCTGGGGTGGGAGAGACAATTGGGGAGGATATGGGGTTACGCCGAAGATTACCCACAGATCTAGAGCAGCTCTATCCCATAGAAATGTAGACCAACCCACACATGGCAGCCACAAACGCAAGTTGCATATGGGATTTTTAACCTTTCTAGTAGCCACACTAAAAGAGAGGTGAAATCAATCTTAATCATATGTTATTTAATCCAATTTATTTAACCCGATATTTATAACCAAATATAAAATGATGTATTTTATACAACTTAATATTTAGCATGGTATATTGGCCACTGTAGAGAATTGATCTAAAAATACTAATGTGATCTTTTTACATTATATTTTCATGCTAATTCTTTTTTTTTTAAGATTTTATTTATTTATTTCATAGAGATCACAAGTAGGCAGAGAGGCAGGCAGAGAGAGAGAGAGGAGGAAACAGGCTCCCTGCTGATCAGAGAGCTCGATGTGGGGCTCGATCCCAGGACCCTGGGATCATGACCCGAGCTGAAAGCAGAGGCTTTAACCCACTGAGCCACCCAGGCGCCCCTTCATGCTAATTCTTCGGGGTTTTTTGTTTGTTCTGGTTTTTGAGAGAGAGACAATGTAGGCACAAGCTGGAGTTTGGTGGGGAGGGGCAGAGGGAGACGGAGAGAGAGAGAGAGAATCTTAAGCAGACTCCACATCCAGCCCGGAGAGGATCTCCTGACCCTGAGACCACGACCCAAGCCGAAATCAAGAGTCAAGAGCTAGTCACACGACTGACTAAGCCATGCAGGCACGCCCATACATAATCTTTTAACCCAGTGCTCATTTTATGCTTACAGCACATTTTTCCCCCCATGGTGGCATCGTCATTTTTTTGCATATTTTCAGCTACTTCAGTTATTTTGCTGTTATGAACAGTGAACATATGGACATCCTTGCACATAAATCGGTCTGTTAATTTCCCTAGGAATGAAATTTCTAGATCAAAGAGTAGAACATTTTTAGATTCTTGATGCATTTTGCAAGTTGCTTTCTAGAAATTTTTCCCCATTTACATTCCCATCAGCTGTATGACTTCCATTAAAAACGAAAGTTTTTAACTTAAATCATAGTAAACAGTGTTTTCAACTTGCCTTAACTTTTTAAACTTTTAAAGGCAGTTTTAATTTGCTTTCCTTTGATTACTTGTAGGAATAAACACTTAAATGTTTATTAGCCATCTGGAGTTCCCCTGGGACTTGTTTATTCCGTTCCTGGGGTATTAGAACATCACCAATTTTTTCTGTATGTTATATGTGATCTTTATGGAAAATAATTTCCCATTTTTATATGCTTTAAAATCATATTTATACCTATCACGTTATAAAAGCTGAAGCTTTTGGGGGGACACCTGGGTGGCTCAGTGGGTTAAAGCCTCTGCCTTAAGCTCAGGTCATGATCCCGGGGTCCCGGGATCCAGCCCCGCGTCGGGCTCTCTGCTCAGCGGGGAGCCTGCTTCCCCCTCTCTCTGTTTGCTTCTCTGCCTACTTGTGATCTCTTTCTCTGTCAAATAAATAAATAAAATCTTAAAAAAAAAATCTGAAGCTTTTTACAGATTTGCAACTAGTAGATAAATAAGTCCTGGAGATCGAATGCACAGCATGATTATCGTAAACAACATTGTATTATAAACTGGGAGGTGGCTCAGAGACTTGTTCTTCAGTGTTCCCACCACAAAAAAGAAATATTTATGTGACATGATATAGCTGTTCGGTGACACTGTGGCGGTAATCAATCATATCGCAATACGTATAATAAATGGGTTGAATCAACAGGTTGCATACCTTAAAAATACCCCATGTTACATGTCGATTATGTTTCAGAGAATGTTTCTAGAAGTACCTACCTGGCCTGAAGGTCATTTCTTTTACCTTTTTATTTATTTATTTTTTAAGACTTATTTATTTATTTGAGGGAGGGAGCGCGTACAAGTGGGAAGGGCAGGGAGAGGGAGGGAGAACCTCTAGCAGACTCCACACAGAGCACAGAGCCTGATGAAGATCTTGATTGCAAGGCTGTGAGATCGTGACCTGAACCGAAACCGGGCATCAGACACTTAAGTGACTGAGCCACCCAGGCGTCCCTTCTTATCCTTTTTTTTTTTTTAAGATTTTATTTATTTATTTGACAGACAAAGATCACAAGTAGGCAGAGAGGCAGGCAGAGAGAGAGGGGGAAGCTGGCTCCCCGCTGAGCAGAGAGCCCGATGCGGGGCTCGATCCTAGGACCCTGGGACCATGACCCGAGCCAAAGGCAGAGGCTTTCACCCACTGAGCCACCCAGGCGCCCTGCTTCTCATCCTTTTTATAATTAATATTTGTCAATAGAAAAGAAAGCTAAGGGTTTTCATTTTTCCTGTCGTCCAGTCTGTCACTCTCTCTGTGATTTCTTCCATTGCTCCTGTTCTCAGACACCCTGCGCCATCCGAACATAACCTAGTTTCTCTACATATGCTTCTGCTTTTAACGTTTTCATCCCTCGGGAGTTTATCTTGCTACGTGAGACGAAGAAGCGACATTTGCTCCCCTCCCCACCGCAGTGGCCATCCTCCTGCCAGCACATCTCCGTTCAGACCGGCCACAGTTCAGGAGCTCAGTCATCACGTGCGGCCAGCGGTTACCATATTGGACGGCACAAGACTGAAGTTCAGACATTTATCCTCCTTCCTCCGGGGTTCGCCGTGTCTTGCAAGCACTATACAGGGTGAATGGTTTTAACAGCTGTTAACAAATTGCGACTCCAGGCAGCTCCCGTCCAATGGGCTGCGGCTGCCGTGTCCCTCTTCGGCGTCTGCCCCTTGTCCTGACGTCGCCTGATTTCTAACAAGGGGTCGGAGCACCTCTTTTCACTTCCCTCTTGAGGGCTGATATTTAAGGGCCTGTTCTGGTTCCATCCTTAGTCTGGAATTCATGTAACCCATGGCAACACTGAGGCTCCTGAGCCAACGGCTGTGTTCATTCCTACAGCACCGAACTGAGAGTCTGAAAAAAGCAGTTGGTCGTCACAAGGAAGATGGCAGGAGGGCCACAGGGGGACCTTGCTTCGGTGAGCGTGGTGGCACTGTCGGCCACACACCCCCTCAGGGCCGCGTGACTCCTCCTCAGAACCTTCATCAGCAGCATGAAGTCCTGAGAGCCCAGCCTGGCTGAGGTCAGGATGTGGGGATCGAGTCCACATGAGTCCCGTGGCTGCAGCTAGAGAAACGGTGTCGCCACAGCCGCACCCTACATCAGCCACCTGGGCCGGTCTCTCAAAAAACGAGCTCTCGCTGGGGCGCCTGGCTGGCTCCGTGGGTTGAACGTCTGCCTTTGGCTCAGGTCATGATCTCAGGGTCTTGAGATCAAGCCTTGCGTCCGGCTTCTCGCCCAGCAGGAGGCCTGCTTGTCCCTCTCCCTCTGCTCCTTCCCCTTGCTTATGCTCTGTCTGTCTCTCTGACAAATAAATAAAATCTTCATTTTTTTAAAAGATTTTATTTATTTATTTGACAGAGAAAGACACAGAGAGAGGGAACACAAGCAGAGGGAGAGGGAGAGGGAGAAGCAGGCTCCCCGCTGAGCAGGGACCCCCCCCCCCCCATGCAAGGTTCAATCCCAGGACCCTGAGATCATGCCCTGAGCTAAAGTCAGATGCTTAACGGGACAGAGCCACCCAGGCATCCCAAGGGAGAGTCCTTCGAAGACCTCACTTAATACTATCTATCGCATTGAAGGTTAGGATTTTGATGTATGAATTTGGGCTATATTATATGTAACATAATTATATATATATGGCTGTATTATATACATTGGGAATACATATATAGGCTATATTATATATAACATATATCATTATATATGTTATAATATATGTTAAATATGTTATAATATATTATAATATATAATATATTAAATATAGCATATCACACATAATGCAAATATTTGGGCTATAACAGAGTCCTAATGTACAAGGGGGTCATTTAGCACCTTGAAAGCATTTACTGCTCCTCATTTTCTTCTTCTCATTCCAATAGTTACATGATGATTTGGGGTTAAATCAATGTTAACTCAATGTTTCAGAGTTTACTCGTTATGCTCATATAAAATACCAGTCAAGGCCAAGCCAAGCAATCCATCATGGCTGTGTTTCCTTTCTTATACAAGTTTTTGTTTTTCCTGAAGTTTTTAAGTACCTCTTTTTCCTATTAGTCCCCAGTACCCATCCTTCCTTTGTCCCCTGTCATAGTAGAAATCCGCCTGCCCCGTTTTATCACGGGGCATTTGGAGAAACAGAGCCAATCAGAGCCAATAGGATGTATTATGGAGAGAGACACAGATTGAGAGACAGAGAGATTGAGAGACACTTTTGAGAGCGCTTTTGGGAGAGAGGATTGACATACAGAAACCGGGATGCACACAGACAGCAGAGCAGTCCCTTCAAAATTCTGAAGGCGAATTATCGCCAACACAACATTCTGCACATAGTCAACTTAACTCTCAAATTTTTGTGTGTGTATATGACTTCTCTCTCTCTCTCAGAATGTGTCTCTCTCTGTCTCTCTGCCTGTCTCCCTCTCCTCTCTCTGCTTTATCTGCACAATTCGAAAATGGCATCATGACCTGCCTTACGAGGTTTTCCTCCTGCTGGGCGTGCAGTAGGCTTTTGTAATCCGGAAGTCCAATTCTCTCGATTCCCGAACCATTCTTGGAATCTTGAATTATTTCCATGGTAATTTTCTGTTTTCTCAGTTCTTTGTACAATTTGTCTTTTATTTAAAAAGATTATTTAGGGGCACCTGGGTGGCTCAGCGGGTTGAGCCGCTGCCTTCAGCTCAGGTCATGATCTCAGGGTCCTGGGATCGAGCCCCGCATCGGGCTCTCTGCTCAGCGGGGAGCCTGCTTCCTCCTCTCTCTCTGCCTGCCTCTCTGCCTACTTGTGATCTCTTTCTGTCAAATAAATAAATAAAATCTTTTAAAAAAATTTTATTTATTTATTTATTTGACAGAGAGAGAGAGAGAGAGAGAGAGAAAGAACACGAGCAGGGGGAGCGGCAGGCAGAGGGAGAGGGAGAAGCAGGCTCCCCGCTAAGCAGGGAGTGCTCAATCCCTGAGTGGGGGCTCAATTGAGTGGGGCTCAATCCCAGGACCCTGAGATCACGACTTGAGGACTTGAGCCAAAGCCTGATGCTTACCAACTGAGCCACCCAGTCACCCCCGTGCAATTTACCTGATTTGGCTGATTATACCTTATATATGTATCCTCTAATTTTTTTTTAAATTTTATCTCTTCTGTTTACGTGCTTTGTTTTTTTGTTTTTGTTTTTTGTTTTTTTTTTCTGGGAGAATTCCTTCATTTTATCTCTCTTTATATCTTTGAATTTTTATTTCAACCGCAAAATATTTTAATAGTATACTGTTGTTATTTGAGCGACCCAATATTGTCCTCTTCTCCGAAGAAACTAGTTTTGGTTTAAAATTTTTTTTTAATTTTATTTTTTTATTTTCAGCATAACAGTATTCCTTGTTTTTGCACCACACCCAGTGCTCCATGCAATCCATGCCCTCTCCAATACCCACCACCTGGTTCCCCCAACTCCCACCCCCCGCCGCTTCAAACCCCTCAGATTGTTTTTCAGAGTCCATAGTCTCTCATGGTTCACCTCCCCTTCCAATTTCCCCCAACTCCCTTCTCCTCTCTAACTCCCCTTGTCCTCCATATTATTTGTTATGCTCCACAAATAAGTGAAACCATATGATAATTGACTCTCTCTGCTTGACTTATTTCACTCAGCATAATTTCTTCCAGTCCCGTCCAAGTGGCAGAAGACATGAACAGACACTTCTCCAACGAAGTCATACAAATGGCTCTCAGACACATGAAAAAATGTTCATCATCACTAGCCATCAGGGAGATTCAAATTAAAACCACATTGAGATACCACCTTACACCACTTAGAATGGCCAAAATTAGCAAGACAGGAAACAACGTGTGTTGGGGGGGATGTGGAGAAAGGGGAACCCTCTTCCACTGTTGGTGGGAATGCAAGTTGGTGCAGCCACTTTGGAGAACACTGTGGAGATTCCTCAAGAAATTAAAAATAGAGCTTCCCTATGACCCTGCCATTGCACTACTGGGTATTTACCCCAAAGATACAGATGTAGTGAAAAGAAGGCCCATCTGTACCCCAATGTTTATAGAGGCAATGGCCACGGTCGCCAAACTGTGGAAAGAACCAAGATGCCCTTCAACGGACAAATGGATAAGGAAGATGTGGTCCATATACACTATAGAGTATTTTGCCTCCATCAGAAAGGATGAATACCCAACTTCTGGTTTAAAATTTTTGTTACTCCGTTCTCTGGACTGTCTTTGTTTCCTTCCAAACTTCAAACACCTCTTTTGGGTTTTGGTCTTTGCTTTCCTATTGGAGAACAGCTAGTTGAGATCCTGTGACGGGGCTGGCCGGTGAGCCGCTCAGACCTGCTAGGGCAGCTTACCCTCTCTGGGTAAGAAGAGAGTGTGACCCGCTCACCTCTTCTCACCTTCCTGCCTTTTTTTTTTTTTTAAGATTTTATTTATTTATTTGACAGAGATCACAAGTAGGCAGAGAGGCAGGCAGAGAGAGAATAGGAAGCAGCTCCCCGCTGAGCAGAGAGCCCATTGCAGGGCTCGATCCCAGGACCCTGAGACCCTGAGATCATGAGATCATGACCGAGCCAAAGGCAGAGGCTTAACCCACTGAGCCACCCGGACGCCCCACCTTCCTGCTTTTGTTCAGATGAGATGCCTGAAGCCAGAGAACCCAAAACATGGTCGTTCTCAAACGGTGGTCTGGGGACCCAAGAGGATCCTCCGGAACTTTCAGGGGGGTAATGGGGGTCAAAACTCTGTTAATAATAATCCTAAGACATTACCTTCCCTTGTTCTCACTTTTTAATGAGTGTATAGTCACTGTTTGCCTGCCTGGAGCCTGTCTTTGCCTCTTGACCTTGACTGCTTTGCTTCCTATCACTGAGTCACACTGATGACACGATGTGGTTAACAACACAGAGCGGAGAACGGGGCAGAGTTTTCTTCTTGTGCTTTGCTGAACTTTATTTATTTGTTTATTTTAAGTAGGCTCCATGGGGTTTGAACTCAGGACCCTGAGATCAGGACCTGAGCTGAGATCGGAAATGTAACTGTCTGAGCCCCCTCCCACCCCGCCAGGCGTCCCTTCTGGTGAACTTCATTCAGCAAATGCGAGCTTCAGTGAGGGGAAGCAGCGGAGTGCGGGGTGCGGGGAATCACCCTGTGGACGGTTTGGGTGCAGACTGAGGTTGTAGTAGTCCGAACATTCTAGGCCTTCTTCATGAGATCAGCTGTTCACGTGCACTTGGTATTCCGAACCTGTGGGCCAGACTTTACACTTATCCTGATTAAATTTCAAATGTTGGATTTCATCCATTATTCCAGCCTGTCGAGGTGTTTTCCGATCTTAATTCAGTCGCATGGGATAGAGTTCATCCTTCTGAGCTCCTGATAAGGACCCAGTCTGCACGCAGCACGGACAATGCCAGACAGAAAGAGACAAGCACGGCGGCCAGCCCTTGGATGCTCACGACTGCCGCTCTGTTCAGATAAAGAAAGGACAGGTGGTGGAAGGAGGCCCAATCAAGAATTTGGTATTTAGGGGCGCCTGGGTGGCTCAGTGGGTTAAAGCCTCTGCCTTCGGCTCAAGTCATGATCCCAGGATCCTGGGATCGAGCCCTCCATCGGTCTCTCTGCTCGGCAGGGAGCCTGCCTCCCCCCTCTCTGTGCCTGCCTCTCTGCCTACTTGTGATCTCTGTCAAATAAACAAATAAAGTCTTTAAAAAAAAAAAAAGAAAGAAAAGAAAAAAAAGAATTTGGTATTTAAAGGATAAACTTGGGAGCCTGGGTGGCTCAGTGGGTTAAGCCTCTGCCTTCAGCTCAGGTCATGATCTCAGGGTCCTGGGATCGAGCCCCACATTGGGCTTTCTGCTCAGCAGGGAGCCTGCTTCCCCCCCCCCACCTCTCTGCCTGCCTCTCTGCCTACTTGTGATCTCTGTCTGTCAAATAAATAAATAAAATATTAAAGAAAAAAAAAGGATAAACTCTCCAATCCTTATCTCTTGTACTTCTGGCTTTCAATTCTAGGACTCAATTTCTGGACCTGCTCCCCAAAGACTGTGGAGCAGAGATGGGACTTCCAAAGGAAAGTTCCCGATGTAAGTTTCTGAGAAGGCAAAGAAATATAACACAAGGAAGAGGTGGCTTTCTGGTCCCTCTTTCTGACTTCCTTTTCTACCTCCGGGAGTCCACAACAAGGATGACCAGGATGGTAGGTTTTTTGAGCTGCATTAGAGAGTGTACCAGAAATCAGCCACCTCATTGTCCAAGTAGGGAAACTGAGAGGCAGTGAAATTAAGTTCCTGGCCTTGTCCACCCTGGAACAGCAACAAAGTCAGGAAGGGAACCCCCAGCCCTTTGTTCTGCACTGAGCTGTCTCAGGTGACGGTGATCACATATACCTGCCACCATTTCCTAAAGAACGAATGTGCATCCAGAATCTGGGAGAAAATAGTGAGGTTTTTTTTTCGTTTTTGTTTTTGTTTTTTTAATATACAAGGATAGGGACGCCTGTGTGGCTCAGTCAGTGAAGCGTCTGCCTTTGGCTCAGGTCGTGATCCCAAGGTCCTGGGATCGAGCCCCACATCAGGTTCCCTGCTCAGCAGGGAGCCTGCTTCTCCCTCTGCCTCTGCCCCTCCCCCTGCTGATGTGCTCGCTCTCTCTCTCTCTCTCTCAAATAAATAAATAAATAAATACTTTTAAAAATATGCAAAGATAGATTATGGCATGGAATGCAAAAATCACTAGGATTGTGCGGATACTAGTTGTTTGGGCCAAAGATACCAAGTCTCCACATCAACACAGACACAGATTATTTTGTCTCATGAAACAGTTTAGAAGCAAAGAAATAAGACTTCACGTAGACATAATGAATTTAACAGCACAGCTTGTAGAGATAGGTCTATGAGAAGTGCATGTGGGGTTACCATCATTGTTTCCCTAATGCTGTATCATTATTATTATTATTATTAACTATATGTAGAATGCAATCAGTGCTCAGAACAGAAAAGAAAATGTTTTCTTCCAGGATGCCTGCGTGGCTCAATCAGTTAAGCATCTGACTTTTGATTTTGGCTGTGTCATGATCTCAGGGTTATGATCTCAAGGTCGTGACATTGAGCCCCGTGTCAGGCTCTGGGCTCAGTAGGGCGTCTGCTTGAGATTCAGTCTCTCCCCATGCCCTACCCCTGTGTGCATACTGTCTTTCTTGCAAATACATAAAGAAATCTTAAAAAAAAAAAAAGAAAAGAAAATTCTTTGTTCCAGGTTAGAAGCCTTGTAAGGTGACTAGTCTGCCCCCTGAGTCCTCTCTGTGATATACGGGCTCATTCATTTCAGTCTATGAGGACATCAGTCAGTCCTTGCAAAATTCCAAGGAGGCAGAAAGGCTACATGATTGAGATTCACTTCCCCTGGCTGTGGACTGATTTTATTACCCATAAATAATGGTGAGCAACTCGGCGGATGGTATCCCTTTGCAGGCACAAATTTCCAACCAAGGAACATCTTTCCGCTCAGACCGTTGTTCAGCTGAATGTTGCCATGGGGACTGCAGCTGTCTATTCCCCATGATGTTTTCAGAACTGTGATGAGGCTCTGATGGCAGAGTGAAGTTTTCATAGTTACACCATCTTTTCTTATTCTGCCTTATTTAAAAAAGGGAAAAGAAAGACCCTTAGCACAGGTATAATATTTCCCGTGAATACGTTAGAATGTCAGAAGGGACACCCATGCCAGAGGTCTTGGCAAGATAGAGGCCCCTTTGGACTGTGCAATCTCTGTTTTCATCCGATGATGTGGTAGAAAGTAGATTTGTCCCGAAGAACCAAACATCAGGGGCACCTGGGTGGCTCAATCAGTTGTGTGTCTGCCGTCGGCTCAGGCGGTGATTGCAGGGACCTGGGTTGGAAACCCGCGTCAGGCTCCCTGCTCAGTGGGGCGTCTGCTCCTCCCTCTGCCTGTCGCTCCCCCTGCTTGTGCTCTCTCTCTCTCTCTATCTCTAACAAATAAATAAATAAAATCTTTATTTAAAAAAAAAAAAAAGAACCAGGGGCACCTTGGTGGGTCAGTGGTTAAAGCCTCTGCCTTCCACTCAGGTCATGATATCAGGGTCCTGGGATCGAGCCACGCATCGGGCTCCCTGCTCCGCAAGGAGCCTGCTTCCCCCCCTACCCTCGCCTGTCTCTCTGCCTACTTGTGATGTTTGTCTGTCAAATAAATAAATAAAATCTTTAAAACAATAAAATTTTAAAAATTTTAAAAATTAAAAAATAAAATAAAATAAAAGAACCAAAAATCATCAAGACTTTATTGAAGTTTGATTGTGCACATCCATGGTTATAAAACAGACACGTCCTTGAGTAATAAGTCTGTGGGTTTTAGAGTAAATGTGCTCCCTGTATCCCCCCCAGTCAGAACCTTGGGGCCCGTCTGTCCCCCAATACAGATGTGCATAGAGAACATCTCCTGGGGTTGCAGGCCTATCACCTACCCCTTCTTTTCAGCTAGAACACCTTGAGTTTTGGGGGATCCATCCCTCTCCCGGGCTGATAGTCAAAATGTACAGTAACTGGAATGGCATGGGTATTCCCACATGCAAGCACTCAGGACGGAGGCTGACAGTGACAGCTGCTGAACCCAGACACGCTCATCAGATACTCTTTCCATGGGTCCTGAAATCAAGACGCCCGGCCCTTCGCCAAGGGCTGAGCGTGAACCAAACTAGGCCAAACAGACTCTCTGTCCCGACAGTTTGCATACTGATCAATGACACGGGAAACATTTGGCACAGGTGGGTCCCAAAGGTTGCCCCTTGTCAGCCTCTGCTGTGCCCTGCTTCCTGTCCTTTCTGACGCCTCCTCATTCCGCTTTTACTTTGTTCTCTAAGCTACCACCATATCCATCCAATAAATGGTATATTATTTACTTATGTACTTATTTATTGATTGCTTACTTTCCCCAGAATTCATTTCTCTTGCTTACCACCAAGGAACCCTAAGACGGGGATCCTGGAACTAAGACATTAGAACAGATTTTCTGCCATGGGAATCCTGTATCCCTGGCTCATTTTACTGTAAAATTGTAAAAGTGATCTCATGGAAGGAAAAAAAGACTTCAAGAGAATAAATAGGAAATAACGATAAAAATGGAATTAAGACAAGCAGGGTGGTCAGGGGTGCGGCAGGCCTCAGTTTACTCAGTGGTATGGCAAAGGGCTAGAACCGAGTACGGCAGTAGCACTAAGCTTAAAGAAATTAAAGAAGGGGCACCTGGGTGGCTCAGTGGGTTAAGCCTCTGCCTTCGGCTCAGATCATGATCTCAGGGTCCTGGGATCGATCCCCACATCGGGCTCTCTGCTCAGCACGGAGCCTGCTTCCCCCCCTCTCTCTGCCTGCCTCTCTGCCTACTTGTGATCTCTGTCTGTCAAATAAATAAAATCTTTAAAAAAAAAAAAGAAATTAAAGTAGCTTTCCACTTCTAGGATTGCCCTTTGACCCTTAGTTATGAGATTAAATCTTCCAGAACATGTTTCTTGCCCTCTAATGCCCATCGATCACCTGTAGAATCACATAAAATGCCAAGCTCCCAGTGATGCCAGTGCTGCTGGCCCAAGGATCCAGGCCATCGAGGATCCAGGTTAGAAAACTCCCTTCCAGCCCAGCTTTCCCAGATCCCCCACTTTGGGGTTCCAGACCACCTCCCTTGGTCTTTGTAGAACATACCTGTCATGCCACCCCTAGCCAGCAGGTGTCACCAGTGCACTCTGAGAGTCCCCACGGATGGCTAGGTAGGGACCTGTTGAGAGGTTCCCAAAGGATTTACGCAAGGTAACTTTGTAACCATCTCCAAAGAAAGCATCTTCCATACCATTTGGTGATGGTCTGAACTCCAAGAAAAACGACCAATGAGGGAAATCCTTGATAAGTGTTTTTATAACCATTTAAATTTCTTTTTAATTTTCAAATCATCGGTCCATGCCTCACTGTGGAAATTCGGCTCTCAACATTTTGTAACTGGGAAGTTAGAGGTGGCTTAGTAAAGCTTGCAGCAATTCCATTTTTAGAAGGCTTTCTCGTGCATTATCGTGTAGCTAGAGAAATCTTTGCTACTGTTCTTCCCAATTCACAGATGGGAAAACAAAGGCACAGAGGGGGAGAATTTCGTGACTTGGCCAGTGCCACAAAGACAGTGAGGGACAGAAATGAGATACAACCTTGAGCTTCTCAGTCCCTCGCTTTACCCTACTGCATGCACATGGACAAGAGAAAAGACTATCAGGGTTGTCTTCTGCATTCAACCTCGTTCTTCTCATCAAGATCGGAAGTTAACTCATCTTTATCAGGAATCCGAACCCATTGTTCTGGGCATAAATTCTCCCCAAATACAATGTGTCACTTTGGATACAACTATCTGAGATTGCAAGGTTCCTATAAACATTGTTTATCCACCATAACCAAGAAGTCCCTGTCCGGCATATGGTATCAGAGCTTCTTTTGAAAAATTTGTGGGAGCTTGGACATTAGTGAAGAGGGAATATTTTGAGTATGTTTAAATTAAAACAAAGGCTTTTTTACCCCTGAGGGTGAGGGGAAAGGAGCTGACATATCTCATCTTGGAGAACCTCCCACAGGTTTTGCAGCCACAGTGAACTCTGAGGGCTACTCCAACCCTCCCCCTTGGGATCCATGCCCCCCAACACCCCCAAATCTGGCACAAAGCCATTGCTGTCGCTGGCCTGGCCACATGGAGTCGATCCCTGAGCACCAAATCGAGGATAGGAAGTGCCCCTGTGGGTGGGATTACCAAAGCCCCCTCTGGCTCCAGGAACCTGAAGATCACCGACTACTTCTAGCATTTTGCAAAATGGTTTCTGTAGGAAGAGGATGTTAATATGGAAAACTAGGAAGAAAAATGCTTCTGTGGTCAAGCAAATTCAAGCAATGCTTGTTTTTTGTTTTTTGGTTTTTTCCCTAAAGATTTTTGGGGGGGATGCCTGGGTAGCTCAGTCGGCTAAGCATCTGCCTTTGGCTCAGGTCATGATCCCAGGGTCCTCAAACAGAGTCCCACATCGGGCTCCTTGTTTAGTGGGGAGCCTGCTTCTCCCTCTGCCTGCTGCTCCCCCTGCTTATGCGCTCTCTCTCTCTGTCAAATAAATAAAATCTTTTTTAAAAAAGTTTAAAGATTTTTTTTTACGATTTTATTTATTTGACATAGAGAATGGGAGAGAGAGACAGGGAGAGAGACAACACAAGCAGGGATAGTGGGAAAGGGAGAAACAGGCTTCCCGCTGAGCAGGGAGCCTGATGTGGAGCTCAATCCCAGGACCCCGGGATCATGACCTGAGCTGAAGGCAGACGCTTAACAATTGAGCCACCCAGGCGCCCCTGAAGATTTTAATTTTAAATATCTTTTTTTAAAAAGATTTTATTCATTTATTTGACAGACAGAGATCACAAGTAGGCAGAGAGGCAGGCAGAGAGAGAGGAAGGGAAGCGGGCTCCCTGCTGAGCAGAGAGCCCGATTCGGGGGCTTGATCCCAGGACCTCTGGATCATGACCTGAGCCAAAGGCAGACGCTTAACAACTGACCCACCCAGGCGCCCCTAAAGATTTTATTTTTAAGTAATCTTTACACTCGACGTAGGACTTGAACTCACAACCCTGAGCTCAGTTGTCACACGCCCCATTGAGCCAGCCAGGGCACCCTGAGCAATGCTTGTTTAAATGCAGTTACACACGGTTCTTGGAGGTGTTCATGTGCGTGGCGAATCTTTCAGAATGCGATGTGCGCCCAGCTTCTCAGATCAGAGATGAAGGAAGTGCTTGTTCCTGGAACATCTGAGGCTTACAGAGCACTCGTTGAAAATCCCGGTTCCCTTCCTCCGCCTGTACAGGCTGAGCCAGCTTCGTGGGGGGCAACCTGCAGAGCCACACGGGGCCCCACATTTGGTTTAATGCTCTGCTCTAACTGTCTTGAGTTTCCTACTAAGTGTCTGACAAGGGCTCTGTACTTTGGTTTTGCATTCAGCCCCCCACAAACTTGTAGCTGGTCCTGCCTGTGGATGCCCTGGGGGTGGGGGGTAGGAGGAGCTGGGTTTTGGCCCCAACGTTCCAGATGCATTCCGCATTTTTCTCCCTGCAATTTTCCTCTCTTCTCTCTCCACCTGTGCTGGAAAGAGAAGCTCCTCCCCTAGGGTCTGCGGCTTCCCTTCTTGTATGTCCCCTTCTCCTCCTTCTCCCTTCCTTTTCCCCCTTTCTTTCTTCCCTTTCTCTTCTACAGAGGATCCTTCCTCCAGCCCAGGTTTATCAGTCACTGGAATAATGCTCTCTGCTTCCTTGCTTCGCTTTGTGCTTTTAATTATGGGAGGTGCCGAATACTTCAGCCGGCGCTGGTGGCTGGGAGGACGGTCAGTTCCACCGAATTGTGCTGTTGAAATAGCGCCTGCGCGGCTCAGTCGGTTGAGCGCCCCACTCTTTGATGTCCGCTCAGGTCAAGATCTCAAGGTCGTGAGATCAAGCCCCCTGGGCTCCGCGCTCAGTGGGGAGTCTGCTTGCGATTCCCCTCCTCGGCCCTGCCGCACCCCGGCTTGCACGCGCTCTCTTTCTCCAAAATAAACAAATAGATCTTAAGAGAAAAGAAAGTAAGTCTGGCGCGCCCGCCCTGCTCCGGTGCCCGGCGTATCCTCCAGTTCCCGTCAGGCGTCTCGGAGGGAAGCACAGAACAGAGTCGAAAGCAGGACGGGGCGCGCTGTGGCCGTAATTACAGCAGCCCTTTCCCGGACTAATCTTATAAAATCAATGGTCTGGAGTGAAATGCTGCTGTTAGCGTCTTCTTACTGTTGAAAGGAAGGATCCATGCGGTGCCCACCAGCTCACGGAGAGAAGAATCAGTAGTGAGCATGACAATACCTTCTCCCACCAACAACCAGAAAGGCCTTCCTCTTGGTGACAAGGCCAACTTTCCACGCCTGCTCGCAGAGCCCTCGAAGTGCACTCATCCCGCCTAGCCCGCTGCCCCCTTTCTCCCTTACCTGCCCTTCTGGTCAAGGCTCCTTCTGTGGCCAGTAATGCAAACTCAACTCAAACCACTGTAAGGAAAAGAGACGTATTGTTATCTTATAACTGAGCAATATCGCTTAAACTAGGCAGTAAAGAAATAAAAGGGTGTGGATGGCTTCATGTGTAGCTTGATTCAGAAATTGAAATGATACCTTCTAGACCTCTTTTTCTTGCTCCCTCTTTATCGGTCATCCCTGCTTTCCTCGAGGGCACATTCTGAGTGTAGATCTCAGCACACGGCTCTCGGCTGTGTTACACTCTTTTTGTGGCTTGTGATCTATACAGGTTGTCATTCCCCCAAGGGGTCCATAGCACAACCGAAGGGGAGATTCGGACTGGCCACAGGCTATGATCATATCTGATGAGCCACCGCTCCGTGAATTCAGTGACGGGGAGACTGGAATAAACTGGGGAGTGGCAGGGGCCCACTCACGTGATGGTCCTGGAAGGAAGGACAGGGTCTTGTCCAATTGCGGGGAATGGGTTCTCTTTAAGAAAGAGGGTCCTTTGGGGTGCCTGGGTGGCTCAGTGGGTTAAGGCCTCTGCCCTCAGCTCAGGTCATGATCCCGGGATCATGGGATTGAGCCCCACATCATCGGGCTCTCTGCTCAGCGGGAAGCCTGCCTCCCCGCCCCCCCGCCCGCCTGCCTCTCTGCCTACTTGTGATCTCTGTCAAATAAATAAGGAAAATCTTTTTTAAAAAAAGAAAGAATGAATGAATGAATGAATGAGGGTTCCTCGGACGCAGACAACAAATGACAACTCTAGGTAACTACCCCTTCTTGGTTTTGTTCCTTGACTTCTCCCCTCCTCCCATACCTTGCTTACCTCTGCTTCAGGGTCCTGGGCTAGACTCACCTCCCTTCCTCCACTTTCCCAAAGCCGATGAGACCTTCAGGGCTGAATCCACAGGGATGGCTCAGAAAGCACTTTATAAACTCTTGGGGGCAGTTGGAACATCGAAATGGTCTGATGAAGGAGGCAGATCATTTGTTGAATTGAAATGAGTTGGTTCTACTCTAGCTACTTCTTTTCTTTCTTTCTTTTTTTTTTTAAGATTTTATTTATTTATTTGACAGAAAGAGATCACAAGTAGTCAGAGAGGCAGAGAGAGGGGGGCGGGGGAGAAGCAGGCTCCCTGCTGAGTGGAGAGCCTGATGCGGGGCTCGATCCCAGGACCCGGGGACCATGACCGGAGCTGAAGGCAAAGGCTCACCCCTTTGAGTCACCCTGGCACCCTTAGCTACTTATTTTCATCACTCTTACGGGACTCCAGGCTGGTCAAGGCATTTCAGTGAAAGGATCAGACAGACAAATGAGTCAGTATAAAGGGGAGGGAGGAGACTAGAAGAAGCTGAGGACACCTCGTAGAAACAAAGAACAGCTGAGCCTCAGGGGAATCTAGAAGCCATCAGGTGACTGATACAGGAGGAGACTCAGTCCTTCTAGTGCTTGGGAGAGAGACATGGTCTGCAGACCAGGGATCTGTCTGTCTGCGTGGCTCTCCCGCTTTCTTCAGCAGGCTGTTACTGTCTGATGACTCATCACTGCGTTCTGTGGGAAGGATGACTGCCCCAGTCTGGTATCATCACCTTTTTAGAATATATTCTCTGGGTCTCTTTGTTCAGGTTTCTGAAAAACAGAGACTATAGTTGGTCACTGACTAGCAAGTGCATTGGCTCTCCTCGGGCATTCCGCATCTGTCCAGTAATCTGTTCATTAGCTCATGTACGGTTGCCTAGGCCGTTGGTGGGAGCAGGTCTCCAAGGACGGGCTTTGGTCTGGGCAAGAACCCCAAAACATGCCTCTTGTGGGTACATACAGCAGCTGTTCCACAGGCTAATCCGCTAAAGGGGAGAGAAGTTCAGTGATGCATGTGAGGCTTCCCAGCTAGGGAGAGGTCAAGGACGGCCTGAAACCCAGGTGTCTTCCCCAGGTGCTAATTTTCACCCCTCTAAGGAAAAGGGGCTGCCCAAGCCCCAAGCATGGATTCATTCTCTGAAGGAGCAAGGCTGTGGGAAAGGAGTCTAGGAAAGAGGCTGGACTTTGGTCAAACCACTGAATGTGGGTGCCCACATGGAGAGGCGTGGAGTAAGACCCTCAGATTTGACTAGAATGGCCGTGGTGACCTTCAGGGAAGCAGGTTTGGGGATATTATAAGCCGATGCTAGAATTAGGGAAGAGGTGAAGAAAGGATGGACATAAACAGAGTAAAAGGGAGGAATGGATGATCAGAAATAACAAATGTGGAATCTTGGTCCCATGCTCTAGCAGCACGGACTGTGCCGTCTGCTCCCACCAAGTTACAAGAAATTCTGGAATAGCGCCCGGCCCAGCGGCTAGGTTAACACGAGTGGAAGGACTTGCTACTTAGATAAACGTTGAGTTTCCAGATGCTAGTATACTTCAGAGAAGCTTGGACGTGTGTGCTCAGTAGGATCTGGGTTGGAAAGGTTCACTCAACAGAATAAAGTTCCAGAAGACAGCTCTGTTGAGGGATTATTGTTAATACAGGCAAGGCCTTTTTCCAAATTATAGGGAAATACCTTATTTCTTGTTGTATTATATGCATTTTGCTCTCCGGAACTCTTCATCAATTAAGAAGGGTCTTGGGGTGCCCAGGTGGCTCCGTCGGTTAAGCGTCTGCCTTCAGCTCAGGTCATGATCTCAGGGTCCTGGGATCGAGTCCCGTGTCAGGCTCCCTGTTCAGCAGGGAGTTTGCTTCCCCTCTGCCTGCTGCTCCCCTTGCTTGTGCTCTTGCTCTCTTACTCTGGCAAATAACACACAAATATATAATCTTAAAAAAAAAAAAAAGGAGTGTTGTTAACTGCTCATAATAGAACATCTAACTAAAAGCAGTTTAAGTAATACAATCTGTCTCAGCAAAAAGGCTAGAAGTAGGCATTTCCAGGGATGGCTCAACTATCAGCCTTATTATCCAGGATCCAGACTCTAAGAAAGAAAGAAAGGTGCTTTCTTTCCAGGTGCTCCAGACCCCAAGGACACGCCCGCCCTTCCTTCCTTCCTTCCTTCCTTCCTTCCTTCCTTCCTTCCTTCCTCCCTCTCTTTCTTTCTTTCTTCCTTCTTTCCTTCTTTTCTTTATTTCTCTCCTTCTTTCTTTCTTTCCTTTTCTTTCTGTATTTCTTTCTTTCCCCCTTTCTTTCTTTTCTTTTTCTTCTCCTTCCTTCATTCCTTTCTTTCTTTTTTCTTGAGATTTTATTTATTTATTTAAGAGAGAAAAAGAACACATGAGAGAGAACACAGGGCAGGGGTGGGTAGGGACAGAAGGAAAGGGAGAAGGCAGACTCCTCCCTGAGCAGGGAGCCCAGTGCTGGGCTTCATCCCAGTACGCTGGGATCATGACCTGAGTCGAACGCAGACATTTAACCAATTGAACCACCCAGGTGCCCCCAAATTATATTTTTCATTTCACCTGATTTTTCATTCCTAAACTGTTACCTCATGTTTTCAAGATGACTCTGGAAGAAAGGGAAAGAGTGGCACCCACGAGCCCCCTTCTTGCCCTTGTCCCTTTTTATCAGGAAACAAATTATCTTTTTCAGATGTACCCCTGCAGCTTAGCTGCAAGGGAAGCTAGAAATGTAAATATCCAACAGAATGGAATGTGATCGATATCTTTGACATGTAGGACACCTGGGTGGTTCAGTTGGTTAAGTGTCTGCCTTCTGCTCAGGTCATGATCTCAGGGTCCTGGGATCGAGCCCGCATCAGGCTCCCTGCTCAGCGGGATCCTGCTTCTCCCTCTGCCTCTCTGCTGCTCCCCCTGCTTGTGCTCTCTCTAATAAATAACTAAAATCTTAAAAAAAAAAAAAAGTAAAAAAATATCCTTGACATGCTTAGTTCAGTCATGATCATCCCTGAGGAAATGCAGGGTTGGATCTATTCCACCTGAGTAAAATCTGTGTTCCATCAACAAGGAGGAAAGAGTGAAGTACACTAAGTATCTTTACAAGTACTAGGGATTCCATTTTAATTGTAAGTCTCCTTGCTGTGAAGAGGAATAACAGCTCAAGGCTTTGTGTCAGGGGTGTGGCATGTGCCTAGATCAAAACGACTCCAATATTTGGAATAAGATACATTTCAGCAGAAATTACCAGGGAACACATCAGAACTCCTACTTGCCACTTAAGTAGCTTGGGTTTGCAATACAGTGCTCTTTAGTGAAGGAGTCATTTTATCTTATTTTATTTTTTCTAAAGATTTATTTATTGATTTTTAGAGAGAGGGTGTGCAGGGTTGGGGGAGAGGGGCAGAGGGAGAGGGAGAGAATCTCTAGCAAACCCACTGAGTACGGAGACTGTCACAGTGCGATCCCATGATCCCGAGATCACGTCCTGAGCTGAAACCAGTAGTCCAACGCCCAACCAGCCGAGCTACCCAGTTGTCCCAGTGAAGGAGTAATTTATTTTTTAAATGACATTTCTCATGCTTGGTTTATATAAAGGAGCTCCATCTGTTACAAATTACTTGTATTTTGTAATTTCTTGTGTAATTACTTGGAGAACATGTCACAATGTCACCACCATTGGTTTCTTTAAGAATGAGCGTTACCCATATCTGGGAACACCAATTACTTGATAATTCTCCTGGTTGTGGGATATTTGTACCAGGCTTGATTTCTTCTCATTTTAATTAATTAATTAATTAATTTAAATTTATTTATTTTAGAGAGGGAGCATGCACACACATGCACACGAGTAGGGGGGAAGGGGTAGAGGGAGAGAATCTTCAGGCAGATTCCCTGCTGAGTCTGGAGCCTGATGCAGGGCTCCATCCCAGGTCCCATGAGATTATGACCTGAATCGAAACCAAGAGGCCAGTGCTTAACAGATGGGGCCACCTAGGCACCCCTCTTCTCATTTTAGAATTCATATTCTCTACTAGGATTAAAAGGAGGGCATGCACTGCATCGAGCACTGGGTGTGGGGTGTGAACAGTGAATTCTGGAACACTGAAAAGAAGTTTAAAAAATAAATAAAAATTTAAAAGAAAATTAGAAAATATAGGATTAAAAGAAAATAAAAATAAAAATAGACAAATTCATATTCACTACATAGCAAGGTATGTGTAATTGAGAGATTCATTTATTCTGGGTTTAATAAAAGGTTATCTGATTTATTGACATTAAAAGGAAAAGAGAATTAACTTAGAAGCCATGTTCAAGTAACTGAATACTATTCAAAATCTAGCAGTTGTCCAAACAGATGCTCACAGGGGCTGGAGACCTGGTGGGGGTCTTTGCAAGCTGGTGGGCTTGTGACATGTCCAATGACAGTGTCTTGAAGGGACTCCGGCTGAGGGTAGTCAGATCTGCTTTTTCTTTCCTTTTTTTTTTTTTTCCCCTTTATTTTTTCTTTCTTTTTTTTTTTTTTAAATTTTCTGGGTTGTTGTTTTTTATTTTTTTTCCAAGAAAAAAACACAAATCTAGAATTTGGGAGGAAATCCCAACTTTATGAATATTGGCAATGAAGCCTCAAAATTTTGAAACACTGAGGGCCAAAACAAACCAGATTTATGGTCCTGATTGAGTGGGAGGGCTGCCACTTTGAACCTTGTTATTATAAGCCTCTCACTTGAGAGATGAGATCATGGAATTCCAGTGCAGAAAGACAGTTCCTGGGGCCCCTCTCTAGGCCAAGCAGGTGCTCCCCCTCACGGAGTGGTAAGTGGCTTGCCCCAGTGAGCAGAAGGTCACTGTGGATGCAGACTTCCTCCTCAGGACTGGAGAATTGTTTCCCCCCCCTTCTGGGAAGCTGGTCCCCTGACCGCTCTCAGCCATCAGTCTTTGGAAACTGGGTCTCTCTCAGGAAAGCTGCCTCATCCAAAGACCCAGCCCTGTCCCAGGGCAGCTGGCGTCCGGCGAGCCCTCTCGTCCTGATAGACCAGCTCAGCTCTGAGCTCCCCGCAGGGCTGCCTGAGGTCTTCACTGAGACTGTGCTGTGGCGAAACTTCTCCGTCTGCCCCATCCGGCCCCTCCCTTCCCAGGTGCTCCAGACCCCAAGGACACGTCCTTCAGGCTCATCTCAACTCAGCCCCTGCCTTCCCTGACACTTGGCTCCGCTCTCTCTCTCCTTTCTGTGTCTGAGGTCGCTGTATTCTAATGAGCCAGGCCAACCTAAGATAGTAGCAATCCTTTTTTTTTTTTTTAAGATTTTATTTATTTACTTATTTTAAAGTGAGAAAGACAGCTGGGGTGGGGAGGCGCAGGTAGGAGCAGAGAGGCAAGGACAAGCAGACTCCGCGCTGAGTGCGGAAGCCAACGCCGGACTCTACCCCACGACCCTGAGATCATGACCTGAGCCAAAATCAAGAGTTGGAGGCTCAACTGACTAAGCCACCCAGGCACCCTAATAGTAACAACCTTGGTTGGAGAGATTGTCCTCATCAAATCAAAGATTTTCTTCAAGAGATGTAATTTAAAAGAGCTGCCCTGAAGATACACATTTATTGAAAATACATACCTAGGGGCACCTGGCTGGTTGAGTCGGTAAACCATGCAATTCTTGATCTCAGGGTTGTGAGTTCAAGTCCCACATTGGGCATAGAGCTTACTTAAAAAAAAAAAATACACACCTAATCAAAAACTGTGTGTAAGAACAGCAGAGGAACTTTCTGCAATGCCTGTTCAACACATGAACTGCCTCTTCCATCAAGTATCAAACCTGAGGGACCTTGCAACCTTTGTGAGAAGTATCTTGTGAAACATTTTCCACCAGCCCATCAGAAGACCCCCGTCTTCTGGCCAAGACCCAGACCAAAATGTGTTTACCTGGGTTAGCTGTCGGGATCCCATAGAACCCCATCCCTAGAATCAACTCAAGAGTTGATCTGAGCTATCTATCTATCTTCTTTCTTTCTATCTATCTATTTATCTATCTATCATCTATCTACTATCTATCTATCTATCTAGGACCTATAATTTATTGTTTTTTAGGGGAGGAGGGGCACAGGCAGAGGGAGAGGAAGAGAGAGGGTCTTAAGCATGCTCCCAGCCCAGTGTGGAGCCTGACAGGGGGCTCGATCTCACGACCCTGTGGTCATGACCTGAGCCGAAATCAAGAGTTGGATGCTTAGCGGACTAAGCCCCCATGAGCTATTTAAATAAAGCAGGTTCAGAAAGAAAAAAAAAAAAGTGGTTGGGGATGCTTGAAGTTTTGTTTGTTTTCTCTAATGATTGTAGAAATAAAAGTGACTCAGTTAAGCCTTTCTTTTCTAAATCTGTGCGACCCCACATTGAAAGGTTTATCTTATAGCACATATTTGGAAAGGCCATTCATTTCTATGAATAGTGGTAATAATACTGGAGCGGGTATAATAGGAGAGACGATCCAAACAGATAAGAATAAAAAGGGAAATGATTATCTCCCTCTATTACATTTGCTGATGCCAGTGGGAAAGATGTGAACTGAGATCCGAATGACAGATGTTACACATTCTCCCAGGTCCTGCTAGACATGAACATTGTTTCCTCCCCACCCCCACTCACTACTTCTTCTTTGGAATATTTCGACCAAACTGTCAACCCACACTCGGCGGGAAAAAAATTAAAGATTAGTACAAATTCTGAATGTAGTTACTGTTGTAACAGATTATCAATTCAGGACCAGAATTTTCTCCTCTTGGCCTACACGTGTTTTCATGATGAGAACAAGAAGAGGAATAGGTTTCTTAGAAGGGATGATACTCAAGAATCTGGTAACAAGCCCTTTAGGCAAAAGGAGGGAAATGCATTTAGCAAGGGAAGGAAAGGAATGGCATATACTATTTTGATTATGTTATATGTGTAGCTTGTTTGATTCCAATTAAGACCTAAGAAGGGGTTCCTGGCTGGCTCCGTTGGGAAAGTGTGTGACTGTTGATTTCGAGGTTGTGAATTTGAGGCCCAAGTTAGGTAGAGAGATTACGTAAAAAAATTTTGTTAGAAAGGGTAAAAGGGAAAGAGCATTTTAAAAAAAGATTTTATTTATTTATTAGAAAGACAGAGCACAGCGGAGGGGGGCAGCAGGCAGAGGGAGAGGGAGAAACAGCCTTGCAGAGCAGGGAGCCCGATGTGGGGTTCAGTCCCAGGACTCCGGGATCACGACCTGAGCAGAAGGCAGACGCTCAACGACTGAGCCGCCCAGGCGCCTCGGGAAAGAGGATTCTGTAATTCTTATAATTGACAAATCACTATGTTGTACACCTGTCACTGATATTACATGCCGGCTCTATTTAAGGAAAACAAAAAGTAATAGGGGAAAAATCGAATCAGTCTGAAAGACACAATAAACAATACACAACTCCTGAGATACTCTGTATTTTCATTACTTCCTATAAAGTGGGGTATAGCAGAAGAATGATGGCCTCCAAAGATGCCCGTGTTCTAACCCTTAGAGTGTGTGACTACCTTACATTACACACTAAGGAGGAATTAAGATTGCAGATGGAATTAAGTTTGCTAATTAACCGACTCTGACATGGGCAGATTATCCTGGGTTATCAGGCAGGCGCAACAGAATCCCGAGTCCTTCATGGTGGAAGCCGGAGGTAGAGCAGAGTCTGTGTCTGAGGGGTGTAGCGCGAGAAGGGCTTCAGCGGCCACTGCTGGCTTTGAACTGGAAGTAGCTCCACGGGCCAAGGAGTGGGGATGGCCTCCGGAAGCTAGAAAAGGAGAGAAAACAAATGCTCCTTGCCACCTTCCAGAAAGGAATGCAGCCCTGCCAACACCCTGATTTTAGCCCAGGGAGATGCCCATTTCAGACTTCTGACTTCCAGAAGTGTAAGACAGGTAATTTGTGTCATTTCACTAAACGGGAGATCATGTGTTATAGTAGCAATGGGGAACGAAGGCAGCAGGTCAGTCAAGGAGAAAACGGAGTTCACTTGGGAGATAACCTCTTTCTTAAAGTGGTATTTATCAGATAATCAATATGAACATACTGTTCTATGCTCGCATATTTCCTCCCATGTGACCCACTTCAGCAAAGCACCTGCCAGTCCTGTTTCCAACATTTTCTTGGATTAGAGCCAGTGTTTACTACAGGATACATTTTTTTTCTTCTCCTTCCTTCCTTCCTCCCTCTCTCCCTTTCTTCCCTCCTTCCTTCCTTTCTCTCTCTCTCTCTCTCTCTTTTTTTTCTCTGTCTTTCTTCCTTTCTTAACAGGAGGGATTATTTTGTCCTTTCCTAGCTCGTTGCTTAAAACGACTTGCATGGCGCCTGGATGGCTCAGTTGGTTGGGTGGCTGCCTTCTGCTCAGGTCATGGTCTCAGGGTCCTGGGATCAGCCCTGTGTGGGACTCCCTGCTCAGCGGGGAGCCTGCTTCTTCCTCTGCCCCTCCTGCCCCGCTCGTGCTCTCTCTCTCTAAAATAAAATAAAATAAAATAATAAAATAAATAAATTGACTTGCAGTAATATCCAAGCTCTTTATTTCCAATCGGAAATCACCGCAGAGTGGAAAATGGCGGGGAAACTGCATATTTTCTATTTCCATCAGCTGGCCAGAGACATAGCAACAGGAGTCGTAGGTAAACACATGAGGGAAGATGCGGGGTAGCCTCACTGGGCAGTGGTGTCCAGTCACCAGTTTGTAAGTTAGGCTTGGCCAGTCGGAGGAACTAACTGCAGGAACGGGGACGCCAAGGCCCCGGAATGTGGCTTCTTACATACCACAAGTTTTGAAACGATAAAAGCAACGCTTGTTTTAGAGGGAAAATAATTCACGTAAACCCTCAGAGGAGGGATTAATGCAGCTATTGAGAAGCACCTGTGGGCGGCCGAGGCCGACGTGGGATCAGGCGGCGTGTGTGGACCGCGTGAGAAGGCGCCCCCGCCCCAGCCCCGACCCCTCAAGCAGAGCCTGCGCCCCCTCCAGCACCGCCTGGTCCCTGCCCCCAGAGCCCTCTGACCCCGATTCTCCCGCACTCCCAGGCTTTAAAAGAAGCACTCAGAAATCCCAACAATGCATTTCCCCCCACCTCCTTTTCGAAAAGGAGAGAAGAAACGCTTCTGAGGACAGAGGACACTTTTCAGTGACCCTTTGCTAACTAACTAAGGAATCCCATGAATTCAACCAACGGTTCCTCAACCAGGAAAACGGACGCAAACAGTGGGGAAAGGGAATCTGTTCCGACCCCTAGTGCTCAGCCGTGGTGGGTGGGGTGGTGGGACTTGCTCCAGCGGGTGGGGCCTCCCCTCCCAATCCCCTGTTGAAGTCCCAACCTCCAGCACCTCGAGTGGGGCTGCATTTGCAGATGGGGCCTTTGAGGGTCAGTTATGTTAAAATGGGGTCCTTCTCTTGAGCCGGAATCCAATAGGACTGCTGTCCCTTATGAGAAGAGGAGATTGGGACAGAGAGCGAGACACCAAGGACCCTTGTGCAGAGAGGGAGGAGCATGGGAGGATGCCGGGAGGGGTCAGCCAGCTGCAAGCCAAGCACAGCACCTCAGAAGAAACCCGCCCTGATGACACCTTGGTGTTGAACTTCTAGCCTCCAGAACAGCGAGCGAAGACATTTCTGTCGTTTAAGCCCGCCAGTCTGGGGTACTCTTTTATGCGGCCCCCCAAAAGCCAAGCTGTTACACTTCTTCCGAGATCCACTGTTCTGACCTAATAGCAGCCCATGCCAAAACTCTGGGGTCTGGGGGGCGGGGGGCGCCTGGGTGGCTCATCGGTTTAGCACCTGCCTTGGACACAGGTCGTGATGCCAGGGCTGTGGGATGGAGCCCTGCTTCAGGCTCCCTGCTCTGTGGGGAGTCTGCCTCTCCTTTCCCTTCTGTTCCCCCCACCCTGCTCGTTCTCACTCTATCTCAAATAAATAACTAATCTTAAAAAACCAAAAACTCTGGGGTTCCAGTGTGGAGGGCTGATCCTGCCATTACCACAGGCTCAGCACTTCCCTTCCAGCCCTGCACCCCCCCGCCCCCATTCCCATTTCCATTCCTGCTCTCCCTGTTTGCCTCTCTCCTCACTGTGCACCTCCAGAGCCCAGGAGAAGCCAGGCTTCTGTCTTTGCACGGCTCCTTGCCTTCAACCATGGGACATTACACCGCCCAGAGCAGACAGTTTTAAATGCCTGCTAAATCCGGACACGTCCCTCATCAGTGCACGTTCCTTACCTTCCAAAAAAAAGTGGGAAAGACACTGTCCCAGGCCCACGAAAGCTGGGGGAGTGGGACGGTGCAGGCAACAGACCCTCTGGGAAGGAGGACGCTGGTCCAGAAAAGAGACAAGACCTTCCTACAGAGATGCCTGTGAACACCTCCAAACTTGACTGGTCTTCCGCCTCAAGAACAATGTGATACGTGTCATAGGTACGGGCAGTGTGCATCTGTGCTGAGAGATGAGTGGCAGATTTGTCTGGGAGGCGGGGGAGCAAGAGCTAGGGAAATCATCCCAGGCCTCCCTCTGGGAGAATTACTCATTAACGCTCTGACCCGGGGCAAGTCCCTCAATCTCTTTATCTTTTACATGGAGGTTATAGAATGTATTTCAGAAAGTTGATGTGAACATGCAATGGAAAGTCGAATCAGAAGCTGCATGATGTAAAGCCTTGCACTTCGCAGGTGATGAGTGGCCAGGAGCAAGAAGAGGGTCCCTGACTTTGAACGGGGAGCAGGATTTCACCCAACAGAGAGACCTGGGACACAAGGAGGTGTTGGAGGCACGGATTGAGGAGAGAGGAAAAGCTGGCAGGGGGCGCCCTGGGCCATCTTGTGTAGATGGGGAGCAGGACAGGTTTAGGAGCCTTGGGGGAAATCAGAAAGGCAGGATGGGTCCTCAGTGCCAGGTGAAATCAGTGTTCTTTATCTCTGATTTCGTGGAGAGACTTTTCTAGAGTGAGTGACAGAGGGGTGGAAACTGAAAGTGGAGGGACTGGTGAGGAAGCTACTGCCGTTATTAAAAGGTGGGGGTGTGAGTTGGGGCTGGGGCAGGGCTGGGGCAGGGCTGGGGCAGAGGGGAGGGTTATAGAGCTGTTTCCCAGATGGGATCTACCCACAGTTACAGCTTGGGCATTTATTTGGTGAGGAGTAAAGGGTGAGGCAAGTTCAAGCTGCCTCCCATTTGTCTAGCCTGAGCACTGTTTCTCCAGGTGGGAAGGCCAGAAAGCGACCTGGGAAGCAAAGGAGGCTCTTGGGTGGGGGTGCCTGGCTGGCTCAGTCGGTAGAGTATGCGCCTCTTGATCTCGGAGTTATGAGTTTGAGCCCCACGTTGGATAGAGAGACATAAAATCTGAACTAAAAAAAAAAAGGTTATTAGAATTTGTTGGTGGTTGTTTCGGGAAGGTAGTGGAGCAGATACAATGAGATTAGGGACGTGTTAATTTCATGAAGCTTTTTGGGTATCTGGGGAGAGATGTGTAGCAAGCTTGTCAAACCTGAGTCTAGCTTTCTGTGGGTGAGTCAGGGATCTGTAGGTGTTTCTAACGTTGCCAAGTGCTGGTCTAAGTTCTTTACTGTATGGAGTCATCCCACCCTCATAACACCCCACGAGATGGACAATATTGTGAGCCTCATTTTACTGATGAGGGCTGTGATGGACTGAATTGTGCTACCCTCCCCCGATTCATAAGTTGAAGCTCTTGGCCCCCAAGGCACCTATATTTGGAGATAGGGCATTTAGGAGGTAATTAGGATTAAATGAGGTCATAAGGGCTTGTGGGGCTGGGGGCGACAGCCAATAGGGCTAGTGTCCTTATGAGAAAAGGAAGAGACACCAGAGTTCTCTCTCAGCATGTGCACAGAGGAAAGGCCAGGTGAGGTCACAGCAAGGGGACAACTGCCTGTAAGCCAGGAAGAGAGTTCCTTGATGGCACCTTGATCTTGAACTTCTAGTCTCCAGTACTGTTAAGAAAACTAATTTCTTTATTCTAAATTAAAGCAAATGTTTAATGCACCCAGTGTGTAGTGTCTTGTCAGAGGAACCTGAGATAATACGAGGACAATTAAGCGCAGAGACGTTAATGAAACTTCCTCAAAGTCGCACAGCTGGGAAGGAACAGAGGCAAGATCTGACTTAGGGCAGAGTCCTGCTTTTAACCATGAGCCACTCTGCCTTTCACTAATGCTTCTCTAGAAAACATGTGTGTGCGCGTGTGCATGTGTGTGTATGTGCATCTGTGTGTGCGCACGTGTGTCTGAATGTATGTGCGTGTGTGTCCTTGCGCACACGTGTCTCTGGTGTCTGTGCGCGCACGTGCGTGTGTCTGTGTGCGTGTGTGTACGCGTGTTTGTGTGCACCTGTGTGCGTGTGCGTGCATGTGTAGGTCTGTGTGTGTCTGTGTGTGCGTCTCTGTGTCTGTGTGTGGAGGGGCGGTATCCCCCTGAAGTCAGAAAGGAAACGGCCTACCCCCTTCTCCCCAAAAGAGATGTTGATCCCCGTGGCTCCCCTGCCCCGGGGTGCTTCCCGAGAAGAGCTGCTTCTCTTAAGTCTAGCGGCTGTTTCGCTGCGGCAGCGTGGCTACCTTCCAACCTCTTCCCTGTCCTTCCGTCCGGCCGGGGGAGGACCGCTCTGGCCTAGAATCGAGAATCAAGGGATGGGGGGAGGCAGATGGAGCGGGGAGCTCTGGCCTGTTCCGGCCAGGTGCCGGGGGAGTGGGAAGGAGGGAGCCCGGCCAGGCCCTCGCGCTGCCTGGGCATGGAGCCAACGCAGAGGAGCCGGGTCGGCCCAGGGGCGGATGCGGGCCGTGGCCATGGCCGTGGCGGAGCCCTCCCGGCGGCTGCAGGTGGCAGCCACGCTCGCGGTGAGCACAGCTTAGCGCACGGTCGTGGCACACCTGAGCCGAACAGAGCACGTGCATCAACTCTACTCTAATGTAAGGGGGGGGGTGGGCGTGGGGCTGTTGTTCTTTCTGGTGTCCGTGAATTAATAATGGCGCGAGGGTGGGCGGAGGCAGAAAACATCAAACTGGTTTTCTTTTGGAGACCCATGGATGCCTTCCTGGTCATTGCTTTGATTTCCAGCTCTTTCCCCATAAAACACATTTTGAGGGATAATTTTTTTTTTTTTTTTTTTTTTTTTTTTGGTGGTTGTTTGTTTGTCCCTTTGCCTTGAAGTTTCTGAAATATTCCGCAGCGCTGTCCTTGCCAATTCTGCAGAAGTGTTGCTGTTGCTTGGAGCCTGTTCACAGCCAAGTGGGAGAGTTTCTCCACAAACTGCCATTTCAGGGAAAACACTGAAAATAAAATGCCATCAAGCACATTACACAGAGGAGGGAGCGCTGAGTTCCCTGACTGTGAGCCGCAGGTGGGCTGTGGCCACTCCAGCCTCCTTGACCTTGAGTTTCTTCACATTGGCTGCAGTAGGAGTCCGCCCTCCCGTGGAGGCTTCCCGGGTCTTCTCTCCACGGTTGAAGGAGGCTCGTCAACGCTGGGAAAACGTCCTGGCTCCCTGTGCCTTTCCTGGGCCCTCTTTCTTCCTGCTCCCACCTGTCCTCAGGTAAGAAAGCCCTGGTTCGGGCGCCTGGGTGGCTCAGTGGGTTAAAGCCTCTGCCTTCGGATCGGGTCATGATCTCTGGGTCCTGGGATCCAGCCCCGCATTGCATTGCGGTCTCTGCTCAGCTGGGAGCCTGCTTTCCCCTCTCTCTCTGCCTACTTGTGATCTGTCTGTCAAATAAAGAAATAAAAATCTTAAAAAAAAAAAAAAAGAGAGAGAGAGAGAAAAGAAAGCCCTGGTTCAATGAATCCTTTTACTAGGAAGATATTTTCTTTTTTAAAAAGACTATTTATTTATTATTGAGAGAGAGAGAGAGCGCGAATGGGCAGGGAGAGGAGCAGAGGGAGAGGGACAACCGGATTCCATGCTGAGAGACAGCAAAGCCCAATGTGGGGGTCAGTGGACTTGAGCCAAAATCGAAAGTCCAATGCCTAACCAACTGAGCCACCCGGGTGCCCCGGGCAGTTGTTTTCAATGTTGTTCCTCTCTGGTGGCTGTCACGTTCGAAAAAGGCTGATGTGCTTCCCCAATGTTACGTGAAGATGAGTTACTTGAGGATTTTGTTAAGACGTAGATCCGGATTCGGTGTGTCTGCGATGGGGGCCGGGACCCAGCCCTCTGACCCCCGCGGAGAATGCTGCTGCTGGTTTAAGGAGCTCTCTTGGAGTCGTCAGGTGTAGAGAAACACTGAAGGGTTGAATGGTTGTAGGGGACACTACTGGTATGTGTTTTAGTCAAGGTTCTCTAGAAAAAGAAAGCAATAGGAGATCTTCACATATTCGGAGACCGAGAAAGAGAGAGAAACATGTATGGGGAGGTGGTTTGTTACGTTATAGAAATTAGTTCATGTGATTACAGAGACGAATGAGTCACATGCTCTGTCACCTGCCAGCGGGAGGCTCAGGAGAGCCGGGAGAGCCAATGGTTTAAGTTTCCATCTGAAGGCCCACAGGCTCAGATCCAGGAAGAGCTGAATTTTCCGTTTGAGTCTGAAGGCAGGAAAAAACCAGTGTCCAACTTATACAGTCAGGCAAGAGGAAAGCCTCCATACAGAAGGGTCAGCCTTGGGGTTTGTTCAGGCTTTCACCTGATTAGATGAGGCCCACCCCTTTGAAGAAGAGCCGTGCTTTACTCAATCTCCTGATTCAAATATTCATCTCCGGCAAAACACCCTCATAGACACATTCAAAATAAGGTTTGTCCAAATATCTAGGCACTCTGTGCCCCAGTCAGATTGACTCATAAGGTGAAGCACTATAAGGTAGGAGGGGGTATCCTCCCTTGGGGGTCTTCATGGCTCCTGCGTGGTTTTTGCTTATCTTCTTGGAATTCTTTGGTCAGAAGATCCAGATGTGTCCCTTGTCAGCTGGTGTTTGTTGATGCACGGGATCGCCATGCTCTCAAGGGCAACTCCCTGCATAACACCTGGGCTTGACCCATGAATTCTGGCATAGAAACAACAGATGACCTTCACATTTATGTTGAACCCTTTAATACGGTTGTCCTGGGTGCCTGCTGTGTGAAAGGTCCAAACTGGGGGTCAAGGAGGACCAAGAATGAGACCCCCTAGTGGAAGAGGTTTGGGAAGGACAGACTATGTAATTTGTGAGCCCGAAGTAAAATGAAAATGCAGAGCTCCTTGTTCAAAAATTGGGATGGGAAAATATTAGGATTTTTAAGACAGCAATAGCAGAGCACTAAACCAAATGTGGAGCCCTTCTAAGTGCAGGACCCTGTGGGACTGCACAGGTCATACGTCCCTTGGGCTTGTCCTGGGTAAAGTTGGCTCAGGAGCCAGATAGGGTTAAGTGTCCTGATGGAAATTCTGGGGTATTGATTGGTGCCTCTTTTTGTTTTCCTTCCTTCTTTCCTTTCTTCTTTTCTTTTCATTTCCTCCCTCCCTCCTTCCTACCAGGTAATTTCAAAAGCCTTCTCACTTTCAATGAAATAGTGTGTTCATCGTCCATTATACTTATCATTCCAGACATTTATAAATTAAACCAGTTTGTATCACTTTTATGGCACTTGTAAATCCCATTAGAGTGGCTAGAGTTAGAGTCCTATCTACTAAGTCTGTGCTCTCTGGATGGGTGTGGGGGTATAGTAAGTCCGAAAGGTGGGGCTCCTGGAAACACTCAGGCCAGGTTTGGAAGGGGTTTGCCAGCTGTGCGTCAGAAAACCCAGCAAAGTTCTAGAGGAGTGGACCTCAGTAGAGAACCTCTCTAGCAATGGCTTCCTAAATTCAAAAGGCAGAGGTTTACCCTCTCTGGACCTATTATCAGAAACCTGGAGGGGGCTCCTGGGTGGCTCAGTTGTTGAGCATCTGCCTTTGGCTCAGGTTGTGGTCCCAGGGTCCTGGGATCGAGCCCCATATCAGGTTCTCTGCTCAGGAGGAAGCCTGCTTCTTCCTCTCCCACTCCTCCTGCTTGTGTTCTTTCTCTTGCTGTGTCTGTCTGTCAAATACATAAATAAAAACAAAACAAAACAAAACAACAACAAAAAACTTCAAATTCATTAGTTACCTGACTGGTTGGCTTGAAAATATCTCAGAAAGGTTAAACAAACAAACAAACAAAAGAGGCCAGTAAGATAGGACTAAATAGATTTTTTCCATTTTATTTTTTAAAAGATTTTATTTTATTTATTTGAGAGAAAGAGAGAGGATCTCAAGCAGACTCCCCGCTGAGCATGGTGCCCACCTGGGGCTCCATCCCAGGACCCTGAGATCATGACTTGAGCTGAAATCAAGAGTTGGATGCTTAACTGACTGAGCCACCTGGGTGCCCTAAACTTTTCCATTTCAGATTTTAGCCTTATCTGCTAATCTCTCTAACTGAGGAGTAGGGGGATTAAAGGGCTAAAGGGGTCTTGGCAAGAGACTGACAAATTTATCAACAGATGCTTTGGGAAACCAAATTCTCATCTCTCTCCTGGTGGGTTTCAAGTAAATGAGAACTCAGCCAGTAAGTGCTTCTGTAGCAAGTTTTTATTGAACACAGGGTTCAAGCTTCAGGAGAGTAAAGCATACCCTCCAGGAGCTTAAATTTGTTGGAGACAACACTACGCTACCGGTGCCCTCTTTCCCATGAGGGAAGCCCAGCTAGAGAGAGGTGTTCTTATGGGCTGCCTCCCATTCTTTCCTAAAGAGGGCCACCACAACTAAATGACAAAAAAGAAAATATTAACTCCTCGTAGCGGGAAGTTCAAGATGCTAACCTCTGTTCAGTCCATGAACCTTGATTGCTTTCTATGGGCCAGGCTCTGTTCTAGACACAAGGGGTACAACAGTGACCCAAACAGACCCTAACGGTGCCCCTAGGGAGCCCTGTTCAAATGGAAGGCCAGGTCAGGAACAGAGGTGACACAAGGCTGCTGGGAGTAAGGACGTGGGCTCATGTCTGTGCTGTAGCCTTACTAAGGAGGGCCACTTGGAACATTCCTGCCTTTGTATTTTGTGAAGCTTTCAGTCAACAGCAGGGAAAAAATGTTGACTTGTGGCTGGAGTTGAGGTCATGTACTAGAAACGTGATTTCTGCCCGTTATCTTATCCTAAACCCTTATTCTGCCTTTGACCACTCCATTTTTCCCCTTCATGCTAATGCTGTTTTCTTCAGATGTCAAGAGTGTCCTCCGGAGATGGGAAGCCAGAAGACTCTGCCAGATGGCATTTGTCTGTGTTTTAATCAAAATGCCCCTTCTCTCTGCCACAGTGGGAAGCAACCAGAAATGTGTGAAGTGAACAAGAAATGGCACAAAAACCTGCAGCAGCTTTTGAGGTCAAGAAATGTAGCCAAAGCAGGGCACCTGGGTGGCTCAGTGGGTTAAAGCCTCTGACTTCAGCTCAGGTCATGATCCCAGGGTCGAGCCCCACATGGGGCTCTTTGCTCTGCGGGGAGCCTGCTTTCTCCTCTCTCTCTCTGCCTGCCTCTCTGCCTACTTTTGATCTCTCTCTTTCTGTCAAATAAATAAATAAAATCTTAAAAAAAAAATGTAGCCAAAGGCGGAATGAGCTTAATTCTGTTCATCTCTGTGGCAGCATCATGACAGTGGGAAAGTCTGCTGTGGTCGGCCCTGAGCTGATTCGGAGAGCCCAAGCCCTGACGTGTTGATGTAGGTGGGGCTCGGGGAGAGAGTGGATGATGGGAAGAGCCCAAATGGTGGTTTCCTCTATACCCACCTCCCCTTTATGGACAGGGCTAAGCCTTTCTCATAACATCTCATTAAGGGTTGTCAACCACTTAATGAAATGTCATTATTCCCTTTTTAATTTCATTTCCTCCCTTCCTTGCTCCCTCTCTCCTTTCTCTGTGCCCACTCTGGGGCTTGAATTCATGATCCTGAGATCCAGATTTGCTCACTCCACCAACTGAGCCAGCCGGGCGCCGCTCACTATGCCATTTTAAAGATCAGGCCACTGTGACTCAGAGTCTTTAGTTAACTTGGTAAAACCCAAGAACTAACTTTTATGAGTGCATACGGTGTGCTGTGCGTGACCTCTTTTTAACCCCCTTAACGTCTTTACGGGTTAGGTGGTTACTCCTATTTTATAGCACGAGAAAGTGAGGCTTGTGAAAGATTAAGCATGGTGCTCAAGGCTTCAGAGCTGGAAAGTGGTGGAGCTTGGGTCCAAACCAGCCAGTCTAACTCCTGAGTGCTCTTAATCGCTTTTCAGATGTCTTAGGAGCAGCAGGAGCTATGCCCAAGGATACCAGAAGGCCATTCAGGATTCATCTGATGTTCACCTTGCAGCAATGGCACCTCCTTAACAGCAGGGCCAAGATGGCGGCAGCCCTGAGCAAGGCAACGAGAGCTCGAACTGGCCACTGACATAGGAGGCCTCAGCATGTGCCACCCCATGCATCTCCAGTGGAAAATGTTTGTTGATGTATTTTTAAAGATTTGTTATTTATTTTCGAGAGAGAGAGCATGAGCCGGGGGAGAGAGCAGAGGGGGAAGGACAGAATCTCAAGCAGACTCCTTGCTCAGCATGGAGCCGGACTCGGGGCTGGATCTCACGACTCTGAGATCATGACCTGAGCTGAAATCAAGAGTGGGACGCTTAACTGACTGAGCCACCTGGGCATCCTGGGAGATGTTTCTTTCATAAACATTGTTTAATATTACTATGTGCCGGGCACTCTTCTAAGCTCATGACTAATATGAACTCATTCACCCTCATACCAACCCTATATGGTGGGCACTACTGTCATATCAGTTATAAGGATGGGGAAACCGAGGCACCGAGGTGTAAAGTAACTTGCCCAGGGCACAGCTAGAAAATGATGGACTGTGAGTTGAGAGTTGGCAGCCCCGCTCCAGAGGACGGCCAAATGCACTTCTGAACATACTTGGGGTAAAACTTAAAAAAAAAAAAATATATATATATATATGTATATATATGAATGTATGTATATATTCTTCCAATATGATGACTTGTAACCACTTAAGAAATTGCTCTTTTCTCCTGAAATGAAAGCTTTGCCAAGGAATGATTGATTCTCCATTGAGAAGCTTGGGCAAGGTATTGGCTGAGATGAAGGTAGTTTTTTGAAATGGTGTCTTTTGGAAAATTTCACAAACTTCACTCGGAAAGCTTCCTGTAACACCCATCCTGGCACCTGGTGGACATACCACTCTTGATCTACTATCCTAACCATTTTTTCCAAAACGGATGCCTTAGAAGCTCTTTAGATCTTCCAAGATCTTACCTCTAATTATAGCTCCTCTCTATTTATTGATTAAATATTTTTGAGGGCCCCAAATATGCTGAGAACTGTGCTAGGCACTGGGAAACAGCAGAGAACAAGACAGATGAGATTCTGGATGGAGTGGAGTGCTGTGCTGGTGGCAGAGGACATATTTTATTGGCAATTTCAGCCCCAATACAGGGGGAAGTGGGAGCCCTGGGGGCAGGGTATGTGGTCTCTAACTTTGACTGGATACAGGAGGTTTCCAGTGTCTACAAGACCGCTGCACAGTTGGAATTCAGCAAATGTCTATTGCATGGACGCATTGTCTGCAAAACTAGGTTCTGAAGAATGGGTAGGAGCTAGTTACATGACGGGAAATTAGAGGGGCCGGGAGGGGGTTGCTATTCTGGACAAAAAGTGAGGAGCCCAACGGTGAGGGAGCAAAAATGAGATTTTTCTGTTTAGAAGGATGATTCTGTGGAGGGGAGACTAGATTTCAGGAGGGATGGGGTAGAAAGACACTGGAGGTCTTTGATGTGGTCTGGCAAGAGAAGTCCGGGGGAGGGCATGGATTTGGCAAGTAGGTGAGAACAGAGGGGAGAAGGGGGAGGGAGAAGTCAAGGATGATTTTTAGTTTTCCGATCAGGTTTATCCTCTAGGACACAGGCAATGGCTTTTGTTTTCAACCAGATAACCCCGGGAGCCCAGGCCCCCCCTCCCCCCCATTAAGGAATATTCACCCCAGGCTTTGTTCTTTCTTTCTTTTTTAAAAATTTATTTATTTGACAGACAGAGATTACAAGTAGGCGGGGGGGGGGAGGGGGAGGAGAGGAAGCAGGCTTCCCCAGAGCCCGATGAGGGGCTCGATCCCAAGACCCTGGGATCACGACCTGAGCTGAAAGCAGAGGCTTTAACCCACTGAGCCACCCTGGCGCCCCCCCCCGGCTTTGTTCTTAATGGTGAAGTCCAAGCTCTTAAAGGGAGGAGGGGGCACCGTCCCCATGTGGGGAAAGCTTCGTTAGTCTCCACCGTCACGTCCCGACTTCAGTGTCCCCCACAAGCTTGAGAAAGGTAAAGGGCAAGCATCATTTCCGGATTTTGCAGAAGGGACCAGGAGTTCTGTGTGGACCTTGCCCGTCCCGTATTCTGCCCAGTAGGTGAATGTAGGGCCCAAGCCCCGCGCTGTGATTTCAAGTTCACTCGCTGGGTAAGGTGAGTCACCTTGGGGGAGTCAGGGCTCCCCAGGATTCGGTTAAGGCCACCGTGCCCCACCTGGAGCCCGGCTGGCGCTAACATACCCTAGGATCCACAGGGAAGGATTACGTTATGGTTTTTCTGCCTCGCGTAAAAAAGTTCCGGACTCCCCCTGGAGCCAGGCACACGCCTCCCGAGCCAGACCACGTGTCGCAGGTACGCTTTTTGGCTCTTCCCCTCCCCCGTTCCGTTCCCCTTCCCTCTCAGCCTTAGGTGGCAGGAAAATCCTTTACCTCCGACCAATCCCACTGATGCCGAGCCGCGCGCGCGCGCCAACTCGAGCTCCTTCTCTGTACGTCATTGGCCACCTCCACCTATGCAGAGTGACAGGCAGCTTCACCGACCTATAGCCGGAGGAGGCGGAGGCCGCTCGGCCCTCCCGAAGCTGCTTTGTTAGGGCTCCCTCGCCGTTCCCCAGCCCGCCGCGCCTCGGCTGCTTTCCACTGCTTTCCCCAGGCCTCGCCGCCGGCGCCTTGCGGGGTGGCAGCGCCGGGACGCGCGGCGCCCGCATCCTTCCAGCCGGGCGCCACGGGCCGGGATGCAGCGCGGGTACCCAGCGTGCTCCTGTTGTCACTCTCCTGCCCAACTCTGAACGCCCCGCTCCTGTATCCGCCGCCTCTGATTGGGCGCCTGGAGGCGGAGCGATTGTCAGGCGACCCAATCGGAGCTCGGTTTCCCACGGGCTCCCGTGGCTCCGCCCCCGAGGCCGCCGGCAGAGGCGCCCTGACAGCTCCCATTGGCAGAGGGCGAGCGGGCCGGAGAGCGGCCCGGCCGAGCAGCGCCGCCGCCGTCGGGCGCGCAGCTCTGCAGCGCCGCGAACGCCTCGGCGCCCGCAGCCCCAGGAGCCCGGCGTCCCCGCATTGTCCGCGGCCCCGTCGCGGAGATCCGGGACGAGCGTCGCGGGTGAGTACCGGGCTGGAGGGCGCGGGCCGGCTGTCCGAAGCCGCCCCGAGGGACCGCGGTGAGGATGCCCTGAGCCGCTCTGCCCGTGGCGGGCACGTCCTGACCCCCGTCTCCCGCACACTGGGGCTCCCGGCGGGTCCTAGCTCCCCCCGATAGGGCTTTACTCGTATTGTTTTCGTGTTCACACACTTGGAAGGTGAGGAGCTGGCGACGCGGGAGGCTGGAGGAGACATCCCTCGCGCGAGGGAGCTGTCGGGAGGGAGACGAGCTCGAGGCGCCCAGGTGCCCGGTGCCGAATGAAAGTGACAGTGTCCAGACGTTGGCATTCGGTCCACTCGGCAGCTGGAGGTCGGCGCTGACCTGCGGCGGCGGCGGCACTTTGTATGTGTCGGCTGATTTTTATCAACTTCGGGGAGGGCGTGCGTGTGCGCGCGCGCGCGTGTGTCTGTGTGTGTGTGTGTGTCCGTCCCTGACTTGGGCACCTCCAGGCCTGGGTTTTCGGCGACGTTGCCGGCGCTCACCTTGGCGATCCGCGCCGCCCTCAGGGCCGGACACCCGGGGCGGAGAGCCTGGGGACCGGCACCTAGGGCCGGGGACCCGCGGCTGACCGGGGAGGAGGCATTTAAAGCGGCCTTCTGCGCGCGCGCAGACAATGGTCCGGGTGCGGGCCCGGGGGGCTGTGCGTGGAGTCCCGGAGCCCGATCCTGATCCCGCCTCTCCTTCTCGCGGGCTCTGCTGCTCAGCTACTGCTGCGCGGCGCGGCTCACCGCCCGGTGGGGTACCCGCGTGGGGCCCGCTTTTGTTTACAGACCTCGCCATTGGGCTAGAGCCGCGAGCTGCGCTCCCCCGGCCGAGGCTGCAGCCGCGCGCCCCCTCCGAGCTGGGAGAAGTTGGTGCGTGCTGTCAGGTGACGCCCCCTCCCCTGGCCTCCGGGAGAGATGCTACAGGGAAAAGACGACTAGACGGCGCCTTCGCGCCCAGTCCCGCTGCGCGCGGCGCCCCCAGGCCCCGTGCACCCAGAGACGCCTTGTCCGGGCTAGGAGCTCTCCCAGATTGACGGCCGTCGGGGCGCTGACCGAGCCAAGCTCACCGCCCTCCTAGTAGCATCCTCTGGCCTTGCCTCCGGATCAGCCCAGGTTGATTCCGAGCCTGCCTTTTCCTGCGTGCTGGCAAGTCTTGAAGGACGCGCGCGAGCCCTTGGGGACGCGGGCCAATCCATGCCCGGTTTTCTGGTACCCACGCGGCCCCGCGGAGCAGCTGTGGGGCATACTTGAGTGCGGGCGGTAGCGATCGGCTTACCCATGCATGCTGACTCCCTGCACACTTTGAGCTGGAGAAGAGGTTGAGAGCCTGGGCGCTGAGATCTGACAAATTCGGGCTTCAGCATCTGCTTAGTGTTACTCACAAATTGAGTGATACGGGCCGAGCTACTTAGTATCCCTGCGTCTCAGTTTCCGAGTCTGTAAAGTGGGGATAATGTGTATTCCCCTTTGTTGGAGGGATGGGGTTGGGGGTTTTAACGACCATAAAAATAATCAGTTTAGCACACCGACTGCCACAAATGAAACGCTGGAATGTTGCTTCCCTTTAGAGGGAATCTTTTCCAGAGGATAGACCGCTGTCTTTCCCTTTTCTGCTGTTCTTTCCTGGCTTCTATTTTAGTTTAGAAAGCTGGAAGCACTGTTTTCAGCCTCAAGGATTGTTTTACTTGGCCTCAGGTTTAATTATAGTTATCTAATCGCTTTCAGCTCCTTTTTTATGTGTTTGAGTTTCCATTAGGTTTCAGTTGTTTCTTCTTCCCTCCTTCTTCCGGGGGCAATGCTGAGGCCCAGGCCTGGGTTTGGAGGAGGAAAACTTGTCTAGGTGGGACTCCATTGCCGGTGAAACAAGCGAACCAATGGCAGCCCAGCAAAGTGTTCAGCTCCCGGATGGAGGGAGGTTTGAACAAAGAGATACCTGGAGGCAGGGAGGGAACACTTCCTGGTAGAAATTTGAGACAGGTCTTGCGGCAGAAGTTTAGTAAATCTTTGGTTTCTAGAAAATGCTCTTTTGTACCCGGGCTGTAAAGAGCCCGGCCAGGGAGGTTGTCTTTGCCTGTAAACACCAAAGTTGCTAAGTAATTATCTTTGAATAGAGGAGAAGTAAACCCAAGGTGGAGGCTGTGGGCTAACCAGGGCAGGTAGAAGGGAGAATTGATTTCATCAAGTGTCTTCAAAATACCATCAATGTGTTTTGACTTGTTTTTCCTCTGCCCACCAGCTCAGCCTTGCGAATCTTTTTTAGGGCAGAGAGAAGCCAGTTTCATACAGGAAAAACAAAAGCAAGAAAAACTCCTCTACAACCCCAAATGAGAGAGTTGCAAAGAGACAATCTCAGGCTTTAGCTACAAAGTAAGATAGTATTGAGAGAAATGTTTCTAGTTTCAACACCCTTTTGCTGGTTGGGGCAAATCACTGAGCTAGGTCCGGTAACCTGTCCTTTGAACATGGACTTCTGGGGTCTTAGACGGCCCAGAAGAGCATACAGACCGACAGAAACCAGGTGAGGGACTTGTAGTCTGTCCAGGGGGTGCGGGAGCCCCCAGGGAATTCTCCCGATGCCATTCTGCTCCCTGGGCCTGCCTCAGTCACCCCAAGGAGGTGGACTCCCTCCGACAGAAAGAGCCAGTAACGTTATTGCTAGTTATCAATTAATATACGAGATAACTTATTTAATGTTCTCCCAGCGAGGATTCTGAGCCTTCTTGCTCCTGTTCTGGGAATTCTCTGGCCCCGAGGGATGCTGAAAGGCAGCTGTGCCCCCTGCTGCCGTCGGGGGATCAAATCAATTGGGGGCCTAGACTTAAAAGGGAGCACGTGGTTCGGAAATCTCATTAGCTGACAATTTAACTCCTCTCTAATGCTCATCTGAGGAGCTGGGACAAAGACTTCCTCTCCTTTCCCTCTGCAAGTTCTCCCTCCCAGCTTCCTTTTCCTCCCCTCCCCCCAGACCTGAAAGGAAGGGCCGCCCTGGTCCATTCTCCTCCCTGCCAAAATTTGCCAAAATTCCTGCAGTTTCGGGGCGGACTCCTGAACCCCAGGGTTTTATCAGCCCCTGGCCAGAAATCCCTTCCCCAGAGCGTTGTTGAGGGCCTTCTGGGTGTGCAGGTTGGCAGTTGGTTCTTTCCTCTCCACAAGGAGCTTGTGGTCTGCTGGAGAAACGTTTTGTGGGACTGGGCTTTCGTGGACACGAGGAAGGCAGGTGAGAATATAGAGATCGCGTTGAAACTTCCGCTAGAAGTCAGGGATGGCAGGATGTTCTGTCTGAGCGCGCAGGAGGGGCGAAGGTGGGAAAGGGAATTCGGTTCCTGTGGGCAATGTCCAGATTCCTGAACAGCGCAGGTAGAGAAAGATCCTTATTTCCACCGTCTCCAGCCATTGGACTCTTGTGTCGAAAACATTGTCTCAGGGGGGCCGTGTGTGTTCCTGTTTGTGCCTCCCCGACGTGTGTGTCTAGATACATACACATTTTCCTTTCTAAATTAAGCAGATGGGTAGAGTGTGTGTTTCTGAGTATGTCTGTCTTGTTGTTTATATTTTTCTCAGTACAGGACCAGGAAGAACAGGCCTCAGCAAAATTGTTCAGTTTTTTACAATTCCAGACTTCAGGTCATTTCATCCCTAAGTGTTCAGTTTTCTATAGGTAATCACTCCTGTGTTTCACAAAGAAAGTTCTCATCATGGTAGGTCAAATCACTTATTTAAAATTTTTTTTTTTTTTTTTTTTGTGAAAGATTGAATAAAGGAGGCACTGAAAGAGTGTTTTGAAAATAAAATAACACTCCAGTATAAAAGGTACGGGATATTAATAGGTAGGTGGGTTTTTTCCTTCTAGCCCCTTCCCCACGCCTGTCCCTTCCTTCCCAGCCCTTCCAGCATAAGACTTTCGCTGTTCCTGAAGTCTCCAGGGACCTCGTTAAGAAATTCATAAAGGTCTAGACTGTGGTTACAGAAAGATTCCTCCTGTGCTTGTGTGAGATTCTTCTAGAAGACCTTGGAGGCTCTTTTGCCTGCTGGGGAGGCTCCTTCCTGGTGGGCCGAGGCTGAGCCCAGAGGCTCGCATTCCCCTGCAAGTGGGGTCTCAGTTCATTGAAACGGTAGCAGAAGTGAGTGGAGGGGTGCCCCACACTGTCATGATACAGGACGCGGACAATTGTTGCCTCCAAAGCGTGTGGAACAGAGTGATGATGCCGGGAGGAAGGTTCTTTTCAGCTGAGTGCATGGAGCGTTACAGAATGGGCCAAGGTCCTTTGAGTTCTGGTGCTGTCACAGAGTTCCTTTCCCTAGAAGGTCACTTGGATGCTCCTGGAATCTTGCAGCCCTCCAGCAAAACCCAAGTATGATATGAAAGGCACTGTATGCTTTTCTGCCCAGCGCCACTATGGATTTACGAACGAGGAGGGTTTTAACAAAAGCCACCTGTATTATTTAACCTCAGTATCTGACCTCACAGAACGTGATTTTATTAAAGACCAACAGATCGGGGAGCCTGGGTGGCTCAGTGGGTTAAAGCCTCTGGCTTCGGCTCAGGTCATGATCTCAGGGTCCTGGGATTGAGCCCCGCATCCATGCATCCCCTCATCGCATTGGGCTCTCTGCTCAGCAGGGAGCCCCCCCGCCCTGCCCGCCTGTCTCTCTGCCTACTTGTGATCTCTGTCTGTCAAATGAATAAATAAAATCTTAAAAAAAAAAATAAAGACCAACAGATCAGTATACAGATGTGAGAAGAATTGAGTGGTTGGAAGACAGTGGACCTGGGTGCCCTGCCCCCTCCCCCCATTACCACCTGCTTTCGTCTGGGATGGGCTGGGGGAGGGGATGAGAGATTAGGCTATGGAGGTTCAGTTGCTTTTCCTTAAAAACCCCAAACACTGTTCTGTCCACGGCGGAGACAGGATATTCTGCAGAAGGAACCTGTCTTGGCGATGGTTGCCTGCAGCCCAGAGCTGTCCTGTTTTCCCACTTGCCCTCACCCTTCCTCCTCCTTGGCCGGGAGCTGCTAACCTTGTAAATAGAGATCAGTTCTGGTTCCTCTTCCTGGATTCCTCTGTCCTCTGCCGAGGTGATGATGGCCCTGGAAGGCCACCAGGTCAGCTCTGGGGGAGGGGGAGGTTGGGGTCCCAGAATGGGTCTGGGAATTCTCCTTGTGAAATTATTGGGACCATGGACCTGGAGTCTGGAGTTTCCTACCCTTTGCTCTTCAGAAAGAGAGTGGTGGTGGGGTTCATGTCTGCAGGTTGAGTCTGAGGGGCCCTAAGGAGGGAGGGTGGGGTCAGTCTTGCCTTCCCTTTCCCCCAGCCACGTTGGAGGCCTCCGACATCTTTAGGATTCCAGCCCAAAGCCTGACCAGCTCAGGCGTCTTGGGATCCAAGGGATAAGATCTCTTGACCCCACCTCGTCCCCTGGGCTGGGTGGAGAGTGCGGTCCCTGGCAGGTGAGTGAAGATATCCAGCGGAGAGGTCTGGGAGCCCGTGGAAGCCTCTGGAACTCATCAGCCAGGTTTGGGCAGCATTCTAGAGACTCAGAACTGTGGGTTTATTCTTGTTGTGAACTTCTTATGTGGATTTTGGGGTTTTTGGACTTAAAAGGAGCCTGACTCAACTGAAGTAATGTGTTAGTTTTTACCTTTTTTTTTTTTTTTTTTCAAAATGTGCCTGTCCTCCTCCCAGGACATAAGGATGTCCTTGGTAAGTGAGGACACTGAGCAGGCCGTAGGCCCCCTGGGTTCTGAGACCTGCGGGGGCCATGGGGACCCCTTTCCCTGCTCCCCGGGTCTCGAGGACACTCCTGTCGTGCCTCTTACCTATTGTCCCTATTAGATTTACCCTCTGGGGCCCTCACAAGCGCCCTACTTTAGTTGTCCAGAATCAAGTCCCAGGTGTCCGAGTTGTGACTCTCGCGATGTCTGAAATCACAAATTCTGCTGCGTTCTGGAGGTGGGCTGTGTGTTGACCTTCACCCTTCCGCGATCAATGTATGTTTATTTATTTTTTATTTTTTATTGTTTTGAAGATTTTATTTATTTGACAGAGAGAGAGAGATCACAAGTAGGCAGAGAGGCAGGCAGAGAGAGAGAGAGAGAGAGAGAGAGAGGAAGGGAAGCAGGCTCCCTGCTGAGCAGAGAGCCCGATGTGGGGCTCAGTCCCACAACCCTGAGATCATGACCTGAGCTGAAGGCAGAGGCTTAACCTATGGAGCCACCCAGGCGCCCCCAATGTGTGTTTAAACAGGGGTCCATTGTTTGGGGGGGCATGGAGAGTGCCATATGTACTTTCTTTCATCTGAAATGTCCTTTGGATCCCACTGTTCTTAGGTCTTTTTTTTAAATTTTTTAAAGATTTTATTTATTTATTTGATAGAGAGAGAGAGAGAGATCACAAGTAGGCAGAGAAGCAGGTGGTGGGGGGTGGAAGCAGGCTCCCCCCTGAGCAGAGAGCCCGATGCGGGGCTCTATCCCAGGACCCCGGGATCACGACCCAACCCGAAGGCAGAGGCTTAACCCACTGAGCCACTGAGGTGCCCCCATTATCAGGTCTTTTGAATATTCTTGCCCTGGGGAAGCTGGGACCAGAGGATGGTTCTTACCCTCTGCCGGCCAGAGGGCTGGGGCTTTGTATGCATTTCTTGTTCTCTCAAGGATCTAACATACATTTCCAGTTTGCCTTAATCTGGATGCAGTCTCTGGCTCAAATATATTTAAATCACAGTTTTTACTCAGCGATGGGAGTCCAGTTGTAATTTTTTCCCCCGCCGCCAAGCGTATTCTTCTTTCATCCATGTTCTTAAACTCCGGGAATGCCAAGTTTGAGTTCTTTCTAAAAAACGAGGTGTAAATAACTCCATCTAGCACTGACGAACTCCTGGAACAGGCGAGCTTCCACGAAAAGCGTTTTGTTCCCATCCCTTTCTGCTCCCGCCCACTCCTGTACTCTCCAGAAATGATCACTTCTTGTTCACTTTTGTTTTTTTGTTCTTCCGGTGGTTGTCTTTGTATCTCTAAATAATGTGCTAGTACCGCTTGAATTTATCTACTCTCTGCTGGGATGCAGGACCCATTAGCTGCCCCTTCCTTCTTTCTCCAGATTTTTGATGGTTACATTGTAGTTCTTATGTTGATCATTCTTCAGGCTCTGTTACGCCTGTAGATCTCTAATTTAGCTGCGTCAACTGAAGATTGACTTTTTTTTTAAAGATTTTATTTATTTATTTGACAGACAGAGATCACAAGTAGGCAGAGAGGCAGGCAGGGAGTGGGGGAAGCAGACTCCCTGCTGAACAGAGAGCCTGATGCGGGGCTCGATCCCAGGACCCGGGATCATGACCAGAGCCCAAGGCAGAGGCTTAACCCACTGAGCCATGCAGGCGCTCCCAAAGACTGACTTTTAACCTCCCCTTTGTAAAGTGAGAATAGTGGTGCCCTGATCTGTCTTTTCTCTCAACAACCCCCATCCCCTTACACCCCCAGCCTCCGTCACCACCAAGATGGTAAGATCGCGTTCTTTAAGTGTGATGAGGTCTTCTGTGTTTTGCTTTTTTTTTTTTAAGATTTCATTTTTTTAAGGTCTTTTAAAAGAAAATTTAATTTAATTTTTTGTGTGTATGTGTTCCAAAATTCATTGTTTATGCACCCTCAGCCAGTGCTCCATGCAATCTCTACCTGATGTGGGGATTGAATTTCTAAGGCTCAGATCACGAGTCACATGCTCTATCAGTGGAGCCAGCCGGGTGTCCCCAGGTTGCTTTTGTTTTTATAAACAGCTTTATTACTATATAATTTATATACCGCACACTTTAGTTCCTTAAAGTGTGTGATTCAGTGGTTTTTGGTATATTTACAGAGTCGGGCAGCCCTCACTGTAATCGATTCTAGAACATTTTCATCACCCCCAAAAGAAACCCTGTACCCGTTACTATTCACTTCCCCTCCTCATGCCTCCCCCACCCCTCTGGTAACCCTGAATGTATCCGTCTCTGTAGATTTGCCTGTTCTGGATATTACACATAACGGGATTATAGAATATGTGGCCTTTTGTGTCTGTGTTCTTTGGCTTAGTGTCATGTTTCAAAGGGCCATGTTGCAGCGTGGGTCAGAATTCCTTTTTACTGCCCAGTAATATTTCACTGTGTGGATACACCACTTTTTATTCATTCATTTATCAATTGATGGACTTTCGGGTCGGTTCCACCTTTTGGCTGGGTCAAATTCTCGGGGTAATTACTACAAATTCTAGGGGTAGAATTACTGGGTCATATGGTAATTCCTTGTCGAATTTTCTGAGGAACTGCCAGATTGTTTTCAAAGTGGCTGCACCCTTTTACATTTCCACCAGCAATGGATGAAGATTCCAGGGTCCCCACGTCCTGCCCAGTGTTTTGCTCTCTCTTGTCTTTCTGATGACGGCCCATTGATGATGAGGTGACATCTCACCCCGGGTTTTGATTTGCATTTCCCCGATGCTGAGTGATGCTGAGCCCCTTTTCCTGTGGCTCCGGGCCCTTCATGTATCTTCTTTGGAGAAATGTGTATTCGGATCTTTTGCCCATTTATTAATTGGGTTATTTGGTTTTTTGCTTTTGAGTTGTAGAGGTTCCCTTTTTTTTTTTTTAAACACTTGAGAGGGACACAGAGAGAGAGAGAGAGAGCGAGAGCACAGAGGAAGAGTGAGAGGGAGAGGCAGACTCCCAACTGAGCAGAGAGCCTGATGTGGGGCTTGATTTCAGGACCCTGAGATCACAGCTTGAGCTGAAGGGAGACAGACGCTTAACCGACTGAGCTCCCCACATTTATGTTTTGGGTAGTCACCCCTAATTGGATAGATGGTTTGCAAATCCTTTTTCCTATTTTGGTGGGTTGCTTTTTCACTTTGTTGGTGGTTTCTTTTGGTATGAAGAAGCCTTTTTTTTTTTTTTTTAAGAGTTTATTTATTTATTTAAAAGATTTTATTTATTTATTTGACAGAGATCACAAGTAGGCCAAGAGGCAGGCAGAGAGAGAGGAGGAAGCAGGCTCCCTGCTGAGCAGAGAGACCGACACGGGGCTCAATCCCAGGACCTTGGGACCATGACCTGGGCTGAAGGCAGAGGCTTTAATCCACTGAGCCACCCAGGCGCCCCCATGGAGAAGCTTTTACGTTTGATATAGACCCACTTTATTTTTGATTCTGCTGCTTGTGCTTTTAGACGCGATTTCCAGAAAATCATTACCAAGCCCCATGTCAAGGAGCTGTCTTACTTATGTTTCCTTCTAGGAGTGTCGTGGTTTCCATCTTACATTTAAGTCTTTAATGCATTTCAAGTTAATTTTTTTAAGGATTTTATTTATTTATTTGACAGACAGAGAGAGATCACAAGTAGGCAGAGAGGAAGCAGAGAAAGAGAGGGAAGTAGGCTCCCTGTAGAGCAGAGAGCCTGATGTGGGGCTCCATCCAGAACCCTGAGATCATGACCTGAGCCAAAGGCAGAGGCTTAACCCACTGAGCCACCCAGGTGCCCCTCAAGTTAATTTTTTTTTTTAAAGATTTTATTTATTTATTTGACAGACAGAGATCACAAGTAGGCAGAGAGGCAGGCAGAGAGAGAGAGAGGAGGAAGCAGGCTCCCTGCCAAGCAGAGAGCCCGATATGGGGCTCGATCCCAGGACCCTGGGATCATGACCCGAGCCGAAGGCAGAGGCTTTAACCCACTGAGCCACCCAGGCGCCCCCTCAAGTTAATTTTTGAGAGTGGTATAAGAGAGGGGTCAAGTTTCATTCTTTAGCATGTGAATATCCAATTTTCCCAGCACCATTTATTGAAGAGACTGTCTTTTCTTTCTTGAATATTCTTGGCTCCCTTTGATTTCACATTTAAAAAAAGAACAATAGTCTGTTTACTTCAGAAAGTCTGTGTATGATTCAGTCATTTATTTATCAAAGCTACATGAAGGAAATATATGCAGAGTAATTAGAAAGTGAGCTGTCTTTGGGCATCAGCTTTTGGGCTTAAATTTCTGCTGGGTGATATTTCCTATTGTGTTATATGTTAGGACAGAAGTTTTTTTTTTTTTTTTTTTTAAAGATTTTCTTTATTTATTTGACAGAGAGAGATCACAAGTAGACAGAGAGGCAGGCAGAGAGAGAGGGAAGCAGGCTCCCTGCTGAGCAGAGAGCTCGATGCGGGACTCGATCCCAGGACCCTGAGATCATGACCTGAGCCGAAGGCAGCGGCTTAACCCACTGAGCCACCCAGGCGCCCCAGGACAGAAGTTCTTAACTGAGGGCGGTTTTGCTCCCAGGGGACCTTTGGCAATGTCTGGAGATATTTTTGGTTGTCACGTTGGGGAGGTTATACTGGTATCTATCTAGATATAAGGAGATACCGGGCATCTAGAGGCTGACCCTTCGTGATGCACAGGACAGTCCCTAGAAGAAAGAATTATTTGGTTGGTAGTCAGTAGTACTGAGGTTGAAATTCAAAAGACGCAAATTCAAAAGACACAATACTGCATTCAAAAGACACAAAAACTATGAACACATATTCAAATTTTTTGGGAAAGGAGTTTAGGTTTCCTAGATATTTGGAAACGAGATGTCAGATTAATAATGAATAATCTGAAACATCAGGTTATTTTGGTTATTATTTTAGTTGGAATAAATTAATAAGGTATCCTTTTTAGGATAGAAAGGTTTTTTTTTGTTGTTGTTGTTGTTTTTTAGAGGGAGGAGGGAAGGGACAGAGGGAGAGAGAGCGAGAATCTTAAGCAGGCGCCACGTCCAGCGATCCGTCCCACAACCCTGAGATCAAGAGCCGAAACCAGGAGCTGGGACACTGAGCTGCCTGAGCCACCCAGGCGCTCCTAAGATAGAAGGTTTTTAAAAATTGGATAATAAACAGATGAAGACCCAAGAAAGAAAATTGGATAATAATTTCAGGGGTTTTGAGCTTCTCAGTGCTTGAGAAATTCACCCACTTAACGACTGCCTAATAGTGCTAATAACAATGTAACAAACGGCTTGTCCTTAGCCCTGCCCTTGGCGGTGGTTAACCTTACCGGAGGAGCAGTCTTTGCAGTCAGATCATTCCAGTGTTACTCCTCCTAAGTAATGCTCCCTAAGTTCATGCAGCATTAAAGACATTTTCAGAAGAAAAGTCCCGTGCAAGATCCACTGTGACATTTTAGAAAAATTTTTTGAATGTTAGAGTAATTAGCTCATCTTGAAATCTCTGATTAGAAATCATCATTTCAATCTATGAATATCAATTGAACTTTAACATGGCGTCGTAATTAAAAAATGAAAACCTCATAGCTGGTTTTCACTAATTAATAATTTAATAGTTTTTTTTTTTTTTTTTAAGATTTTATTTATGTGAGAGAGAGCATGAGCGGGGTTGGGGGCCGGTAGGGGCAGAGGGAGACAGACAAGCAGACTCTCCGCTGATTGGGGGGGCTCGATCCCAGGACTGCAAGATCATGTCCCAAGTCGAAGGCGGATGACTGAGCCACCAGGCACCCCAACAATCTATTGTTTTTGAGTTGATTTAAAAAAAAATTCATCCTGGGGGCGCCTGGGTGGCTCAGTGGGTTAAAGCCTCTACCTTCGGCTCAGGTCATGATCTCAGGGTCCTGGGATCGAGCCCCACATTGGGCTCTCTGCTCAGCGGGGGGCCTGCTTCCCCTCTTCTCTCTCTGCCTACTTGTGATCTCTGTCTGTCAAATAAATAAATAAAATCTTAAAAAAAAATTATGAGTTTTTTTTTTTTCCCTCTCCCTTTTCCTCCCTCCTGACAGTTAAAGTTTAATGTGGGGATTGAATCTGCCTACAGCCTTGCAAACCATCCAAATTGCCTTAAAGAAAAAGATTGCTGGGAGCCTGTCATTACGGGGTTTCAGCTTGCTTCGAGTAAAAACACCCATGATGTCGGGGTCCTGGGATCGAGCCCCACAGGGGGCTCCCTGCTCAGCGGGAAGGATGCTTCTCCCTCTCCCACTCCCCCTGCTTGTGATCCCTCTCTCGCTGTCTCTCTCTCTCTGTCAAATAAGTATATAAAATCTTAAAAAAAAAAAAGTTAAAAAAAAAAAGAACACCCAGATGTCCTCTCTCTTCAAGGAAATGGGGTTTAAAACCAAATGGACGTATTCATAAGGTATTGCTAGTTAACATTAGGAACTTGGAGTCTCCTTGCCAAAGACAGAGGGATCTAAGTTAACGGCCCATTCTTTACACCAGGACTAGTTAACAGCTTATTAGAGTGAGAAGGGCTAAAATTATCCCTCATGGACAGCCTCTGAATTTTAATTGTGCTAATCCATGCGGTCTCAGCCTGTGATACAGCGGTTCTGGGTCCCAAGTCAGGAAGAGTGAATTTATGGTCCTCCTAGCAACCAGTATCTAGCAATGTAGAGTGCCTGAACTTTATTAGGGGGGCATGGAGCCTGCCCCCCAACATCTGGGGGCCCAGCCCGCAGCCACGACAGCTAAGAGTCACAGAGGCTCGGGGAGACGGGTTCCAGGAGCATAAAATATGGACTTGGTTGCTATGTTATGGTTGTTAGAAAAACATACATGATTCGGGGGAAAATGGAACTCTCTCAAGGAAATATTAAGGTACAGTTTTTCCTTTTGGAAAGTTACTTTCTGGAACTCAGACATGGAGAGCTTAATTAAGACACGAGGCAGGTTGCATAGTTTCATATCCTGAGGATCGCAACAGCCTCTGTGGGTCAGATCTTTGAATTTCCTCCTTTAATGAGAAGAACGTCTCTGACATCTAGCACGGTTGAAATGGTTAATGGCTTTTGATCACTTGGGTTCATCCTTTTTCATTTTTCCCAGATAGTCCCTGGGTACCCCCCCACCCCCGCTTTTTTTTGCTCTGTCTCTGATTCTTCCCAAATATCTCATCAGTGCCTTTTTTTCCTTTTTAAAAATTTATTATTATTAATTAATTAATTTGAGAGACAGAGGTCATAAGTAGGCAGAGAGGCAGGCAGAGAGAGAGGAAGGGAAGCAGGCTCTCCACTGAGCAGAGAGCCTGATGCGGGGCTGGATCCTAGGACCCTGGGATCATGACCTGAGCTGAAGGCAGAGGCTTAACCCACTGAGCCACGCAGGTACCCCCCTTTTTTTCTCCTTTAATTACAAAGTATTTCTCTTAATTACATCGGGTGCCAATAATGAAAACTATGTAGCCAAAATACCAACAAGAAGTATCTTTCAGTATTGACATTGGGGAGAGACTTCCTGTCTTATGAAGCTTTTGCAGTGAGTAGGGTTCCTTTGACAATCAGAAAAATTGTGCTGATTAAATCCACATTCAGCTTTGGGTTGGTGGTGGGCAGTGGGAAACTTAATCTCCCAAGTCATATTTTCTTGTTCCATAATCCACTTACACATGGGGATTAATAGCAAAGTGCTGCTCTCTAGGACCGGGACAATGGGAAGAATAGAGAATATTGTGGATTCTGGCCGGAGTGAGCAAAGATGAGAAAGCCTGTAGGGCGGCCCAGAAGCCCAGTGATTAAACATCAATGGAAGGATTAGCCCCATTGTTGACGGATCCTTTCAGGCTAGGATTGAACCCAGACCCTCAGTCATTAGAAAGTTGTTGACTTTGTAGCAGACCGCATCCCTTTTTTTAGAAGGCTTCCCCAGAGACAGTGGTCTTACAGCCACAGTTCCCAACATGGCTGTGCCTTTTGACCTCAGTTTTTTCCCCTACGATTGCCTCCTTGTCCATGAACTGTCCGGTCTTCTCTGAAGGGTCCTAGAAGGGATGATTTTCAGGTCAAGTTTAATTCGTGTCTGTGTTCGTATTTTAGGGCTGCCACAAGAGGTCCTTCAGACTGGTTGTCTTAAGATGTTAGAAATGTCTTGTCTCATAGTCTGGTTGCTAGAAGCCCCAAATCCAGGTGTTGGTGGGGCCACGCTGCGTCCAGAGGCTGTCAGGGAAGGGTCTTTTCTTGCTTCTTCCAGCCTCTTCGGGGGCCTGGGTGTTCCTGGGCTTGTGACAGTTTGACTCCCAATCCCAGCCTGCTTCTTCACACAGCGCTCGTGTCTTGGGGCTGAGTGTCTGTGTCTAGCTCTCCTTCTGTCTCTCCTGACACCAGCTATTGGATGTAGGGCCTGTCCTTGTCCATATGACCTTATTCTCACTTGATTAGATCCTCAAAGACCCGGTTTTCAAATAGGGTCCTATTCATAGGTGCTAGCCGTTAGGACTTAAACATGGTTTTTTTTTTTTTTTTGGGTGGCCGGGGGGACGCAGTTTAACCCACAGGAGTGTGCACGCAGTACTGCATGAGACTGTTCAAAGCGAGGGACGTGCGCTGTGGATGTGCACTTACTGCTAAGACATTAGGTTTTCCGGGGGGGGGGGGAGAAAGACATTAGGTTTTCCGAAGGTGATATCTCACCGTGAGTTTATTATCTATTAATTGATTGATTATTTACCGAAGTAGACTCTATGCCCAACGTGGGGCTTGAACTCAGGATCGCAAAATCAACAGCACCTGGGTGGCTCAGTGGGTTAAACCTCCGCCTTCGGCTCAGGTCATGATCTCAGGGTCCTGGGATCAAGCCCCGCATGGGGCTCTCTGCTCAGCAGGGAGTCGGCTTCCTCCTCTCTCTCTGCCTGCTGCTCTGCCTACATGTGATCTCTGTCTTTGTCAAATAAGTAAATAAAATATTAAAAAAAAAAAATCCCAAAATCAAGAGTCACATGCTGTACAGACAGAGCCAGCCAGGTGCCTCTGTGTCAACATGAGTGCAGACTTTTTTTTTTTTTGTTAAATATTTTGTTTATTTATTTGTCAGAGGGAGAGAGAGAGAGCGAGCGAGCGTGCGTGCACAGGCAGGGGAAGTGGCAGACAGAGAGAGAAGCAGGCTCTTTGGAGCCACCAATGTATCCCGAGTTCAAATTTTCAAAGGCCCTTTGGTCCCAGCCCTGCTTTCTCCATTTCATCTCTCAAGACTGTTTTCCTGGGGCACCTGGGTGGCTCAGTGGGTTAAAGCCTCTGCCTTCAGCTCAGGTCATGATCCCAGGGTCTTGGGATGGAGCCCCGCATCGGGCTCTCTGCTCGCCAGGGAGCCTGCTTCCTCCTCTCTCCCTGCCTGCCTCTCTGCCTACTTGTGATCTCTGTCTGTCAAATAAATAAATAAATAAATAGAATTAAAAAAAAAAAAAAAAGACTGTTTTCTCAAATAGTTTGAGCCAGTGAAACAGAAGTCCCTTTTTTCCTGGGTTATATCCTATCCTATCCTTTTTCCTTCCTTCCTTCCTGCCTTCCTGTGTGTTGCTCCCGTGGTCTCCACATCTGGGCCATTCCCATTGTTACTTGTCAGATCTCCCTCTTCTTGCAGGTCTGGTCGGAATCCGCTGTCTTCATGCACTTTCCTTGGTGTCCTAACGCCCAAGGGCTCTTTCAGATGTGTTCTCAGAGTCTACCTTGTGTCTCAGTGACCTCTTCTTGGACTGCAAACTCTTCAAAGGTAGGCTCTCAACCGAATCTATTGTGGCTTTGACAGCAGCACCGCTGTGGAGCAGCTTGACTATGTTTGGATAAACTCGCCCCCGGGTTTCGGCAGCAGCAGTCAGTATATGGGCACTGTGCGGGGGTCATTGCCAAGACGGTGGGCCGTGGAAGGTGGCCGCTAAGACATAAGCCCAAAGCAAGAAAGGTCTGTACTCAGAAGAGACGGGTGACAGGCAAATTCTGTGAGGATCCACTGGCAAGAGGAAGTTGTCTTAGTTGCTGGTAAGCGGTCTTCTGCTGGGATGACTCTGATGCTGTCGTGGGAGCCAAAATTAGACAGCCCGCGCTCTGGGGCGGGGAAAGATGGGTGGGCTGGTGTCTTCGTTCAGGCCACGGTATAACGAAATGTCACAGACTGTGGATTAAACAAACGTCTATTTCTCTTAGTCTAGAGGCTGGAAGTCCTGAGATCAGGGTGCCCTCGTGTCTGATTCATGGTAAGGGCTCTTCTCCTGGTTACGTCTTCTTATACTTCCCGCCTTTGCTTGGTGCATGCATTCTCAGAGAGATCCCCCGTTTCATTTTCTTTTTATCGGTTCCTCTGAGGGGCCTCTACCCTCCTGACGTCATCAAAACCCGATGATCTACCCAGCTTCCAAATACCATCCCACTGGGGATTAGGTCTTCACCACGTAGTTTTTGGAGGATGCAGACCTTTGGTCCATGGCACTGAGCAGGCACCCAGGTACTCAGTTTGGAACCAGGAGAGAAAGAGAAACCAGAAAAGCCCAAATCTAAGAGCCTTGTGCCAATATGCCTTTGATTCCAAGGTGAGCTCTTGGGGACCTGGGCTTAGTTAAAGCATAGTGGGGTTGGGGCAGGGCAGCCCAGGACCCAGTAGCCTGCAGGTGGATGGGGAGAATTTGTGCCTGTAAAATCATGGAAGATCTAAGCAGTGGGGCAGGGAAAACAGTGAGGGGCGGAAGCGTGTGGTCTTCGGAGAACGCCCTTTGGCTGGTAGGTAGGATTACTCAAGGATACAAGCCCAGAGGGAGACCGAGAGCGGAAAGGCGATCTTCACGGAGGGGGTGCCTTGGAGCTTGGTTCGAGGCTCGTGGTGGGTGTTGGGTTGAGGGCACAGTGTTCAGTGCATGTGACCCCAGAGGGACAGATGAGGGCGGCTGGCTGGTTCCAGGGAAAGTGAGCGCGTCGCTGGCTGAGATGTGAGGAGGGTCCTCGAACGACTGCTTCGGAGTCCTCCAACAACTTTTCTGGGCATGTGGGGCTTCTAAAGGGAGTTTGCATTGCAAACAGATCAGATTGGTCTTTAAAATGCCTTTTTATTGGAGTGCCTGGATGGCTCACTCGGATAAGCATCTGATCCTTGATTTTGGCTCCCGTCACCATCTCAGGGTTCTGAGATCAAGCCCTGCATTGGGCTCTGCATCGGATATTGGCGTGTTCTCTCGCTCTCTCCCTCTGCCCCTCCCCCCTTCAAACAAATTAAATAAAAGAAATAAAATGTATTTGTATTTACTGCATGATGATTGTGAGAACAAGCAAGTACATTTAGAAGGAGACATTCTCCCACATTCCTACTGTAGGAACACGTTGGTTGCTTTGGGTTTTCTCTGTTCCTTCTTATCCGTAATTGTTGCGTCCTTTTTACATATTTGTAACTCTTGCTTAGATACGGCTTTGTATTTTGTTTCTTTCCACATAATCCTGTGTTGTCAACATGGGCAGTTTCGAATGCAGCGTCCCCAACTTGTCATTTACTGTGATCACACACCCCAGCGTGCCCATCGTTTACTTAACATTTTCCTATAATTTGAATATTTATGCTGTAGCTTTTTATCACTATTTTAAATGCTTTTTTTTTGAAGTTCTTTAAGTATATAGTGCTTTTCTTTCTTTTTTCTCTTTTAAAGATTTAATTTATTTGTTTGACACACAGAGATCACAAGTAGGCAGAGAGGTGGGCAGAGAGAGAGGAAGGGAAGCAGGCTCCCTGCTGAGCAGAGAGCCCCATGTAGGGCTCGATCCCAGGACCCTGAGATCATGACCTGAGCTGAAGGCAGGGGCTTAACCCATTGAGCCACCCAGGCACCCCTCTTTCTTTCTTTTTTAAAACTTATTTTTCTCAGGGTAAATTCCCAAGATGCGGTATTTGTATTAAACACTACATTTAAAAGAAATGCATTGAGCTCCCTGCTCAGCGGAGAGCCTGCTTCTCCCTCTCCCCCCTCCGCCACTCCCTCTGTCAAATAAATAATTAATTTAAAAAAATGGCTGTTAATTTGAATTGTCAAACTGCCTTCCAGAAGTCTTGATCTGTTCATATATATGAGCATATTGGACTCACACAGCCCAACCATCACTGGCTTTTAATTATTTATTTTGTTACTGTTCTTCCAATCTCTCTCTTCCCTCTGCTTTTGGAAGGGTGGAACTTTTTGCATTTATTATTTCCAACATTGTTTTAAACTTTTAGAAAACACTGTCGTGGGCTTCTCTGTTAAATCCTTAGCACACCCTGGGACAAAACAAATAAACAAAATAAAACAAGGAATAGTTTTCTTTGGATGCCTCCTCTGTGAGACGGTGAGGTTGAAGGTCTCCGTAGCTTCCGGCGTCTGACTCCACGAATGTTATTGTTTTGGGTTCTTTCTTTCTTTCTTTCTTTTTTTTAAGATTTTATTTATTTCTTAGAGAGAGAGAGAGATCACAAGTAGGCAGAGAGGCAGGCAGAGAGAGAGGGGGAAGCAGGCTCCCCACTGAGCAGAGAGCCTGATGTGGGGCTCGATCCCAGGACCCTGAGATCATGACCTGAGCTGAAGGCAGAGGCTTAACCCACTGAGCCACCGAGGTGCCCCGGGTTGGTTTTTCTTAATTGTGTTTAGAGACTATTTATTTATTTATTTTTAGAGCTGCTTTAGGTTCACATCCAAATTGAGCAGAAAGTTCAGAGAGTTTCTGTGCCTCCTGTCCCCACATGCGCACAGTCCACCCTGGAATCAGCATCCCCCAAAGGACTGTGTTTGTCATGTTTGTTGCCCTTGATGAACGGGCGCTGATGCCTCTCGGTCACCCAGGGTCCGGAGTTCACATTTCGGTTCACGCTTGGTGTTGCGTGTTCTGGGCTTGGACAAACGTATAACGATGTGTACCCCATTAAAGTATCGTGCAGAATAGTTCCACCGCCCCTACAATCCTCCATGCTCGGCCTGTGCCTTTCTCCCTCACTCCCTTGCCCCTGGCCACCACGGATCGTTTACCGTCTCCACGGTTTTGCCTTTTCTAGAATGTCATGCAGTTGGATTGCGGCTGGTTTCGAGGAGGCTGACATCACTCTTAGAGTCACTCCTTGGGAGTTTCTCCCCACTGTTTGCTGCCCTTCCATCGTGGTTGCCTCTAGACTGGGACTTTAGTCAGAAGGTGTGATACAGCCCTGCAAACCAGGACTCTTCTCTGTGATACCTGGGCTGAGGAATGTCACCTGAGCCTTTGCTGTAGCTCCCATGATGGTGCCAAGGGAAGGACAGGTGCCCGGCATCCGAGAGCCTGGGTTCCGGCCTCCACTTTTGAGCTGGTTGACCTTGGTGAATCCACTTCCCTTCCTGAGGCTGACCTCGTCTGTTCCCTCGGTGGGAAGCAGGGCCCACTCTCGGCTTCTAGAGGTGACATAGATACAAGGTTGCCTGGCCTTTGTCAGTCAGCCCTAGAGGAAGGCACAAAAGTCCCTCAGGAGAGCCTGGACAGCCTTGCTCTCGACGGAGAACTGAATTGTTGGGAAGTTGCTCCTCGCAGGAGATGGAGGTCGGCCTCCCCGAGTCTCCCGCTGATGGCCCCCGGGGCCTCAGAGTGTGACCGGATTCGGCGATGAGGCCCTTAAGGAGGTGGCTAAGTCAGAGTGACGCTGTCCCGTCGGCTCTAACCCAGCCGGCCTGAGGTGTCCTCATGAAGTAGAGGGAACGTGGACACAAGAAGGCAGCGGGATGCTTGAGTGGAGGACAGACACCATGACCAGGCCTCTAGCTGCCAGGTGAGGCGAGAGGCCTCGGAGGGAACCAGGCTGATGGCCCTCGGGCTGGGGCTGCTGGCCTCCAGGACTGTGAGGACATAAATCTCGGTTGCTGAAGCCTTGCACTTTGTGGGGTTGTGTTACGGCAGCCCTGGGAAGCAAACGTGGGACGAGAATATGCATTTATCCCCCCTTCCCCACCTCTTCTCATTTTCTGTGTCTTTGCACTGTCCCTTCTGAGCATTTCTTAAATTTTTTTTTTTAATTTACTTATTTGACAGAGAGAGAGATCACAAGTTGGCAGGGAGGCAGGCTCCCCGCTGAGCAGAGAGCCTGATGCAGGGCTCGATCCCAGGACCCTGAGATCATGAGCTGAGCTGAAGGCAGAGGCTTAACCCACCGAGCTACCCAGATGCCCCTTTTCTGAGCTTTTCTTATTGGACTCCCCCCGGGGAGTTCATGGGACGTGCAGATTGGCCGCAGTCTTGCGTTTTATACTCTCTTATGGGCCAAGAATGAGTAGTCTTTTTTTTTGTTGTTGTTTTCTTTACAAGTCAATAATTAATACTTTCATAAATGGCATCTATGACTGACCGTTATCCTGGCTCCCTTTTATCCATCCTGTCCCTTGTGCTGGGCCTTTTTTGCTACTTCACACGTTTCCGTTCGAAAGTCTCTGCAGGCGGGAGTCGCCATCCCATTTTACAGATGAGAGAGTAGGGAAGCGGTGTGAGCAGATGGTGTGGGCAAGGCCACGCGACGTGGGTCTTGTGGCTCCCCAAAAACCAGGCTCACCGGCTGATGATGGCACCTGGGTGGCTTGGGGGATGGGGGGCCTGGGGATTGGCCGGCTGCCCCCACGTCCCCGTCCCAGGCCACTGCCTTCCCCACCCCCTCTCCTGAGCAGCCTGGAGTGCCCTCGTGACCCCGTTCCATGCGAGCAGACTGTTCATGGAACAACCCCCCCATCCCCCCATTCGCTTTTCTCCTCTCATTTAATGCAATCCAATAGCTCCGCGAACTCTGTCAAAGGTATTTTATTTAGGCCAGGCCATTTAAGAATGGGAGAAATTTCCTGTTGAGAGGTTTTATATATGTGGTGTGTGTGTGCTCCTGCAGGCAAATGGGTGTTTAAATGCGTGTGAGGCGAAGTACAGCAGACTCCGGAAGTCTGGGGACCACTTAGGTCTGTAACCCTCACTCTCACACCAGCTGTCCAGCTCTGCGAGGCCTTCTGGGTTTCCCATTTACGGGCCCTTTTACTGTTATGACACCTGTTTAAATCTGGTGTTGCCATCACGGGAGGCCTGCTGGGTGGCTGCCTCGAGCTCCCGCCCCTTCTTGTGGAAAATCCATTTTTGGTGTTCTGTTTCAGGGAGAAAGGCATAAAAATATTTTCTAGGACCCCTCCCCCTTTCCTGCTTGCAGCTAGGATTTCAGCCTTTGACAGTGGAGGCCCGATCTCGCTGGAAACAAAGGCAGCACTAATCGGAACGTTGTCGTCTGCACATTTCTTTTTGGAAACAAGATGGTCTTTTAAAGCATGTTTCGTGGACCTGGTTCCGTGAAATTCCTTGACATTGAATTTGCATGGCAACAGAGTTCCGTGTCATCGCCCTTAGAATTGGTAACATCCTTGGGGCCGGGAGAGCTGTGCAGACGGGGCGATCTCACCCGCGTTTTGCAGACGGGAACTTAGCGGCATGGGTGTATGTCACTGCTCATTTATTGAAAGGGAAGTGCACCACGCGTACAGAAAAGCGTACCTTGTTGGAAGTGTCTGGTGAGACAGATTCTCGCCAACCGCGTGCTCCTGGCTATAACCAGCACTCAGATCCAGACCCAGAAGGTGCTGAGACCCCAGAACCTTCCTGGGTGACGAGATGGGAAGGGGTCTTCGCCAGAGTGTCCCGATGGAGCACAGCCCTGCCTGCTTCCTCGTTTTAGACTTGCCTCCAGAGCTGCGAGACCTACCTTTCCGCCGTCCTACATCCGTCTGTTACAGCAGCTCCCGCTGACGGATGTGCTCTCCTTCCCTCTGTCCTGGCCGCATCCCCCATCCCCAGCCCTCCTCCGCATCGCGTTTTACTTTGCATTTCATCTCTCCCCGGAGGTCGGCCATCCATGTGATGCCTGTCTGATGGTGTCAGTCCTGCTTTAGAACCTGTCCCAGTTGCCCCAGTGTTCGTTGGGTGAAGCCCAAGCTCCTTGGCCTGGTGTCTGGGCCCTCTTCCACCCCTCCTGCCTCAGCTCTTGCTCTCCCCAGCCTTGCCTGCTCAACCCCGGGCAGCTGCCAACGGGTGTGTGTGTGTGTTTGCGTGCGAGTGCACACACGTTGTATCTGCAATGAAGAGTGCCGGATGGGACTTTGAATTTGAGGCATGTCGGAAGCTCTTCTGGGCTCCGGTGGTCCAGCACTGTCCTGATTCTGTTCAAAGGTTCTTGTGTTTACACTCCGTTCCTGGCCTCCGGGGTGTCCAGATTACAAGCATCACGCACACCTCCACAAACACAGCGTGCCCCCACATGGGCCCGTACAGGGGTGTCGTGGTCGCACCAGTGCTTGCTTTGCATCGTCTGCCTGACCACTTACTAACTGCATAACCTTGCTCTGTGCCTCAGTTTTCTTATCTGTCGAATGGGGACACTACTAGTAGCTACCTGGTAGGGCTGTTGTGAGGAGTAAGTGAGTTAATTCCTATAGATGTTTCCAATGGCTTGGCACTGGGGCAAGAAGTTCCAGAAGCGTCAGCCCCAAACCCCTCTTCTTTTTTTTTTTTTTTTTTTAAGATTTTATTTATTTATTTCACAGAGGTCATAAGTAGGCAGAGAGGTAGACAGAGAGGGAGATAGAGAGAGGAGGAAGCAGGCTCCCTGCAGAGCAGAGAGCCCAATGTGGGGCTCGATCCCAGGACCCTGGGATCATGACCTGAGCTGAAGGCAGAGGTGCAAACCCCTCTTCTGAGTAGGGTTTTCTCCCCTTCTGGTTTATGCTTGCTTACTTTTTTAAGGCCCTGGGCAGGCACCATTATCTCTAGGAAGCTTTCCAGGCTCTTCTCTGAAGGCATCATCACCCATTGTCTCCTTTTAATCTGTGTGGGTGCTTCTCTTCCCGGGAGGCCCTGAAGTTCTTGAGGGCAGGTCCAGTCTGGATCCTGCCCTCCGCCTCCCTGGCGTCGGGGCTGGCATCCCGGAGGCCTTCAGTGCGGTGCTTGCTCAGGAAAAGAATAAATAATGACCTGAGTGCCCTCACGAGTATGGGGATGTGCCTGGGCTGGACCTCAGACCGTCCTGTCAGCTGCAGATGTGGTCAGGTGGCTGTTCTCATCCCATGGGGAGGTGTGGACAGTCTGGGCCCCACAAGCAATCAGAGCAGCAGGAAGGAGCACAAGACGCGGGTGGAGAAGCAGCCTTGGGCTGACTTCACAGTTAGGGGGACCTGCTGCTCTCCACGAGCTCCTGTGGGACCTTGGGGCGGACGAGCGAGCGTATTTCCTGCCTCAAGGGCCTCACACGGAGTTGTTTCCCCACTAAGCTCTACAAAGCTTCGTGTCCACACCTTTCATGAATTTTTTTTTAAAAGATTTTATTTATTTATTTGACAGAGATCACAAGTAGGCAGAGAGGCAGGCAGAGAGAGAGGAGGAAGCAGACTCCCCACTGAGCAGAGAGCCCGATGCGGGGCTCAATCCCAGGACCTTGGAATCATGACCTGAGCTGAGGGCAGAGGCTTTAACCCACTGAGCCACCCAGGCAGCCCCCTTTCATGAATTTTAATCAGAGTATTGAAAATATGAATTTTAATCAGAGTATTGAAATTTAAGGTAGAAGGAGAAAAAAATTGGGTTAGCGAGAACTTCCCGGATCAACTTAGATCAACAGAGACGCCGATAAGAAAATGTCCAGCACTGTAGATAGTCTAACCGTGATTGTTCCTCTAGGGTGTTTGGGGTGGTGAAGACCCCAGGGACGGGCAGGCAGAAATGAAGATTCTTACGAGCTGATTTGGGATTCTTTGGTTTATCCTGGGACTTAGAACAGGACGGGCCATGAACTCAGGGACTCCGTTTCCTGTAGTTAAAGATGTATGCCTTCCAAAGCAGGCACTGAGATTTAATGACTTTTTAATAAGGCACGGGGCTCCGCAAAAGAAAACATCCCCTGGCCAGTGTGTTGGGGGCTTAGACGTTAATAGTGAGTTTGGACACGTTTTTGTTTCAGCCCCTAGTGTGGTTTTTCTTCCTTAGGAGGGGCTCAGTAAATATTTTGTGTTTTCCATTATATTGAGGATGTTAGGTTTTTGGATCTGAAACTCAGGACCGTGAAGGGGTTCTCCTGATTCCAGGCAGCTCTTTCCCATAGACCAAAGGGCATCTTTGTCCCTTGAAAGGACTGTGAGAGGAAAGCTCAGTGAGTCCTGGAACTGGGCATATACAAGATCAGGAATCCCTCACGCTTGGAAAATTCTTTGTCGAACTTCATTTCCTCCTGGCCACACATTACAGCCAGAGGGGCTCTAGTGGTACTGACCGCTGTGGTCACCACTGGCCACATGTGGCTACTGGGCCCTTGGGATGTCTGAATTAGGATGTGCTGTAAGCGTGAACTATAGACCAGATTTTTTAAAGACTTAGGAAGAAGGAGATGTATGTAAGTTATCTCAGTAACTTTTACTTCAATGACTTTTTTTTCATTGAAACATTTTTTATAAAAAAGGATTTTACTTATTTATTTGACAGACAAGAGATCACAAGTATGCAGAGAGGCAGGCAGGGGTGGGGGGAGCAGGCTCCCCGCTGAGCAGAGAGCCCAGTGCAGGGCTCGATCCCAGGACCCTGAGATCATGACCTGAGCTAAAGGCAGAGGCTTAACCCACTGAGCCACCCAGGCGCCCCAAAACATTTTTTTTAAGTAGAAATCATTCATTTTTAAAGTTTATTTATTTATTTAAGTAATCTCTACACCCAACATGGGGCTTGAACTCAGGACCCTGAGATCAAGAATCACGTGTTCCACTGACAGAGCCTGCCAGGTGCCCCTCAATAACTTTTATATTGACTCTATGTTGAAATAATATTTATGATATATTGAGTTGAATACAATAGGTTGTTAAATTTAATGCAACCTTTTTACTTAAAAAAAAAAACTTTATTTATTTAGAGAGCGCACGTGGGAGCAGGGGAGAGCCATAGGGAGAAGGAGAGAGAGAGAGAATCTGAAGCAGACTACACGGGGGCCGGGGGGGGGGGCTCCATCTCACGACCCTGAGATCATGACTGGAGCCAAAATCAAGAGTCGGATGCTTAACTGACTGAGCCACCCAGGCGCCCCGTCCTAAAACGTAAAAAGTCCTTTTTTTAATGTAACAACCAGAAAATTTGAAGTTATGTTTTTATTGGCTAGCCTGCCCTAGAAAATGGTGGCCCACTTATTTTCCTGGGATAACCTGCCAGAGTGGGGGAGTTATCCCTTATTCGAGCAGTCTCTTAGTTCTGACAGGCCTTACAAAGCATGTTGAAGCCAGGGCGAGGAGAAAATGACAAGCGGAAGGGGGAGCGACTTCCAAAACAATAAGTTTTCCTATCTAGCTCCTGGGAACAACGGAGGAATTTTCGCTGCAGCAAAATTAAGTCAGGCAAATTTGGGTGATCCGGTAGACACGGTATCGGAGCCTTTTATGAGTAATAATAGTGACACATATTTAATTGTTTGACTCCCCTTTAGAAGCTTAAGAATAAAGAAAAGAGTAGTCATAAACCCCAGAATAGTTTAGGAAAAATTAATCCCAGAGCGCACAAGCTGTGGTATAGCGAGGGGCGTAGGGGCACAGCATATCGAGGTGAGTTTTCATGTGTTTGTCGTATCCGGAATCATGTGTCAGTGCTGGGTTTGCTGGGGGCTGGGCCTCGCAGACCTGCCTGGTTTAGTTGGTCAGGGTGGGCGCCGGGGAGGTTTCTGTGCCATCTCTAGGCCTGCTCCTTAGCCAGAGGGACTCTCAGTATCACGTGGGCAAAGGGCTTGCAGGAGATGAAGGATGTGCCTGTTGGCACGTCACTTTCCCATCCGTTTCTCCCCAGGGGGATGCCTAAGTTCTTGCCATGAGAGATCTTGTTTTATTTTTCTAAACTCCTGTATTGTTGGGGCGCCCGGCTGGCTCAGTCGGCAGACACCGACTCTTGATCTTGGGGTTGTGTGTTTGAACCCCGTGTGAGGTGCAGAGATTACTTAAAAAAACAAGCCCAACTCCTGTATTGTCGCACATAAAACGCACCTTCAGGTTGTGTTTGTTTATAGGTAGAGTTAGTGGTTAATTAAAAAAAAAAATCACGTTCTTTCCCTCTTTCCTGCCCTCCTTCCCCTTCTGGTCCTACTTTCTCTATTTCTTTAGTGCTTTTTGTCTCCATACTGCCTGCCTGCCTGCCTTCCTTTCTTCTTCCCTTCCTTTTCCTTCCCCACCCTTCCCTCCCTTTCTCTGTCCCTCTTTCCCTCCCTTCCTTCCTTCCTTCCTTCCTCTCTCCCCCTTTTTTTTCTTCTAAGGTATGGGTTCCAAGGAGAAGGCCTGTGAAACACATGTTCACCTGGCCCGTCTGACCCTTTCTTTTTCTAATAAAGCCTTGCCTTGGCTGACCGTGACTTTAGCTTTTTCTTTGCCCACCTCTGTCCTTCCTTCGGTGTACCCTCCTCGTGCAGGGGGCCCCAGGAGTGGAAGGGCCTCACGCGGTCCTTGGCGGCTGGCTCAGCACAGGCTTGCCTTGGACAAGGGCCAGACCCAGGGCTGGAGCGGGGCAAACGCTGTTCCGCCCGGGGAGCTGATTGGACGGGGGCCTAGGGTGGAGTACCCCATGGGCTCAATGGAGGCCTGCTTTTACTTAAGATATTCCGAAGAGTGAAGGGGGAAGTAAACAGTGTGCTAATTAAATCTGTAGGTGGCCGTAAATTTGGAGGTGTTGCAAAGCCCTCTGCACACAGAGAGGACGTTGGGAAAACACAAAGAGCTATAGAAAGGTGAGGCAAGGCTTGGGGAGAAGAGATTCTGCCTGGAAAAGTACAAGCCACCATCTGGAGAGCAATTAGGCATGGTAGTGTGCTCTGCGGGGCGTAAGTCAGTGGCGCTGTGGCTGACTTGGAGCCAGCACTGTTAAGTCCTGTTTCTTGTTCTTGATAGTTAGTAGCCCTCGTTTATTTATTTATTTTTAACCCCTAAGTTTATTACTCAGGAATCAAGCCAGTCCTACTGTACTCGCTGTGTATGAGGCTTGGCCTTGCAGGGTGAGCGGATAAGAAAGAAAGCGTTCCATAAATCGTTTGCCCCTCTGCTTACATTTCCCTGGGCTGTGGCCTCTCGGGTGACCGGGGTCTAAGGTCTTGGAGGTTGGTTCTGAGCGCTGGAAGTGCATGGCAGCTGGCCAGCTGGTGGGACCCGTGCCTGCTTGGTGCAGATTGGAAGGCGCCTTGCTTCTAGGGGTTGGCCCACCAGGAGGACACACACAGTTTTACAGAGATCCATCAGCCTTTGTGGCCTTGGTTCCTCCTGGGACTTTCATAATCCTACAAATAGCTTCAGCGCTCCGGAGCTGGCCTCCACTGGCGGGTGTGAGAAGCCATCTGGTAGTGATGGGAGACACGATTGCCTCGAGCCCGAGGAGCCGGGTTTTTTGGTGTTCGATTTCTCTTTGGGTCTGTGGGCAACCTTGGCCACCTTGCTTGATTTTTCAGCCTCCATTTCCGTATCTGTCGAATGGCCACCGTAGAGTTAAAGAGATGTTCTAGATGGAGAACTCACGGGTCAAGTTCGGCTGGATGGACATTAGCCATACTGGAGGAAAGTGCGGGCTGGTCATATTCAAGACCTTTTCAGTATATGCATGTCTGCATGCAGCTGCGTTGCGGCGACTGTCAGCCTCTGCATTTGAGGAGGGACTCTTTTGGGGAAAAGGGCGGGGTAGTGGGTGACCTGATTTGTTTCCTTTGTTCTCTTCCTGCCTAGACTGGGCAGGTGGCCCTGACCCCACAAGGTCTCAAACTGCCTGAAAGGAAATCCATTTGCAGATAGAGAAGATACACTTAGAGATAAAGGAGACAATGTTTGCTTTACGGCTTCCTCCTCTGCCTGGCTGGCTCCAGGTATGAAAGAGCTGGTGACTGGACCATTCTTTGGGGTTCCTGAAACCTTACCCTTGGAACTCAAATCAAACCGTAATTACTCTGGTAATTGCCTCCTCATTGTTTTATCCGCCTTCTTGTTGTCTCTCCAACCCAGTGGGACCAATGACCCTTTGAGGACAGACTTCATGACCTCTCTGTATTTTCCACCATGATGGGACTCCCTAAAATTTCATTTCTGTAATTTCTATCCTTCCTGTCTCCTAAAAGGATAAGGTGAATGTATGAATTTTTACCTTGGGAACTATTTTTTGTTTGTTTTTATCTTGAGAAATATTTTATATATTTTTACTATTTCTAAAAACTGTTTTAGAGAGAGCACGTGAGGGAGCATGGCGGATGGGGGTGGGGCGGAGTGAAAGAAGCTTTAAGCAGACCCCCTGCTGAGTGTGGAGTGCAATGACTTGGGGCTTGGGGCTTGATCCCCTGACCCATGAGCTCATGATGTGAGCCAAAACCAAGGGTCGGATATATAACTGAGCCACCCAGGCACCCTGATCTTGAGAAATATTGGAAACTGGTTTTTAAATTATTTATTTATTTATTTATTTATGAGAGAGAGAGAGCGAGCGAGAGAGAGAGAGAGAGAGAGAGAATGTACAAGGGGGGAGTGCAGAAGTAGAAGCAGACTCCCCACCGAGCAGGGAGCCCTGTGATGCGGGATTCAATCCCATGACCCGAGCAGAAGGCAGACAGATGCTTAACTGACAGAGCCACCCAGGTGCCTGAGAAATTTATTTTTTTATTTTTTAAAGATCTTTATATATTTGACAAAGAGAGAGATTACAAGTAGGCAGAGAGTCAGGCAGAGAGAGAAGGGGAAGCAGGCTCCCCGCTGAGCTGAGAGCCAACGCGGGGCTCGATCCCAGGACCCTGAGATCATGACCTGAGGCGAAGGCAGAGGCTTAACCCACTGAGCCACCCAGGCGTCCCCCGGAAGAAATATTTTAAATGAAGGTCATGTTCTTAGTGTACAGATGCCCCCGCCTGTCCTGGAAGAAATGTCATTATTGATTGTCACGGTCCTTTCTTCAGTCCCTGGTGGCTCCGGTTATCTGTTCCTCTCTGTGAATGAATGACTTGGTGTTTAAATACTGTGGTTTCCTCCACCTCCTTGTACACTGGGAAGCTTAGAGGCACCACCGCTGGGGGCTTCCCATCTCAGATATATTAACGTGTGTGTCAGCACCAGCCTGCTGGACTTGCAGTGTGACCAGACATGGAGCTCCCACTCCATTTCTGTTTGTGTGGAGCAAAGGACACACTCCCTTAGGGGGAGTTTGTATCCGAAGGGTGATGGTGGACTTGACCACAGGGAGACAGTGGACCACAAGTGGTTTAGGAGCAAGGGGACTGGCAGGTGGGAGATGGGGAGGCGATCCCAACATTGCATTGGAACTGGTGACCTCTAAGGTCCTTTCCGTATCTTACGGTTTTGTGATAAGTGGCAGGGTGGGGTGTGTTGCGGGGAGGTGGCTGACACATGGGGGACTGTAGCCCAACCTCTTCTGAGAGTCCTTGCACCTCCCCTGGTGTAAATGGTTAACCTTGGGAGAGTCGCTCTGAATTCAGTGATGCTTTAGGGCAGATGAGCAAGGCAAAAAAAAAAAAAAAAAGAAAAAAAAGAAAAAAAAGCCCGCTTTTTGAGCTTGCTTTTTGCTGCTTTTTTCTTTCCTTGCTCTTTGATTGTCTCATTGTCCTTGTCTCCATCCTTGTGGATACTCAGTAAGTGTTTGTTATTTCAATGATAAATTGTTTGCAGTTTAAATTGTCACTGCCTTGGGGCGCCTGGGTGGCTCAGTCGGTTGAGTCTGCCTTCCATTGAGATCCTAGGGTCCTGGGATCGAGTCCCACATTGGGCTCCCTGCTCAGCGGGGAGTCGCTTCTCCCTCAGCCTGTGGCTCCCCTTGCTCGTGCTCGTCCTCTCTCTCTAACAGATAAATAAAATCTTAAAAAAAAATTGAAAACAGTTGCCTCTGCCTGAAGTCTTTTTTTTTTTTTTTTTTTTAAAGATTTTATTTATTCATTTGACAGAGAAATCACAAGTAGGCAGAGAGGCAGAGAGAGAGAAGGGGGGAAAGCAGGCTCCCTGCTGAGCAGAGAGCCCTATAGGGGACTCGATCCCAGGACCCTGAGATCATGACCTGAGCCGAAGGTAGGGGCTTATCCCACTGAGCCACCCAGGTGCCCCTGCCTGAAGTCTTTAGGACGTACTTTTAGTGCTTCCCATGAGGCATGGAAACCATGGCCCAGGCTTCCTGCAAAGTGGAGGATGGGTAAGCGTCCTTCCGTGTTGTGCCTTCCCAAAGGGTCTAAGAACCTGGGTCTCCCCCACCCCTCTCTGCCTTCCTGGAACATGCCTGTGTGTTTGCAGGAATAAGTTCCTGTGGATATGATGATGGTTGCTGTTCTAGATGCACCACAGGGAAGTGCCGGCTGCCGGGTTAGCAGACGCAGGAGGTGGGGTGAGTTTTTTTTGGGGGGGGGTCTTCCTTGGTATGCAGACTTTCCAGCTCCAGCTGTTGCCGGGGTGACTGCGTTTGGGGAAGAGTGTGTTAAAATTGATTGTCTGTGCTGGAACCCACTTCTTGGGTGTCTGCTCCTAAGTGGGTGGCCCAGGCGTCTTTGGGAGTTCTCGGAGGTTTGACAGAAGACCAGGAAACAGAGACCACAAGCTTTTGAGAGTCCTACAGATAATCCACGAGGGGAAAGTAGGTGAGGATCTATGGGACCCCCAGACTCACCGAAGGTGGCATTGGAGGTCTGGGTAAGATTGGGAAGCACTCACGTACGGTTTCCTTTTTGTTGTTTATTTATTTATTTAGCTTTATTTATTTAGTTGTATTTATTTAAGCATTCTCTACACCTGATGTAGGGCTTGAACTCACAACCCCGAGATCAGGAGTCCCATGCTCTGCTGCCTGAGCCAGCCAGGCCTGCACCCCACCCCCAGCCATTGTTTTAGAGTGAAGGGGAGACCTGGGGCCTTCCCCATGGGACTTCCTCTCTGAGTGATCCCCTGAGCGATTCTTTTTCTATCCACATTGATATAAGGGATTGAGAAGGTCATTAATTTTCCAAATGAACTCAGCTAGTAGAGCCCCTGGCCGTGGACACATAGTTCCATATAAGGGGGACTAGAAGTTTCCACCATGTAGTCTGGGTTCATCGGGAGTCCATGGAGACCGGTGATTGGGCCTTTGGGTTCTTTCGCTGGTGTTCCCTGTTCTTTACCGCCCCTCCTTGCTTCTCGTCCTTCTCTTCCCAGTCTGCTGCTGGGAGTCCCTGACCCTGTTTGGTTCCTTATCTGCCCAGAGCCAGCCAGGGGCGCCGTGTGGGAGCACACCCCTGCCAGCCAGGCCCCACAGGACAGCACGGTCTGAAGGCCCAGGTGCTGAGGCCGGGCAGACCAGGTTGGAAGCAAGAACGTTCACGAGGCTGAGGTCCTTAGCATCTGCCCCCATCAGGGTCTTTCTTCCTCTGCAACGTGGCGGACAGTAAGAGCCCCTCGTGGAGGGCTTCATAGCCCAGACTGGCATCAAACTGCCTGTGTTTGAATTCTGGCCCCACAGCTGCTACTCTGTGACTTGGAGCAAGTCCCTGGACCCTCCCTCATTCGGTGCATCTGCAAAATTGGGTACAAATAGTATCTGACTCCTTGGGGTTGTTGAGGGCGGTAAATGGCTCCTGGATGATCAAAGTCTAGAACGGGGCAAGGCGGACACCAAGTGCCGTGTAACTTTTTTGGTGAATGAACGACCTAAAGGGACGTTGCGTAATAAAATGAACATAAAACACCTGGACACAGTACGGGCTCAGTGCACTTTAGTTCCTCTGCTTATTAACCTTGGCAGAGCGTGAACCCATTATTCCTTCCGATTTCTAATGAGAACTTCCGTTTTCCCATTTCAAAGCTCTTGGGATCAAAACCATCAGCAGCACAGAAAGGGAAACCTTGGTGCTCCCTGCACCTAGCAAGGAAGAGCATTGGCCTTGGAACTGGAATTGACTTAGGTAGGGGTCTGCCCTACCCTAACCGTGGAACTTGATCCTGTCTTGGCTTTTTTTTTTTTCTCCCATCCGAGTGTTGGGGATTATGATGCCTGGAGGGTACGTTGGGTATGTGTTATCATCTCTACCTGACTGAGGACCAGACTGGGCATCAGAGGTTTGCCCACAGCCCCACGGTTCCTGAAGAGCTGACTGCAGCCTAGAGGCTCGTCGGACGGTGTCCGGGATGTCCCAGAGTCCTGGACCTGCAGTCCTGCAGCTGCTGCTCTGAAATCATGTTCTTTTTGTCCTTAATTTCAAAGTCTAGACACCTTCCTTAATAAGTCCTAACTGGGGGCTTCCTCTGACTTTCTCCTTCCTTTGAGAAGTTCTTCTGCTTCTATCAATGCATTGTGTTCTGCAGATCCCTTTTAATGGCACGATTTTTTTTTTCTGTAAAAGCATTTAAGTAATGAACTGTTCTGAAGTTCATTAAGCCCTATTTGGCAAATCCCGCACCTCATAAAGTTTCCGGGGGCCCTTTTCATGTCTTGATGTGGCTCTGTTCTTTCCTAACATTTGTAAAGAGCATAAAATGCAACAAGGCGGTTGGTTTGATGTCCTTCTCTGTGCAGGTCCTTTTGTAGGGCATGAAAGGTGGAGAAGAGGAGTCTTCTTTTGCAGAGGAGTTCCTGTCCTTGGGTGCCATGAAGAAGCTGTCTCTAGCCCTGAATGATGATGGCCTACTGGGGATGCTGGAGAATTTGCTGAGGTTCCTTCCACAGATAGTGAGTTAAGATCTTTGTGGTTGTCACTGAACTACTTGTCACGTTGAGATACTGGGTAATATCAGGTACCACAGCGGAGAAATGGAAGTTTAATTTGTTATTTAAATTGGTCAGTTCCAGGGGCGCCTGGCTGGCTCAGTAGGTAGAGCACGTGACTCCCAATCTCTGGGTTGTAAGTTCAAGCCCCGTGTTGGGTAGGTGTGGACATTACCCAAGAATACAAAATCTAAAAGTAATTAAGTAAATGAATGGGTCAGATCAAAAGACCTTTCCTCCCCGTTTTCAATTCTTTTTATTTTCTTCCCACCACTTACCACCTGTTTTTGGTTTCTAATATGTTCGTGCCAGTGATTCCATTTGGATAAAACTACTGGCAAAGGACTGCTCGAGTTGAGAAAAATGGGAACCCGAGGTCCCAAAACAAAGCCTCCCTTGGAACATAACTGAGAAGATTTCGTAATTTTGTGGGAGGGTCATGACAAATAGTTTCTGAACAGTTAGGAGTCTTTGCTTACCTTTATTCCTTGAAGAGGCTCAGTTGTGCGTTTTTTTGTCATCGACTGTGACGTGAAGACCAGAGCTCCCAGAGGTGAAGTTATTTGCCCAAGTTCACGCACCCAGTGAATGCTGGAGATTTATGCTCTCTGGGAGTTGAGAATATGATCTTTAAGAAAAGCTCTATAGGGGCACCTGGGTGGCTCAGTGGGTTAAAGCCTCTGCCTTCGGCTCGGGTCATGATCCCAGGGTCCTGGGATTGGCCCCACATCGGGCTCTCTGCTCGGCGGGGAGCCTGCTTCCTCCTCTCTTTCTCCCTGCCTGCCTCTCTGCCTACTTGTGATCTCTGCCTGTCAAATAAATAAATAAAATTAAAAAAAAAAAAAAAAGAAAAGCTCTATAAAAACTTCTGATTGAGGGGCTCCTGGGTGGCTCAGTGGGCTGATCCTCTGCCTTTGGCTCAGGTCATGATCTCAGGGTCCTGGGATTGAGCCGCACATCGGGCTCTCTGCTCATTGGGGAGCCTGCTTCCCCCTCTCTCTCTGCCTGTCTCTCTGCCTTCTTGTGATCTCTGTCTGTCAAATAAATAAATAAAATCTTAAAAAAATAAACCAAAACAACTTCTGATTGAAATGAAGACTTCCAGTTTGATTTTTTTTTTTTAACCAACTTTTTGTCATTTCCAGACCATACAGTAGAAAGTCAGCCTCATCAAGAATTTTAGGATGAGGGTACGTATTAGAGAAGGTGGTGCAGTTGTGGTCACTGAGAGGAAACCAAGCAGTCTGTCCGTCCTCAAGTTCAGGAAACAAGCTTGGGGCTCTTGATGCGTGAGTTGGTAGTCTTATGGGAGGCCAGGAGGCAAGCCTGGATCATTTATTAAGCACCTGCCCTGCGGCCGGCTGTGTTCTTTCACTGGAGCTGTGGGTAAAGCCCTGACATATGTAAGCCATGGGTCCTTTCCAGGATTCACTGTCACCCTATGAAACAGGTGCTGTTTCACCTATGGAAAAGGGGGCGGATGCCTGGAGAGTTTTTAATGGGTCCCGCAAGGGGAGTCGTTGGGTGAAGCCAATCTCGAATTCAACTTTGGATCCCCAGACCTGCCTTCTTCTCCTGGTCCACGGCTCAGGTTACATAATGTTTCTTTATGTTTATATGCAGTATAAATCTCTAATCGGACGGCTGGGAAGTGCTTTTGGCTGGCTTTGTTGCTTCAGCTGCCTGAAAGGAATGGCTTTCATAAACATGGAGAGGGAATTGGATTTTTACTTTGTGATAATTCATATTGCAGAAGTGGGAACGGTCAATATCACGGGAATTCCGTTAATCCCTGAAGCTGCGGGTCTGAAGTGAGTTGGCCTGCCCTAGGACAGTCACGTTGTTTTCCCTTTTGATATTTAATACCACATATGCCCCCTCCTTTTTTTAAGGAGAAATTTCACGAATTTAAATACTTTAGAACTCAAAGGAAAAATAGAACCCTCACCCGTAAACTTATCGATCTGAAATAGCTATTGTAGCGTTTCTGGTCTTCTATTGTGGTAAAATATATATAACATAAAATTAACCATTTTAACCATTTTTAAGTGTTCAGTTCAGTGGCATGAAGTACTGTCATATTGCTGTGAGATTTCGCAGATGAAATTTCCGTACCCATCAATCACTAACTCTCCATGCCCTCCTCCCAGAGTCCCTGGCTGCCCCCATCCTACTTCCTGTCTCTGTGAGTTGACCGCTGTAGAGATCTCCTATGTGTGGAATCGCGCAGTGTTTGTCCCTCTGTGGCTGGCTTATTTCACTTAGCATCATGTCATCAAGGTTCCTCTGTGTTGTAGCAGGTGTCAGAATTTCTTTCCTTATTGAGGTTGATAATATTCTATTGTGTGGGTAGACCCTGTTTTGTTTATCCAGTCTTCTGATGATGGGCGCTTGCGTTGTTTGCATATCTTGGCTATGTTGCTGTGAACTTGGTATACTAGTGTCTCGAGTCCTTGCTGTCATCTCTTTTGTGTATACACCTGGACATGGAGCTGCTGGACCCGGTGATGATTCTGTGTTTCATTTTTTGAGGAATCTCCATACTATTTTCCACCGTGGCTCTGCCATTTTGTATTCCCACCAGTGGTGTGCAGCGCTCTGATTTATCCACAGCCTCACGGTCCCTAGTTTTCTGTGTTTTGTTAATGGCCGTCCTCATGGGTGTGAGGTGGTATCTCATTGTGGTTTTGGTTTGCCTTTCCCAAAGGATCAGTGATGTTGAGCATCTCTCCATGTGCTTATTTTTAGTACTGAACAAATTAGTATACCTCCTGGTGTTTACCTCGGCATCTGGTTTTGTTCATGCGTGTAATTGTCATTTACATAAAACTATGTTAGGTATCTTCCGTATTTTCCACTAACCAACATCATCGACAGGTTTAGTGTTGCAGTAGAGGGTGAAAGTATATTTCAGACTCACCTGATTGATAAATTTAGTGATAATTCCCACCACCCCAAATTCTTTTCCTTAGGAAACCTGTGATCATTGGTTTTAGGAGCCCTCTGTTGGTGCTCTCACAGGGCCATGTACGTTGTGACATTTCGGGTGGACAGGGCTGTGGGGTTTAGTACAGAGTGTCAGGAGCTTGAGGGCGAGTTACAACTTTTCTTGAAATGCTGTTGCCCAGAGGATAGAGGGCGCTTGTCTTCTTGTCTGTGATGTGTATGACCGCACAACTCTGACCCTTCAGTGAATGGGTTAATTGCATTGCTTCTGTTTCTGAGTGGAAGACTGGTCTCTGGGATGAGCACCCTCTTCTCCCCTATGGCAGTGTGCTTAACTTCCTCTTGTCTTTTATTTGGAATCTGGAGAATGTTTTTCATAGAAACAATGTTACCGGGGTGACTGTTTCCCAGGTTACTTCTAAAGGCCACGGGAACCCGCATATTGATTTGCGGGAGCCAGCAAGGCATGGTGGGAAGATCTGATGGATGGACGTGGCACCTGGCTTGCTCTGACCCCGAGTGATTAGGAGCCCGCTGTTCCATCCTGCTGAACCCAAGTTCCCGTGTCCATAGGATGGGGGATAATATGGGCTAGCGTGAGAAGAAGCAGCGGATTCATGAGTCTGTTAGTTTCCTAAGTCACACACTTGGTGGCTTAAAACAACACTCATTTATTCCCTCCCAGTTCTGCCGGCCGGAAGTCCATCAGTATCACTGGCTGAAATCAACATGGTAGGCAGGGCCTCGCTCTGAGGCTCTCAGGAGAACCTGTCCCTTGCCTCTTGCAGCTCCAGGGGCCGCTGACGCTCTGTGGCTGGTGGTGGTGGCGTCGCTCAGGCTCGGCCTCTGTGCTCCCATTCCTTTGTCTGTGCGTCCTTCTCCTCTTACATCTGAAATCTCCCTCTGCCTCTGTTTCATTAGGATACGTGTAATTGCATTTTGGTCAAGATCCTAACTCAATCGTGTCTTTTCTCAGAGGAGGTAATAGTCAAAGGTTCTGGGGATTAGGGTTGGGGGAGAGCTTTGGGGGACATTCCTTCCAGGATGAGGGAAAAAAACTCAGTGTTCCTCATCAATGTTTTTATGTGATGGGATTGCCTTTTTTTCCTTAAAGATTTATTTATTTACTAAAAAAAAGATTTATTTGTTTACTTAGAGAGAGAGAGAGGGAGAGACAGAGAGTGGGGGGAGGGGCAGAGGGAGAGTCCTTCAAGCAGACTCCCCACTGAGCATGGAGCCCCATGTGAGGCTCGATCCCCTGACCCTGAGATCATGACCTGAGCTGAAACCAAGAGGTGCTCAGCTGACTGAGCCACCCAGGTGCCCCTGTCTGAAGTTCTTCATGTGGATACCTGAGATCAAGTGATGGAACGGAGACTTGTGGCTTTACCCTCACCCTGGGAGTACTTAAGCCCTTGGCATAGGGCCAGGCCGAGACAGAACCCAGTACCACTGACTTACAGTTCTGAGGATGTTCTGCTCTGCTGCCCTGACTCTCACTCATTTTTATTCTAACTTCCTTTTGTTCATCTTCTCCTTCTCTTACTCCTCTTCCCCCTTTTTCTTCCCTTTCAGATCCTGTGTGGGTGCCCATGGCCTGTTGGGTTTTGCCCCTAGCAGGTGTTGGGACTTGGGGTCAGTAGCTCTGATGAGGCAAGAAGATGTCCTATCAGATACTGTAGGTTGGTTGCACTTAGGTAGGTCCCGCCCTTGGGGAGCCCAGGAGGAGGAGGCAGCTCTGCTGTCCCCGTGGAGCCATCGAAGACCCCTTCTGGGACGCAAGCAGGTGTCATTCCCAGCATTTCCCGAGTGTGCTTTGACCTGCCCGAGGCAGCGAACCTTGTACAGCGGCTGTGCCCGGACGCCTGGCGTTCATTTTTCTTAAGTCCCTTGTTTTGTGAGAGTTCAGACCGACTGGTTTTATTCTGGAGGATTCCCAGGTGTTGCTGCCAGTGCGTGCCTGAACACGGATGTGGAGATTGCTAGCCTGTGAAGTTGCTGATTACACACTGCCCTTTCCGGTTCTAGAAGAGGTGCAGTAGGTTAATTCAACGAGCCTGTGTTTCTTGGGTGTCTGGCTGGGGCCGTGCTCTGCGGGGCTTACAGAGACGAGGCTCCCGAGCCAAGGCAATGGAAGGGGAATAGCGTGTGGATGAGGACGGTAGCAGGTGGGGGCCAGCGTGAGCGGGCATCGGAACCCCCCGGACAGCTCGTTGGAGGGCGGACCACTAGCTCACAGCTTCTGGGGTGGAGCGCAGGAATTCTGGTATTGATGCTGCTGGCTCAGGGACCACACTTTGAGAACCGCCATGCGCTGGGCTTGTGGAGGACGGGGCATCTAACTCAATGGGGAGGTCAGGAAGGCTTCACGGAGGTGGGTGTTTTCTAGCTGGGCTTGGGATGAGTCTGATTTTCCTAGATGGACGGAAGAGGATGGGGCATTTCTGGCCAACGTGTGTGTGTGTGTGTGTGTGTGTGTGTGTGTGCGTGTGGCGAGGTAGGGAATGAAACGGTGGGTCACGATTTTGGAGGGTTTGTCTGCGGCTAGATTGTGAAGAAATGGGGAAAATTAGAGAATAAAGTGTAAAAGGCTTTTTTGGTCGAGGGCACAGGAATCTTGGGTTTCTGTCCAAGTGTAGTCATGTCTCTGGAAAGCTAAGGAGTGACCCAACCAGGTGAGGACCTTCTGCTTGCATCTTGTGTCGGAAGGAACCTCGAGATGAGTTTGGAGACTCCAGGGATGAACACTATAGAAACGAGGAGAGCTGGAAGCAAGACGTAATGCGGCGCTGTCTCCCTTCCTGTCTCTCCCATCTCCCATCTTCCCGTCTGTTCCATCTTGAACAGAGTCGGCTTTGTCCTGTCGTCTCTCCCAGCCCGTCTGGCTGCCGAAGGCCCGTTTTCTCGCGGAGAGAGAAGGCAGCTCAGCCACGCTGCGAGGACCACACCTGGGCCTATAGGCACAGGGTCTGCTTCTCAAATCCTGAAGGATTTAGGGACTGTAGTTGTTTCAAAATTGGAATCAAAACGAGTTTTTATTTTCTTTCTGCCCAGTCACTTCTCATTTTCAGCATTTGCATTCCTTGCCCTAAGCCGCTGGTGGCTCACCTTCCGAAGCCTGGAAGCCAGAACCTGGAATTTGCAAATTCTCCCGTTCAACTGGTTTGGTTAGATAATTGCCTTTTCAGCTGAAAACTGTTTTTACTTTATTTAGTGCTGGGTTTGCACTACACTTTGGGGCAAATAACTTTGATTCTATAGTTCTTTTTTTAAAAAAATATTTTATTTATTTATTAGAGAGAGAGAGAGCGCGCATGGGCACAAGCAATACCTGCGAGCCCTCGTGCATGAGTCGGGAAGGGGGAGAGGGAGAGGGAGAAGCAGACTCCCCACGGAGCAGGGAGCCTGACATGGGGCTCCATCCCAGGACCCCATCATGACCTGAGAGGAAATCAAGAGTCAGGTGCTTAACTGATTGAGCCACCCCACCCAGGTGCCCTTCTATAGTCTGTTCTTAATTATTTCAACTCTCAGAGATCATGCGGTGGAAGGAATTGGGGATGGGGGGAAGGGTGGGATCAGAGCAGCTTTTGAAATACAAGGGGATTCCTGTGGTGCCCCCCCCCCCGCCCCAAATGTCCCTCTATTGCAGTCCTTTGGGAGAATGTGCCAGAACCAGGCAGACCTGGTTTGATGTAAAGAAAACAGCTGATAGGCATGTTTCCTATACAAGAGACTCCTTTAAAATAAATTTAGAAATTTAGTCTTCTTCTTTTTTTTTTTTTTAAGATTTTTTATTTATTTATTTGACAGAGATCACAAGTAGGCAGAGAGAGAGACGGGGAAGCAGGCTCCCTGCTGAGCAGAGAGCCCGATGCAGGGCTTGATCCCGGGGCCTTGAGATCATGATCTGAGCCGAAGGCAGAGGCTTGAACCCACTGAGCCACCCAGGCGCCCCAAAATTCAGTCTTCTCATAAAGTATGATTTGGTTTCTAAGGAGCTTATTTTGGGAGTACGATTGTTCTGCTAAAGAAGAATGGCCAGGACAGAGAGGGTGAGAGCTTGTAAGTTATCTCCTCGGATGCCTGTGCTGTCCTGATTAAGAGTTTGGATCGTGATGGATGTTAATTACACTTGGTGGATCATTTTGTAGCATGTGTGTATATTGAGTTGTTATGTTGTACACCTGAAACCAATGTTGTGTGTCAGCTATATCTGCATTAAGAACTTAATTACTTAAAGTTTGCATTTTTTTGAGATAAAAGATCGCATCGAAGCTCAGTAGGGGCTCTGCTTGGTAATGAACATGGCATCTGAGACGGAAAATAGAGAGATCAATTAAAGCAGCGTAGTCTAGGGGCACCTGGGTGGCTCAATCAGTTCAGCATCCGGCTCCTGATTTCGGCTGAGGTCACGGTCTCAGGGTGGTGAGATCAAGCCCCGTGTGGGCTCTGTGCTGGCTGTGAAGCCTGCTGAAGATTTACTCTCTCTTCCTCCCCCTCTGCCCCTTTCCCCCGGTTGCACTCATTCTCTCACCCTCTTAAAAACAACAACAACCCCAAACCAAACCAAAACCATAAAGCAGCATGGCCTAGTGGGTAAGACCACGGAGCGTAGTTTCAGTTGCCTGGACATGAACAGTGGCTCTTCACTTTGGGGTGGTGGCTTCTCATGGTCTTTGTTTCCTCATCTGTAAAATGGGCACAATATAGTTCATCTACCTCATAGGGTTGTTGTGAAGATTGAGTTCATATTTGTGAAGATCTTAAAATAGTGCCCGTGGCATGGCACTTGTGTATGGATGGCACACGTGTGTACATGCCTGTTAAACAGAAATAGTTAGTAGAGGATAAGAATGATAAACAAGAGTAGATTTCACTGACTTTCTAGAATGGAGCTATTAGGGCTCCGGAAACCTGGCATAGTCTTAATTGTCCAAGCTTCTGCGGTTTGTGCGAGAACATTCAAGGTTCTCTGAGTTTAGAGAAGATTATTGTAGACTTTGGAAAAGAAAAGGAAGTGCTGAGAGTTTTCTTTAGAATTTAGTTTCTTAAGTTCAGTATTTGGGGAAAAAAAGAGCAAGAGGAATCTTGCAGAGGGCCATGTCCCTGGTTTTCAGACTGGGTCACATGGCATTTGTTGGTTTATTTAGGGCTCTTGAGATAACTTTTAAAAAATTGCAGTAGAAAAGAAAATCTCAACGCATCCTAGTTTTTTGTGTTACATACCTGGGTGTCTGTAGCAGGTCACCGTGTGACTTTCTTAGCATTGGACCTGCCTTGCTAGCCGCCTCTGTATCCGCGGGGCTGGGATAGTGCCTCTTGTCTGCTTCTGCCAGTCACTGCCAACTGCTCATCACTTTCGGATAGATTCTCAGATTAGAATTTTCCTTCCTCCCTTTCTTTTTTAAGAGAGAGAGTGTGTGTGCAAGCCATGAGCAGGGGCAGGGTGGGGTGGGGAGCAGAGGGAGAGACAGAATCTTAAGCAGGCTCCATGCCCAGTGCAGAGCCCAGTGCTGGGCTCAGTCTCACAACTCTGATCATAACCTGAGCCGAAATCAGGAGTTGGACGCTTAACCAACTGAGCCACCCAGGTGGCCCCTCGGATACATTTTATTAATATTTTCCCCTTGCCCTAGCAGCCAGGTGTAAGCTTGGGGTTTCTTTCTTTCTTTTTTTTTTTTTAAACTTTAAAAAGATTTTATTTATTTATTAGAGAGAGAGAGAGAGAGAGAGAGAGCATGAGCAGGGGGGAGGGGCGGGGGAGAGGGAGAAGCAGACTCCCTGCTGAGCAGGGAGCCCGATGCAGGGCTCCATCCACGGACCCTGATACCATGACCTGAGCCAAAGGCAGCCACTTCACCAATGGAGCCACCCAGGTGCCCCTAAGCTTGGGATTTTAATAATTTTGGAATATTTCATTAGTACTATTGAGTTTTTCTTTTTGCTCTTCTTTGCTTGGAAAATTTGGTAGATTTGGGGTTGCACGTGATCAGTCCGGGATGGGAGTGGCCCAAGGAAGGGTGTTTAGGGATGTTACAGATAACGAGAGAAGCATTCCTCGGAGATGTAACTGTTAGGACTGATGACATCCCTTTGTGGCTTGGAGTCTCTGTGCCGGGCACATGGTGTTTTATAATAGACCTCATTTGATTTTCATACTGGTAATAGCTGGATATTATTATCACTACCCTTGTAAATGTAATGGCCCCGAGGGCATGACTTGGCCAGGGTGGGGTGGCTGGTGAGTGACAGCTGGGATGGAACCTGAGCCCAGGCCTTCTCTGCCTGTGGATACAGAGCTGATGGTCACCCTTTCCACGAGGTTGTAGATCAGATTCTGAATTTTATTCAAAGCTAATAATTTTGATTGGGCCTTTCTTTCGCTAAGAGGCTTCAGGGACCCTAACCTTCCGTTCCACCAAACCGCTCAGGCTGGGCTGCTAGGCTCTAGTTCCCTGGGGTTGCTAGTTAATAAGCTACCGCCCCCCCCGGGGGAGTTAACACAACACACCTGTATTGTCTGCCAGTTTGGGAGACAAGAGCTCCATGATCTGAGGTGTTGGTGGGCTTTGCCTTGTTCCCCCTGAAGATTGTTACTGTGTTCACGCCTCCCCTAGATTCAAGGTTGCTGGCAGTCCTTGGTGTGCCTGGAGGCACGTCACTCCCGTTTCTGCCTCGATAGCCACATGGCCTTCTCTCCTCTTGTCTGTGCCTCTTCTTAAAAGGAGACTAGTCGTGTGCTTGGGCCCCCTCCCCTCCAGTACCTCCTTTTAGCTAATGCATCTACAGTGACCAAACGGTTTCCATACAAGGTCACTGTCACGGGGCTCTGTTCCCCCTCAAAGTCATGTGTTGAAGCCTTAACCCCCTAGTACTTCAGAAAAGGACTACATTTAGAGATGGGACTTTAAAGGGTGGCTCTTAGGGTGGGTCCCGATCCAGTCTGATTGGTGTTCTTATAAGCTGAGGAAATTTGGACGCACACACAAACAGGTGTCAAGGACACGCGTACACACACAGACACCTCAGGAGAAACCCATCCTGCGACACCGTGGTACTGGACTTGAGTCTCCACACTGAGAACCTGAATTTCTGTTGCTAAGCTCCTGTATGTGGTACTTCGTGAGGGCAGCCTGAGCCAACGAAGTCACATTCACAGGTGGGAGGGGTTAGGACGTCAATTTTGGGGACACAGCTGAACCCATAGTACCGGGGCTCGATTCCCCCGCTCAGCTTGGGACATCCTCTGATGACCCTGCCTCGGACGATGCTAGTTCTGGGCTGGGGTTACATGGAGGGGTGGCTGTGCCCCCCTTTCCTGCCGGGGCGCCAATATACCTGCCTGAGAGAAACACACACTGCCTGCGGGATGTCGAGGGGCCTGGCAGCCAGGGCAGAGAGGGTCCGCCAAGTCACCCCGCAAGTTCGCAGGGTTAGAGACACCGGGAACTTGACGACCGGAAGAGCCGCTCTTACAGATAGTTCTCCTGAGGGAGAGGGACAGGTGGTGTCCTGTAAGGGCAGAGCCTCTCACTTTTGTCCCCTTTAAAGATGATCCCCTGATGGCTCAGACAAAGCACTTGGGGACGGATCCAGAGCTCGCTTTTTGCCAGTCCCTCCTCGCCCCGCCCATTGCCCCGCCCTCTCCTGGCCCCGCCCCTCCCTCCCTCTGCTTCCTCACCCCGCCCCTCTCCTGGCCCGACTCTCTCCTCCTGTCCCCTCCCTTCCCCCTTCCCTCCCTCCTCCCACCCCCTCCTCTCCTCCTGGCTCTCTCAGGTCCTCCTGGGGAAATGGGAGAGGCACAGCTCCCCTGGGGATGGGGACGGGGATGAGCCATCGCTATGACACGCCTGGTTATTTTTGCTTTCTGCCTGGGTGTGGGCGTTTGTGTTGACAGTGGCGGGGGAGGCGGTGACGGGTGCTGGAACAGTTGGGTGCCCGTGGAGCGGGTGGGAGGTGGCGCCTGTGCCAGGCAGGTGACTTGGCACTCACGTGGCCCCGGGGCTTTGCAGGACGCTAGGGGAACTGGATTTGCTTCTCCGTGTGCGGGGGGTCCCATTCCCTCCATGTCACACGTAGAGGGGGCTCCTGGATCCCACCCCCAACACGCCCAGGGGGTGCAGTGGTGGCTATTTTCACTGGGGTGACCTCCATCTCAGCAGGAGGGTTCCGTGGCAGTCCTGAAGAATCTTGCCCAGTGCTCTCCATCCCCTTATCTCCGTCAAATATGCTCCTAGTGATTTGAACATAAATCCTGGGCTTACCCTGACCGCCCCACCCCCACTCCCACCCCACCGTGGCTCTCAACTCAGCACTGGCTGCACTAGAAATATGTATTCATCGTGGGGGGGGCGGGAGAAAGGGGACAGAGTGAGTTACTAGCATTCAGCCCAGTTGGCTCAGCTAAGGTCTTGCAGTACGTCGCGTGGCCAAAGGCCAGCAGTTTCTCTACTGCCCTCCTGTAGGGACCCTCTGGAGCTGCCCCACCGGGGTGAGTTGAAGAAGACCCTGGGAATGTTGAAACCTCGAGTCCTTCAGGGTTAGCGTCATTGATGTGGCCCGAGGCACCTACGTATTCTACAGGTTTGGAAACGGAGATTCAGGTCAACGGGCCTGGATCAGACGTGCTTCTTCGGTTAGAAGTTTTGAGATCAAAGTCTTGTGCTCTGTTTTTCTATGTTTGCTCCCACCACAAGAATCCCAGTCCAAGGTGTTCCCCAGGTCCCATCCTGGCTGGTTTCCTAGGGCTGTGGTCACGAAGTAGCATGAGCTGGGTAGCTTGAAAGTATGATTTATTCCCGCATGGGCCAGGAGGCTAGAGTGAGAAATGAAGGTGTTGGCTGAGTCACGCTCCATCAAAGACTCTAGGAAGGAATCCTTCCTTGCTTCTTTCTGGCAACTGGTGACCCCGGCATTCTTCGTGTTCTCCTGCCTGGAGCCCCGTCATCTCAGCTCCTGCCTCCATCTCCACGCACTCTCCCCTCGGGTCTATCTCCGTCCCTAAATTTTCTCTTATAAAAACACCAGCCTGGGGCGCCTGGGTAGCTCAGTGGGTTAAGCCACTGCCTTCGGCTCAGGTCATGATCTCAGGGTCCTGGGATCGAGTCCCGCATTGGGCTCTCTGCTCAGCAAGGAGCCTGCTTCCCTCTCACTCTCTCTGCCTGCCTCTCTGCCTACTTGTGATCTCTCTCTGTCAAATAAAAAAATTAAAAAAAAAATAATAAAAACACCAGCCCACCCGGATGAGGGTCCCCCTGAATCTAATGTGACCTCATCTTCACTTGCTTAGTCTGCACAGAGACCCTATTTTCAGATGAGGTCACAGTCACAGCTACCCCAGGTTTGAGACTTCACGATATATTTTGGGGGGGTCCTAGCAGCCCCCCTCGCCACCACGGCCACTGCGTTGCTGCTCTTCCTGGCCTTCCTAGAATATGACTGATGTTAGAGGCGCTGCCTGCTTCAAGTTTATTATCTTCTAACTGTTCCCCTCTTCCGTTTGAGCTCAGACTTCTCCTTTCGACTCCGTGTCCCCCTTGCCCTTTCCCTGCTACATCTTTTTTGTCTTTCTTCTCTGCTTTGTGAGGTCTTTTTTTTTAAGATTTTCATAATTTGAGTGCAAGTGGGGAAGGGGCAGAGGGAGAGAGCGACTCTCAAGCTGCCTGCCCAGGGAGTGCAGGCCTCGATCTCACAACTGACCCTGAGATCACAACCCGAGCCTCCGGTGTTCAACTGATTGAGCCATCCAGGCGTGCCCCTGTCAGGTCTGGATGACAACATACTTCTGTCTGGACATTTCTGTTTTGTGCCTTTCTGGGGGACGTACACACTCTTCCTAAGATCCGGCGTGGTGCTCATCATGGAGCCAAAACAGGTATTTGCCAGTATCTGTCTGTCTCGTAGACTGTAAACCCTAACAAGACAAGGGACCGTGAGTTTAGCTCCTGACTGATTGTACCCCTGGTACCTAGCCCGAGGTCCAGCATGTGGCTTGTGTTTTAAGATATTAGTTGGATAGGGACGCCTGTGTGGCTCAGTCAGTAAAGTGTTCGGCTCAGGTCATGATCCCAGAGTCCTGGGATAGAGCTCCGTGTTCAGCTCCCTGCTCAGCAGGGAGTCTGCTTCTCTGTCTCTCGTCCCTGCTCATGTTCTCTGTTGCTGTCTCTGTCTCTCAAATAAATAAGTACATAAATAAAATCTTAAAAATAGGTGATATTCATTGGATAAAAAAGAAAACTCGCCTTTCTATTAATTATAGTTAGGGAGAAGCGTGTTATAATTTTTAAAAGATACATGTGTTGCCAAAGCAAGTTAAAAATAGAATTACCGTAAGATCCAGCCGGTCCACTTCTGGGTATATATACACAAATGTTGAAAGCAGGGACTTGGAGAGGTGTTGGTCCCCCCATGTTTGTAGCAGCATTGTTCAGGACAGGTAAAAGCTGGAGGGAACATAGTGTCCCTGGACAGGTGAATGGATAAAATGTATATATTGCAATGCAGTATTATTGTTCAGCTTTAAAAAGGAAGGGAATTCTTTTTTTTTTTTTTTTTTTTTTTAAGAGACAGAGACAGCGAGCACACAAGTAGGGAGGGCAGAGGGAGAAGGAGAGAGAGAATCTGGAGTCCCGCATTGGGCTCGATCTCATGACCCTGAGATCATGACCTGAGCCAAAACTAAGAGTGGCAATGCTTCCCTGACTGAGCCCCCTAGGTGTCTCAAAAAGGAAGGAAATTGTGGCACGTGGATGAACTTTGAGGACATTATGCTAGGGGAATTAAGGTAGCTACAAACAGAGAAACACTATATGATTCTATTTTTCTGGGGCCCCTAGTCCAATTCAGAGAGACAGGAAGTAGAATGGGGGTCGCCTGAGACTGGTGGGGCAGGAGGAGATGGGGAGTCAGTGTTTGCTGGGAATGGAGTTTCAGTGTTGCAAAGTGGAAAGAGTTCTGGAGATGGATGGGAGATACGGTTGCACCGTGGGAGTGTACTTCAGGCCATGGAACCATTTACAGATGGTTAAGATGATCAATTTTATGTTCTGTGCAGTTGGCCACAATTAAAAAACAGATACGGAAGCATGCACACACACACACGTGTGCAAAGATGCGTGTATATGTTCTGAAAGGGAGAGGATGGGTTTCAAGAGCGTGCTCTGGAGGAAGGGAAGGGAGATGGGAATGGAGAGGCTGCCGGAGGTGCTGGGGATGCCCACCGGGAAGGAAAGTAGCTGGGCTGGGGGGAAGAGCATCAGGGTAGTTTTCAGTGCCTGGGGTTATAATCAGAGCTCTGTCTCCAACTAGCTGTGGGATCTTGAGCAAATCAATGGTTTCCCATTGTGGGCATCAGCTTTTAAAAGGAGCTGGAATAGTAACCTCTGAAGATCTTTCCAGCTCAAAACTTCAGAGGTATTAAGCCTCGAACAAGGCAATGCCGATTCACTCATGTTTTTCACAGTTCTCTGCGGTATCTACGTGCAGCGAGTGCTCTTCTGGCTCCAGAGTATGTCTGTCTGAAGCAATCCTCTTTCCATCAGGAATTCCTGGATTTTTAATGGCACCAGTTAGTTTGGCTTAAGAAGAATACATTCAGTTTTGTTTTTTTTTTTCTTGATCTCTCTCTGCTCATTTCCATTTGCCAGGTCTTCTAGCTTCAAAATTATGTTGGTCCTTTTTCTTTCCTTATAACATTTGTACATCTTGATCTTGTATTCTTATTATGCTGACAGTAGTGTCTCTTGGGCGCCTGGGTAGCTCAGTTGGTTAAGCATCTACCTTTGGCTCAGGTCCTGGGATCGAGACCCGCATCGGGCTTTCTGCTCAGCGGGGAGCCTGCTTCTCCCTCTGCCCCCACCCCCTTGCTTTTGCGTTCCCTCTCTCTGAAAAGTAAATAAATAAATAAATAAATAAATATTAAAAAAATAGTATCTCTTTGTATGAATTATGTTGAATCCTTATGGCAGTGCTGGTGAGGGGATTCGAGATCTCTGTTTTATAGACGAGGAGGCAGAGTGGTTAAGTACCTTGCTTGGCCTTGACATCACCTGGCTGGTCTGTGGTTGGGCTGTTATTGCCCTTGGTTTGTTCCCAGCTCTGTACCACGGGATACTGCCCCAGGCTCCCGCAGTCCCTGTTCCTTCTGTATTCTAGGTCCTTTCATGGTGGGGACCATTTCTTTTTTTTCTTTTTTTTTTTTTTTTGCGTACTTAGAAGGTCTCCTGTACTGGCCTGTCAGAGACTAAGAACATTTTTTTTTTCAAAGGTAGCTCCCGGATGTCTTTTCCTTAAGAGGCATCATTCCTGTCTCTCTGTGTCAGGGAAGGACTCTCTGTTGTGCTGAGCAGACCACGGGTCCTTAGTTACTGGGGAGAAAAGTTGGAGTCCTTGGAAGTTTCCTTTGTGGATGGAAGAGCAGTTATTTATTTATTTTTTTGGCAAAGATTTTATTTATTTATTTGACAGACAGAGATCACAAGTAGGCAGAGAGGCAGGCAGAGAGAGAGAGGGAAGCAGGCTCCCCGCTGAGCAGAGAGCCCGATGCGGGGCTCGATCCCAGGACCCTGAGTGGAAGGCAGAGGCTTAACCCACTGAGCCACCCAGGCTCCCCGGAAGGGCAGTTATTAAACAAATTATCGGATCCAGGGAGTGATGAAGGCTCAGGAGCTGCTCCTTTAACACCTGAAGAAGCAAGGATCAGCCCGGGGCTGGGCAGAGAGAAGCCAACATGCGTTCCTGCGTATGTCTTCCGCTGCAGAACTCATCAGCTCCTTTTGATCGCAAAGACGCCCCCATGGAGAACTAGCTTTACATGCAGTGGTTTGAGCTAACTTAGGAAGCAGGAGGTTTCCCAACTTTGGAAGTTTTTGTGTCACGGTCTTTGCAAAACTAGCAGAGGAGGGCCCTGGATCCCGGCCACCCGTACCGCTTTCATGTCTTCCGACTGGCATTTTTGAACTTGGAGGGGCTGGGGGCAGGGCACTGTTCTCCCAGTGGCTTCTGAGAGGCCAGGTAGAGTCACCTTTTTTCGGACAGAGTGGCAGCCCCTCCTGGAAGAGTATAAGGTGAACGAGTGACCCCAAAGGGTTAGATTCTTTGCCCTAAGCGGACACGCCCACTCCTCGGGATCTGTATCTGGCCTGCATCTCTGCAAGGACGGAGTCAGGCCTCTCGTTCACCTGCAAATGCCGCTCAGGTCGGGCTCAGCGATCGTCTGAGCAGGGCCCTGCCGTAACACAGTGGAGGCTGCTCTGTAGCACGTTTGTAGGCGAGCAGGAACCTGTGATTCTGCAAGCAAGTCAAGACAGACCAAAGGCCAGGCCTCAGCTCACTCCCGTCTCACTTGAAAAGAGGTCGTGCTTTCCTTGGAAGATCGGGGCCCTTGTTCACTGTCGGACTGGCCCTGGTGTGAGAGGAGAGACAGGAACTCTTTTAGCCATTTGTAAGTGATACCTGATAAGCGTTGAAGATCCGCTCTTGAAAGTGGACACGCTGGGCCCAGCTCCTGCATTAGACTATCTGGAGACGCCAGCGTGTTGAATTGTTCTTTGAGTTTCGCTGTTGGAAGGGGCTGTAGTTGGGCCCTTATATCTGATCTTTGAGAAAACATCAGCGCTCCGGCACCTTGGCCCCAGGGGTGATCTTTCATGGAGTGGCCGGGTTAAACGCTTGCTCTATGTTCTTCTGTGTTTCTCTATGTTCTACACCCTGTGCTGGCTTTCTTCCCATTCTGTACCAGCAAGATGGAAAGATGGTCTCCCGGAGACTTGGGGCAGGGGTGGGCAAGAGATACGCTCATGAGTCAGATGACATGGCAAGTCCCAAGCTGGTGGTCCTCCTGCACCGGGGCCCTTGGGTCACCTCTGACATTTGCTTCATGCTCAGGGAGCCTTCGTTTACGGGACAGAACCTGGGATCGGTCATTTGAGGTGTGATGTGTGGAGTTGCTCATTCAGAGGGTGTGTTCACACTCCCCAAACTCAGGAGAGCAGACCTGGCAGGGTGAGGGCTGGGAACACTGGGAATAGGGGAGTGAGGTAGCCCACTTTTCCGTGTAATTGATTTGATTGCTTCCTTGCGTGACTGCGCGTGATCAGGACCAGACTCTTGTACTTAGATAGGACCACAGCTAGCAAAGCCTGTTGCAATGTTCATTTTGTCTTCTTCTTTTTTTTTTTAACATTCTATTTATTTATTTGACAGACAGACGTCACAGGTAGGCAGAGAGGCAGGCGGAGAGAGAGGGCGAAGCAGGCCCCCGCTGAGCAGAGAACCCCATGCACAGCTCCATCCCAGGACCTTGGGATCATGACCTGAGGCAAAGGCAGAGGTCTTAACCCACTGAGCCACCCAGGTGCCCCTCATTTTGTCTTTTGAAGACTCACCTGGTATAGGTTTGGGGCTGAGTTCTGGGCAGGCCTCCTGGTATACCCGCGTGTTCGTGGTTGCAGATGGGGCGGTATGGGGAGTGTCCTGCTGGGTACCGAAAGCCCGGTCAGCCCATGAACAGGAACCATTTTTGTGATTTTTGGCCCATTCTCAGTGCCCCAGTTCTCTTATCTATAAAACGAGCAGACAACCCAAATGATCTCCAGTAATGAGATACTCTGATTCCAAGCTTCCAGGGCTCTCCTTTCTGAGATTTTTTTTGTCCTTGTCTTTTACAAGTTTTTCCCCTTTTTTGAATTGACTGCTACCAAGATGAGTCCCGTCATCTTAGCTCCACTAAGAGGTTTGACTAGGAGGGGTTCCTTGCCCTACTGATTGCCTCTCCTGAAACTTCCTTTACCCTCCCTTTGCTGGAGATGCTGCTAAGTTGTGTGGCCCACATCGGAGAGTTTGATCCTTGAATAATTAGGATCCGAGTGTACAGGGAAACTGTGGAATGCATTCAAGGCCGCCCTCCAGGGTCAACCAGGAAACCGAAGACAGATGATCTGGGCAACAAACATCTTAAGGGAGCTTCCTAAATGGAGCAGAAGCTTCTAGAACCCCCCTGACCCCATTTATCTCAGCATCACAGTTTCCTCTTACCTCCAGCTGAAATCCTACTCTTTCTTCTGTCTTCTGCCCTTGGGCTTGGTGCTGCCCTGGTTTCGGCGGGTAGTGCTGCTGCTGGTGGAGGTAGAGAGCGGCGCCTTCTTACACTGCTGCCTTCCCAGCAGGGACTGTGGGTCCTTGGGTGTCCTCTGCCTTCACTGTTCTCTGAGACATGTTGCCTGGTGGACTGGTTTGGTAGCTTGTTATTAGGACCGGCCCTGCTGAGTCATTAATTCTGCAGGTGCATTCCTGACCCTGGCAATTTCCCTGGGGGTCTCTAAACATCTGGGTGGAAGCTAGAAAGTCTGGGGAGACTAAAATGATGTCTAAAGCCCACTTGTATAGTGGTTACTCTTTTTTTTTTTTTAAGAGATTTTATTGAGAGAGTGAGAGAGCATGAGCTGGAGGGGGAGGGGCAGAGGGAGAAGCTGGCTGCCTGCTGAGCAGAGAGCCCGAAGCGGGGCTCGATCCCAGCACCCTGAGATCACGACCTGAGCCACCCAGACACCCCTGTGGTGGTCACCCTTAGTGAGCCTTCCTGCAGTCGAATTTTACTGGGGCTGGTAACTGGGTGTACAGCCTGTTGGACGCATGTATGCAAACACATGGCCTCTTTGTTACGGGTGAAAACCACTTTGTGGATTTTGTGGCTTCCAGCGAGAATACCAGTTTTGTGTTGATGGAGAAGCAGCTTGTCTTGGTCCATCTGGGCAGCTGTCCTTGGCTTGAAAGCAATAGACGTTTGCTTCTCAGAGGCCTAGAACTGCTAGTCTGAGATCGAGGGTTGGCACGGGCAGGTTCTGCTGAAGGGCTGTGGGGTGCTCGCTGCTGCCTGCATCCTCATGGGGTTGATGGGGCAGGGAGCTCTGCGGGGTCTCTTGGAAGAGAGCTCAACCCCTTCTTGGGGGCTCCAGCCTCCCAACCTAAGCACCTCCCAGAGCCCCACCTCCTAATTCTATCACACTGGGTCTTAGGATGTCAACATATGAATTCTGAGGGACGCAAACATTCAGAGCAGAGCACACGGGTAGAGCTGAAAGGCCTCACGAAGGGCGTGGACCTGGGGGACTCTGGTTGGGTGAGTCAGGGTCAAGCATCACTTTGCTTCCTTCTGGCCCACAGATGTCTAGAAATTCGTTTCCCGCATTGGATTGATTCTGGTCCCCCTCTCCTTTCCACCCTGCTCGACCTGTCGTTTATGGTTAGCAGACTGTTTAAAAAAAAAAAAAAAATCCAGTGCCTTCCCTGCCCCAGCATGGCTGGTTGTCTTCCTGAGGGGTCATGTTTTGGGGTTTCCTGGGAGGTGGGCTGTGTGTGGGGTGCAAATAAGCCTTTGCACTGGTGGGGCTTGTGGTCCTGACCTTCTGAAGAGCATTAGGTCATTCTTTAGCAGTATCTTCATTCCTCTGGGAGGTGTGAGGAACCCCGATTGGGGGCTGTCCCCAGTAGGAAAGGGGCAGCGAGGAAAAGGAGACAGAAAAAAAAAAAAAAAACCCCAAAAAACAGGAACCAGGAAAACACTCCTGCTCTTTCTTCTGCAAGGCTCATGACAGAAGGTCGCCTTTCCCCGCACATTATTTGTACTTGTAGAAGTGTCCTATTTCCTCAGGGAACTCAGGAATCTCATTTTTCCTTAAAAGAGTGGGAGGAGAAGAGGAGCCGGTCATTTTTCTGACCTGCCCTAACAAGGCACCACAAAGCGGGTGGCCCACAACAACGATTTAGTCCCTCACTAGAAGACCGGGGTCAGGGTTTCAGCAGGCTTGGGTCCTTCTGGAAGCCCTGTGGGGCGGTCTGTTCCTTGCCTCTTGCTGGCTTCTAGTGGGAGCTGGCAGTCCTGGGAGTGCCTGGGCGTGTAGGTGAGACTCCCCGATCTGGACCTCTGTGGTCCTGTGTCTCTGTGACTCTCCATGGCTTCTTCCTCTGTGTCTGTTCTCTTTCTAGAAGAACACCTGTCGGACAAGATTTGGAGCCCAGCCTCCTCCAGTGTGACCTCATCTTAACCAATTACATTTGCACTGGCCCTTTTTTGTACCAGGTCATAATCTAAGTTACTGGGGGCTTAGGACTTAAGCAATCCAACCCGTAACAGAGATTTCTGTACTGAGCCTGAGATAAATGGGTGGGAGAGACTCGCCTTGTTGGCCAAGGGTCTGCTATGTGGCCGGTGCTATGCTTGGCATGTTTAGCTTCTCCTGCGTGAATTAACTGGTTATGACAGTTGTGAAGGTGGGTGTTGTTATGTCTATTTTATGGATGAGGCAACTGAGTCCCAGCAGTTAAGTGGCTGCCCCATAACGTGCAGCCTGTCCACGGAGTGCTAGGCTGGAATCCCGGTTTCAGATGGCGAGGTGCTCTGGGCATTTCCGGCTTCCTTGCGTCTCTGCTGCCGCTCATCTCTGTTCAAATGTGTCCCCTGCAGGTGCACGTGCCTTCTTCGAGCATGGAGCTGCACGCCAGGCAAAGGGCATGAGTCATCCTTACGTTATTGGTGACTAATATTGTCTCCTAGTAGGCCGGGAGTCATTGTCTTACATTTCTGGGGGAGAAGGATCCTCTTTTACTGAACCTGTACCCTGCTCTCTGACTATCCCCCTTTCCCTATTCAGAGGCACCTGTCAGTTAATTTTCTGATTGCAGTTCACATGGCAAACAGCCCCCCAGAACACTGGACTGGGGCTGTAGTTTTCCTGAAAGGAGAGAGAGATCCTGTGGGGTTCCTTGCCTGGTGTTCCGACAGCCAGGAGGCCAGGAAGCCAGGTGAGCTCGCCGCCTTCACAGCCTGGCTTCTCTGGATGCCATATCTTCTTTTTTTAAAGATTTTATTTATTTATTTATTTGTCAGAGAGAGAGAGAGAGAATACAAGTAGGCAGAGTGGAGGCAGAGGCAGAGAGAGAAGCAGGCTCCCCACTGAGGAAGGAGCCTGATGTGGGACTTGATCCCAGGACCCTGGGATCATGACCTGAGGTGAACGCAGTATCTTAACCGACTGAGCCACCCAGGTGTCCCCTTTTTCTTCTTTTAAAAGATTTTATTTATTTGAGAGAGAGAGAGAGAGAGTGAGAGAGGGAGAAACAGACTTCCCATGGAGCTGGTAGCCCGATGCGTGACTCGATCCCAGGACTCCAGGATCACAACCCGAGCTGAAGGCAGTTGCTTAACCAACTGAACCACCCAGGGGCCCTGGACGGCCTATCCTCTTATCTTACTACTGTTGTCTTTGAACTTGTTCAGTCCCCGTGAAGTTTAACAGAAGTTTACCATTAGGCTGGCAAGGAGGTCCACTTCCCCCTTCTGACTTGCCGGCACTGCAATCCAAGCACGATCATCTCGGAAACTCTTATGGGCTTGCTGGTCGTTATTTCTGAGGAACGGTGGCTGCGGGTGGAGGCAGGTGGAGGCTGTTTATCTTCGAGGCTGTCCTGCTGAGGAGTGGGTTTCCACCAGCTCCCAGAGCGATCACCAGGGCTTAGCAGGTTGCGGCAGTCAGAAGCAGGACAGACATGGCCATGTGTCAGATGATTAAATCTTAGAACGAGCAATATGAGCTCGGGGAACAGGGCTACGGGGAATCATCTGTTGTAAGTAAGTCATGCCATTTATTTTAGGGAAAATTTCTATCCAATTTAGGCTGAAACTTGATAGAACGTGCTTTTCCAAGCCCCCAGCTCTACTTGTCTGGAACGAGCCCTTTCTAAACAGGCAGCTGTCCAAGCACAGCGGCCCATGGGGTCACATCTGGGCAGCACCCTGCCAAGTGGCTGTGATCCCATTTGCTGTCTTTCCCTGGTCTAAGTTACCCCAAACCATATGCTTGCACGGTTATTTTCCTCGAACGTTTTTAAAGGTCATTTGATTTTATTTACATATTTGACTAGGTAATATATTCACATGGTTCAAAATTCAGAGTATGTATATAAGAGTTTATAATGAAAAGCTTCCCTGCCACCCAATTCCACGCCTTTCTTCCCAAAAGAGAAGCTCTGAGATATTTCCAGTTGCTTGTGAGTTATTTACAGGTACATTATACACAAGTGACTGCGTATGTGTGGGTGTGTATCTATAATCTGTCTACGCACACACATATATATCTTTTCCCCCTTTTCCTCTTACACACATGGTAGCATTCCATACATTCCATTCTGCAGGGATTTTTTTTTTTTTCACTTAACAGTGATTTTTAAAGATCTTATCAGCACTCGATTGCTTCCTCATTCTTGTAACTATTTGTTTTGCTTTTAGTTCAGACTTACAGAAACGTTGCAATAAGAGTATAAGAAACTCCTATATGTCCTTTACCCGAATTCACCGATGGTCTGTATTTTGCACCATTTACTTTATCATTCTTACTCCACATGTGTGAACACATAGCATACACATTTACACCGGCACACATTTAGCCTCATGCGCATTTATATATGCACACACACAGATTTTTTTTCTGATCCATTTCAGAGCATGTAGGGAGCATCATGTCCCTTTGCTGTGTGACTTCTTCAAGTGTGTTAGTCCTAAGAGCCAGGATGTCCTCACACAGACTCAGCCTTTTTATTTGCACTTTCCTCTGAGTCCTATTTTATATTTATATTTTATGTTGGTTATATGGGTATGTGTTGTTTGTTAATTTTTAGGACCAACTACCATGGCTTTTCTTTTGTAAGAGTATAGAGGAATCACGATGTTTTTTCTCATTGAGCCTATGAGGTGTTCATTCTTTCTTAGATCTTTGCTGAGCTCCTGTACTATCCTGAGCTGCTTCCTCCGGGAGAAAGAACATTCTTCTTTGGGAATGGGTAGGGGGAGGGCTCTTGATCCTGTGGGCTTGTCATCTCTCTGCCTCCTGATGGAACCGCTCGGAGAGGAAGACAGGCGGGAAGTGCTCCTCTCGGACTCTTTGGATCATTCTTGGGTGCCTAATGTGCATTAGGAGCCTGTCCAAACTACAGGGAAAAAATCAGTCCCAGTCCCTTCCCCTAAGAAGTCTAACTCAGTTTAACAAATATTTGTAGAGTGGCCTCTTGTGTGGCAGCTGGGACACCAGCCCTGGGTCGACACTCCGTGCTTCTGCCCGAGTTCGTGCAGAAACCTCCACTCCCCCTTCTCCAGCCGCAGCCCTCCTCACCCATGGCTGCTTGAATCGCTTCTCTAAAGGGCAGCTCCAGTGGGTCATGGCTGCTCGCCTAATTCCCATCCTGAAGACTCCGTTTCCGATGACACCTCTCTGGTGAAGTCTTGCCTGATCTTTCTCTTTTAAAGTCCTCTGCCAGCTCATATCCCTTTAAACTTTGTGTACCTTAGGGTAAATATTTGTTTTTTTACCCCTCCCATGCTCCTTGTTTTCTCATTAGATTACCCTTTCTTAGAGGGGGTAAATCCGTTCTCCTTCCCACTCTCCCTTATTTCCTGTGTTCTAGAAAGAATCCAGTGCCGCCTGGGCTGTGTCTGAAACGTAGCAGTGCACCTGGCACGCAGTTGACCTTCAGGTATTTGCAGGATTGAGCTCAATGGAAGTAAGATGGTCATTAAGTGGTTTTGGTAAATTTATAGTTTCAAATACTGGAGGTGTTTGAGAATGTTCACATATGCATTAACAGCTTAATTAAACAACATTAAAAGATGTACATATGCTGTCAACGTCATTAAAAAGGCCACTTCATTAAAACACCCTTAAAAAAAAACACCTTAAGGATATTTATGTACCCAAATTCACTGTTTTGTCTTTTTGTTGGGCATCTGCACTTTTGTTCAGAACACACACACACACGTATATATGTATACGTATATGTGTATATATATATTGTGATACCTGGATTTTTTCTCACTTAACTTTTCATATATACATATTCAAGTTATTTTTTAATGCTTAGTTTCAGGAAACTAGTTCTTAAAGAATAAATTCGCCGGCAGATAGAGAGATTTTCATTCTAGTCAGATGATGTTATCACTTCTTAGATATCAGTTTTCTGACGGTAGAGAGCCTTCCATGAAATTCGTAACTCTAGCAAGATGATTTATGTACTGCCTATTATCTACCACTTACGCCACTCACCAGCCTCCATTCCCGAACAAATTGCTTTGAAAATGTTCCTTCCCCAAGTCTTACAGATTCATGAGTCAGTTTATTTAAAGTCTAAATTTGGGGAGGCCTTTTAGCAGCTGGTAGTCTATGATTTGCTAAAGCAGAAAAGAGAAATGTGTCAGGTCTTTGGAATTCTGGCTTGCAGTGCTCTTCTTGGGTGGCCACAGAACCCCCAGTTCTGCCTCATGAATATGTCTTACAGGATCTCAGCTGTTTACCCTCGGTGGGAGCGGACTACGGTCAGGGTACTGAGGATGCAGGGATGGGGACAGACTGGTGATTGACAGGAAGTCATAGTGAAGGTTCCAGTCACCTGTCCTCTCACGGACTTGTCTGGGAATCTGGTCTCTTTTGGTATTAAGGTGTTAGTATGATCCCGGACTCCTCGTAGTGAGTCTTCTTATAGGATTCTATCACTTAAGATATTTTCGAGCCAGAAACAAAAGAGCCAGCTCAGAGGATCGTAAACATTTAGTATCTCACATGATGATTCCAAGGTTAATTCAAGAATTCAGCATTGAGTTCTTTGCGTTTTTCTGTTCCGCCGTCCTCAGGGTGTTTGCCTGATCCCTGGGCTTATTTCCACACAGTGGCACGGGTGGTAGCTGGACTTGGCAGCAGAGCAAGTGGGCGCAGAGAAACCTGCCCCCCACCCCAAGTAAAGCCCTCTCCGCACCTTGCCTTTTTTCTGTCTGCGATGAAAACGCAGACCCAGAACCGCCTTTATGGCATGTCCTCTTCTATTGGCTAGAGCTCGGTCACATGGCTAGCGCTACCCCAATCACAGGCAAGGAGCGGTGGGACGCTCCTGATTGGTTTGCGTCGCGCCTCTTTCAGGCTCGGAGAGGCTGTCCTGCTTCCATTGTGGACCGGATCGTGAGCGTGAGCGGTCCCCTTTCTCTTGGTGAGGAAGGAGGCTCCCAGCAGTGGCTCTGGGCAATGCACTAGGGATTTATTATTATTATTATTATAGTTTATTTTAAAAAAGATTTTATTTGTTTATTTGAGATAGAGATCGAGCCTGAGTGGAGCTGAGGGGTAGAGGGAGAAGCAGACGCCCTGCTGAGTAGGGAGCCCCATTGGGGGGCTTGATCCCAGACCCCAAGATCATGACGTGAGTGGAAGCAGATGCTTAACCCACTGAGCCACCCAGATACCCTGGAATTTGTGTTTTTTAAGAATAAGTCTACGAGGGGGATGCCTGGGTGGCTCAGTTGGTTAGGCCGCTGCCTTCGGCTCAGGTCATGATCCCAGCGTCCTGGGATCGAGTCCCACATCGGGTTCCTTGCTCAGCGGGAGCCTGCTTCTCCGTCTGCCTCTGCCTGCCACTCTGCCTGTGCTCACTCTGACAAATAAATAAATGAAATCTTAAAAAAAAAAAAAAAAAAAAGTCTACGTGGGTTAAAGCTTCTGCCTTCGGCTCAGGTCATGATCTCAGCGTCCTGGGATCTAGTCCTGGGTCAGGCTCTCTGCTCAGCAGGGAGCCTGCTTCCCCCTCTCTCTCCCCCTGCCTTTCTGCCTACTTGTGATCTCTGTCTGTCAAATAAATAAATGAAGTCTTAAAAAAAAAAAAAAAAGGAATAAGTCTAGGCTGGCTGATGGTCTAGCAAACATTATTTTATTCTTTGCCTTGCCCAGTGGTGACGTTTGGACATTTTGAATTTCTGCATTCTGGGGTGTGGTATCTTAAACTTTAGAGATTCTTCCTGAAACTTTAAGATAATTGCCATCGTTTTTTATGACCATGGAACACCTGTGCATTTTACACAAGGTGCAGTTAGGGCCGCACAGTGGCCCCAAATCATGGTGAGGGGAAGAATAAACACCTTTTTTTAAAAAGTCAGGAATAATAACAGAAAGGTGCAATGGATAAAGGGCGTCTCCGCAGAGCGTAGGTTTTTATGGTGGAAACAGACTTTAAAATAGTACAAAGACAAATTATATGGGGGAAAAAACTGGAAAAGCAGACGTTTCTGTGTATCTTAGAGTTCTTTTTCTTTTTCCCTAAAACAAACTTTCACATTAGACCCGGGATAAAACATTTTTCTTTTTTCTGTCACTCCTACAGGTTAATAAACCCGTTGAAAGGAAATTTTAATGAGCTGGAAACCTTATTTTTCTGGAAGTCGTCTTTGAGCATTTCCGGCATGGAAACAGTCAAGCGTGGCGGGGGGTCTTGACCTCGTGCCTCCACGGCTCTCCCTGTCCCCGTACTCTCTGCCGGGAGATAGATGAGGAGCTGACAGGCTGTCTCTCAGGTTTGGGGCAGTGTCTGTCCTCAGGAGCAGATTCCTTGCAAGTGTGCTGCGTGCATGGCCTCCTAGGGATGGCTTCCCCACACGGGCTGTCATCAAGGCAGTGATGGGCCCAAGTGACCAAGGGTGTCCCCTCATGTCTGCCAAGAGGGTTCTGCATCTCCTTTCTAGGACAGTTTTTGGAGAGAGAGAGAGGATGAGCAGGGGGAGGGGCAGAGAGAGAAGCAGGCTCCCCAATGAGCAGGGAGCCCCACGTGGGCCTTGATCCCAGGACCCCGGGATCATGACCTGAGCTGAAGGCAGATGCTTAACCGACTGAGTCACCCGGTGCTGACGACAGTCTTGAAACCTGTGCCTGGCAGGTGTTTCTGTTTTGCTGACCATTTCTTTTCTGTCCATAAAAGGCATTTTTGTTGGAGAGAATGGAGAAATACAGAAAGGCACAGAGAAGAAAACAGAAGATGCCCAATTCCCACCACTTACAGATTGTGGCTGTTCACGTTTCCATCCATCTTTTTCCTTCTAATGCATTTCTCCGCCCTCCCTCCCTTTCTGTCTTCCTTTCTCTTTTTTTTTTCTTCTGTCGGCATGTAGGGAAGACCACCTATGATGGAGATATAACATTGTACTTTTTCTCCCAGTTACTGTACAGTGTGGGATCAGACCGGTCAATTCAAACCCCAGGTCCCCTTCTGAGCAGTATGTGATCTTTCTGTGCCTCAATTTTCCTAATCTCTAAAAGGGGGTAATGGCTGTTGAGGACTGGTCGTAAAAAATCTCAGTGGTTTGCTCAGTCCAGGGTCCAGCATTGATGTCTCTTGGCAGTGTTCCCTTGTGTTTCGGTGACCAAACTCTATCCCACCAACCACCCCCTCACCCCCAGCCCTGATGCCTTGCTCATCAGTAAAGTAGGGCTGAAAACCTAGTTTTCAGAGAAAGGAAAGCAGGAGGTCCCAGGTAGCTTAGGACATGGCTTCTTGCCCTTGGCACCACTGACCTTTTGGGCCCTGTGCTTTGTGTGTGAGGGACTGTCCCAAGCTTCCTAGGGCTCTACCCCCTAGATGTGCCCCTCCCCCAGCTCCAGACATTGTCAGCACTGCCTTTGCTTGAGAACCACTGGGCTAGACTACTCAGGATTTGTCACCCACAGCTGCCCGTGGCCACCCTAAAACTGATAGGCAGCCAGGATGAGCCCCCTTGAAGGTCAAGCATGGGCTCTTGACTGCCCACATTCCCAGACTCCGAAAATCAGGCATTTTGTCTCAAGGTGCAAGCTGTAGGATCCAACTGTCCCAGGTAGGATGACTCCAAGGGAAGATCTAGCCCTGGTTGTGTCACAGACCGCTGCCTGTCCTTGCTCGGCTCCAGGGGGAGATGCCTGCGGTCCTAGTGAGTTATCAGGGGAGTGGGCCACACAAGCAGGAATTCCTGAGCAGTGACGTCATTCCCCTTCTGTCCCAAGTTGTGGGCAAGGTAGCATCCCACAAAGTGCTTCTAACCCCACAGACCCTCAAATCAACAACCACTGGGTTCCCATGGTCCTTGGATGTCCCATGAGGAAGGCGAGTCAACCCCTTCCCTTCTCAGAGGGAGACCAAGGCGGCAGCAGGAACCCTCCCTCCTCCCGGCCGGGCTGCTGAGCTCAGTGACGAGGACCAGTCAGATGGAACCCTGCTCGGTTCCAGTGCACGGCTGAGCCCAGGGTGGCACCTGAGGACACAGGCCATTTGTCAGATGTAAACCACGTGCTTTGTAGATCTTGCTTCTGTGGGCCGCCCGAGCTGCCGGAGCTGAGCGGGCCCCTGTTGTCCTGATCCTCAAGAACGGCCCGGCCCAGCTGGATGGCCACTTCTCCCACCGGTGCTCCCCTGCAGAGGACTGAGCCGTGGCACGGTGGCGCTGCGGACCGCCAGGGGACAACGGGGATGGGGGGGTGTGTTCTGAGGCCACTGGCTGCTGTCAGAGAGCAGGGACTTTCATTCTTCCTCGGAATGATCCAAAGTGGAAAATGGCTGGTAGGCCAGTCTGGATGGGCTCCCTGGGGCTGCACGATGCTTCCTGGTACACTCCAGGTTTTAGGTTTTATGGTGACTAGAAGGGTCTTTGAATTGTAAATCGCATCATAGAGGGATGGGGCGGGGTTGCCATTGATTGCTACTCATTGACAGACAGCTTCTTCCTAAACCCACAGAGGCCTAGATGATGTGGACCCATACCGTCCCCGGGGAGGGTCATCCAATGGGAACCTCTTGAACCTCTGTGCGGTTAGGTGGCTGAGCAGGGAGGACAGGCTCCTGAGAGGGCTGTGACCTGCACTCACCAGCTGTGCGACCTTGCCTGGGGCACATGTCTCTGTGGCTCAGCATCCTCATCTGCAAAATGGGGACGGCGGCAGCACCTGCCTCTCAGGAGTGTTCCGAGGACTGAGCGTGCCTAGACCAACACGTGGCCCGTGGTTGGCACTCAGTAACTGTTGTCTACGTTGTCTACTCTGTGCGCATTCTTGGGACAGAAGACACGCAAAGCCCGTCCCGTCAGGAGGGGGTGTAGGCAGAGCGCAGGCTGTCTTTGGGGATGTGGGAGCGGTGTGGAGGTTCCCGGTGAGGTCCCGGCTGGTACAGTCCCCCAGGGGGACTATGGCCGCTTGAGGTTTGAGATTCCAGGTGTCCCTCCTGACTTGTAATTCTAGAGTCAGCCTTTGGCTTCTCCCTGCCCCCGTCTCCCCCTGCTCAGGTGCCAGTGGTATTAAACAGCTTTTAAACAGTAAGCTTCTCTGCCCCTGGATGACCACTGGGATTTTATAGGCTCCTTGGAAATCCCCATGGATCCTACGGTGTTCATCCAACAGCACAGCCTCTCGAAATCTGATTCATTGCATGGCCTCTGCCGGAAGAGATGAGGCCGGCCAGCACCCGAGAACCACCCACCGAGAACCGGCCGGGGCTGCTGTCCTAGACCAGCTGGAGTGGGGCGGGCTGCACGTGAGTGGTGGGAAGGCAGCCGGGAGCACGGACTTGCTCTTGGCTCTCTGCTCCTCTGTGGGGTCATTATCCCCAGGGTGGCCTTTGTGCCCCACACAGCCTGCCTCTCCACTGGTAGGCTTTTCTCTGTCTTGTAGAAGCTGTTTTACCTGTAGGCTCTGTTCCTGGGCCATGAATGGCAAAAGAAGGAAGTAGCTGTGTCTAGCTCATCACCTGGCCATAACTGGCAGGGGTTGGGGGTGGGGGAGCTTGGAACATGAAGATTACGTGGCTGGGGTCAGGGTCCTTGGTGGTATATAGACACCCCCCTTCCTGGGAATCTGAAATTTCAGGACATACAATGCTGTGGCCTTCAGGGGTTGACTTACGAGTAGAGCTTTGAGCAGGTCTACCCGGGTAGAAGGTGGCAGATGAAGGATTGGAGACCCCCAGTGTTTCACTCCTGCGGACTTCCACTGGATCCTTCCTGTTCCTCTCCCTGACGTTCACGCTGGTGGAGAAGAGTCAATGGTCGGGGGTGGAGGGGGGTGGGCGGCGGACACCTGGGGCTGGAGCCACTCACAGATGTCAGGCCCAGTGAGCTTGATGAGCAGGTACTGAAGCCTTGATGTGTCGAGCTCGTCGTACCTGTTGGGTATGTGCCCTCTGATGGAGCAGGGAACAAAGCAGACACAGCCCCCATCCTCGCAGCCACAAGGCCATGGCGGTGGAGGGGGGAGATGAAGACCAACAGGTGTTGGGGGACAATGTGCTTGCTGTGATCAGCCTTCTGGAATGCCTTAGTTCACTCCCTCCCTCCAAGGCTTTCCAGGTCTTTCTGCAGGTCTTGTGCTGGACTCCACTTTCCCACCTGCGGGGACAAGGCACATGGTCCGTGGGCCTCTGTGCGGATTTGCTAGGCTCCCGTGCTATCCGCTGGGTCTGCGGTCATCTCCCCGCATTCCCTGGCTATGCGGTTCTCTGGAACGCTTGCGCGACCCACCCCGCGGCTGCCTGGGCTAGAGCAACGGATCTGTGCCCTTTGGGAACCCAGTGCAAATGGAAGAGGCTGTCACAGAGCAGCTGCTTCTCCTCGGAGACATCCACAAAGCAGGGAGTGAGTCCCACCACGCTGAAGCTGCGACATGTGTTTGGAAATAAAGAAGTTTTAATTAGAAGGAGCACTGCTCAGCCTCAACCTGGTGCTGGCTGTCTTAACATCGAGTCGGAAATAAACTTGCTCCAGCTTCTTGGCACAAGACCCACTCTGCCATTTACAAGCTGACTCCGGGGTTGCAGCGTGTGGTGCGTGCGTCTTTTCGAGAGCTTGGACTTCATAAAACAACGGCGAGGCATGGAGTTGGCCCTCGGGGTGGTGGGGTCTGGAGCACCGTTTGCCCTGGGACCCATTGGTATTGGCCTCATTGTTTCACTTATGTTGGTAAAATGCCTCCTTCTGTATAAATGGAGGAGCCAGGAACGGCTGCAGGGCGTGGTGCAATGCTACGGCTTTTGGAGCTAGCCCTGAGCTCATAGTCTCTTTGTCTGCCAACCGTGTGTCCTCGGCTGGGTGGTTTAGTCTCTGAGCTTCTGTACGGTTACTGCAGAACTGGTGTAGCACCTTTACCAGTCCAGCAGTGGGGATTCTAGATTATATCTGCACAGTGCTTGACGCGGAAGGATGGCTGAACGGTGCACATTATTATTACAAGTTAATGGTGAATGCAGTTCTGACCTTGCTCTGGGTCATGGCCACGGTCTCCCACAGAGTTCTCAGCATTAGGGTGGCCTTGACTGTGGATGCTTCTGGCTCGTTAAGGATGGGCAAGCCTGAAATTCACCATGTCAGATGCACGGGGGCCAGCAAGTGGGTGTGTCCCTGAATGTCAGCCTTCCCGTCGTCTGCCTTCTGTCCTGCCCGTGTCCAGGACCCCGCCTTCTCCCCACCCGCCTCCCAGCTAGAGCCATCACACACGCACAAACAAAATCAAGTGGCTAAACCTAGGGAATAAAAAAATAAGCCCTTAATAAGCCCTTTCTTGGTTTCCTTATGCCAGTGCCAGGTGATGAAAAGGCTGGGTCTTGAGGTGTGTGTGTGAAGCAGAATTTCCAGTCAAGATGCATGATTAGCGGCAGGTCCCCCCTTGGGCTTTAGGTTGGATTTTATTATTGAGCTGAGGAGGTTATGATGGTCATTCAAACTCACTTTCTTCTTAAATGAAGGATTTCCATTCCCACCCCCCGCGCCCCATCCTTCCTGGGCCCCCCGCCCCAGGAATCTCTTCTAAAACATCTCTGACCTTTCTGCCTCTACCTGTACCCCCAAATACCACTGGACAACCAGATTCTCTCACAGAGCAGCCCCTTTCCAATCTTTGGGGGGCATCTCTAATTTTAACTTGCCCTGAGCTGAAATCCCTCTTCCAGTGACTTCTCTGATGGCCTGATAGCCGGCAAGTATCTGAAGGTCATTGCTGTGTCTTGCCCGTACCTCTCTTTCAGGTTGAAATTTTGCCATTTCCTCAAGCTCTCCGTCCCTGGGCTTTGCTTTTAGACCACAGGGGCTGTTCTCCAGATTGTCAAAGACCCCCTTGAGATGGCTTCCATTTCCTGTAACTAATCCCATTATTCCAGCCGCGCTTTGACCATTAACCTTCCATTCTCTAGATGCATTTTATTTTAAATTTATTTTTAAGTAATCACTCCATCCAACCTGGTGCTTGAACCAGCAACCCTGGTCAGGATCTGCATGCTCCGCTGACTGAGCCAGCCAGGCGCCACTCTCTAGATGAATTCTTAGCTTTTTTTTTTTTTTTAAAGATTTTATTTTATTTATCAGAGGGAGCACACAAGCAAGGGGAGAAGCAGGCAGAGGGAGAAGCAGGTCCCCCCCGCTCCGCCCCGCCCCGAGAGCAAGGAGCCGGATGCAGGACTAGATCCCAGGACCCTGGGATCACTACCTGAGCCGCAGGCAGATGCTTAGCTGTCTGAGCCACTCAGGCACCCCACCTTCTTACCTTGCACAGCATGCCTTTTCCTCTTTTTTCTTTTGCAGCCACATGACCCTGTTGTCTCCTTTAACTTCCAGTGACCGAGACTGTGGGAATCCCATCTGAACCCGTCTTCCCAGCCTTTGCCTGCGCTGTTGGTTGCCCTTAAACTTACGGGTAGAGGTTTGCTTAGATCTAGAAGAAGTTTTCAGTGTGTCCAGATCTCGTCATTGCTTCCGTCAGGCAAGTTAGTGAGTCAGCAGCCGTGGTGTTTTTTTGTTCTGTAGTTTGGACATAGGATGGTTTCTTAAGAAGCCATTCATCTCAGAGTTCTCCCATGTCTTTAACCTGGAAGTTCAACGATGCAGGCTGCCACTGGCACGTCTAGACCACTGGTGGGTAGAAGAAGGAAGAGAGGAAGAGGAAATACGGATCTTTTGGGGCACCTGGGTGGCTCAGTGGGTTAAAGCCTCTGCCTTCAGCCCAGGTCGTGATCTCAGGGTCCTGGGATTGAGCCCTGCATTGGGCTCTCTGCTCTGCGGGGAGCTTCCTCCTCTCTCTGCCTGCCTCTCCGCCTGCTTGTGGTCTCTCTCTCTCTGTCAAATAAATAAATAAAATCTGAAAAAATAAAAAAAGAAAAAAAGAAAAAAAATTACAGATCTCTTGTGGAAAGTGGAGAGTTCCCACCATCTTTTTTTTTTTTTTTTAAATAACAGCAGCTCCTTGGAAACTACAGGCCAACAAGACAGTGGCCATTTCCTCATAGATCTGGGTCCGTGCTTCTGCAGGACTGTACTTGAACCCATCTCACCAGTGAGCCTGTCGTAGCCAGAGCTTCCCCAGGATGGAGAAGCTGTGCCTCCTGGCGTTTGCCAGGTGGTGGTGGTGGGGTGGGGGTGGGGGAATGCGGCTGAGTCCTGTTTGTCTTGCATTTGCCCAGGCAGACTCACTTCTGGTAGTTTTCCTGGGTAACTCCCTGGATCTTCCCTTCTTTCCCACCAAAGATCTTTACCAAAGACATGCCCCCTAATTCCCCGTCTTCTTCTTCTTGTCTGTTTGACCTGCTATAAGTCAGAACAGAGCTTTTATTTTTATTTTTATTTATTTATTTTTAAGGTTTTATTTATTTGACAGAGAGATCACAAGTAGGCAGAGAGGCAGGCAGAGAGAGAGAGAGAGAGAGGAGGAAGCAGGCTCCCTGCCTAGCAGAGAGCCGGATGCGGGACTCGATCCCAGGACCCTGGGATCATGACCTGAGCTGAAGGCAGAGGCTTAACCCACTGAGCCACCCAGGCGCCCAGAACAGAGCTTTTAATTGAAGGAGCGTAGGATTCGATGTGAGAGGTCCCAGCTTGGACTGCACAGTGGTCCTGGGGAAATGGCCATGAGGCACAACCCTCATGAGCCTGGGCTCCCTCCTTCCCTGGTACCCGGAGTGAGGTGGCAGTGGCATGAGATCCCAGTGACAGAGGGATGTGGAAGGCGCTGTTGGATTTTGAGGGGGGATAAGTAATCACCCCTTCTCTGGGTGGAGAGCAGGCTTAGAGGTGAGGAGAACCAAATGGGCTGGCTCACTGCTCTTCTCGGCTTGAAGGGCCGACCAGCGCTGGGAAAGATGAGTCCGGAAGATGATTGGCTCCGGAAGAGTCCGGAAGGCTCGAGGCATGCATTCTGTGTTTTCTTCCAATCCACCAACCGGGAAAGTCCTCTTCTCTCTTGGTGATGTTGAAAGAGCACTTGTCTTAGTTTCCCCGGGGGCCGCCATAACAGAGTAGCACACACAGGGCTGGGGGTGGGGGGCTTACGCACGGGAAATTTGCTGTCTCTTGTTCTAGAGGCTGGAAACCTAAGATACAAGTTTTCTTCTGAAGGCTGGGAGGGACAATCTGTTCCATGCCCTTTTTCTGGCTTTTGCCAGTTTGCTCAAAGTCTTTGGTGCTCATTGGTGTTCCCTCGCTTGTGGAATTGTCATCCCGATCTGTGCCTTTTTCTTCATGTGGGTGTTCTCCCGGTGTGCCCGTCTATTTCTAAACTTCCCCTTTTATATAAGGACACTATTCTCCATTGGCCTTTATCTTAACGAATCACAGGTACAATGACCCTATTTCCCAATAAGATCACATTACGAGGTATTGGAAGTTTGGCTTTGACATATGAATTTGTGGGTGACACAACTCAACACAAGATTGAGGTCTGGCTTTTTTCCTTCCAGGAGAGGGGAGAGAGCGTCTGTCCCTCGTGAAGTGTTTTCTCTCCTTCTCGGTAGTTCAGTAGTTTTCTACCTACCTTTCTACCCAGAAGATGCTCAGGAGTTCAGTAGTTTTCTTCTGTTATGGACTGGATTGTGTCTCCCTACTCATTCCAACAGCCCTACCTCCTAAATCACAGGGGGGCTGTGACTGTATTTAGAGATAGGACCTTTAAGGAGGTAATTATGGTAAAATGAGGTCAAAAGTGTGGGGGGGTCTCATTCAACTGGGACAGTTTCCTTAGAAGAGGAGCAAGAGGGGTGTCTGGGGGGGCTCAGTCGGTGAAGCATCCGCCTTCTCAGGTCACGACCCTGGGGTCCTGGGACGGAGCCCCCCACCGCCCCCCAGTGGGCTCCCTGCTCAGTGGGGAGTCCGCTTCTCTCTCTCCCTCTGCTGCTCCCCCTGTTTGTGTTCTCTTTCCTCAAACAAATAAATAAAATCTTTAAAAAAAAAAAAAGAAGAAGAAGAAGAGGCACCAGAGCTCCTCTGTGAGCACGTGCTCGGAGGACACAGGAGGAGCTGGCCGGCTCTGAGCGGAGGAAGACAGGTGTCTCTAGAAGCCAACCCTGCGGACACCTTGCTCCTGGGCCTCCAGCCTCCAGAGCTGGAGACAACGCACTGTGGTTGTGAGATCCCCCCGCCCAGCATGTGGTACTTTGTATGGTGGCGCCCCCTCCCCCGCCCCCCCAGGGTGACTGAGATGCTTCCCTTTCTTCCAAAAGCAACAGCTGTGTGTGGCTCTGTTCACAGTAAGGCTAGCAGTGCTGGGGTCACCGCTGGGGATCCTGCCTGCTCTGGCCCAGGGCAGAGCCGTGGCTTCTCGTCTGGGCCAGTTCCGGGCCCTGTCTTCATGTAATGGATTGGCTAGCTCAGGATGCGCAAGTGCACGGCGTTTTCTCAAAGCCACTTTAGTAGATTAGGCGGTGAACCCGAGGGTGAATCCCAGTGCTCCCCGAGCGCTCTTGGGTAAATCCAGGACAAATATATTTAATTCCTTATTTAAAAATGCAATTCACAGTGACGTGTGGATGTCATTGAGTGGCAAAGGAGTGAAACAAAGTGGGTCAGTGACACACTGCACTGTTTCGTGATGAATGTAGGCTAACTGATTTAATGGAAAGCCATAGTCAAGGGAAAGTGGACTTGAAAAGCTTAAGCCCTTGAAAAATCTCCAGCTACCCACTTATGTCTGGGAGAGAGTAGTGCAGTTCTTTGAGCCTGAACCTTTTATCAGTAAATTCTTTTGTTCCGCCTTAGGTTAAAACCGTTGCTTTCATTTGAAATAGATTAATTGGATGGCGATGATGGGCCTGGCTCTTATGGTTCAGGGGCCCACACGATCTTGTAGGTGTCACCTGAGAGGGCAGAGGGAGGTGGTCACAGCATGCTGTGGGAGCCCACTGCGGGAGCACGGTGTCCCGCACAGACGGAGGGTGGACACCAGGGATGGTTTTCCTAAAAGAGGGGAGACTTGAGCCAAGTTTTGGGCCAGCAGTCCTGGTTCTTCAGGCAAAACCGATTAATGGTCTTGGAGGCAGAGGAAGCAGTAAGTAGATCAACATGGAGATGTGGGAGGGCAGCCCACTTGGAGGACTGTGTGCACCCAGACACTGCCTCTTCGTCTCTTTTCTACCCTTCTCTTCCTCCTTCTCTTTCTTCAGTGGTGTTTTGGTAAGCTGACTGCGGAATGAATAAAAAAAAATAAACTGGCCCAACTCTTGGCCAGTTTCTGTGGTGTAAATATTCCCTCCATGACTGATCCTAAGCTACTAGCATGGTGCTGAATGATGTCCCAAATTTCTAAAACTATAGCAACTGGTCACAGCCTGTACAGTCCCATTCAGTAGGCCACTGCCCCCCATCCACCCGTCATTTGTCCATTGATCCATCCGTCATCCATATTTCCATCACCCATCCATACATCATCTGTCCATCCATCCATCCATCCATCCATCCATCCTTTATCTGTCCATCCTTCCCATCCCTCTTCCACCCATCCTTCATCCATCCATCCACATCTATCCATCCATCCATCCACCCATCACCCATCCATCCTTTCATCCATCATTCATCATCCACCCATCCATGTGTCCAGCTGTCCATCCATCAAATCCATCCATCTATAAATATAGTTTTAACTAACAGAATCTTAGAAATAAATCATGTTACAGATTTTAGAGTTCCTTTAGTCAAATCTTCTCATTTTATAGACAAGAAAACTGATATCTAGAGAGAGGAAGTGATTTTTTGAAGTCTATTTGTAGAATGTAGATTAGGACTGTGGTCTTCAGAATTTAGGTCTGCAGCTGCTTCTCTCGAGTAAAGAACGCACAACCTCAAATATAGCTTGGTAATTTCCAAGTTGGAGCAATGTGGAATCCATGTTGTACACACCACAGTTCTGTCAGTCCTCGCTTTTCTGTGATAGTTCTAACGCTCGTCAAAGTCTTTTTATTGTTCCTTGTCTCTGTCGTTGCTGGTTCCCAGTAGGATCATAGTTTCCTTCACGGGGGTTCAAAATTGCTGAACTGTTGAAATTAAATTCCTCTCCCAGTTTGTAACGGCGAGCTTCAGAATGTAATTTAGCTCTTGGTTCTCGATATTTGTTCAGTCTTTGATGTTTCTGGATTTCATTGGCCTCTCTCTCTCTCTTTGTTTTCCTTTTTGGTGATAGAGACATCTCTCCTTTGGGACTCCCACCTCAAGCCACCCATTCGTGGTTTTAGCTAGGTGGCTTCTGGGGACTGCTGTTTGTGCCACGCTGAATTTCTGTGGACATCTGGAGTTGAAAATACCTTTCCTCCTTCTTGGGCTTCCTGCAGTGTGTCCTGGAGCTCTTGGGAGATGAATAGTTGACCCTGCTTTGGATGGTCTTTAAATTGTTGTTAACTCTGAGAGAGGAAGGGTCACTCTTACTCTCTAAGAAGCTTTATTTTGAAGTCATGGACTGACCGGCTGGTGAATTGAATGCTTCAGAGGACTCCGTCTAAAACGAGCTTCTGTGTTGTAATGTTGAATGAGAGAAGCCAGTTGCTGAAATAATGCATAGGACACCACTTTTGTCCAAGAGTGATAAGTAGAAGATTGGCCATTACGTTTGGAGGGTGCTGGAAGGTAGAAATGAGTTGGAGAGAAAACTTGAACCTTTTAACTTTATATATTTCTGTTTCATTTATTTTTATGTTTAATTATAAGTATGTGACATAAAGCCAACCCAAACTCAATAGTCTACTTATATTTTAATAAGGCTCATCTGGGCAAGGGCAGTCAGCTTTCTGTTGCCTTCTCACCATAATTCGCCATTTGCCCAATATGAAGTTTACAAGTGTCTATAGTTTATAAATTGTAACCTAATAATTTTAGATACAATTAATCTTGGTTGCTAGAAAGTGGTACGTACCTCGGTATTGAAACCTGTTCAATAAGGGTAGAATTTAAACCTGAGCTTCCCTGTGAATTCTCCCTTTACCTAATAATTTTTACCAGTTCTTTCCTAATGAGGTTAATCATCTACTCGTATGCACTGCCTAAGCTGGTCATTATTCAGGGCTTCCAGCAGAGATTCTGAAAACCTCCTGGAGACATTCTGTGAGCTGACATAGGGTCATTATTGTTACTATTTTTTTTTCCAGTGCTCCTTGAGTGTGGTGCTCTCAGCTGTCTTGGAAGGGGAGAGTCATTAGATTTCACAGGCTTCCCAGGAATAGCATCGCGTTCGAGATACCAGCGAGCCTGCCTTCTCTCCTCTGTCCCCTTAAATGAACTTCTTTCCTGTACTTGGCAGTTCTTTCCTCGTCTTTAGAATGTCCTTTGGCATTCCTGTTCTCAGATTCGGAAAAATAAATTTAGTCCTACTCCCTGCGGCTCGGAGCATCTGAAAAGGCAGGAAGGTGTGGATATTTACAAGAAATAGATCAGTGTGTAATAGTCTAAAATGGAAAAGTAAATGTGACTTCTTGCTTGGGCGTTTGCAGAATGATGCAGGTTGCCTCTGCCAGCTGTCTCTTACCAGAAGAATTTTCAGAACCATGTGGCCTGGGTGAATGCTGTGTTATTGATACGAAGCACAACTGTGATTATGCCCAGCGGAGGAAAATAATCCCTCCATTTCGCTCTCTGTGCCGACCTCTTTTAAGTTATTGGGTGGACCCGTCTGAATTGCCAAACTGAGCTGCTGCAAGGGCAGTTTCGTCCTGCTCAACCTAAGAGAGCCTCTCTGCTGAGTCGTTAGGCAAGGGAACTAGTGTCTGCATTAGGAAAGGCACGGGACGGCCGTGCTTTAGGGACCAGGCATCCTTTTTTCATTCGAACCTGTCTCTTATGGTTAGTGTTCGCTTAGTTGACACTTGGTCGTTGCGTCACTAGCTTTCAGAAAGTATCTAGAGCAAAACTGGTTGCCTAGCAACCTGCTCCAGCCCAGGAGGGTTAGAGAATGGGTCAGTGATTAACAATTATGTACAATCAAGTTTACAAATGCAGAGCAGCCTGCAACATTCACGCTCTGACCACCGGAAAGTCTTTGCGTGCCGCTGGCCGGGCGTGTGGCTGTTGTATGTGAATTTATTGCAACCGTGGTCTGGACCTTATACTTTTGATCCAGACACACTTTGCTCCGGACGGAAAGAGGTGGGTGGTGCCCCTCTGTACACTGATCCATTTCGCGGAAGCATCTGACACCCGTCATTCGGTTGGCTGCCTATCTGGACACTCATCCCCTTGGAAAGTGAAAAGAGAAAAATGAAGAATTTGGGTATTTATGAATGTTGTCATCTCAACAAACTTGGCCCCCATTAGTGAGTCTGTAATTTGCCCAAGAACAAGTACACACAAAATGACTGACAATGGCTCACTCAGCCCGAATCCCTCTTTCCAGAATTACGAATGCTGTGCAAAATGTTCTTCCTGAAATGGCCCCAGCGTTTAATCGTTTCTCTTCTTTCCGTTCCAGCAAAAGAGAAGACAAATTTTGCCTAATCCAGTCCTTACTTAATCTTTCTGTCAGCACAAATATCGATGGTGTAAATCCTGAAAACGGCAGTAAAGCTAGGAGGCATTTTTATAACTCTGGCAAAGCTAATAATGCACATTTCTTTGTTGAGAATCATTGAGTTTAATTGGCTAATCAATTTTTAGGCCCTTTCCATTTGTATTTTGTTTAATCAACAAAAATAAATCGCCCTGCCAACCTTGAAAGCTCCAAGTCGGAGAACAGTGGCAAACACTTCGTGGGTCCTGCCAAAAGTGCTTTCCAACAGAAATGTCTTAATTGAAGATGATTTATATTCAGAAGCGCGGATGTTTTATCATTTGTCTGAAGAAGGAAAAAGCTGTGTAAGCAAGAGGCATGCAGCCGTTTTAGGCATTGTTTTTGACATTTATCTACTCTCTTTATTCCTCAGACGTTTCTGTATAAACGACCTTCCCTAGTCCTTCTTGCTCACCATTCAGGCTCTGTGTCCTGAAGTAGTAACTGTCAGGTGCTTTCCAGAACTTCCTGGCAGTTTTTGCCCAGAGTACTTCGAGAACGGAGGTCTTTGCTCCTTCCTCCTGGATTTTACTGTTCCCCTGACTCCTGTCTCTGGGCCTCTGATGGGAAATGGCTGACTTCCTGGTGCTGGAAGACAGGCCCCGTTCACCTTTCCCCTCTGGGAAGTGGGCCCTGCCTTGCTTTGTGGACGGGAAGACCTTGGGAGCCGTGGCTGGCTGTGGGGTCTCAGTATATGGGGGTTGGGGGGGCGCTTTGATCAGGGGTAGGTGACAAGCTTTCCTGAGAGTGGCAAGAATTCAGGGTTTGCTTTTGCTGCCTTCTCCGCACTCCGGGGAGGGAGGAGAGATGACCAGAATCAACATTGGTTTCATGCCCATGTGACGTGTTCCCCTTTCTTAATAGCCCTGTGTGGTAGCTTAGCCCCTTAGGTTTACAGGAGGTTCCAAGGACGTCCATAACAGCTCGTATGTGGAGTGGCTGCACCTGCCATCTGTTTCCAGTTGTCTTCCCACTTCACTGGCTGCTGGAAGTTGGAAAAGATACCCCCTCCCCCCCGCTAAGTATCACTAACCTCAGGTTTCCCCAGCAGGGATCCTGGGAAGCAAGTACCATATAGCACGATGATGGCCACGGTTTGTAGCCGATTATTGCGTGTCTGTCAGTGTTTCAAGAGCTTCATGTGTACTCATTCATTTGACCCCACTGCGTATTAGCTACTGCTACCCTCATCTTACGGATGGGGCACGGAGTAGTTGGGGGACGGACTCTAGGTCCTTGGCTAATCGTTGGGGACACCGGATTTACATCTGGGTAATCTGACCCAGCGTGCCTGCTCACTGGGGTCTTCCGTCCCCTGGACATACCCTGGTCCATTCAGTGCCCTCGTGCCTCCTGTGCAGGGAGGAAAGAGCTGAGATGAAAGACGAAGGGAGAGTGGGCTGTTTGATGGACCTGGCTTTGGACTTTGTTTTGGACAGTGGGAGCCATTGATTGGCCGCCTTGATTCTTGGCTCATTCCTTCATCTTCAGCCGCTCTGCTGCCTCTTCTCCATTCTGAGTTGCCTTTTAGTGCCTCTCCCAAGGGCTCACCTTCCAGGGGGCCCTCTCTGACTGATGGGAGGCCACGTGTTCCCTAGAGGCCACCAAGAAACCAGCATCATCCCGTTATCCTGTGGGCAAAAACCTTGAATAAACCCAGGGTCCAATCCGATGCAGGGGAACAGCTTCTCCACACTTCCTGTAAGTCGTCCTGTAAGTCGCTGGTTCTGGGAAGCCAGCGGATGGGTGGACACCCAGCAGCCATGCCGTGCGCTGGGCTTCGGCTGCTCCCTTCGCAGCCTCAAGCCACAGCATCTTAGGGTACCAGGATTCGAGCGATCCCTGTATCAAGGAGGCACGTTGGAAGGACCGTCCTAGTCGGTCGGAGCGGGAAGTCCCGCACAGGTCAGATCGTTTACTGCCCCGATGAGGATCCTACCTGCTGAGAACAGTTTCTGACGCCGAGCCCTGTCCAAAGGATTTCACATAAATTAATCATGAATTTTCCATCCATCCCATTAGGGAGAGGCTGCCATCCTCATTTTACAGAGGAGAAAATCTGCAGTGTTAAATGTGCACGTGTATTGTAATTTTAGGAACATTAACATACAAAACACAGCTTCGAATCGCGGACATATGGTGCTTGGCTCGTGGGCTGGTGGAGCCGATGTTTGGCTGCTCTGCGGGGCACAGATGCTTCCTTATTAGACGGGCCTTGGAAGCTAGCTTAAATGGGCAGGGCATTACCGCTGCCAGCATTTATTGAGTTCTTACTGTATGCCAGGCACTATATTAAGAACTTGGTCTTTTTTTCCCAATCCTCACAGAAAGAGAGCTACTAGGATTATGATCATACCTGATATATACATGAGGAAACTAAGTCAGAAGGGTAGTTTAACTTGCTAAGTCAGTACATGATGAGGCTAGGAGTCAGTTGAAGCCTCTGAGCTCAGGTCCCTGGTACGGGGGGTGGGGCGTGGGGGAACGGATGGTGGCCTGGGGGAGGGGCACAGCTCTAGGGCCCCGTGTGGTTTAGAGGCTGCGTGATCCTTATCAGGGACCCTTGCCCACGTGCCTTGTCACTGTCTTGGGGCATCTTCTGTGCTGTGGAATCGGAGGTTGATTTCCTCAGTCTTTCGTGGGCTTCTGTTCATTTCTGGCCACGACCATCCCAGTAGAGAAGAAAATTGAGAAGAGAGCTCTGATACGAATTGTAAAGCATCCCTGGGAAGGCATTCCGAGTGTTGGATGCACATTTCCTCATTGACCCCCATCGCAGCCCTGTGGGGTTCGTACCCAATGGCTGTCTCCATAAGGGGAAAAGTGCCCGCTCCTCCAAGGTACGGGCTGACTCCACGTTGGGGGGTGGGTCGTCCCTTGGCCTTGGGATGGGTCATCAGCTCTGCGAGTCTGCTGCTTTTCCCCTCCTGCTTTGCCGCCCGGACTCCTGCTCTCCTGTGCCTCAGTGTCCCCAGCTTTTCAGAAGAAGATGAGATTTTCTCCAGCCCCTTACTGTTTTTGCTTTTGCTAGTGCTTCCCAACACCTGCTGGGCTGATGAGCTTTTGAAATGTCACTTGGCCATTGGGCAGGTACACACCATCCCAGCTGCCTCTGAGGGAAGGGGTGGTGGCGGTGGGGGTGGGGGGTCGGTGGCTCCTCCCACAGCCCACACAGGTCCCATCGTCTACCTGGTCATTTTCTTCTGGCCAGAGGGAGGCTGTTTCCGTGCTGTGTTTCTCTGACCGCGCTTGGCTCTGTATGTTGGGGGTCAGCTTCTGAGAGTACAACTAAATTACTGACCTTTTCCTTCCCGGAGTTTGCTTTTTGGAAAAAAATGCATGTCTCCCTTTATGTATAATTGTGGATGTAAATTCTGGATTTTCATTGGCACTGTCACATGCAGAGCCTCCGTAGCCATATCCTACCTTCCCTGTTCATCCCACACAAACTGGCTTAAAAATTGGGTTTTCCTTTTTCTTCCCACTACTCAGTTGCAGGCAAGTATGGCAAATTAAATTTTTGATTTTCTGCCCTCCTTCTCTTTCCACTGTTGTCAGTCAGAGGCCCAGTGGGAAAAGATGCGGCACACTCAAAGAGCTGAGAGAAGAGGGCTGGATGTGGCTGTCGCTCAGGGTCAGGGAGCAGAGGGGGAGTGAGGTCCTGGGGCTACCCGGGAAGGCCCTTGTGTCTCCATCGGTTCAGGCTGCTGTGACAGGATGCCACAGACTGGCAAACGTACACACGACAGAGACTGATTTCTCCTACTTCTGGAGCCTGGGAAGTCCCAGACTCTGAAGGCACTGTAGACTGGGTATCTGGTGATGGGCCACTCGTGGGTTTATAGATGGCTGTCTTTTCCTGTGTCCTCATGTGGCAGAAGGGGTGAGGGAGCTCTCTGGGGTCCCCCCCTTTTTTAAAAACGATTTTATTTATGTGAGAGAGAGAGGGAGCACAAGATGGGGGAGGGGCAGAGGGAGAGGGAGAAGGATGAAGCAGGGCTTGATCCCAGGACCCTGAGATCATGCATGACCTGAGCCGAAGGCAGATGCTCAACCCAATGAGCCACCCAGACATCCTTCTGGGGTCCCTTTTATCAGGGTAGGAATCTCATTCATGGGGGCCTCACCCTCATGACCTAATCACCCCAAGACCCTACCTCCTAATACTACCATATTGGGGTGCAGGTTTCAACCTATGACTTTGGGGGATGTATTCAGTCAATGGTACTCTCCAGCCACCAGAACTAAGGATGGGGGAGAGAGTTGCTGAGCAAAGCTGTGACCTGTGGTGGAGAGACCTCCAGGGACCCTTCGGGGAGGAAGCAGGGGGATATGTGCACCTTCTTACCCTCCTCCTCCTCTCCTGGCTTCTGCCGGTTACCTGCCGCAGGGCCAGAGGGCAAGGGCACCTGGCTGATGCAGACCCCGGAGGTCAGCCTCCCAGGGCACAGAATCTGGTGGAAAAAAGATGGGACCCAACCAGACAGTACAGAGCACGTGACCCTTCAGATTCTTCTGTAGATGACACTTTCCAGTGTCATCTGGATGACACTTTCCAGTAGATGACACTTTCCAAACTGCAAAGAAACAGCTTTGTCATCCTTAAATGCTCTCCTTGGGGGATCCGGCATCTGGGGAAACTGCTTAGCTGTGCTCTGGGTGTTTTGTAATCCTGTCCGGGATTGGAAACTTCCTGTTTTTATTCAGGTGCTTTTAAATCAAGGCTTTTAGGTTTTTCTTTCTTTCTTTCTTTTGTTTTCCTTTTCCCTATTTTATTTGTATGCCTATTACTACAAGGCTGCTTTGAAAGGCTTCAGTGTGCCTCCTAATGAGGACTCCATGTCCATGGTGTCACAGGGAATTCTATGTATATAGTACTCACATGGGGTCATGTTCAAATGTACTTTTCTTTTACATGAGAGCGGGATGTATAGAAATGGGCATTTCCAGATTTTTGTAAAACAGAGATTGTAGGTGGGGAAGCAGCTGGGCAATTAGACGGTGTTGGGCAGTGTCAGGGGTGCCGACACCACCTGGCTTGGCCCTCGGGGGTCTGGGATCTGCTCCTAGCTCCTGCTTGCACCTTGGGACCTCGGATACCATCTCTGGGTGCAGCATCTCTATTACAAGGTGGCGCTACTGTCACTGACAGTGACCCTTTCCCTAAGCAAACTTAGGTCAGGGTCCTCTGAGCCCCCTCTTTGATTAGACCTGGACCTTGCAGGGTCCCTGTCCTGTCTTGGTTTGCCCAGCCCAGTGGTAACAAGATTCCTACTAAGTCAGCTTAGAGAGAATCCCATACCCTTGTGTGTGACCACCTGGGTAGGCAGTATCTGGTCACCCTGGGGCTGCCTTCAGCAGGAATCCTGTTTTCTGTGGCTTTAGTAACCCAACCTTGGCGTGTCCTCTGAGTAGTGATCCCAAACTCTGCTGGTTTGTCATCCCCGGGGGTCTTTGCTGCATTCAGAGGTGAGCTCCATCCCTCCTCTGTTGCAATAGTCCTGAATAAAGTCTTCCTTCCCATTTCTTAGCAAACATCAGAGTTTTTTTTTTTTTTAAACGTTACGCCCCACAAAACCTTTGAATTGTTTGGGGTCCTCCAGAACTTCCAGTCGGCCCACCCAGCACTGAGAGCCAGGCAGGGCTGGCTGCGAGGTACCTGCTCAGCCGCTTGGGGGCGGGTGCTCCTTGCCAAGAAGCCTGGCTTCAATCTCAAGTTCGAAACTCGCCTCCCTTTTTGCTCCTTGATCTCAGTTCTGCTTTTTGTTTCCTCCCTCCTTAAAGGAAGAAAGGTACTTCTTCTTTTTTAAAAATTAACATATAATGTATTATTTGTTTCAGGGGTACAGGTCTGTGAATCATCAGTCTTACACAAATCACAGCACTCAGCATAGCACATACCCTCCCCAATGTCCATCACCCAGCCACCCTATCCCTACCCCTATCCCCTAGCAGCTCTCAGTTTGTTTCCTGAGATTAAGAGTCTCTTATGTTTGTCTCCCTCTCTGGTTTTGTCTTGTTTCATTTTTCCCTCTCCTCCCCTATGATCCTCTGTCTTGTTTCTCACATTACTCCTGTCAGTAAGATCATGTGATAATTTTCTTTCTCTGATTGACTTATTTCACTTAGCATAATACCCTCTAGTTCCATCCACATCATTGCAAATGGCAAGATTTCATTTTTGATGGCTGCATAGTATTAAACACACACACACACACACACACACATCTTCTTTATACATTCATCTGTTGATGGACATCTGGGTTCATTCCATAGTTTGGCTATTGTGGACGTTGCTGCTATAAACATTCGGGTGCACGTGCCCCTTCAGATCACTACATCTGTACCTTTAGGGTAAATACCCAGTAGTGCAATTGCTGGGTCATAGGGTAGCTCTATTTTCAGCTTTTTGGGGAACCTCCATCCTGTTTTCCAGAGTGGTTGCACCAGCTTGCATTCCCACCAACAGCGTAGGAGGGTTCCCCTAAGAAAGGAGCTTCTTAAATTGTAACCATGATAATGGAAATAATGGTACAACCAGAGCGATATTGACCTTCTTGTTTCTTTACCAGCATCCTGAGCCCGGGTGGAACTGTGTCACGGATGCGGGGATATTATTACTGTAGGAGGCTTTTCGAGGGGGCTGTCCCTGGGGGTTGGGTCTGTGTACACTCTGTCTTTGTTATAAACTCCTGGATGGCTCTGGTCCTCTGCTTCTAATTTTGAGTGCTCTGCTTTTCCCCTCGGCTGTGCGTTCTTGATGCTGCCTTGTTGGTTACAGTTTTATAAATGGCATGCTTCTTTTTCTTGTATGGGATAAAGTGCGTGGGCTTTGGGAAAGCTGTTGGCCACTCAGAAGTTTTTTTTTTTTTCCTATTTCCAGATGGCTGTGTTCCAGATATTAACATTTTCAGAAGCCTGACCTCCGCATGGTGAGCAGTTTATACTCTCCTAAATGCTCTGAAGGACTTTCTAGGTGCATCACGGGTATATCGGTACGTTTGCTTTTTCATTTATTTGTTTATCATAGGGACCTAAATCTGTGCCCGGCATTTGTGGATTTTCACTGCTTCTTCTTTCTGCATCCCCTTATTTATGGGTGTCTTTGAGAAACGGGCTTCTTTCGGATTGAAACAACTGAAGTCCTGGGCTTGAAGAAGAATTTTAAGATGTGGATTTAAAAAGAAAATCAGATTTATTTTTAAATATTTCCCTATGACTCTGAAAAGATAGGTTTCTTTTAGTTATACCTGGACACACTATGATCACATACAAAAGAAAAGTAGTTCATTTCCTAATATCACTGAATATGCACATTCAGATTTCCCTGATTGTCGGAGAAAGTAGTTTTTCACAGTTAGTTAAAAATCCTGTAGAGTCAAAAAAAAAAAAAAATCCTGTAGAGTTAGTAGACTTAAAGTCCACAAGTGGCATTCGGTTGATCGTCTTTTTAGTGTCTTTTAATATGTAAATTTCTTGTGTCTGTTTTGTTCTCTTAGACAGTGTATTTGGTCAAGAAGCTGGCTCTTTTGTCCTGCGGCATTGCCACAATGTAGACCCTGCAGCCGGCATCCCTGTGTTTTCATTAAACATGTTTTATTGTCTCCATAATGTCCTATAAACTAAAGGCTTTATTTGATTCAAGTTCGTATTTTTGGGCAAAAGTGGTTCATGAATGACTAATGTAACTTCATCAAGTGACATATTTTGTATATTTCTAAAGTGTTAATATCGGCAGGTGCCGTGAATGTGATCATCCCTTAGTAGGGGCCCCAGCAGCCACTGACGGCTCGCAGTGGATGCCTGCACCAGCTTTCATTTAAGGTGTTTCCAAAAAGGTGATAATCTCATTCCGTCATTTCTTCTGCATTTATTAGCTGGAGCATTTTTATAAAGAACTTTAGTTCAGTCTTTTAAAAAAATTACCCTGAGGTATTGTTTGTATATAAAAGGTAGAATAATGGCTTTGTTCTTTAATTTACCAGAATAATGAATTGATTCCATATTATCCTTTAAAGATGATCAGGAAGTTTTTTCAAAAAAGACATTATTTTTGGATACATTATATTTTGGATACATTATTTTTGGATACTCTTGGGTTCTTTGCGTATTTGATATGGGAGTCAGGATTTGGTAGAAACAGTAATTCAAAAAAAAGCCTCTGTTCTTAAAATCTATAAATCTACTTAATAAACAGTGCTGGGTAATAAAAGAAAGAAGGGAAGGGAAGATGTGGAGTGTAAAAGAAAGAAACAGGAATCTGTAAGCATGATTGAATGAAGGTGAAAGTAGGATGAAAAATAAAGATGTTGGGGCACCAGGTGGCTCAGTTGGTTAAGTGTCTGCCTTTGGCTCAGGTCATGATCCCTGGGTCCTGGGATTGAGCCCCACGTCAGGCTCTCTGCTCAGCAGGGGCCTGCTTCTCCCTCTCCCTACCGCTCCCCCTGCTTGTACTCACTCTGTCAAATAAATAAATAAAAATCTTAAACAAAAAATAAAGATGCTAAAAATGAGGAACGGAAGGGGGGAAAATGGAATCGTCTGAGATACTCCAGGGCAGATAAATAGAAGGGGATTAATTTATTCAACTGATGCTTTTTTACTTCCTGCTGCATGCCTGTCTCAGTTCAAGACACCAAGGCCAGCCAAGGTCATAGTGCCTACCTTCTAGTGCGTGTGAAGTCTGAAGTACGGCACAGCACGTCCGCTGCTGATTCATGCTTTGGGGAGAAACCAAGCGAGCAAGGGCAGTACAGCAATCCTGGAGGTGGGGTTGGGGAATCGGACTGTGATTCCCACAAGATGATCAGGGAGGATCTCTTTGAGGACACACTTGAGCAAAGACAGGAGGGAGGCGAGGGAGGAAGCCAGGTGCCTTTCTGGGAGAGAGTGTTCCAGGCCGAGGCAAGAGAGGAGCAGAGGTCCTGAGTTTCAGGTGTGTTTGAGGAAAGAAAGGAGCCCATTGCACCTGTTACAGCGTGAATGAGCAGGAGAGGACTAGGGGGTGATTAGGGAGGCGATGGGCGATGTGGGCATGTGTATTGGGATCTAGATTACATAGGGCCTTGCAGGCCATTGTCAGGGTTTTGGGGACCATGGATGGACATGATCTCACTTAGTTTTTTAACACAAGAAAACTGTTTGGGGCGGGGAGGCAGGATCCATAGCAGAATTAGTAAGACCAATTCGCAGGTGGCTCTGACTAGAATCCTGGTGATGGGATTGGTGAAAAGCAGCCCAGTTCTTGCTACATTGTGAAGGGAGAGCTGATAGGATTTGCTGGTGGTTGGGGTGCGAGGTGTTAGGAGGAGGTATCCAGAGAAGGGAGAGCCATACGTATTGGGGGAGGAGAGGTGACATTGGTGGACGTCAGCCACTCCAGGCTCCCTGGAGCCTCCCCGGCCATTCAGCAGGTGGAGGAGTTCAAGGCCAACAGTGGGAAGACCTGCCTGTGGATGGTCTTCATTCTTGAGTGCTCTTGAGTGAGTTGCTGGACGGGGGAGACGCTTGTATCTGAGAACAAAGATTGTGGCGGACCAGTTCCTACCTTGTGTGTCTGGACGTGGTTTTGATCTTGGAAAAGTACTTGCGGGTATGATGGGAAGAATAGTGTGGGGCTCCGTGTCTCCACAGGCGGTTTCAGATCACTCCTGTCTCTGCTTGTTCCCGCCCCTTTCTTACCGGAGCCTTTCTCCTTCCCCACACCCTGAGCACCCTGAACACGGGACGGGGGAGGCAAATTATAGCCCCCTGGCCTGTTTTTTTTTTTTTTTTAATTAAATTTAAAATTTTAATTCCAGCATTATTCACATACATTGTTCTGTGAGTTTTAGTTATACAGTGTCGTAGTGACCGGGGAGTTCCGTGCGTTACGCGGCGCTCATCCTGCAAGTTCACCCTTTCCTCCCCATCACCTGTTCCCCGCCCCCATGACTGTCAGTTTGTCTCTAGAGTTAAGAGTCTGTTTCTTGATTTCTCTCTCTCTCTCTTTTCTCCCTCTGCTTGTTTCATTTCTTAAATCCCACCTATGAGTGGAATCATATGATACTGGTCTTTCCCTGATTGACCTGTTTCGCGTAGCATTGTGCTCTCTAGCTCCGTCCCTGTCCTTGCAGATGGTAACATTTCCTTCTTTTTTATGGTTGAGCAATACAGGTTATAGACACCGAGTCTTCTCTACCCAGTCTTCAGCTGATGGACACTTGGGCAGCTTCTGTACCTTGACTGTTGTGAATGATGCCGCTATAAATGTAGGGGTGTGTGTATCCCTTTGAATTAGTGTTTTTGTATTTTTGGGGGAAATACCTAGTAGTGCGATTGCTGGGTCATAGGGAAGATCCATTTGCACCTTTCTGAGGACCCTCCCTGCTGTCTCCCAGAGCGGCTGCACCAGCTGGCATTCCCACGAGCGGTGTAAGAGGGTCCCTTTCTTGCACATCCTCTCCAACACTTGCTTCTTGTGTTTTTGATTTTTGCCATTCTGGCAGGTGTCCAATTGTACTTTTGATCTGTAGTTCCCTGATGATGAATCCATGGGCCTGTTTTTGTAAATAAATTATTATTTTTATTATTTATTTATTTGACAAAGAGAGAGAGCATAAGCAGGGGGAATGGCAGGTAGAGGGAGAAGCAGGCTCCCAGCTCAGCAAGGACCCTGAGATCATGACCCGAGCCAAAGGCAGATGCTTAATCAACTAAGCCACTCATTAGCCCTGTAAATAAACTTTTAAAGCCTCCATTCCTTTTCTTTTACTTTTGTTTTAAAAAGATTTTATTTATTTATTTAAGAGAGAGTGAAGGTTATCACAGAGGGAGAAGGTAACTCACTGCTGAGCAGAGAGCCCGATGTGGGGCTCGATCCCAGGACCCTGAGATCATGACCTGAGCTGAAGGCAGATGCTTAACTGACTGAGCCACCCAGGCGCCACCTTTTTTTTTCTTTTTTCTTTTTTTTTTAAAAAGATTTATTTATTTAATTTTGAGAGAGAGAGCACATGTGCAAGTGAGGGGAGGGGTAGATTGGGGGGGGGGGGTGGAGGGAATTCTCAAGCAGCCTCCTCACTGAGCGCAGAGCCCAACATGGGGCTCGATCTTCTGACCTTGAGATCATGACCTGAGCCGAAATCAAGAGTCAGCTTCTTAACCTACTTAACCTACACCCAGACGCCCCAGTAAATAAATTTTTATTGGAACACAGCTATACCGCTTCGTTACTAGTGTCTGTGGTTGAGTTAGTGCTATGTTGGGGGCAGAGTTGAGTAATAACCTGAACAAAACCTGAAATATTTACTATTTGATTCTTCACAGAAAGCGAGTTTGCTAACCTGTGGACTAGAAAATAAGTAAAGGATGAATAAGGCTATCAACATATGGATCGTACGAAAATCCTCCTTGCTTGTCACTGAAATGCCACTCTCAGTCTTAGTGTATGTGAATGGGAAATTCTATGGCTCACAAACTGGCTTAAAATTGTTCAAATCTTACTCTTCTCTGTTCATTCTTCTACAGGTTAGATGACATTATTTTTATACTTCAAAGGAATTATAATTCAGCATGTGTAGTTTCACGTTTAATAACGGTGTCATTTTACTGGACAGGATGAATGTTAGTATTCAATTAGTTATTAGTCCTGAATACTAGTGTTGAACACTTAGTACTCCCAGAGTTTAGCATTGAGTCCTGATTTGCCATGCCCTCTTGGATGGTAGAGAGCTTTCTCTTCCATATGAGTGTACAAGTGTATGTGATTTTTTTTTTTTTTTTTTTTTTGCCTTCCTGTGATCAAGATTTCTCCATTGTTTCAGTAAATGCCAAGGGTTCTCAAAATAAGTAGACTGGCATTTTCTCCCCCTAAATGGGACTTAGCTAGTTTTATCTAAGTTGTTCCTTTTGTCTTTCAGCTATATTGTGTGCTACCTTATTGGGGAAGGCTGTGGAATTCTTGATGTTAAGAAAAAAAAAAGAATGCAGTAGATTTAAAATATAAAGGACTTTTCTTTCTTAATTGCATCTTAATGTAATAAAAGCCAGAGAGTAATTATTAAAAATGATAGAAGAAAAGAATTAAAATAATAAAATCGCTTAGCAAAGATCCTGTTTCATAATGCATTCGGATATAATTGGTATCATAATGTGTAATTAACAATCTTCCTTTGAAGTCGGAAGCGTACGTTTGGGCAGGCAGGGACGTCTGAGGATGTGGTGACGTCTGAATTAGTTCTCACCACAGCTCTCCTGAATCTTGGCACAGATTGCGGCATCTTGCTTCCTTCCTGCCTTGTTAGGTGCTTTTTGTGGGAGAGAGAGATGATAAACTAAGGACTAGGATAGAGGGTCCCGTAACCCTTGACGGGCAGCCACCCACGACTGCCCGTGGTTGGTCGGGAGAGAGAAGACAGGCTCCTGAGTACAGACTGTGGTTTTGGCTCGGACCGCAGGAAAATTCCCTGGGGTAGATCAGGCGGAGGACCCTCTTTGTCCTGGTGTCAGGTTGGCCTGGAGCTCATGCTTTCAACGGGCCGAGAAGCCTCCTTCTTCTCATTTTCTAGACCCACTCCCATCCTGGCCCTGTGGATCTTATGGCAGATGTGACCAAGAATAATGAGTCTAAGGAAAAGTCCCCTGAGGAGGAAGAGGGGGAAGGTAATAGATTCCCAGGCTCAGAGCCCGAACCTAACTTTCTCCCGCCTCCCCCCACCTGGCTCCAGCTGTCTCCTTGAGGACTGGGAGACCAGAACACTCAAGGACGGAAATGAAAGTACTGGAGAAAACAGTCCAGGCCGATCTGAGCTTTTATTTGCTATTTCTTTGGTGTTAGAATCCCTTGCCTACCAGGCTCCATGTCTAGGCTTCTCAGAGAGGCAGTGATGGTGGTGGTGGTGGTGGTGGTGGTGGTGGTGGGTGCTCTTCGTCGCCCCCTGGTGGGCATTGTTGGCTCGGTGCGGTAAAGAGAAAGATGTCAAAACATGTTTTGAAAGGGGTCCTCTGATGGGAAGGGGAGGCAACACAGCCCAGTACTTATTTGAAAGAGACAACCACTTGTCAGAGGGGCCCTCTTTGGAAATAGCTTTTAGAGTCTGGGGCATGTTCCTTGGAATACCTTCCTCAGTGGCAAGTCTTTCTTTTTGGTGTGGGGGGGAGGGGAGTTTGATTTTCAGTAAAATTCTTAATTCAGTTGCCTCTCAGTTGCCTTCTTTTCTCTTTTCTTTTTACTTATTTTATTTTTTCAAAGATTTTATTTATTTATTTGACAGACAGAGATCACAAGTAGGCAGAGAGGCAGGCAGAGAGAGAGGGGGATGCAGGCTCTCTGACGACCAGAGAGCCCGATGCAGGGCTTGATCCCAGGACCCCGAGACCATGACCTGAGCCAAAGGCAGAGGCTTAACCCACTGAGCCATCCAGGCGACCCTCTCTTTTCTTTTTAAAAGATTTTACTGATTTATTTGTTAGAGAGAGAGAGGGAGAGCACACAAGCAGGGGGAGTGGCAGGCAGACGGAGAAGCAGACACCCCGCTGAGCAAGGAACCCAACATGGGGCACGATCCTAGGACCCTGTGGCCATGACCTGAGCTGAATTGAAGGCAGACGTTCAGCTGACTGAGCCACCCCGGCGCCCCTCTCAGTTGGTGTCTACTTCCGTTGTCGTCTGCATGATGTCCACTCTCCACAGTTTATTCAGAAGGATCAAAGCGGCAATTGGATCTCATTACTCCTTTGCTTGGAACGTCCAGTGGCTTTCTGCTAGCACGGGTTTGAAAACCAGACTCCCCACATGGCTGCATGGCCTCAAATGATTTGTCCCCCCCGCCCCCCATTGCCTTTTAACTTCGGGTCTTTCCCACACCTCCTTTCTGGGACTAGAATATAGCCAGTCTCAGGCCTTGCTCCTGCATGCCAGGGATGTACTCCTCTTCCAGCTGGCCTGGTCAGTCCTTGACTTCCTGCAGGGCTCTGCTCACAGGTCCCCTCGCCAGACAAGCCTCCCAGAGCATCCTCCCCTCAGCCCACGGTGTCCCCAAGTGCCTCCTCTCTTCGCGTTACACTGCTCTAGCCTTGTCATGGTACAGGGGGCCACTGGAACTCTGGCTCTTACTCACTGGCCTGTTTGTTCATGGCCTGTCCTTCCTTTCGAGCCAAGGAGGGCCAGGGTCCCTCGTGGCTCATGCCCTCAACGAGGCTGCCACAGCGCAGGTGCTGTCATTCTGAGATAAGTCAGCTACACATGGTAAATTCTTCAGTTGGGGGATGTCTTCCAAGTAATTTCCCAAGATGACTACATTGAGGGAAGAATTCAGATTCAGAAATAGGTGTTCTGATTTATCTTGATCACCGAACCAAGCCAAGCCAAACCAAGCCAGTGTCTTGATCAAACCTCATGTGTTGGAGTGGTCTGCGGTGGAGCAGCTCGTAACACAGGGTGTGTATCCTGTGGTTTTAGAACTTAGCAGCCTCCGCCTGAAACCGCGGCACGGTACGGTTTCGCTTGGGTAACTCAGAGACTCTCTCGGGGTTTCTCAATCTCAGAGCTGTTTGCACTTGGAGCTGGATGCTTTTTTGTGGACAGCACGCTGTTCTGGGGGATAGTTTGCAGCCCCCCCCAACCCCCGCCCGGGCCTCTGTGACAGCACACCGCCCCAGCTGTGACGCCCAGAGTGTCACCAGACATCGCCCAATATCCCTGGGGAAAGGGCAACAGAATGCCCCCGGTTAGGAACCACTAGTCTAGAAACACCCATGTACCCAAGATTCTACCAAGAGTCTTTCGTACCGTCCTTTATCGTATACCCGTTAGTGTGGCTCAGATGGGAAATAGTACCATGTTGTTCAGATGGGGTTTATGCTGAGACGGAAGTTTTGTTTCCAACCAGCATCTGTGATCCTCGTTTCTTCGTTGTTATTGTCCCATTTATGAAATCTCTCCCGCAACCCCCCTACAAAGGAGGGGGTGTTCTTTGCTAACACATTGTATGAGTTTGATACTTAAAATCACAGACTTGGCTGGAAGGACTCTTGAAGGATCCTTGGGCGCTAAATGTCCCGTTGATGTCAATGTCCTCATTATGTTGTTCATCTTCGTAATTTAAAGATCTTATTTATTTGAGAGAAAGAGGTAGAGAGAGCAGGAGGAAGAGCAGAGGGAGAGAATCTTCAGCAGGCTCTTTGCTGGCTCCATCCCAGGACCCCAAGATCATGACCTGGGCTGAAACCCAGAGTCACGCACTCAACCAGCTGGGCCACCTGGGAGACCCTCATCTTTGAATTTTAAAGATGAGGAAAGTAAGGCCCAAGCAGGACAGTAATTTACTCAGGTTGTGGCAGCTGCAGAGCGATGCCCGCATGAGTGCTTTTTGGGGAATTTTCGTGCACTTTTGCTTTCTGTGTGGGTTGATGGTGTGATTAGCAGAGCTCTTGGGGGTGGGGGTGGGGAGCTCTTACCTCCTCCTCTTCAGGATCCCTGCTGGAGCCCGAGCATCGAGCATCATCGAGGACCACCGTCCTGGGCGTGACCAGGATTTACCGACAAAGTAGTTTTTTTTTTTTTTAAAGATTTTATTTATTTATTTGACAGACAGAGATCACAAGTAGACAGAGAGGCAGGCAGAGAGAGAGAGAGGGAAGCAGGCTCCCTGCTGAGCAGAGAGCCCGATGCGGGGCTCGATCCCAGGACCCTGAGATCATGACCTGAGCCGAAGGCAGCGGCTTAACCCACTGAGCCACCCAGGCGCCCTCGACAAAGTAGTTTTTAAAAAGATGATCGGGGTGGGGGGAGTTTAGGGGAGTCAGAGAAAGGGAGGGATAGACGGTTAGCTCTGCAGGGGACACAGAAATGCAAAGGAAAGAAATAGAGAGGAACAAGGAGGAAGTCCTGAATAAGGAGAACCCAAGAGTCAGCCAAATGCGGCGTGTGGGTCCTGTTAGCTTTTGATTTGAACAGACCCACTCTGTGTGCGTGTGTGTATGTGCACGTGTGTGCGCTTGCTCGTGTGTGTGGGAGAGAGAGAGAGAGAGAGAGAGAGAGAATATCACAGACGTTTAGAAACTAAATGGACAATTCGTAGCCCAGAGGAAAATTTGGCATAGAAATACTGTTGTGTTGATGTTTATGAAAAAGGTCCTCTTTTAGCCGTATATGAAGTATTCATGGGTGGCATGATATGACGTTGGAGATTTTCCCCAACATAAAGAATCCTGTGCAGGAGGATTAGAGTGAAACAGGATTGAACAGTTGAAGTTGGGTTACGGGAACATGGGAATTATGTAACCATCATAAAAATGACCGCAGTAAACATTTTTTAAAAAATTGGAAGTGGATCAAACTTCAGTAAACTGCAAAGTTCTTAGCAGTCAAAAAATGTAAATACAGTAGGAGACGTTTGTCAATTTTGTCATCTTGTCTCCAAGACACTCTTCCAAGCCCAGCAGATGCTGTCAGTTTCGCTGGCAAAATCCCTTATTCTGGAGCCACAGGGGGATGTGGGAACCGGAGCTGGAGGAAGCTTGTCCTCACCAGGTGGATGGGGCGGCTGCCTCCTCGTCCTTCGTCACCAGGTCTCGCCCCGTCTGTGCCTGCAGTGTCCCCGGGGAGCGGTGGTGACGCAGGCTGGCCGTGTCTGAGGACCCAGAGGGGGTCCCACAGGACCGCCCAAGAGGGTCCCTGGCTTTACGCAGGATAGACATCAAATGGGACCTGAGGAGGGGTGAGCACAGAGTTCTCTGAAGACGCAGGGCAGGTGCGGAGCGTCTGAAAGACTCAGACAGGGGAGGAGAGTGAGTGTCGTCTTTGCTTGGGCTCTGGGGTTTTCACTGAGGATTAAGGTCCAGTGTACGTGTCATTTCTGTAGACCAATTCCGCCCCCCCCCCAAATACTTTATTATTTAAATATCATATAAAGAATACATTTTTTTTGGGGGGGTAAAAACCATGCAGAGTGAAAATGAAAGTTCCTTTCCTCCGTTTCCCCAGCAATTTCATTGCCCTTTCCAGAAATAACCATTTAGAATAAAGTGATGAGTATCTTTTTAGTTTTTTTTTTTAATATTTCTTTTTTTTTTTTTAAGATTTTAAAAATTTATTTATTTGACAGACAGAGATCACAAGTAGGCAGAGAGGCAGGCAGAGAGAGAGGAGGAAGCAGGCTCCCCACTGAGCAGAGAGCCCGATGTGGGGCTCGATCCCAGGACCCCGGGATCATGACCTGAGCTGAAGGCAGAGGCTTAACCCACTGAACCACCCAGGCACCCCTAGGTCTTTTTTTTTTTTTTTAATACTACGCTCAAGACAAGGTTTTTATTTTATTTTATTAAAAAAAATTTTTTTTAATAGTGCTAAAAAAACCAAAACCTGAAGCACTCACAGAAAGTGGGGAGTGTAGTCCAAGAGTGCTTCTCCTCTGCCCCCCGCCCCCGGCCCCAGCCTCCTGACAGATGCTCACTGTCCTGGAATTCTTTAGTCATCTTTCCTACATCCACAAGGACGTCAGGAAATCAACACTGACACGTGACTACCTCCTAATCCTCAGACCCCAGTCAGACTGCGCCTGTCCTCGTCGTGTCCTTTATAAGCCGAAGGATCCAGTTCCGGATTGTGTGTTGCATTTCCTTATCATGGCTCTGAGTACCTGTTATGAGCTGTGCTCCGTTGTAAACCCTTGGGATTTATCAGCAGAAGATACAGACAGAAATCTGTCCTTGTGAGGCTTGCATCCTAGCAGGGGAGATAGAAAAAGAGAAAACATAACAACAACTACTAAATCTAGTCGAGTGGCAGCAGGGGGCCAGATGCCCGGAGGGCCAGGGTTCCAGGCAGCTTTAAATACGCTGGGTGGGAACTGCCCTGATGACGAGGGGCTTCTGGGCAAACACCAGGCAGAAGTGTGGGTTTCGAGAATGGCTATTCTGGGAGTAGATAGAAGAATGGGTGAGGAGGCTGTGAGGAGGGCCGTCCCACTGTTTCTGAGTGAGGAGGCCCTGTACAGTGGGCCAGGTGGTTCAGTCTCAGAGGACAGTTAATCCCGCCCACCTCCATCCTTTCGGGCTGTCTTTGTTTTATTTTATTTTTTCAAATATTTTATTTATTTATTTGAGAGAGAGAGAGAGAGCATGAGAGGGGAGAGGTCAGAGGGAGAAGCAGATTCCCTGCTGAGAAGGGAGCCTGATACCGGACTCGATTCTGGGACTCCGGGATCATGAGCTGAGATGAAGGCAGTTGCTTAACCAACTGAGCCACCCAGGCGTCCCTGTTTACTTTTTTAAAACAGATTTTATTTATGAGAGAAAGAGTATGCACAAGTGGGGGGGAGGGGCAGAGGGAAAGAATCTCAAGCAGACTTTGTGCTGAGTGTGGAGCCTCATGTGAGGTTTGACCCCGTGACCCAGAGATTATGACCTGAGCTGAAATCAAGAGTTGGGCACTCATCCGACTGTGCTACCCTGGTGCCCTGGGCCATTTTTGTTTTAACTCATGGAAACTCCTTCGTTGTATGGCTGCTCCTCCCCTGCTTCTACCAACACTCTCTCTTGCCTTGATGAGTGAGGCTTTGGACTGTGACTGTGTTTACCGTCTTGACCATGTTCTTTCTGACTCTAATTTTGCTTTTGGCCCATCTTCGTTCCTTCCTTGCTCATGGCTTTGGCTTTTGCTTCGCCTTTCTTAGCACATTCTGCCTTTTTTTTTTTTCTTTTTTTAATTTATTCATTTGAGTGAGAGAGAGCATGAGCAGGGGAGGGGTATAGGGCGAGGGAGAAGCCAGCTCCTTGCTGAGCTTGGAGCCCATCGTGGGGCTTGATCTCAGGACCCCAGGATCATGACCTGAGCCAAAGTCAGGTGCTTAACCCACTGAGCCAGCCAGGTGCCCCGGCACATTCTGCCTTTGAGGACTTGATGCAGCCCCTCTCCCCCAGCGGTGCTCACCCTGGAGCCGGTATTGTTCTGGGCGCTAAGAGGTTCCTTGGTAAGGTAATCGTCAGTAGTAATCTTGGGCAATGGGTGCCATTATTTTTCCCATTTTATGAATGGAAGAATTGAAGTACAGAGAGAAGCTGTAACTTGCCCACAGCCCCCCAGCTAGGAAAGGCTGGGGCTTAATCCCAGGCATTTGCTGCCAGCACGCAGGCTCTCACATACTGGGTTATGGACACAGGTCCATACCTGACCTGTGCCCTGAACTTGAGCCCAATCACTCCAGTCTGAGAGATGTGTGACAAGTAACTACAAACTTGGGGTCTTAAAACAACACACACTTATGATCCCACCATTCCATGAGTCAGGAGTCTGGGCACAGTGTAGAGGGTCTTAAGGCTGTAGTCAAGGTGTTGGCCGGCTGCATTCTCATCTGGAGGCTGGCCCGGGGGAGAAACCGCCTCCGAGCTCATGCACGTGGTGGGCAGAATTCATTTCCTTGTGGTGGTGGGACCGAGGGCCCTGGGTTCTTACTGGCTCGTGGCTGGAGGCCACTCTCCCCTCCTAGCAGCCATCCTCATTTCCTGCCACATGGTCCCCTGTAGAGGCCGTTCACAGCCTGGCACTTAGCTTTCTAAGGCCCTGCCTGCTAAGACAGGATCTTCTATAAGGAGACACAATTGGGGTGACTTCCCATTGCCTTTGCTGTAAATTAAATTAAATTAATTAAATTAAACTCACAGGCCCTGCCCACAATTGAGGCGGGGGGTTGTGCAAAGGCCGGGGTATTGGGGGTCCCCCAAGGATATTTCCTCCATAGAGCAGCTCACTGATCTGGGAACTTCAGCTTGAAACCAGACTCAACCATTTCTCCTCTTCCAACTCCCACATGTCTGTTAGCATAACTGCAAGTCTTCCAGCCACCGGATTTGTATCCTGAGTGTTGGTGTTGACATCTGTTTTTGTCATTTTATTATCTGTTCACTTACTGAGTCCTTCAATTTTCTCTGAAAGGCCCTTTGAAATCTGTCTTCCTAAACCCTGACTTTCGTATCCCTCTGTCTCTGTGTGTCTGTCTGTCTGTCTGTCTCTCTCTCTCTCTCACACACACACACACACACACACACACACACACACACACAGACACACGTTGAGCTTCCCCAGAATCTGGTGTTAGCCTGATTGTCCAACTTTTTCCCGACGAGCAGTTGCCTCATTCCCACATTTCTGCCCGGATAGGTCGGAGCTTGTCTGTCCCTCCAGGAGAATCCTCAGCAGCCCCTTCCAGTTAATGCTCACAAGACCCCCTGCCCCCCATCCCAAGCCTCCTTGATCATTCCTTTCTCTGAATTCCACTTACACCTGGTGCTTTTCACCAGTTCCCCTCCCCCCACCCCACCCCGCCATGTTGAAATCATCAAGGTCCCTCGAATTGGATTATTCAACCATGTATAGACTTGGCTAATAACTTCCTTATACACAGTACTTTTTTTTTTTTTAATTAAAGTGATGTTGGGTGAATTATTGGAATTTAAAAATTCAAGAGAAAAATATGATTTACTAAATCCAGCCTGCTCTTTGGCAGTCTGAGTTGCCTACCACTCCCGTCCCTTTTGGCTGGCGGTGTCCGTGGCCGGGCGTCCCAGCCAGCGGCAGGCGTGACTGATGGCCGGCGGCGGAAGGCCTGTGGCCCACTTGACTGGCCGCGCCTGCTGCCTGAGGCCTGATCTATGCTCACCTCAGAGCTACAGATCAGCGCAGATGACAGGGTGAAATGCAGATGATGGGGTCTGTGCCAGCACGTGGGGCCTCCGCCTTCTCCATCTCGCACGCACCCTCAGCGTCTCAGCTTCATCAGCTTGTGGGTTGAGGAGGAGCTCTCCGATGATGTCCGAAGGCCCCGGGGATTGTTTCCACGGACTCTCAAGCAGGGAGAGGCCCCCGTGGTCCCCGGGGCCCCTCTGCGGGTCGGTGCTGCTCTCTGGGATGCCTGCTGTGTGTGCTCTGCACTTGGCAATGGCCCGGGAAGCAAGAGGCAGAGAGAAAGCACGCGTTCTGCCTTGAAGGAGCTTAGGTCTGGGTGGGAGGCAGGGGAGAAAGAGCTGCCCTGGTCACACAGGACCTGCTCCCCACAGAATATGAGGGGACCTTGCTGGACAAGTGTGGTAGGCTTGCTTCTCTGGAGTAGGAGAGAGTCCCTCTTGTTGGTGATGTGGACGTCAGAGGGGTCCCTGTAAAAGGAGATCATTGCGGGGGATTATGGTTCTTTCCGTGGGCCGTGAAGTTGTCTGGGAAGGGGAGGGAGTAGAGTCCTGGCTCTGGGTCATGACATCTGTTGGGGAGAAGGACAGAGATGCCCCGCAGGGCTCAGCGGCAGCCTTCTTGTGCGTATCCTTCTGACATCCCTGAGATTCTGCTCCGAGGCGAGGGGCGAGTCCGGTGGGCAGGCAGTTGCTGCCTGATAGCAGATCCGTTGCCCAAAGGAAGGACCCCCCCCCTCCACACACACCCCAACCCCAGGCACCTTCCTTCTTCATCACAGCCTGCCGGACACGGGCATTTCTGTCTCATGCATTTGTGCCCATGTGTGTGCTTCCTGCTGGCTCTTGGTCGATCCAGAGGGAGCCCTCCCGGTGCCAAACCCAGCCCAGCCCAAGACAGAAAGGGGGGGTTGTGACAGTTGCCAGGCAGTTTCTTTGTGGAAGTAAACCGGTATTTTTCTGAGTGGATACTTTGTGGAGGGCACTAGCGGTGAACGAAAAACAAAACATCAGCTACTGATTTATTTATTCATTTTTTTTTTTCAGCATCGACTATGTGTCTGGCATTGGATTATATCCTGACTGTCCACTGCTTCATTTACTCCCCAGAGCAATCCACATAGGTGGCTGCCATCAGCACATTTGCTGTTGCAGATGGGGAAACTGAGCCAGGGAACAGTCAAGTACCTTGGTCACAGGGATCCTTAGGAGTGGAAGCCGGGGGACTCACCTGGGTACAGTTGGACTCTCGTACCCACAAAACTCATGGCCAGAATGTGGGGATTTTCCAGCCCGTCTTGTCTTAGTTGTCTGTGCCTTCTGGGAGTGGCCACAGTTCTGGATGTGGAGTCCTGAGTGTTGGGGAGGTGGGACCCTCATATAGGAGGTGGTGTTGGGATGAAGGTTTCTTCTTCTTCTATTTATTTATTTGGCAGAGAGAGCGAAAGATGGGAACACAAGCAGGGGAGCAGCAGGCAGAGGGAGAAGCAGGCTCTCTGCTGAGCAGGGAGCCCAACGTGGGGCTCGATCCCAGGACCCTGGGATCATGACCTGAGCTGAAGGTAGATGCTTAATGACTGAGGCACCCAGGCGCCCCTCTACACCGTACTTCTACCTTAGATTCTAGCCTCTAACCTTGGCCAGGGAGGATGTTTTAATAGTGACCTGTGTTTCTCATGTGTTTATATTGGGGCCTGTCATACTTTCAGTGTTGTGATAGTTAATTTTATGTATCAACTTGCCTGGGCCACCTGGTGTCCATGTATTTGATTTGATTTGATATTTTTCTGAGGGTTTCTCTGGGGACTTATTTTTTTTTTTCTTAAAGGTTTATTTATTGGAGAGAGAGTATGGGGCATGGAGCAGAGGGAGAGGGAGAGGGAGAGAGACTCTTTTAAGTGGACTGTGCACTAAGCATGGAGCCCGAGATCGTGACCTGAGCTGAAACCGAGAGTTGGATGCTTAACCAGTCTGAGCCACCCAGGTGCCCCTCTGAGGATGTTTGAGGGTCTAAGTAAAGCAGATTGCCTACCTAGTCTGGGTGGGCCTTGTCTAATCAGTTAAGGAACTTGACTAGAACAACAAAATGGACCCTCTCCTAAATTAGGGGCATTCCAACTGCCTGACTACCTTCAAAGTGGGACTTCAGTCTTTTTCCTGCCTTGGACTGGAACTATACCCTCAGCTCTCTTGGGTCTGCAGCTTGACAGTGGCAGATCTTGGCTCTATCAGCTTTCATAACTGTGTGAACCAATTCCTTAACAAATTTGTGTGTATGTGTGTATCTATATATCTAGATATGTGTATATATATGTATATACTTGTATATATATATATACACACACACACAATTTAAAAAAAAAATTTCTAAAAGTTAAAAAGCTCTTTTCTCTCTGGAGAACCCTGACTAATATAGTGCTCATGCCAGATCACTGTCCATCTCCTCCTTTCTCGAGTCCACAGTCATCCGAATGCAGTTCCCACGGGTACTACAGGAAAGCATCTGAGCCAGAGCTCTCTACTTCCATTTGGTTTACCCGCCTCCTTTATCTCTGATCCCACAGCTCAGGTTTTAACACAGACATCTCACCCTCACGTTCCTCCTCCTCATCCGATTCCTTTGCAGTGACTGTAGGAACATTTCTTCCCTCTTTTTCTGCTCACTCCATCTTCTCTGTTCTTTTCTCAGTCATTTTTCTCCTCTCTTTTCCCCTTCTGCTGGCTTTCCGTATTGTCCTATTTAGGATCTACACTGTCCCTAATAATTGTGGTTTATAAGTGTTCAGCATAGTATTGGTATCATTATTGTCACCTGACTTTTTTTTTTTAAGATTTAAAAAAAATTTATTTATTTGAGAGAGAGACAGACAGAGATAGTGACAGAGAGAACAAGCAGGGAGGAGAGGGAGAAGCAGGCTCCCTGCTGAGAGGGGATCCGGACGTAGGGCTCTATCCCAGGACCTTGGGATCATGACCTGAGCTGAAGGCAGGTGCTTAATGGCTGAGCCACCTGGGCACCCCTTCACTTGAAATTCTTAATAATAGTCTCAGGCCACTCCAGAATTTCCAAGAATGACTGGCCACCCTGTTTTTTTCTGAGTCAATCTGCTTTTCTTCAAGCACCCGCATTTACGATGAATAACATATTTCCTTTTGATCTTTACTGTTTTGCTTTTGTTGGATGGCAAGACTTGCAGCTTTTCTGTTTTTAGCACTTTTCATCACAGATACGCAGCACATCTGGATCGAAGGGGCCTCGGTGGCTGGCTGGGAGTGGGCCAGTGCTCTGGTGAGGCCCGTCATGGGAGCAGAAAGCCTTCGTTGTCCCACGTCCCGACTGTGGTGGACGGACTATCTCCCCCGGTATGCAGGGGACGCTCTGTGTTTCTTCTCTGCCTTTTTCTCATTTACACTTCGGCGCTCCCTGGTCTTCACCGGGTGGGACCCATCATCTTGCTCTTGGTCGTACGGTGCAAGCTTCCCTTGCCGGCCGGGTGAGCTCTGTGCGGGTGAGCTCTTTGCGGGTGAGCTCTGTGCGAGTGAGCACAGCGCATCGCGGGGACAGATGGCCTGGAGCGTGCCGCCTCTGCCCTGGGAGGGGGCCTCGGGGTCACAATGCACAGGATAGCCAGACCTTACGTCCCAGTCTTCAGTAGGTAACCGCAAGAGGTTGCTTATCATCTTTAGCTGCAGAAATTGTGCAGAGTTAGTTTAAAAAAACTAAACAGCCACCAAAAGATCCTCCTGAAGCTACCCTCCCCCATACTCAAACCGAAAATGCAACCGGCAGACCTCCAGTCTCTCCTTTGTTGCCCTCCTCGCCCTGGCTGCCTTGGTTTCCCTGGGTCGAGTAGGGCTAATTGATAAATTCAATGGATCTATGCCAACTCGGGAGGTAATGGGTGATGGTGTCAACTCTTGGGTTTTTTTAGTAAGGATTTGGGATATTGTAGTCCTCTTAGGAAGAGAACATATTTTTGGTGTTGGGAGGAATTCGAGTGTCTGCATTCTCTGCCAGGGAGGTATCGAGGGGCCATTATGTGTGACAAGAGTTGGGATTCTGTGGGGCACCTGGGTGGCTCAGAGAGTTAAGCCTCTGCCTTTGACTCAGGTGAAGATCTCAGGGTCCTGGGATCAAGCCCCGAATTGGGCTCTCTGCTCAGCAGGGAGCCTGCTTCCCCTTCTCTCTCCACCTGCTTCTCTGCCTACTTGTGATCTCTGTCAAATAAATAAAATCTTAAAAAAAAAAAAAGGAGTTGGGTTTCTGTGTAGTTGCTACAGGTCTGAGTCTCCGTTAATTGGAGTCGTAGGCGACATCCAGAATGGCAAGGGGAAGCTTAACGTTTCCTTGATTTACTAGACCATTTTCCACAAAATTTGTACCTTCTACGAGGAATGTTCTGGAGCGAGCATTGCTCCTCCTTCAACAAACCCAAAATGTAATATAGTAGAGCTGTGGTAAAAGAACATTCTAGAAGACACTTGTACTCACCACAGTAAGGCTTGTCGTGGCCTTATAGAATGTGAAAGCTCACGGGGGCATAGTGGCAAAATGAATTTATTTTATTGTACAGATTAAGAAACTGAGGCCCTGGAGTTGAGGTGTTTTACTCAAAGTCCATATCTACTCATCCCTGTAGACTTTCTCACACTAACCTGTGACATTCGATGCATTCCATATGCTAGGTCGCATTTCCCATAGAGACGGTACCTCGTTGTTACTGATCATAAAATTGTCTATAGCAAGAGCAGTAGTTGAATAAGTATTCTCTTATTCCTAGAAAAGTTTGCTGACATCCATTTTTTTTTTTACTGTTAAATATTTAATGGCAGTCTCCAGTAAATTCGGATATTGGATCATTATTTATCCGAGGTTCTGATAAACGGTCCAGTCTCATTTTCCTCCAGCTGCCAAATTTTGCCTCGATGCTTGTGGGGAATGTAAATATGCAATTAATATTGTAGCAATCAGTCATCTCTCCCGAATTTTTTCCTTATAAACTCCCAGAGCGTGAGCAGGAAATTGATTCGTCGTGACCCCCTGTGCTTTAAAACCATCGTGGTGTTGTCGACATGTTTCACTCCTCCTTTGGGATTTAATGCAGTAAGGAATTGAGTAGCAGCCTGCTTTTATTAATCTGTTCCTTTTAAATCGGGAAGCTGTATTCCTCGGTTGCTGTTTTCCTGTGCGGGTACAGGCTCTCTCTATGCTTTCACACGTCAAGAAGAGCCAGCGCAAAACCTTCATGGTAGTGCCTCTGCTTTGGAGACTGAATTAAAGTCATTTGACAGCTGCTGTTGTTAATTTCTGCTGTGGTGTCTTTTACACTGTCCGTATCGGTACAGGTCCTGTTGCTGGGAGCTAAAGGGGTTAGGATTGATTTTCCTGGATTTTGTTCACTTAATGTGATCTCATCAATTTCCATCCTCCCAGCTGTTTTAATTTGTGACCGAGGAGGGTCCGGGGATGAATGGCTTAGAGACTGACTTCTCTGGCTTTTTGGGGGGTAGTGCTGCATGGGGTCAGCTGTCTTGAAATATGTTGTAAATGCCTTGCGTGGGAGCCAGCTCTGTCCAATGTTTTCGATTATATAATGGGTCAGATTTATGTGGCCTTCAGTGAATTCCAAAGCCTAGTGTTTTAGGGATTTGCAAGAGGGGTTGGAGCACTGTTCATCTCCTGGAGAATGAAAATGTGGAAAACCATAATAATTCAGGGCTCAATGGAGAAACCATGGCTATGTAGTAGGGTTTTAAAAATTTTTTTTCTTTTTGTCCCAGATAAGCAGGTCAGAAATTATACTTCAAGAGCTAAAGGAGATTCACAACTTGGGCCACGAGAATCTAAGGTCTGGGAATTTTATGCCAGTGGTGGTGGTGGTGGGTCAGGTGAATTTCTTACAAGAGGATATTTAAACGGGTCAAGCGGGGCGCCTGGGTGGCTCAGTTGGCTAAGTGTTTGTCTTTGGCTCAGGTCATGATCCCAGGGTCCTGGGATCGAGCCCCATATATATATATAATATGTATATAATACGTTATTATATATATTAAATATATATTATTTATATATTTATATATATAAAACTGGTCAAACAAGGCTTGCTGGTCTATTAGATCTTCAGCAGGCCACTTGGCAGGCGGGGGAAGAGGCTGGAAGCAGGAGAGGGCACCGAAGGAATATTAATGCTTAATTCTGCATGATTATTTGTGAAAAGCCAATTTCAAAGAAATCAACTGCTTTTTCAGAGGGCAGAGCAGTAAACTGCTGAGGATATATATACACAGAAGAATGATGTCATAGATTCTGACCTCAGTTCCGAAGGGTTTGGACTGTGGAGGCACGTGGCTCTCTAAGGTGAGGGTCTTGTGAGAAAAGTTGCCCCCCCCATTGTTTTATAACGTCTGGGGAGCTCGCCCTTAAATGTCGGTTCATATTCCTCACCCATTACTGGAGGGGCTAATTACCCCTAATGACTATAGGCAGTTGGGGAATCTGACAGGCCCAGCCATGCCCCACATCAGGCTCTCGTGTAACCCGTTCCTTCCCATACTTCTCTTTCCTTTGTTCTTCAGGGATAAAGCTTGGACACGAAGGGGAAGAGTCCAGGATTTCTACTTTTTAGGTAGGGATGCTTCCTGATTAAATTGCTCTAAGGTAGTGAAAAGTTGCGCTCAGTCCGGGATAACGTACGTATAGAGGGACACAGTTGAATTGGGTATTTTGTTCACTGAAACACTACATCGAACCTGACTGATACCTGGAGACTTCTAGTCCTGGCTCTGTCGGTATCTGCCTGTGTGGCCTGCTGTCGTGGGGTACTTCTCGCCCCTCAGCTTTTTTTTCCTTTCCACATCTCAAGGAGGTTGTTAAAGTGCAGAATTCCTGGGCCCTACCTTGACAAAATCTGTCTTAATTGGGCTCGCTTTTTGACTAGGCCTTGACCTTGGCCCCTAGTTCTCTCTCTGTCCTGCCCAGCCCAGCCTAGTCTTCTGTGAAGAATCCTGCTAATTTATCCCCACCCTTGATATCTGACCAAATTCCTTGTCCCCCCACCTTTTATATCCTGGGCCTGCCTTTAACAAGAATCCCGTTAGGCCAGTAGTGCAGGAATCCCCCTATTGATTTTTCTGTCCACCAACCCCCTCCATCCTTTGCTATAAATCCCCACTTGTCCTTGTATTTGAGTTTGACCTCTCTCCACTATTGCGATACTCCTATTGGTGCTCTCCCCCCCACCCAACTATGTTAGACTTTATTTATAGTCAAGTTAGTCAATAGATAGTATATTTTTAGTGTCAGGGGTAGAATTTAGTGATTCATCAGTTGCTTATAACACTCAGTGCTCCTTATATCAAGTGCCCTTCTTAATACCCCTCCTCCCAATTACCCCATCTCCCACCCAACTCCCCTCCAGCAACCCTCAGTTTGTTGCCTGAGTTAAGAGTCCACTGCTATTGATAATCTCAAATACGGTCTTCCTTGCCATTTTAACAGCTGTAAGAATAATTTCTTCTTCAACAGTCTCCAGATTCTTACTTGATATGTTTAAGACAGGACAGGACCCTGTCTATGTGTTATTAGCTAGGGAAAGGTGACTTTCTGAAAGAAAATCCAAAATTACAGTGGTTTAATCCAACAACAGTTTATTTATTTTTAAAGATTTTATTTATTTGTTTGACAGAGACAGAGAGCACAAGCAGGCAGAGAGGCAGGCAGAGAGGGGCTGGGGGGGAAGCAGGCTCCCCGCTGAGCAGAGAGCCCGATGTGGGATTCCATTCCAGGACCCTGAGACCATGACCTGAGCTGAAGGCAGAGTCTTAACCCACTGAGCCACCCAGGCTCCCAACAGTTTATTTCTTATCCAGTCAAAGTTCTCTCCCAAATGTGATTCCAGGATGCAGTCTCCTTCTGCAGTGTGGCTCCGTCATCTCCAGCGTGTGCCCTCCCCTGGTGGCCATATTCCTAGGAGTCAAATCATGGGACGGGAAAGAACACAAAGGCTTGTAGGAGGGGGGTACAATTTTTCCACTCACATTTCATTGGCTAGAATCAAGTCACATAGTCACATTTCTCTGAAAAATGTAGGCTGGAGGAAGAGGGAATAAGTCTGTTGAACACCAGCCCACCCATCTTCATTTTCAGTAAGTGTCCATGTAATTCTTGGGCCAGACCTTGAGAAACAACGTAGGTAATGATTGCCAAGTATCTTCTAGACCCAAGGTTCTGGGGTCCTGTCATGCTGGGATTAATCACACAGAAAAAAAAAGTGAGTCCTTGAAAGGGGAACCCTCCTACACTGTTGTTGGGAATGCAAGCTGATGCAACCACTCTGGAAAACAGCATGGAGGTTCCTCAAAATGTTGAAAATAGAACTACCCTATGACCCAGCAATTGCACTACTGGGTATTTACCCTAAAGATACAAACGTAGTGATCCGAAGGGGCACGTGCACCCGAATATTTATAGCAGCAATGTCTACAATAGCCAAACTATGGAAAGAACCTAGATGTCCATCAACAGACGAATGGATAAAGAAGATGTGGTATATATACACAATGGAATACTATGCAGCCATCAAAAGAAATGAAATCTTGCCATTTGCGACGACATGGATGGAACTAGAGGGTATCATGCTTAGCGAAATAAGTCAATCGGAGAAAGACAACTATCATATGATCTCCCTGATATGAGGGAGAGGAGATGCAACATGGGGGTTAAGGGGGTAGGAGAAGAGTAAATGAAACAAGATGGGATTGGGAGGGAGACAAACCATAAGTGACTCTTAATCTCACAAAACAAACCGAGGGTTGATGGGGGGAGGGGGGTTGGGAGGGGGGTGGGGTTATGGACATTGGGGAGGGTATGTGCTATGGTGAGTGCTGTGAAGTGTGTAAACCTGGCGATTCACAGACCTGTACCCCTGGGGATAAAAATATATGTTTATAAAAAATAAAATTAAAAAAAAAAGTGAGTCCTTCCACAGTGAAGAGAGAAGTTGACTGAGCAAACAAAATTCAGTTGATTTTTCTGCCCATATTCAAAGTTTGGAAAAATGTGTTTACCTGTTCTAACCAGCTGGTTAAATGGTCAAGGTTATCATCTCTTTTTCCCCATGGGCCATAATCGTCTTGCTGACACTCCTCTGCTTCAGAAACATACTAGGATGCTACCTTCTCGTGCCTTCTTACATAATGGGGTCCTGGGGGCCAGAATGGGGAGCACAGGAAGTATGCTTGTTTCCTTTATTTATTTATTTTTAAATTTTATTTATTTATTTGACAGAGAGAGATCACAAATAGGCAGAGAGGCAGGCAGAGAGAAAGGAGGAAGCAGGCTCCCCGTTGAGCAGAGAGCCCGATGCGGGGCTTGATCCCAGGACCCTGAGATCATGACCCAAGCCGAAGGCAGAGGCCCCAACCCACTGAGCCACCCAGGTGCCCCTGCTTGTTTCCTTTAGCAATGAACTATAGCGGATGGTTTCTGTCTTTCATTTGCCTCTTTGAAAGCCGTTGAAGACAGAAAGATTTTCTTAACCTCTTCTGCTTAGAATCACTGATCTAGGACCGTGAAAACTCTGATGGGATCTGCTATTGACTTGGTAATTAATTTGTGTTGTGATTTTCTAAATGGGGCAGGAATCAGATAGGGGCAGAGACCGGGCTGTGGAAGGACAGTGTGTCATGATCTGTTTTCCTAAACTCCAGCAAGGAAAGCCTGTGGAGTGAGAAAAAATAATTTGGATCTGTTGTGAGCTTTGGTTTGGGCAAATTGCAACTGTAAGGGGAAACGAGATGGTGAATACAGAGGCTCTGAATGAGACTCTTTTGGGTTTCTAATTTCTCAGTACCATCTGTTGCTACGCTACTGGCAAATGTGACATAGGCCCGTGGATGCTTTCTAGATTGAGTATTAGCTCACATCGATAGTCTACTTAACTGCTTTTAGTCCTGGTTATTTATTATTATTATTCTTTAAAGATTTTATTTATTTATTAGAGGGAGAGTGAGAGAGTGCACAAGCAGGGGGAGCGGCAGGCAGAGGGAGAAGCAGATTCCCCACTAAGCAGGGAGTCCGACATGGGGCTCGAACCCAGGACCCCAGGATCATGACCTGAGCGGAAGGCAGACACTTAACCCACTGAACAACCCAGGCAACCCTATAGTCTTGGGTATTATTTGCTCATCCTAACGACACTAGACGGTGTTAGTGCGATTTTATCTCTGTTCTACCAACTGAGGGAAACTGAGGCTGTGGCCCAGGGAGTTCAGTAGCTGTGCAAGGTTGCATTGTGGAGAATCGAGACCCCACTCGCAATCAGAAGTCGAAGTAACCCATACTTTTCGTCTTTCTCCGATGGATTTGTTCTGCATTAGACTTTATATTCTTGTACAGCCAATGGCTTTTGGAGTGAGCCTTCTCTCTTCTCTTTCTTTGCACATAGATTACACGGTGTGGAAGAAAGTGATTCCATTTCCTTTCATGAAAATTATGGTTCAGGGGTTAGCATTCGATCCCGCCAGCTTTCTGAGGCTGTGTAGGCAGAGTCAGCTCTGTTTCTTACAGCCTTGGATAACAGACAGCTTGCTCGAGTAGTATAGGAAGTTTATAATGAATGACTAGTCAGTTATATTTCTTTTGGGGATCATTTCATAGGATGTTAGCAGTCAGATGCATCTTAAAGAATAGGATGCATTTAAGGTTTCTTGTTATTTTTCTTATGGAGTCAAGGGCGGATGGCACTGGGTCTCTTTGAAGGCAGGTTGTAAACCCTGGGCCGATCCCACCTCCTGTCCAGCTGTTTTTGGCAAATTAACGGAGGCGGCAAATACCCATTCCCAGCCCATGGCAGACATCTCCAATCATCTGTAGCCCTTTTCCCTGGCCCTGCCATCAGGTGAACACTGTCAATCAGTCATAGTCAGCAAAGGAGTTGAGACCAGATTCTCACTCCTGGTTGGTCACACCCCACCTTTATTATCAAATAACTACATGGTTAATTTAATCAGTGGTTCTCAACTGAGTTGAAGGTTGCCCTCTGGGAGACATTTGGCAACATCTGGAATTAGTTAGGTTGTCGCGGCTTGGGGGTTTGCTACTGGTGCCTACTGGGTGGGGGCCCGGGATGCTTCCAGACTCCCTACTAGGCGTTGGACCCCCGCTACGCTACATTCCCTATGTCAAGGGATTAGCTGGCTCAGAATGTCAACAGTGCCAAGGTTATGAGACTCTGATTTGACCTTTGGAGGGCTTCTGAACAATTAGTAGAGAGGAAGGAGGAGGAAGAAAAGGAGAAAAGGATTTTACGCCTTAACTTGTTAGCTTAAGGTAGGTCTGTGCATGGAACTTTCCCCCGTGGCCTGTTTGAGAAACAGAGCATAGCATGTCAACTCGTGGAGAGGATCACAAGTGCGTATGTGTGGCTTAGTGACACGGTCACTTCTTGGGCCTTTTTGTTGTCTGGTGCTTGGGGGATTCGTAAGGACTAGATAATGAAGGTAGCTGTGTCTTCACTTCTAAGTGGTGGCTCTTTTATTAATAAAGCAATCTGAGATTTGGGCAAAGATCTACCCATTCCAAGCTACTAGAAGTCATCTTACTGTCCAGACATGGAGAAAATGAGGGAAGCAGGCTGGGTCCGAGGACCCAGAGGGTCCCTTAGGACCTGTTGAGAGGGTCCTTGGCTTCATGCAGGATCGAAATTAAGCTCAAGGCAGGGGGAAGTGAGGGCAGAGTTTACTGAGCAGTGTGGGTGATAAGTGTGGCAGACAAGGGTGTCTGGGAGACTTGGAAAAGGAGAGAGACCCTCCCCATCGTGTGGGGGTAGGGGTTTATTTGGAAAGGGGTCCCGAGTATGTGACCTTTCCGGCATCCAGGGGAGGGTGTGATCAAAGCTGTCATGTGTTACCCCATGAGTTATCAAAGGTCATGGGACTGACATTGGTGTAGACCGAGGTTTGTTTGAAGCCGATGTCCCAGCATGCTCGGGACCTGGTTCTTCTTAGGTATTATTAGGCATATGGGGGTCTAGGAAGAAGCTCAGAGAGTGATTAACTTTCTTGCCTTCACGTTGGAGTGGGAACATAGCCTCTGGTCTTCTCAGATGCAGGGTGAAATACGGAACATGAGTGGATAGGACCTAGCAGAGAAACAGCAGAAATGGAGTCGTTCTAAAATGGAGTCCCTTCAAAAACAGAAAAGAAATAAAAAATAAAATAGAATAAAATGATGTCCTTTTAATTTCTGTATCTCAAAATCATTAAGTAAATGATAGACTGTCCATATAACATAATTTAAATAATTTTTTAATGACATGGAGATGTTTTTAGGATATGTTAATAATGTATATAATATGATCTTAACTTGGCTATATTTATGCCAAAAATACACTTGGAAGGCTTCCAGGTTCAATCTTAAAGGACTGCTTTCCCTCTAGTTAGATGTATTTTCCAGATTTTTATTTTATTTATTTTTTTAAAAGATTCTTTATTTACATTTTCCAGATTTTTAATGAAGAGGTTATTTTTGAGATGAGAAAAATGTAAATGTTTTAATGTTAGCTGCTGTGATGAAGTTTGTTTGTTTATTTATTTATTTATTTTTGAAGATTTATTTATTTATTTGAGAGAGAGAGAGAGCGAGCCCGAGATGGGGCAGGAGCGGAGTGGGGGAGAGTGTCTTGAGCAGACTCCCCGCTGAGTGTGGAGCCTGACGTGGGGCTCGATCCCATGACCTTGAGGTCATGACCTGAGCCAAAAATCAAGAGTCGGATTATTAATCGAAGCTGGTCATACCAGATGCAGATACGTGGATGGAAAGATTTCCCCACCGTGGGCCAAGTGGTGATGTAGGGATGGGAGTAGGGTTCTGTGGGATTACAGAGGACAGTGTAGCCAAGCTTCTTTATGAATGAGGGAAGGCTTCATGGGCGAGGTGGCACGTCAGAAGGGTTATGATGGCAGATGAGCGGTTTATAAGGCGAAGGAGGGCTGAGAGACCCCAGGGCACTTTTCTCTTTGCTTCTTGGACTGTGGATAGCATTTGTCTGATCCGTGTGGCAGTTACTTTATTTTTAGCACTGTGTGTAGCAGAGATGGGTGAGACCCGGGACATACTTCCCACTGGTCCTTTCCATGTGACAACTGGATTGATCAATTCCCCTGAATTAATTACAGTTTTGTTGCCTTAATTGATAAGGCACTTAGTGGCCCTATGGGCACCTATCTTATAGAGTATTACATCCCTGGGGGCCCTGGAAGAAACCCCTTTTTTTTAACCTGTTGCATGATCTCGTGGCTTTAATCTCTAGGACTAAGCGCCTTTCAAAGGCTAACTTGAATGAAGTTGGATGTTGGTTTTAAAGACAGGAAGGCATGTGGGTTCCACTGTTCTCTCCAAACGGGTTCAGTAGAGGCCTGACATTTTGGATGGAGCTTTGGTTAATCGCCCAATTTAGTGAGGAAACTGGAATTAACCCGCTCGGAACTGATGGGTGTCTTAACTGGTCTGTTCAGGTTGACCTGAACATGAATCGGTTATGAGTTTAGAAAAGGAGACACATGCTGCTTGGGACTTTTAGTCATCATATTTGATTCATTCACTATGAATGAACAAATGAATCCAGTAATTCTTCATTGCGTGCCTCCTGTCTGTAGGGCCGGAGGTCACCTGTCTTGCAAACTCTATTCCCTGGAGAGTGGGAAAGGCCAGGCTGTTCACAGATGCCCCAGCGGAGCTCCTGGCTTCCTTCTGGAGCCTGCAGGTCTTGCCCTGAGTCCGCCCCCTTCCCCTCATACCGTGGTGTTTGGGAATCAGAAAAAAACAGGAGATGCAGTGAACCCTTAACTGTGATGGAAACACATCTTCTGGGGGCTGATGTTGGGGTGGGGGGGGCAACCACCTGTTAGAAAGAGAGGAAATCAGAAGTCATGGTAAGTACTCACCTAGATTTAGAGTCTAGCAGTGCTGGGAAGAAGACTTCCCAGCTCCTGACCATGGTCTTCACAGTGCTAGGGGGTAGTGGCATGTGGGTGACCATTTGTCGTCAAGAAACACGGGGTTCTGCATTTGGTAAGCGCTTTGGCAGGCTCATTTCAAATGGCAAGGGGGCAGTAAACCATCAGAGCATTGTCTTCTCCACTCTTCTGCCCCCCACCTCCCCCACTGGATTTCCTGTCCTGGGCACTGGAAGGCTCCTGATGTTTGTATCTGGTCCATTAGGGGTCACTGTTCTGCACTCCTGTTCTCCAGTGTCTGAGAACCTTTGTTTCATATATTTTGACTGTTTCTTTTTTTTTTTTTTTAAAGAAGTTATTTTATTTTATTTAGAGAGGGAGCAAGGAATAGTGGCAAGAGGGAGAGGGAGAGCATCTCCAAGTCAGCTCCATGCTCAGCACAGAGCCCAGTGTGGGGCTCGATCTCACAACCCTGAGATCACTACCCAAGCTGAAATCAAGAGTCGGAGGCTCAAATGACTGAGCCACCCAGGCACTCCTGTTTCGATAATTTTTTACAATTATTTCCGGAGCGTGGATACTCCCGGCCCCTGTTATTTTGTCTTGGCTGGATGTAGAAGTTCTGTAATACTTTGACCATGTTTTCTCTCTCTTTCAAATGAGATTTTAAGAAAATGAAAAAAAAAAAAAAGTCTGGACATTAGGAAATATTCTCTAGTTGCGTGGTAAGTTCACGTGTGTGGAGTAGCACGTTCCCTGACAGTCTTTGATAATTAAGTTGTTTTGTGCATATGAGCTGGGCTTTAATAAGATAGATGGGAGTGTAAGTCAATTATCACCTTTACCTTAAAGCATAATTAAAACCTCTCTTAGCCTTCAGGGAATCAGTTCCTTTCTTAAATCTGCTGCCTCTCCTTCGTATGTTTTGAGAAAATTGTTCTAAAAGAAAAGCCTGAGTCTCCAAAGTTTGGCAGGCGTTGCCCTATCTTTTTACTAGAAGTCTGGACTATGAAACAGAATTGTAGGTCAAGTGTAAATGAAATTGCTTGATCTGTTTTTCCGAGGTTGTGCTCACAAATGGCATAACTGATGTGTGTGTTTCTTCCTCTTTATACCCAGTATGCTTGCTTAATCTCCTGAATGTTGTAAATTTGGGGGTAAGGTGCATTTCTGAAGACTTTGGCTTTTAAATAAAAAGCAAGGTAAATTGAGCACTTCTGCCCAGGCTCCGATGATACCAGCAACTATACATGGTGTCATTCCTCCTAGGGAAGTCTTTGTTAATTGCTCTAGGCCAGATTTGTACCCTGGAACACTTGCCTGTCTCCCTTGCTCTCAAGGGGTCTGGTTCTCAATTAGGCATTGACCTCGCTTAAGTTGTTTTTGACACGAGCTGAGATAGAAGGAAAAGAGAAAATAAAAGGCCTTTACTTCGGTGTTGGATAAAGACGTATGTCTCCTAATTTTGGTTTGTATCCTGTTCCCTTTTGCAATTTCGCTCAGCATTTCTTGGATTACCAGTCAAGCAGAGCACATGTCCCCCAAGGCCCTTTTCCTCACTCATTCTGCCACCAGAGTCATGTCTGCAGTGAGTGGGTCTGGTCATTGCCACTCCCCTGTGACGGGAGTTCCGCACCCAGATTAGAATCTGTTTGTGACATGGCTTTTTGGACCTCCCACTGTCTGACCCCAGATTGTTTGGATCGTGTAGGACATTTCCAGCTATACGGCAGGCGTCTTGGTGTTTCTGGGACATGCCCTATGCTTTAATGCCTCTGTGTGTTTGATTCCGTTGTTTCCCTGGAAAACCCTTCTCCCTGTGCCCCCTTCTCTCAAGTCACGCATGCCGGGACCTTCCCAGCCTTCCCAGGAGGAGTTGCTTCCTCTCTTGTCTAGATTCCTAGAACTTCCTCCCAAACTGGCGTGAGGGTATGTCTGGGAAGGTGATGTCATTCTTATCAGGAGGGTAATTTATAAGCCTGAAGGTCAGGTTGGCTGAACGCTGCTCGTGGATTTCATGCTGCCGGTCAGCCGTATAATTGTGCAGGTAAGAGAGGAGGGACAGAAGACAAAATATAGCAGGGCATTTGGGAAAATGGCCTGGGCTTTACCATTGAGAACTTGGGAGCAAAATGACAGCCAAGTGTTCTCTGTCCATCTCCGATTTCGGGCTTCGTTTCCTGTTGCCCAGAGCAACAGAGGAAGGACAACAGTTACGTCAAGCGTGGAGAGCTTTTCACAAAGAGTGGGTACAAATAAAAGGAATTTTTGGATTTTTGACATTTTCACCTCGCGTTTATAAAGGTCTCTGGATTTCACAAAGATACGAACAAGAAAACAGTTGTAAGATTTTGTGTAACTCTTCACATCGTGTTCTGTTGCATCCGAGTGATGCATCCAATATTATTTTATTGCATCTGATATTATTTTATTTCCGATATTATTTTATTATATATATTAAATATATATATTTATTATATAATATCCGATATTATTTTATTTATTTATTTATTTATTTATTTAGATTTTTATTTATTTCTTTGACAGAGAGATCACAAGTAGGCAGAGAGGCAGGCATAGAGAGTGGGGGGGAAGGGCAGTCCCTGCTGAGCAGAGAGCCCGGTGCGGGGCTTGATCCCAGGACGCTGAGATGATGACCTGAGCTGAAGGCAGAGGCTTAACCCACGGAGCCACCCAGGTGCCCCTAGCCGTATTATTTTAAACAGTAAAATAAATAAGAAATATCTTTAACCCATTCTGAGCACCTGCTGAGTGCCAAGCGCTGTTCTTGGGCCTTTGGGATGCTACAGTGAATAAAGCACAGTACCCCCCTCCCCTCTCCCTTCAAGGATCTCAGGTGTTTTCACAGTGTGGTCCCCAGACCGGCAGCATCAGCAGCATCTGGGAACTTGTTAGAAATACCCATTCTTGAGCCCCACCCCCAGACCTACTGAATCAGACACTGGGGGGTAAGGCCTAGCATTGTGAGTTTTAACAAGCCCTCCAGCTGGAGAGATGGACACATTCCATGCGGTCTCGCCAGAGAGGTTGGACGCAAGTTGAGTCCACTGAGGGGTACCCAGGAAGAGGAGGTTGATGCCCCTGGAGAAACAGGTTGGGGGGAGGTTTTCAGATGAAGGAAGTTCAAATGAAGCCTGAATTGGTGAGTGGTTCTTCTTCAGATGGATAATGGAGAAAAGAAGAGCGTTTTTAGGCCGAGAGAACCACATGTACGAGTGTAGAGCAATCCAAGGGATCACAATTATTATTATTGTCATTATGTCATTATTACTGTTATTCTCAGGGTCATAAGATGAGGTCAGCTGGCAGGATCAGTAGCTGAGAAGTTTGACTTCTCTCCTGGAAAATAGCTGGAGAGTTGTTTTTTTTTTTTTTTTTTTTTTTTTTTTAGCAGTGAAAGGAATAATAATAGATTTGCAATTCTGTTGGATATACACAAAAAACTAGGACCTTCTTTAAGTTGGAAAAAAATTCTTGGGATATATTCAAAACCTAACTGAAGGAGGGAAAAACATCAAGAATTGGGAATTCAGTTCTTACTATTTATAATAATTCTTAAAGAATTAACAATCTTTTTTCCCATAGAATATTTTCTATAGCAGTTGTGGGCTCACAGCAATATTGAGCAGAACATCCAAGTTCCCCGTTTACCCCTTGTCTTCCTCACGCCTCTTACATGGCCTCCCCTTTCATCAACACTCACAACCAGAGTGGTACCACATTTCGTCATCCGAAGTCTGTACTGTGTACGTAGGGCTCACTCTTGGTCTTGCATATTTAATGGGTTTGGACAAATTTGTAATGACATGGATTTACCATTCCAGTTATCATATGGAATAGTTTCACTGCCCTAAAAATCCCATGTCCTACCTGTTTGTTGTTCGTTCCCTCCCCCAAGCTCCTGGCAACTCTGATCTTTTACCACTTCCATAGTTTGCCTCTCGTATGTCATAGAGTCGGACTCAGTCTGTACCCTTTTCAGATTGGTTTCTTCTGCTTAGTAATATGCATTTACTTTTCCCTCATGTCATTTGGTGGCTTGACAGCTCATGTCTTTTTAGCCCTAAATCATATTCCATTGTTTGGGTGTACTACAGGTCATTTATCAGTTCACCTGCTGGAGGATAGCTGAGTTGCTTCTAAGTTTGGGCAGTTATGAATAAAGCTGTTGTAAACAGCTGTGCAGATTTTTAAATTTAATTTTATTTATTTTTATTTATTTGACAGACAGAGGCCACAAGTAGGCAGAGAGGCAGGCAGAGAGAGAGGAAGGGAAGCAGGCTCCCTGCTGAGCAGAGAGCCCGATGCGGGGCTCGATCCCAGGACCCTGAGATCATGACATGAGCCGAAGGCAGAGGCTTAACCCATTGAGCCTCGAAGAGCCCGGGTGCAGATTTTTGTGTGGACAGAAGTTTTCAGCTCCTTCAGGTAAGTACCTAGGCATGGGATGGCTAGTCTGTATATAGTAAGAATTTTTTTTTTTTTAAAGATTTAATTTATTTATTTGAAAGAGAGAACAGGAGAGAGAGCGAGCACGGTGGAGGAGCAGAGGGAGAGGGAGAAGCAGACTCCCCATGGAGCAGGGAGCCTGACATGGGGATCGATCCCAGGACATTGGGATCATGACCTGAGCCAAAGGCAGACACCCAGCTGACTGAGCCACCCAGGTGCCCTGGAATGCGTTTGGTTTAATAAGAAACTTACAGTCTTCTGAATGGGTGTACCGTTTTGCATTCCCCCCATGATGACTGAAAGTTCCTGTTGCTCCACATCCTTGTCAGCACTTGGTGGTGTCTGCTCAGGACTGCCGCCCTTCAAGTGGGAGTAAGTGGGATCTCATTGTTATTTTAACTTGTGTTTCCCTGGTGACAGATGATGTGTAACGTCTCTTCATTTGTTTATTTCCCATCTGCTGAGGTGTCTAGTAAGGTTTTTGGCCCCTTTTTAAAACTGGATTGTTTGTTTTCTTATTGTTGAGTTCCAGGAGTTCTTCTCGTATTTTGGATAACAGTTCTTTACCAGATGTGTCTTTTGCAACTTTTTTCTCCCAGTTTGTGACTGGTCTTCTCTTCCTCCTGGGATTATTTTCCACAGAATAGAAGTTTTAAATTTTAATCAAGTCCAGCTTATCAATTATTTCCTACATGAATTGGGCTTCTCACGTATCTAGTGAGTCATCACCGTACCCAAGGTCATTGAGATTTTCTCCTATGTGATTTTTCATAGTTTTTTTGTTTGTTTGTTTTCATTATGGTTTTTGCATTGTACATTTAGGTCTATGACCCATTTTCAGTTAATTTCTGGGCAAGGTCTGTGTCTAAATTCTACTTGGTGCACGTGGATGTCTATTTGTTCCCAGCACCATTTGTCAAAAAAGACCAAAATTTCTCCATTGTGTTTTCTTTGCTGCTTTGTCAGAGATCAGTTCACTCTAAGTATGCAAATCTGTTTCTGGGCTCTCCATTCTTTTCCTTTGATCTGGGTTTTTTTTTTTTTTTTTTTTTTTGGCCATTTTGTTCTTTTGCCACACTGTCAGGATTACTGTCGTTTTATAGAAAGTCTTAAAGTTGGGTATTGTCGGGTCTCCACTTTTTCCTTCTCCTTCAATGTTACTTTGTTTATTGGGGGGGAGGCTTTTGCTTCTCTATATAATCCTGAAGAACTTTAATTCTAAGAAGATACAGGGGCACCTGGGTGGCTCAGTCGGTTAAGTGTCTGCCTTCAGCCAGCTCAGGTCATGATCTCAGGGTCCTGGGATCGAGTCCTGCATTGGACTCCCTGCTCGCCAGGGAGCCTGCTTCTCCCTCTCCCTCTGCCTGCCCTTGCCCCCTGCTCATACTCACTTTCTCTCTCTCTCAAATAAATAAAAAATCTTTAAAAAAAAGAGAAAAGTATAAAATTAGAAAATACTCAAAAAAGGAAACAAAAGCTAATTCCTAGTTCAACCTTGATCTAACTACTGTTTATATTTTGGGTGTACTTTAATATTGTCTTTTTTTCTCTTTGGTTTTTGTTTATGTGATAAAGCATGAATAACATTAAATTTTAGCTTGATATTTCCCCCCATTTAGTAGGAAAAGTGGTCCTTAAATACTTCGTAAACATCTGTTTTAACAAGTGTTTACTATCCCATGGAGGGCTGTACGGGGTTTACAGAACTCTCGTATTCATGCATTTTGTGCCTCATGTTGGGTTTGGTGAGTGGATTAATCTGGGTTCTCCAGAGAGAGACAGAGCCAGTAGGATATATACGGATATACGTATATCCGTTTATATCCATAATCGTGCGGTTAGGGAAGCCAAGAAGTCCCATTATCTGCCTGCCATCTGCAAGCTGAAGAATCATAGCCAGCGGTGTCATTTAGTCTGAGTCCGGAGGTCTGAGAACCAGGGCCACCTGTGTCTGAGGGCAGGCGACAGGCATCCCAGCTCGAACAGAGACTTTGCCCTTCATCCACCTCTTTGTTCTATTCAAGCCGTCAGTGGATTGGATGATGCCCATGTGTGTTAGCGAGGGTGGTCTTCTTAACTCAGTCTACTGACTTCAGGTGCTTTCTCAGGAGCCCCCTCACAGACGCACCCAGAAATCACGTCTTACTCTCTAGGCATCCTTTGGTCCAGTCAGGTTGACATGTTAAGATTCACCATCACCGTGAGGGATGTGGAAGAGGGGTTTACCGGGAGAATTTGGCCCCATGCACTTCTGGGGGCTAGAAGTCTGTGGAAGGCAGTTGTCTCTGCCCCTGGGTGGGCGTGTGGTCAGGAAGGAAACCAGTTGGAGCCTGAAGAGCCCCGTGGCACTGCAGCTCAGTCTGTCTCTCACCACCCTCCCACCTTGATGGCTTGGGGTGACATGCGGAAGAGCCCACGCCCTTGCCCTTGGGACTCCTCACATGCCTGCCTCCAGAGCTGGAACCGCCCTGACCTTGTCTGCTTCTCCACTGCTCCCGGGCACACTCCCCTCATGGCTGGAACTTGGGACCCTCCAAGAGAGGGGGTTCTGGGAAATGCAGTCCCCATTTAGCTACAGCGACAGAACAATTCTTATTGTACATTACCAAAATAACTTGGTGGCCGTCTTTATTCCATCTGGCACCTTTTCTAAATTTTCAGTCATTTCCTTAAGGTAGATCTGCAGGAGAGGGATTACTGGATCAAAGAGTCTAAATATTTTTATAAAGATTTTTATTTTATTTATTTATTTGAGATAGAGTGAGTGAGCACACAAGTGGGGGCAGGAGTGGGGTAGGAAGAAGCAGGCTCTCTGTTGAGCAGAGAGCTCAATGTGGGGCTTGATCCCAGGACCCTAAGATCATGACCTGAGCCGAAGGCAGAGGCTGAGCCACCCGGGCTCCCTGAGAATCTAAATATTTTTCAGAGTCTTCATGTGTTACAAGTTGAGGCAGAAAAGTTTGTATCAGTCGTAACACCAGGCTGAGTGTGAAAAGTCTCATCTTATGGCAGCGGGGCTGGTCCTGAGCACTGTGTTCTCTCTCCTTCGCTGTCTTGAGGTTTCCTTCTGAGTTGTTTTTTCCTGCCCATTAAAGTAAAGCCCCCCACCCTTTTTTAAAAATTAAATTGACATTGCAACAGGCGAAGACCGGTGGAAGGTGTGTGCTTTGAACCTTGAGAGAATCACTGAATGGATATTGTGAGTCATAGGTAAACTACCCTCTCCTGTTTCGGGGTCTTGCTAATCATCATGGCAATAAAATGAAAGGGCTAATTAGTTGACACAGGTAGAGGAACGGGGATTGGCAACTTTGCAGTGAAGCTCATTTGGTGCAAAGTTGCAAATCAGCCACACTTAGTTTCTACAGAATGTTTTGGGATAGTTTTTGATGGCAAGGACTTTCTCTGTTTTAAAAAGTTTTGTTTTCTCTGTACAAGAATAGCTTTAATTTTCATGGGTGACTTCTAACCCTAAAAACATAATCTGTCATTTTTGTTTCTCATTGTTTGTCTTTCCCTCTGTATCATCCGTCCTATTGATCGCAGACCCTTACAGACCTCTTGTCATTAGTGTTCTGATGACTTTTCTTCCTCGTTAATTTTCACTGGAAACTGGCATGCAGCCAAACCTTCATGGAAACCACTGTCGTCTGTGATTCCGTGTCAAGCAGAATGTCTGGGCTCTGTCCGCGTTGTGGCTCTTGGCTTACTGAGGGTCGAGTTTGTGAAGCAAATGTTAGCCCATATTCCAGCAACTTCTGAGTTTTACGTCTGATTTAATACTCCCTTTAAAGAATGCACCATGGTTGGTGTCTTCCCCAGCTGCCTGCAATCAAGCAGGCAACCTACTGACCCAGTTTTAATGTAAATCAAACTTAACATTTTCATAAATCATAAAATTAGAATGTGGATGTTTCCTAACTCACACCATGAGCTGAGATTTATTGGTTTGTGGCTGTATGCTTGGTTGTCCTGAAAATATAAGATTCCACGGCGCCCCAAGCGCTTGAGGGTAGCTTCTACTGCGGGGAAAGGAGGGTGGGGTGGCCTTTTGTCTCTTCCCTGGCCACCTGAACTTCAAAGGGGGTCCCTGGGACCAGCATCACACCTGTGTCATCTGGGCGCTTGCTAGAAAGTCAGAACCTCAGGCCTCACCCAGGTGCACTGGAAGAAGTTGACCCCATGGTTGATTGCTGTGCTCGGTGCAGGGTGGGGAGCTCTGTCCTGCAGAAGGCCATCTGACTTGCTCTGCACCCATCGCTAGCTACCTTTTGCAGCCTCCTGGTCACATTCTGGCCGGGCTTTGCTCCGGGAAGACCCAGACCTCTGGAGTGGCCTCCATTTTATTGATCTGCATACTGAGATTTGTTTAAATTCTTGGAGTGCCTTGGAAACAGTGGCTTCAGTCCCTCTGACTTCTCCGTTAGTGACGTCAGACGGAGCAGAGCCTGCTGTCCTCACTGGGGCATCCAGCTGAAGGGTGTGACCGGGACAGGAGTTACCGGGGGCTTGAGGTTGGATCTCTTGTTTTTGAATTGGAAAATACGCAAAACATAACATTCATCATCTCAACCTTTTCTTTCTTTCTTTATTTTTTTGATGTTTTTATTTATTTATTTGACAGAGGGAGACACAGTGAGAGAGGGAGCACAAGCAGGGGGAGTGGGAGAGGGAGAACAGGCTTTCTGCTGAACAGGGAGCCAGATGCGGGGCTCGATCCCAGGACCCTGAGATCATGACCTGAGCCAAAGGCAGACACTTAACGACTGAGCCACCCAGGAGCCCCTCAACCTTTTCTAAGTGTACAGTTCAGTAGAAACAATTTACCTTTTTCCTGTGCAACCAATGTGCAGAGCTTCATCCTGCAAAACAGAAGCTCCCAACACGGCAATGCCCACTCTCACCTCCCCACACCCCTGGCCAGCACCTCTACTTTCTGTCTCTGTGGACTTGACGACTCACATCGTATTTGTCCTTTTGTGTCTGGCTTCTTGGCGCTTAGCACGACGTCCTCAGCGTTCATCCACGTCCTAGCACGTGTCCGACTTTCCTTCCTTTTCAAGGCAGAATAATATTCCCTTGTATGTATGAGCCCCATTTTGTTTACCTATTTGTCATCCTTCTGTGGACACTTGGGCTGCCTCTACCTTTATGATGAATCCCCGAACTTAGGCAACCCAGTTTCCAGTACTTTAAAAATAAGAAACGCAGACCTGATGCTTTCACACATTTTTTGGGAAAATGATCTATTTATTTATTTGAGGGCAGTAGGGGCAAAGGGAGAGGGAGAGAGAGAATGTCCCGCATACGGTGCTGAGGGCAGAGCCCAACTCGGGCCTCAAACCCACGACCCTGAGCTCATGACCTGAGCTGAAATCAAGAGTCGCACACTTCACGGACTGAGACACCCAGGCGCCCTTCAAGCATTCTTTTAAACTCTAGTTACTGGATACTAAATAAAACAAAATCTGCATCTGTTCATAAAAAACAAAATTATATGTCATCTAAAAACTTTCACGGTTTCTCCTAATGATATCATTCACTGTTCTTGAAGAGACTTCATTTATTTTTTTTTTTTCCACTTAGAAAAAAATCTCTTCACCCAGCGTGGGGCTGAGACTCACGACCCCAAGGTCAAGAGCTGTGCGCTCCACTGACTGAGCCAGCCCCGTGCCCCAGCAGACCTCATTTTTGCATATCTGTAACAACAGAACTTCGAAAGCTGGTTTTGAACAGCTTTATTGATCTAATTCACTTACTGTGCATTTCACCACTTAAAGTGTAGGATCCAAGGATTTTTGGTATGTTTTCTGGGCTGTGGAATTATTACCACAGTCAATTTCAAAACATTTCTGTCACCGCCCACCCCCCCAATCCTGTACCATCAGCATTCACTCTCCCAGTCCCTCCACTCTCCCCTCCCCCTTGTCTACTTTCAGTCTCTCTGGATTTCCTGTTCTGGACATTTCGTATTAATATGACGATACAGTATGTGATCATCGGTGACTGGCTTCTTTCACTCAGCATCATGTTTGCAGGATCTCTGTAACCTTCTAGGATGTCAGCTGATCCCCCCCGTGAGAGATCTGTTTATCCCCATCTGGGCATTCTACTGCCACGAGCAAGGTGCGGGGTGGGCCACAGACATCCGGCACTGACGACCAGCCACATCTCCTGGCCGCACCGTGCTCTCAGTCTTGTGGGCACGATGGGCATTAACTGGGTCATTACACAGATACTAATCACCAGGGTTGACTTCTGTAACGGAGAAAACTTGGATACTTTGAAAATATGTAGCGGGGAAGGTGAAGGAGGCTGCCCTCCGTTCCTGTTTGCATCTTTAAGACGGCCCTGTCCAAGGGCACTTGGGGGGCTCATTGGTGAAGCGTTTGACTCTTGGTTGCCGATCAGGTCATGATCTCAGGCTCATGAGATCGAGCCCCGTGTTGGGCTCTGTGCTCAGTACGAAGTCTACTTGGGATTCTCTCTCTCCCTTTCACTCTGCCCCTCCCCTTGCTTGTGCGTGCTCTCTAAGTAAATAAATGAATAAATACGTAAAATCTTAAAAAAAAAATAAAAAAGACAGCACTGTCCATGTATCTCATCGTGAGAAATCCCTTCCATCAGTGTTTATACGCGGTGACTGGTGGGGAGCGGTGACATGGTCAAGAGGGAGACTCAGTCTGTTTCCTTGAGGAGCTCACCCCATCGCAGGGCCGACAGCCATCTGTGCCTCGGGCTGGTCAGCGTGATGCCAGGCCATGGGCCAGTCTCTCTGAAGCATTCAAGGGAATCTTTAGGGAATAGTGATGAGGATGTTTGATGAGATTTTTGGAAAATGAATAAAATTTGTTTCGGAAGCCAGTAGGTGCACGGCGGGGGAGCAGCATCTCAGTAGAGGTCGTGAGCGTAAGTGTGAAGGTGCTCGGTGGGTTTGGGGTGGGGAGGAGCATCGAGGATCCGCTGTGGTCGCAGTGTGGAGAACGCCACAGAAGGCTGGAGGGTAGGCTGCTTCCAGTTGTGAAGTACCTTAAAGCAAAGGTTAGAAGCTTGGTCCTGGAGACCTCAGGATTTTGACCTTGAATTCTGAGTACTCTTGTCCCCGTTTGAGGCAGTCGGCGCATTCCCCTCCTAACCCTGACTCGCCGTGGGTGCGAGTGGAGGTGGCAGATCCTGGAGAGTCCCTTCTTGAAGGCCCCAGACTCTTCTGGAGGGAGACTCGGAAGTGTCAGCGCGGAGGGCATCCGAGCTTTCCTAAGCAGGAAATGATCAGGCCAATCTGATGGGTTCACTGGGATGTAGATATGGGCCGTCGGGAGACAGGCTGAAGGGGGTTGGATGGTGTCAGCAGCTCCAAGGTATAGAGGTCCTGGGCCCAGACTTCCGGGTGGAGACGGATGCCGTGAGCTGGCCTGTAGGGGCCATCACTGTCATGCTGTATGGCCTGTTAAGTAGGAGGGAGACTCCAGACGAGCCCCTCATGGCTGGAGGGCCCATTTCATCACACCAGGTGACATCCAGGTTTCCACGGGAGGGTCAAGGATGGTCAAGAACGTCCCAGCCTGCAGGGTCCGGCCACGCCTATCTCAGGGCAGTCTGTCCTCTGTGCTGGGTTTTGGTGCATCACTGCCCAGGGCCGTTTGTAGATTTGTTCCTTTATCGCCCCACGTGACGTTTTGTTGCAGCCACTGGCTCCAATGGGCCTGCATTCAGAGACGGATGCGTGCCCACCCCCAGCCAGCTCCCTGTGGCATCTGCGAGACAGCGCGGGTTTGCAGGCTCAGAATCCCAATGTCAGCAGGCATCACTGGCACGTGGGGTCCATGAGGTCACGCTGGCATTGATAATTAAAGCTCCCGTCCTTGTCCCTCTGCGGGCCTGCGAACGTTTGTTCACTTGCAGTGTTTCCCTCAGGATTTCTGCAGGTTCCCCCAGAGCGGGGTCCAGTGTCGCTGAGGCTGGTCATGGTTGGTCACAGCCTGTCCTCCCTTTTTTGGCATGCCTCTGTCTGTCAGCTCCACGCTCTAGGAGCTGCTCTGAAGGACTGTCTTGCTCAAATCTTTATAATGAGCATATCCAAGTCCGTGCCAAGGGGCGAGTTGCAGGCAGAAATGCTGGAGAATGGCTGTCTGCCCCCTGAGATGTTGTCATCGGGGAACCGAACTGACAGTGTTGGGTCCCAAGACGGGCGAAGCCTCAGGACACAGCTCCTTCAAGGTCTCCTCTAAGTAACGCTCCCCATCCTGTGATATCCGTCCCGTGAGAGGGTACCCCGTTAAATATGGATTTTCCATATAAATTTTCCTCATAGGAATTTTCTATATGAATTTTCCTCATTTTCCATATGAATTTTTCCATATGGATTTTCCTCATAGTATGTGCTAGAATCTGAAATTGTCTCATTTATTTCACAGTGATGACCTTTTAATTACACGCTTAAATGCATTGATTGTCTCAGTGACTGCGCAGCTTGTCCCGGGACCCAAGGCCAGGCACCCTGGCCAGGGTCCAGCTCCTAGCCACCACGCATATGTTTATTTTGTCTCTGTCAACAAGAATTATCAACTCTGTGCACCTTGTCTCATAGTACCAACAACCTTCATGCTTAGTGGGCTTGCAAATGATGGTGACCAAATGAGTAAGAGATCAGTGAGTGGCCAGGGGGAGCTCCTTGAGGCAGGGAGGCATGGGCTGATGAGTGCAGGGGCCGGGGGTCGCACGTGGAGGTGTGGGACATTTCTGGAACATTCTTGGATGGTGTGAACTTGGCACAAAGGGATCGGCTACTTTGGGGTTGTCAGGGAGGAAAGTGAGAGAGACCCACCTGGAGAGGTAGATAGATGGACTTCTCCAAAAGATGTTCCTATTATATGGAGAACTCCCAACAGAGTCCTTTTAGGTATGATCGGGAAGCCAGCTTTGTCAGACTGTGGGGGTACTTGTTAAAAACATACCATTTACTGCATCAGCGTCTGGGGTTGGAGGGCTGGTGATCTACATTCTAATGCCTTTTTTTTTTTTTTTTTTTAGAAGATTTTGTTTATTTGAGAGAGAGAGAGAGAGAGAGAGAGCATGAGAGGGAAGAGGTTAGAGGGAGAAGCAGACTCCCCTCTGAGCAAGGAGCCCAATGCAGAACTCGATCCCGGGACTCCAGGATCATGACCTGAGCCAAAGGCAATCACTTAACCTACTGAGCCACCCAGGCGCCCCTGCATTCTAATGCTCTTGCCAGGAAAGGGATGCTTGAGAACCACTGCCCTGAGAAACAAGGAGACTTCTAGTAAGATCTTAATTTTTATCTTGCAGGTTTTCTTCGAAAGCCCTCTTCCCCTAGCCCTCTCCCCAGCACTGAGTCTGAAATGGAGCTGTAAAGAAACACAGACCCAGGCTAACATGGGAGAGTATGTTAAGGGTCTGTGGCTGGCTGGTTGAGTTCCTGGTGGGACCCTCTTCCTGGTTTGTAGAGGGACAGCTTCTGTTGTATGCATATATGGGAGAGAGAGAGAGAGAGAGAGAGAGAGGTGTCATCGCTTTCTTGTCTTCTCTTACAGGAGCACCAGTCCTGTTCCTGAGGGCTGCAACCTCATGACCCAGTCACCTCCCTAAAGCCCCATCCCTAAATACCATCATGTTCGGTGTGAGGGCTTTCAGCATAGGAGTTTTAGGGGAGGACACAAACATTCAGTCCATGGCCGTCCTTTGTGTGTTCATCTTTGTGTGTGTCTTGTCTTTGGGACTTTTGCTTGTAGGTTATAATTGTTTTCTAGGGCTCCTGTAGCAAATCACCAGCCACCTGGTGGTTGAAAGCAACAGAAGTTTATTCTCTCACATTCCGGAGGTCAGAAGTCCAAAATCAAGGTGTTGGCAGGTTCCTACTCCTTCTGAGGGCTCTAGGGAAGATTTAAGCTTCTGGCGGCTCCTGGTAATTTCTGGCACTCCTTGTCTTGTCTTCCTTGTCCAGTTTTCTGCCTGTGTCTTCACGTGACTACTTTGTCTGTGTGTCCTCTCTTCTTGTAATGCACCAGCCGTTGGGTTTAGGGCTTGTCCTAACCCATTGTGAATTCATCTTAGCTTAATTATATCTGGAAAGACCCTACTTCCAACCTTCTGGGTAAACATGAATTTTAGGGGGACAGTATTTGACCCACTACCTGTAAGGTTTGGTTTTGAAGGCAGTTCTGCTTTGTGGATTGTTTAAAGGGACCTCCACCATTAACACTAACAACAACAACGCAACAAGTTACGGGGCCATTTCAATACCAAATTTCGATTCTAAACCTGTCCATTGTTTTGGAAAATCTTACATGCTTTTCCTGAGACCCGATATCAAATTCATTTATCTTCAGAGTCTTCAGAAAGACTAGTTGATTGCATATGAGTTGCTGGAAAATTCTTTCATGGATATCCCTTAAGTCAGCTTCCCTTAAATAGTCAGCTCATTCTTTATGCTCAGTTTCTGGAGATTTCTTTGGAGCCTGTGTTCACACAGGGCATCCAGGAGGGGGTGTAAAGAAGGTGGGAGGCTCTGGCCCATGGGTCCCTTCCACAGCCACGGTGGCTGATGTGACCATCCTGGGCCGTGTGTGTTGGCTCTGAGGAGTTTTCTTGCTTTCCAAACCCATTTTCTGTATCATGATGTTTTCTTTCAGAAGACAATCCAGAATGTGCTTCTAATCCAGTTGCTAATCCAGCTCTAATCTGGTTACCAGGTTCTCTCCTAACATATTTTTCCTCTTTTAAATTAAAATTGAATTGAGTTACCCTCTCTTAAATTGCGTAGTAGTTTCTTAGAAGGATGTAACATGGTTAGTTTAGCTGATTCTTCTGGTTCAGGATTGAGTTTTCCAGTTTCTGTTTTACTAGTTGTAGGGTTTATGAACTTCCTTATGTATAGATTTTCGCATCTTTTATTGTATCTTTAGGTATAAACCTTTGTATCTTTTGTTTTGTCTTGAGCTCTGTTTATGAAGGATCTAGATCTTGGGGAGGGTGATATTTAGCTCGAGGCGGGTTTTCTGTACGTTTAAGATGGTACATCATTGGGGCGCCTGGGTGGCTCAGTGGGTTAAGCCTCTGCCTTCAGCTCAGGTCATGATCTCAGGGTCCTGGGATTGAGCCCTGTGTCGGGCTCTCTGCTCAGCAGGAAGCCTGCTTCCTCCTCTCTCTCTGCCTGCCTCTCTGCCTACTTGTGATCTCTGTCTGTCAAATAAATAAATAAAATCTTAAAAAAAAATGGTATATCATTACGGAAGATGTGGGGTGCCTGGGGGGTTCTCCATCGGTTAAGCATCTGACCCTTGATTTTGGCTCAGGTCGTGATCTGAGGGTTGGGAGATCGCAAGCTGGGTGTGGAGCCTGTTGGAGACTCTCTTTCTCCTCCCTCTGTCCCTCCCTCACCCCACACGCTCTCATGCTTTCTTTCTCTCTAAAAGCTTTGTCACCATCCTGCTTCTCATCACAACTGTTTAATGATGACATACTTTTTGCTTATTGGTACCAGTGAGCATTTCAAGGATTTTACTTTGCTTTCAATAAAATTTCTCATGCATTCTTGGACAGGTTAAGAGAATTAGCAGGAAAAACCCCAAGAAACGCTCCCCGCTGTTGAGTGGCGCCCTTTGTGTGTTTTCTTGCATGGTCTCATTTCATTGCCGCTGTACAGAGGAGAAGGGGGGAGGCCAGCGGCATTCCGTTACATATCCAAGGTCTCATGCACAGTGGGGCTGAGCTGTTTCCAGAGCAGAAGCTCCTGCCTAGGACATGGTGGGGACTGGCCAGCGCGGCTTGTCCCTGGCCCTGTGTGAGGAGGGAGGAGCGCTGAGAGTGGTTTGCTCAAACCTTCCACCTGTGGTTACTAGGATAGACCGCTCAGTGGGCAGTCAGGAGGCCTTGGACAGAGCTGGGCTTCAAACTGTGTAACCTTCACTCTCCTTTCTTCCCATCAGTCGCAGTTAGATAAAGGACTGTTCTGTCAGGCCTTGCCCCCCCAGGGAGGTCCGAAGGGCCGTCTTTGAGCTTTGAGCTGAGTTCTGTGCAGAGGACTGAGCCATGGGTGTCTGCGGGCTGCCTTTCTTCTCTGGAGGTGTGTTCACCTCCACATTCCCGTCAGGGCTCCCAGGAGAAGGCTGTTTCTCAGTTTCCTTTTCATTTGGGGTGACCCCTCTGACTTGTTTAAAGCTAGGCTGAGCGTTCTGCTCACTTTCTGACCAGAGCTTCGCGGCGGTGGTTCTGGAAGCTGCAGAGGGCTCGCCTCTCGTCTGGAGTCTGGTGCTCTCCCTTGCTGGGCCCTGCGGCCTGGCTTCTGCCCTCAGCTGCTGGGTCGGGGGAGGGTACACCCAGGGGTGTCCTCACATCCATTTTGATAGCTGGTGCATACACCTGACTCAGGATGCAGCTGCTCTGTGGGCGTTTGGAAGCCACAGAGCCTTCTGCCCTGGACTCCTGCCCCGGCTCCTGTATTGGTCCCTCTGCTTTATTCATTCATTCATTCACTCACTCACTCATTCGTTCATTATTTTGAGAGAGAGAGCGCACAAGCAGTGGGGAGGAGCAGAGAGAGAGGGAGAAGCAGACTCCCCGTTGAGCAGGGAGCCCAACTCGGGGCTCAGTCCCAGAACCCTGAGATTTTGACCCTAGCCAAAGGTAGACGCATCACCGACTGAGCCCCCCAGGCACCCTGTGGGTCCCTCTGCAGTTGTCTTGCCCTCTCACCATCTGTCTTGAGCCGGTAGCCAGAGGGCACCTTCTGGCTAGTGTTGCTCTGCTCAGAACCTTTCTGTGCTTTTCAGCCGCCCCGAACAAGGACCAAGGTATTCTCAGTAGTTTCGGGGGCACAGCACGGCCCTTCTGTTTTCCCCTACCCTCTTGCATACTGTGCTCCGTCTGTTGCTCAGAGGTCTGGGGCAAATGCCGGCCGCACTGCCTTAGCGCTGACTGTCCTCCACCTGAAGCACTCTCCTCTGGGGAGCCCCATCGTGGGCCCCTCCACTCCTCCCGATGTGGGCTCTATCATGTCTCCATTTCAGTGAGACGGTCCCCAGTCCTCCTGTGGGAAACCACCCCGAACGTGTCCACCACATCCCTGACCCCATAGAGAGAATGTGGCCTTGAGGGTTGGACACGTCCGCGGTGACTGTAGGTGTGAACTCCCTTCGAATGTTCTGGAAAGTACACGTCTGTTCTCCATTTGATGGTGGGAGCTTTCTTCTTGCAGAACCCCTAGTAGCCACCATGTGTTTCATTCCTGTGACTTGTGGGATCTTTGCTTGGCTCGTGTGAAATGCAAACTTGATTCACTTGAGAGGCCACTACAGGGTGCCCTCCCATGGTCCCCCGAAGGGCAGTAGCATCAGAAGATCTCTGCATTTCCAGCTATGTAAGGCCCTCTGGCTGTTAAGTCGGTTGGTAGAATTTAACTCTTAATTAGTAATGGGTTGCGAGACACTCGTGTGCATGTAAATCCTCAGGTGTATCTCAGCTCGATGGGAAGTATTAGGTCTTGAGAACCAACAGGTTAGTACTCTCTGGTTCGGGCGCCTAGGTTGCAGACAGAATGAGAACAGCGCTGTTGAATTTCAGTGGCAGGCTGATTGTTTCGAAAGTCCTTACTGTGCTCCAAGCAGCTCTTTTCAGGCGGGGCTGATCCGCTTCCAAGGTGGAGAGGAGGTCAACATGGACTCCCCACTGTTTCTCAGCATTTTAATCGAATGTCCTCATTTCCAGTTTCCATATGTATCTGTTCATTGTTTACTGCGAGGGAAGCAATGGAGTTGGGTACTGGGGCTCTTGGGGAAGATTCCTGTCTTCAGGGAGCTTATAATTTGCTGGAGAAGGTAGACATGATCATCAATACTTAGATTATACAAAACTTGAATATGCATCAAAATATAAGTAAAGATCACTTTGCAGGATGGACAGCACCTGTGGCGCAGTAAGTGGACTTTCAGCAAGAATTGGGCGAGGGCAGGGCTATATGGGGTGGAGAACGTGTGCAGGGATGGGTGAGCTGCATAGGGGAGATGGTGGAGTGAAAGCGCAGGGCTCTGGAGCAGGGGAGGAGCTGTCCTTTGCGGCGGGCATCTCGGTTCGTGAGGGGCCGTGTGGGAGGGAGAAGAGAAAGTGCATTTGGGTCACATTACAGAGATCTTTTTTAAAAAAAAAAAAAGATTTTTATGTATTTATTTGACAGAGATCACAAGTAGACAGAGAGTCAGGCAGGGAGAGAGAGGAGGAAGCAGGCTGTCTGCGGAGCAGAGAGCCCAACGTGGGGCTCAATCCCAGGACCCTGGGATCATGACCTGAGCCAAAGGCAGAGGCTTTAACCCACTGAGCCACCCAGGCGCCCCTACAGAGACCTTTTTAAAGGAAGCACCACATTTAAGCTTCAATGTGACTAGCAGAAGATGGGTGCCCGCTGGAAGTCTGCCAGGAGGGGAGAGTGAGATCCGTGGTCTATTAGAGAAACCATAGGGTGGCATTGGGAAGGCTGGTTGGTTGGGGGTGCTCTAGGCAACGGGGAGGCTTTGTAAGGAGCTGGTTTCCATGACCAGGTTAGAGAGAAGCTTGAGCTGGGCGGTGGCCGAGCTCAGTCATGGAGGAGAAGGGTGGAAGAGACTGTGTGTGGAAGGCGTTCTTCTGGCTCTTGTGGCCCCAGACAGAGAGGCCAGTTTTCTCCCAAACCACTCAGGAGCTCCAAAGAACAAAAGCTCGGGGCGCCTGCCTGGCTCAGTTGGTGCAACATGTAGCTCTTGATCTGGGGTTGTGAGTTCAAGCTCCACTTCGGATGCAGAGATTACTTTAAAAAAAAAAAAAATATATATATATATATATATAATAGTTCTATGTGGATGTACTGACTTGGAGAGAATATTTTAGACAGCTCTGATTTCTAGAAAGGGACTTGTTGATTAACTCAGTGGATTTGCTTCAATTAGAACTTAGTTTTCATCTTCTGGAAGGAACACAAGCTTCAGTGACAGTCCTGGGTATTATTATTGGTGTTGTTAATAAGATAGTATTATCGTTAAGTTTGAACTCACTTTATTACAACTTACAGCCTTGTGTTAAGCATTTTTTTTTTTTAAGATTTTATTTATTTATTTGACACAGAGAGAGAGAGAGAGATCACAAGTAGGCAGAGAGGCAGGCAGAGAGAGAGGGGGAAGCAGACGCCCTTCTGAGCAGAGAGCCCGATGCGGGGCTCGATTCCAGGACCCTGAGATCATGACCTGAGCCGAAGGCAGAGGCTTAACCCACTGAGCCACCCAGGTGCCCCAGCCACCCAGGCGCCCCTGTGTTAAGCATTTTATAAGTGTGTCTTTTTATAGAATTCTATAAGGATTCTCTTTCTTTGGAGCCTGCAGGGTAACAAGACCCTCTAAAATCCCTCTTCCCCCGTTTATTTCATATGGAATGCTTTTTTTGAGCTTCCAATTTAGTTTTCCAGGTCAAAGGAGACACTTTTTTTTTGAAGGATGACACAGGACATTCCCCATGTCTCAGGGGTGTGCCTTTTCTCGCGGCTTCCTGCCCACCTGACCACAGAGGGCTTTCTCGGGGGCCATTGGCAGCCGGACTTCTCAGAGTAACTCAGAGTAATGGGCTGTTTCGAACTGGCGATTACTTTCTCCTCCTCTTGTGGCCAGTGTGTGTCCGCCCACACATTCTGGGACTCTCCTGGTTGGGTTGATAGATTTGTTTGGACGCGACCTTTCTCAGTTCCTCTTTCCCTGGGCTTTTGCCTGCTGAGGAAATGATCCCCGGATCCCATCCATCTGCGCTGGTGGCAACAGAAGAGAGAATTTCTCTTTCTTATGGTCCAGGTCCAACTGCGCGGACACCTGTCCTTTGAAGGCTCGCAGCGTTGTGGTTGGTATCCCTTCCCGGCGCAGAGACTTTTTCACTTCCTCGTTCTGGAAGTCATCAGGTTGGACGTGGGACAAGGAGGAGGCGCTGGAGGGCCCTCAGCTGACCTGGGATGCTTTTACGGGTTGCACCCTGGACACAGAGGAAGAGCCAGTCTCCCCCCACAACCTCCCTCTGCAACCTGGCCCTGTTTGTGGTTTCCCGTTTGTGTTTGATTCATTCGGAGAGCTTCTCATGCCCTTGGGGAATGTTCCCTGTTAGATTTGAGAGGAAAAAGGACACTTCTCTTTTAAGTCTGATGAAAACCATGTGAGCAGGACCTGGGTCCATATGTTGGAGACTAAAGCTTTTCTTCTGGGCACTCGATGACTCCCTTGGCTATTGAGGAAATCCGTAGGAGGAAGGGAACCTTGACTTTGGGACTCTCAGATTGTGTGTCCTCATGTTACAAAGAAAACGAATTCTGGCCATTTTGGAGGCTTGTCGGAATTCTTTCTCTGCAGCTCTGGAATTTTCTTTCTGGTGCTTTCAGAGCGGCCAAATCCATGGGCTCCCGGGACTCTCTCTCTGGAGAGATCCACTGATGTGGGATGAAATGCAGAGCGGAGCCAAATCATAACTCTTGTAGGCCTTTGCCAGCTGCCCACTGTCATGTGTGCCGTCCCATGAACTTGGAAAAACGCTCCCCGAGCCCTGCTCCCATCCGCCAGGGTCGTTCTATGGATTTCCAGATATTGAACTTGCAGAGGTGACGTAACCCCAGCTGGTGTTGCGGGGTGGGGGTGGGGGGCTGGCTGCGTCAAGCTCATGACTTTGAGATTGACCCTCCGTCTCAGTGAGTGGCAGGAACCCTGTGGAGGGACATGGTGCTTGGTTTGTCCGTTAGCATGTTCTCTGCCTGGGCCTTCCCCCCAAAACCAACATCTGCACCTGGTGTCGAGCATGAACACACCTGTTAGTATTGGAGGGAACTGGCCAGCTCTGGACGATACATTTCATTTTTTTTTTTCCCCCAAGAAGCAGGGTGATAATCCATTTTTATAGTGTCTCCTTCTCAGGGGCACAAAGATGGGGGCTTGGTTTCGGGGGAGAATGGAGTAGTCTGCGACAAGATGCACGAGGAGGAGACAGATTGGTACGTGAGCTGGGCTTTCCCATCCGGGCTCAGAAGTCTCTGAGGAGGGAACATCGGCTCGTTGACCATCCTCTCGCTTCTTGAAAAGAGCGGATGAGCTACACTGTCTAGTACTTGACCTGTCCTGCACCGCACATGTACTTGGTGGGCGTTGGCAAACATGGGCCATGGGCCAAATCTGTTCTGTCACCTGTTTCTGTAAATAAAGTTTTACTGGGAGACGACCAGGCCCATTCCTTTATCCTAGTGGCTGCTTTCCCTCTTCAGATGGCAGAGTTGGCAGAACGAATGACCGCTGAGGCGTGAGATCTTTCCTCTCTGGCTTCTTACCGTTAGTTGGCCAATCTTTGCCCTTTATCCAAACAGTGAAATCTCGGACATCTGTCCCCTTTATTTAAGATCTCTAGTTTTTCGTCTTTGCTGCTTGAAACCCAACGCATAGCTTCCCCTTGTTCCTCTCCTCTTGGTCCTCCGATTATTTTCAGAGTTGCATTTTTGGCGGGATGCTGTTTTCCTCCTGGACTCGTGGGGGTGGTGCCACCACAGGCATTGGGAGGTTCCAGATATGCCCCCAGACTGCAGGACAGCCTGACCCCACACGTCAGGAGCACCCTCCCTTTGAGCACCACTTACCTGGTTTTAGTTTCTGCCTATAAATCTTTTCTGCGGATCTCTGTAACGTCTCTCCCAGTGATGAGATTGTCCTTAGTGCTTTGCACTCCAGAGCGTTTCCCACATTTGCGTCCCTTATTTTAGTTGCTTCCTGACACAGGGAACACGGGTCATTCAAGTGCCTGCCAGTAGCATGGAGAACTCACTCTAACTTCTCTGTCTGTTATACACACACACGCACACACACACACGCACACACACACACACACACACGCACACACACACACACACACACTCACGTGCCCCTACACCTTCAGTGCTGGCTTCTGTCGACACTAATGACTCCGCTTCAGTCAAATCCCAGGCCAGGAAGCTTCTCTCATTTCTCAGGCTGCTGGAGAAAACTTGGATCTCCTGTTCCCTCAGAGGAATCACCAGTCTTTGTAACTCCTGCCTAAAAAAAATAAGCAAATCACCGTCTTCTTCGCTTCCCCCTTCACCTGGCCCTCATTGCTTCTGGGACCAGGCTTACAGCTTGTACTCAGAGGAAGCTGGCTGGGCTTCCCCACCAAAGAGGGAGTCTCCATGAGAGACGGATGTTTCCTGCAGCCCAGAGACAGCAGCCAAGCCTCCCGGAGAGGTGGAGAGAGAGGGGCAGGGCTGCAATTGTGGGAGGGAGTGGGATAGCAGTGGTCCCAAGGGGAGTGGCGCTTGGGGAGCAGTGGAGTCCGTGGTGGGGAGGGCTGATGTGCTTGGCCTCCTTGGAGCATGAAGGAGCATGAAGTCAGTGCAACGTGACCCGGGGCTGTGGACCCTGCGTGCATCTAGACATGTGGGAGAGTCCTGGAGCCCGAGGCAGGTGGCCTGTGACAAACAACCCGCTTCTGTGACTTCCAGGGAGACCTGGAGAAAGGAGGAAGTCTGAGTTTCTGCCACTGGGGGAAAGGGGGCGATGGACATGGGTGGGGTGGGGGCAGTGTGTTTGAGACATCCTTAGGACCACCCGCCTGGTGAAGCCCAGGGGACATTTGTGTGATGCAGATGGTGGGGTTGCCATGGCCTTTTGAGCGCTGTGCTCAATCTTAAGCGCATGCTGGAATCCTACGGAAGATACCTGCCCCTAGGGGTTCTGACCACGTAGGTTTTCATTAGGGCTCCAGAATTTGCATTTTTAACAAGTTCCCAGGTGATGCTGCTGCAGTTCTGGGAGCCACACTTGGGGAAGCACCAGCCTCACATGAAAGAGATAAACAGGGCACCTGGGTGGCTCAGTCCATTAAGCCTCTGTCTTCAACTCAGGTCACCATCTCAGGGTCCTGGGATCAAGTCCCGTGTAGCTCCCTGCTCAGCGGGGACCCTGCTTCTTCCTCTGCCTGCTGCTCCCCCTGCTCGCACTCGTGCTCTCTCTCTCTCTCTCTCCCTCCCCCACTCAAATAATATCTTCAAAAAAAAAAAAAGATAAATAGTGAAGTGAGCCCGTTCATGTCCGCAAAATGAAACTGAGCTAGGAAATGATTATAAGATGGAATAGAAAGCTAATTGTGTATTAAGAACAAACATTTGGTCCCCATTGGGTTGATTACTGTGTCATAATTTCTAAGTTCTATAAAGGCTTATACTGGTTGAGCAATAACATGATAGTAGAGACTTTCATTAAAATGTAATTCCTGTGCATTTGGGGAATTTATTCACTATAAACAGGAAGGATGTTTCAAAACTGAGTTTTGGCTCTTTGTGATTTTGAATCATTTTAGCTGACTCAGTAAAAAGAGTCCTTCGTTTGAACATTTATGAAAGAAGATAATTCAAGGGCCAGAGAGGCTCCCTTCTTTTACTGTCTGGGTTCGTCCTCTCAGTATCAGGAGGAACATTTGATGTCAGTGGACCTAAATTTTCAGCTGACAGACCGATTTTTTCTCTTTTAATTTCTGAATGTAGTAAAGATTGATGGAGGATGTTGGCCCCAAGTATAAAAATAACTAAAATGCAAACCAAAGAGTACAAGACAGACATGTAACATACAGTGTAACTATATGCTTTGAAAATATCCTGGATGCTCTGGAATGATCTGGAATGAATGCCAGGTCTTTCAGAGCGCTGATGGCTGTGCCCTGAGTTAGGATTTACTTTCTCTAAGGGGGAAGTACATCACATTGGCCAGGAGCTTTTTTAAAATGCAAACGTGCAAATTTCTGAACAGTTCTCTTCTCGGTTCACCTGAGGAGGGTTAGTCATTCATGGAGCCCTCAAAAATCCTTGAAAGGATTAATTTGACTGCAACCAACTACTTTGAAAAGGAGAATATTGGAAACCTTGACCTTGACTTTGACTCTACCCAGGGGGTGCTTTTGGTCCTGCCTCAGCCCCAGTGGTAGCAATAGGGCTTGACATTGACTCTACCCAGGGGGTGCTTTTGGTCCTGCCTCAGCTCCAGTGGTAGCAATAGGGCTTGGGGCTGAGTAACACTCTGGGTCCTTTAGAGCTACATTTATTAACAAGTTGTTGGGATTTCGGCCAAGGCTCTCTGACATCTCTGTGTATCCATCCCGCCATCTGTGAACCCTATGGGTGGGGTATAAATTAATAAAGTGCTTTTAGGGTGCCAAGAGGAATCACAATAAATAATATTAAACAACTTCAGGGGTTTTAGCAATATTTACAGTTTTGGCTTTCACACGCTTAGGGATTTGGAATCGTTTTTATAAAACCGACTTGAAAATCATGCATCGGGCTTCCTTTATGTGATTGGCAACGTTTCAGAAACCACAAGGATCCCTGCTTCTCAGAGTTGTTCTGTGCGAGTCCCGTCTGTGCAGGATGAAACTCTGCCTCCCTGTAAGGTGTTTGTTTACGGGAACCGCTCTCTTGATCGCAGGGATGTCGGTGGTGGTGGTGAGTGAGCCGGGATGTGTTTGTGGCAGAAGAGGGACAAGCAGGGGAGAGAATGGTGTGGCTGGCAGTGTCGGTGTTATTGGGGTGGATGGTGTTTTAATAGAATTATCTGCGGAGCTTGAAAAACTTGCCTGACCGCTTGGGCTTTGTGAGACAGGGTGCACTGTTTTAGGAATTTGTTGATTTTTTAAGGTGAAAGGTGAATAAGGGAGGCATAGGGCCGTACATACCACTGCTGCTCCCACAAGTTCGCCCTGTCGGGGTTTTGTCGAAGATTTTAGATTTCTCAATCTTAGAGCTTTACCACGCGTGACTCATAGGTTCTGTGTCAATTCATTCAGTTTAGAAACTGAAGAAGTGGTTCTTTGGGCTGGGGACGCCAGCTGGGTCTTCTCCTTTCCCATATCTGTGGATTCTTCCGGAATAATAGTGATGCCATCTCTTACCTTGGATTTGTAGTTTGGGACCTGAATGCTCAATAAATTTTCTTACAATTATAACAACAGCAACAACAGCAATAACAATAAACATAATAATAACAAATAGTTAATAATAATATTAATATTAATAGTAGAGAAATATAATTATTAATACTAATAGACAAAATTATTGCATCAATAATAATAATAATAATAATAATGGACAATACTTTAGGGTGCTTGCTGTGTGGCAGGTGCTGTTTTGAACCCTTGACCTGTATTCACTTTCTACAAGAAATTAGATTTTATTTATTTATGACACAGAGAGACAGTGAGAGAGGGAACACAAGCACAGAGGAGCTGGAGAAGAGGAAGGCTCCGTGCTGAGCAGGAAGCCCCATGAGGGGCTCGAACCCAAGACCCTAGGATCATGACCTGAGCCAAAGGCAGATGCTTAATGACTAAGCAACCCAGGTGCCCCCACTTTTTTTTTTCTTTTAGTTTTATTTATTTGGGAGTGGCAGAGGGCACAGGAGAGAGAATCCTAGGCAGACTCTGCCCTTAGTGTAGGCCAATGCTGGGCAGATCTCACCACTTGCCGGGCAGATCCGACCCCCCCAAGACCATGACCCGAGCCGGAACCAAGAGTCAGACGGATGTCCAACCCACTGCACCCCCCCAGGCGCCCCTTGTATCTGCTTATTTAATCCTTGAGAGAATCTTGTGTGGCAGGATCCTGGTGCTATTATCACGTCCCTTTCACAGCTGGAAGCTGAGCCCCTGCGAGTGTAAGGGACTTGCGGAAGGTGATTTGCATGGTAAATGGTGGGCTCCGTATCCCGGTAGATGCTACAGGGATTTGGTCCCTAAAGCATCAGGTTCTGGTTCTTCATCATTGCATCGTACACCCAGCACCGAAGTTCTCACGAATTTAATGTGTTATGGAGATGCTTGGATTTTTGTCTCGGAAACAGCTCACAAGTATCAGCGTTAGGGCTGATAACATTTTCTTTAAAGACCCTAACTCTGAAGGCAGGGCTCTCGGTTCGTGTTTCGTGACCCAGGTGGGCGAGGGGCTGGAAAATGAGCTGTACATGTAACTCCTAAGGAGTCACCCCCGGGGGGCGCTTTGCATGTTTGTGTGTCCTCCCGAAGAGTGAGGCTGACCACCTTTTGGAGTATTTCTCGTGTTTTGAATCACGTAGGAGCTTGGGTCTTTAGACTTTTCTAGCCAGCTGATGATTGCGGTTCATTCGTGTTCAGTCTTGGGAAGACAGAGGTGAATTCTGTGGGTGAGAGAGTCTGCTGGGTTTTGCTTTTCTTAATGCCGTGTTTAAACACCCCTCACGTGTGTTGTGTGAGTGTTGGGGGAGCAGGCTGGGGAGGGGACGTCGGCGGCAGAGCAAAGCAGGGAGCTCTGTAGGGAATCTGTCCATGGTGGAATTAGGCGGAGGAAATGAACTCTCTTGGACTCTGTGATGAGAATGGGAACTCGGACGGAAATGCTTCTTTCTGGCTGCCCTTTCCAGGACTGGGGTAGCATGTTGGCTGAATTGTATCTGTAAGTTTTAAGGCTCAGTGTCAAAGAGGAATCTAGGAGGAAAAAGGAACTGCTTGATACGGACAAGCCCTGCAAAGCCAGCTAGAGCATGCGATGAGTGGCTTTTCTTTTTGACTTAAATAATCACAGACTCACGAGAAGTAAAGAATACAGAGAGGTCTTGTGTACCCATCACCTAGTAATGACATCCTGTTTGACTCTAAATAGTGTGCGTCAAAACTAAGAAATCGATAACGGGCATGATGCAGTTAACAAAAATACAGAGCACATTGGATTTTCCCTAGTTGTTGCATGTTACCTGTTTTATGTTTTTGATAATCCTTAGTACATATAATCTGACCAGTGTTTCTTGGTGGGCGGAACCTTTGACTAAGACTGTCATAAATATTTTACAAACACGTGATTTTTAGTTTAATGTCTAAGTGTTTTTTTTTTTTTTTAAGGTTTTATTTATTTATTTGACAGAGAAATCACAAGCAGGCAGAGAGGCAGGCAGAGAGAGAGGGGGAAGCAGGCTCCCTACTGAGCGGAGAGCCCAATACGGGGCTTGATCCCAGGACCCTGAGATCATGACCTGAGCCGAAGGCAGAGGCTTAACCCACTGAGCCACCCAGGTGCCCCGCCTAAGTGTTTTTAACACGGCAAGCGGTGGAGTGGAATGAGAAGTCCAGCAGCCGAGTTAATGGACTAGAAACCAAACTGGTTATTTTCAAGTACGGTCTTGAACTTTCTGGGGATGTCATCTTCATTTTGGTTGCCTTTTCATAGGGAGGAAGCTATCTAGAGATAAAGGATAATTCAAGGTCAATGTGTCATATTAAGAGCTCTTGCGGAGAATGATAAACAGGTGCTGTTATCCCTGGAAAAGGGAGAGATTTTGATTCATCAGATAAAAGGTATGGATGTACTGGTGGGACTCAAAGATCCTGAATGCCATTTTGTGATAACTGTTAGAGTGGGTATACTTTGAAAATGACAGCCCTGTATGAGGCAGGCTTTGGTGCTGGCTACCCCACTCACTGTGATGGATCGCTCCTGGCTCCGCGGTCCCATCGTGCTTTGTGGAGACTTCCCGTTAGCCTCTGTCGCTGTCTGCCCTGGATTCGAGCTATTTGTGGGGATCCCTGTCGTCTTGGCTAGACTAGGAATTCTTTGAGGGCAGGGGCTAATTCACTTTACTTTTCTCTTTCTCCTTTTTATCCAGTATCAAGCAGGATGCTTAGAGGATAAGGGATCTCTAGTCCTCTGCCTCTGGTAATTTCCAGACCATTCTTTATCCTGGCTTCATTTCTTCGTGTGTTTAACTGGGCATTTGTCAGCATCTTCTGTGTATTTGAAATCAATACAGCTTAATTCAGCATAGATTATTGTGTAATTTGGGGCTATCATGAGACAGGCTGGCCTTGTTCTCTAGTGTTACTGAAATATCATTAAAACAGCCTCAGAGCTTGGTAGATTTTCTCCTTGAATAAAACAGTAGAAAGTTTTTTTGTTGTTGTTGTTGTTTTGTTTTTCTGTGGCATAGAATTTTTTTTCAAAAAGTTAATCATCTTTTACACTTAAGTGTAATACCTGGGATAATGATTTAAAATTCTCTGACTGCTGACTGCATTTTGGGGTTGGGTGTGAAGGATGTTGGCCATCATCTATGCTTATGACCTCTCCAAAGTGTCAGTGGTGCTGTGGGGCCTTGTCTTGTGTGAGAACTTTAGGAAGGTAAGTTTTTCAGTCACTTTTTCGAATGCGACGGTCACAGGGAGGGGAAATGCTGGGTCTTTGGGATCATTTGGCTACAATGTAATGGAAAGAAGTTCTCAACTAAACCTCCATAAAAAAATGGCACTGCTGAAGCAGTATGGCGGAAAGTCGTGGGGAGCCAAGGATGTGTCCCTGAGGGGATGGGAACAGGAGAATCAGGAAGGGATATCATCCTCCCCCATTTTTCAGAGGCCCATCCAGTCTGTGTTTTGGCTTTTCTTGGAAGGCGTTGCCATTCTCTTGCCTCTGCCTGCAGACTGGCTTTCTTGCTTGGCTCTGGCTTCTCAGGTTCTCAGATTCACCGAGAAGCCTGCCAGATGGCTTTGACTTGGTATAAAGTCCTGTAGTCCAATACTATAAGATCTTTCCTTGAGATAGTTATCTTGGTCTCTCAGTATCTCAATTCCAAAATTTTAAGTGGGAGTCTAACCCATGTTGAGTCATGCATCCAACTCTGGTCTCCCCTAGCTGTTGCTGGGATGAAGGGGTCAGTTTGTATGTTGGGAAGTCCTAGACTCGTCTAGGCAGGCTTTCAAGAAGGTGGAGTTGGTGGGAGGCTATGATTGGCATGGCTATCATATCCCAATCAAGGAACAATTCACCATTGTTTGTATTTGGCTCTAGATTGCGTTGGGAAAGTAGGACCCATTCCTCTTTAGCCTGGTCTTGGCCTCCAACCTTTCCCAGTTGGAATTTCAGGTCTAGGCTTTGGGGTGAGGGAGAGGTGCAGAGGTTCTGTAGTGTGTTTGTGGATAATGAAGAGTGGGTTCCGAACACTAAGAAAAGCAGGGGTGGCTGGATACAGTGTCACTGGTCAGTATTTAATTGAAAAGATAGTTAAACTCATGCCTTGTATTAAATTAATGCATTTGAATTCTTCATTCTACACAAACTTGTTTACCTCCTGAGTTCTTAACTTTGACTTAAGGCATCCATACTCATCACACAGAGATTCGGCCTTCACGACCAAGAACTTCTGTTGTGTGGCACAGTCATCGGATGATGGGGGTACAGTGACGGAAGGTCCAGAAGAGGAGTGGGGGGGACCTGAAGGCTTCCTTTTCCCACTAACAAGCTGTGTCATCTTGGTGACTGTAGTTTTTTGCAGCTTGGTTTCCTTACCTATAAAATGCAGTAGGAAAAGTATCCATCTCAGAATGTTGTTGAGAGGGGTCAGTGGGATAATATCCAAAGGCCCCACTCAGGATGCAGGAGCGAACCAAATCCATTGCCGTGTTGTCCTCCTAGAGCTTGTGTGAGCTGGTTCTGCCACCCCTTGAGCTTATAATTCAGAAGGAGTAATATCCTTGTATAGCCTTCCAACTTGATGAAAAATTAGGTCTTAAAAACATAGGACATCATAGGGGGTGGGAGGGCTTCTTTGTCTTGTGAAAATTAGAGTATGTGAGTGCACGTGTGTGCCCATGGGCAGGAGCCAGTCAGAATCAATGCAGATGTCAACATTCTTTGAAAAGGGTCTATTTTTCAAGGCAAACATGAAATGAGCTTTATTTGAGTTAAGAGAATAAATAAAACTTGCCAGAGACGTTTTATGAGCGATCTCTTGGCTTTGATGACCTAGAGAAAGACGTTCCTCCTTGTGCAGGGGTAACTCATTTTGCTTTTCTGAAATCAAAATTGAAATTCTTGATGGATTTTAGTAACCCTAAATGTCGTATTGAATTTAAATTTGGACAGTTTCAGGTAACACATCTTTATAGTTGCTTTGGTTGACTCATCTCTTGGGTATAGCACATAACTCAAGATATAAAATCTTTCATTTTTAAAAGAATCTCACATTTTGCAAACTTTGCTATTGTGAAATAGAAACTTTTGGGAGACGGGCTCTTTTAGATGGGAAGAAATATGTATATTTTCCCCCAGGGGATCCAGACAGATCATTCTACCAGCCAAAGGAAACAATTTCCTTTCTTTGCCTTGGGATTTGAAGCAATAATATATTATATACAATTATTTAACTCTGTTGACCTAAACTTTATTCTTTGTTTAGCATTTATAGATTGTTGTACACCTTAAATCCAAATGATTACAGTTTAAAATGGTACAAAGAATGTAAGGATACGCTGGTTGAAATTTTCGAGAGAGACTTTTTATCCAAGTCAGTACAAAACATAACTTCATTGCTTTACAGATGAATTATATGAAAATATCTGTGGGGTCATCGATGTCACATTTCAAATGTTAAAGCAAGACCCGTAATAATAGAAAGTTACTACTCTGCATCATACATTGTTAGTATTAATGAGTAAAGCCACCAATTCTTTGTAATTTCTTTTGGATTTCTGGCAAAGGATGTCTTTAATTGTTTGGGAAGAGACAGAGCTTGGAGACGAGACGGTAGTATTTATGTTTCTTTTCATCAGTTTCACAGAATGAGTGATCGACTCCGTATTTTCACATCATACCAAGTAGTTCTCTAAAATGGCCAATGTTGTTATCACTGGCATGAATTCTCCCCTTCAGTGAAGGAGCAGGGAATGATCTTCAGACCCAGGAACAATGAACGTTGCTGTGAGGAGGGTGAGGTTGTGCTGGGAGCTGGAATGTAGCAATTTAGCAAGGATACTTCTGCCCCTTGTCCCTGCGTCTGGCTACACGCTTAGGTACTTGGATGCGAGGGACAATAACAAGATGTGGCTCCTTCCAAGGGTTGTATTAGTTTCCATTTTTAGTGGATTAAAATTATGCGGTGGTTTATTATAAAAATCTGCACATTTCCATCAGTAATGTAAACCATTACCCTTGTGTGGGAAAGTGGCCAGGGCTCCCCCAGGCCCTTCTCATCCACAGCCATTCATTCAAGAGGACGGCATAAAAAGTAAGATTGTTTAAAAATTTTCCACGCTGTTCTGAAGACAGGTGCTTCCTTTGTGAGTTCAAGTTAGTGAATTTATGTGGTCATTTCAGCCCAATTTAAACCGTCGTTCTAAAGAACAAAGGCATTTTCTTTGCCCTGAAGATTGACATTTGCTCGCAGAGATTGGCCACTTCCTGTGACCCTGGGGCCCCATTCTGCTGGTGCAGTCAGGGGAGGTCAAAGGGAAGGCAAGCCCACTGGTGCGTGGTGTTTGGTTGCAGCGGGAGGCACTCCGAGTTTGTGCGGATCCGCAGAGAGGCGGGCTGGAGCTTGCTGAGATGTTTATCGGGTGCTTTATGGGGCATACATTCTGGAAGTTAGCTGCGAGAAGTCTGCAGTCCTTTTGTTCTCAGAAATGGTCAGTGCTGCAACCTGTCGCCTCTGTCCCTCTGATCTCCGCCTGCCCTTTCACTTTTCCCGGCCAGAAAGCAGCCCCAACATCTTCACATTCGGACCTCTAGAGTGGAATGAAAGAGGTTCTTTCTGTGTAGAGAGGTTTGTCTGACACAGAGCTGCCTTTGACAGGCAGGGCTCCCCCCTTGCTGATTCAGAACCTACAGTGTTGGCACCAGGCCAGAGAGGACAGTCATAAATAGTCATTTGAACGAGGTTTCAGCACGTCTTTGTCCTGCCTTCTTAGTTCTGGCGGGGACTGCTGGGCACTCCGTTAAGCCGAGTCCTGCTTTGGCCGGTGGGATTACAGTACTTTAAATTGTAGACTCCACATTGAGAACGGCAGTGTGAGATGACCGTATTCAGCCGATTAGCACAGTGTCCTGAAGAGTGGGAAGAAAGATTCCCAGTTGAGGTTAAGGGATGCTTTTACTTTCTATGAAGCCCTAGCTTTACAAGGAGCAGGATGTCTTGCCAGTGCTTTCTTCGTCCTGTCTTTGAGTAAGAGGCTAGGTGATGGGAAGTCTGGTTCCTTTTAGAGAAAAGGAGAAGGAACTTTCTTGGGAGTTTTTAAATTTCTAGTTGAGAAAAAAAAGGTGATCTGGAACCGGTCTAACTAAAGGTAAGGTGTTTATTTGGGGGGATAGCTATAAGGATGTTTGTATATGGAGCTCTGCTTTTCTGATTTTTTTTCAAGAGAAAGGCAGAACAATAGGAGGGATGTGGAGGAGAGAAAAGAAGGAAGAAAGCACAAGGAATCATGAACGGTTAACAGTGCTTTTTGATGTCGAGGGACCTGTGTGGGCATTTGGGACAGTAGGTGTGGCTCTGGCCAAGCCAGCTTCTCTGCCTCTGTTTTTGTCATTTGCAAAATGACATTTATAAATGGGCATGGTAGTCCTTTAAGAGATAATATTTCTTTAAGAGCCACACAGGGCGCCTAGTACATTAAAGATACCTCCCCCGTCTTCGTTCCCTTCATTTCCATTTTCATAGTTGCCTCCCAGATCTTTGGCCCAATCGATCGGCAGACTTTTGTCTGCCTCGTCTTACAAGTTTGGCTACATTGTTATTCACTTATATTTAGTGATATATAATATCACTAAAGATAGTGATCCAAGCATCTTACTAAAGAAGAGATCCAAGCATCTCCTCTTTTTTAAAAATTTTTCCCCTACCATAAAAAATTGGTAGGTAGGAAAGGTGATTCCCATTCCCACCCCCTTTTCAATTTAACCATATTTATCAAGGACCAGGTCAGGACCAGGCTGGATTCTGGGAGCTGAAGGAAGGAGTGGGAACGAGATGGACCGAGTCACTGCTCCCGTGGAGCAGACGGTCCAGAGGGGGACGGATGGTAGAAAACCAGTGTCCGGTGGGGGGAATGGTTGAAGAAGACGAACGTGGGGTTAGAGGCTAGACATCAAGGAGTGGTGGTGCACGTGTCTGCTTTATAGACAGGGAGGACTGGGAATCCTCCGACCAGGTATCACCGTGACGTCTGCACAGAGGGAGGGAGCAAACCTTGTAGAAATCTGGGGGAAGAACACCTTTTCTAGAACATTCTTCCCGGAGAACTGGGAACGTGTTGAAGAACGGCAGGAGGCTTGTGTGAGAAAGGCAGGAAGGAGGAGCGCTGGGGCCAGATCACCTGTGGGACGTTCTCCCTGGGATGTGACTGGTGTGACATGGGAAGCGACACAAGTCAAACCACAAAACCGGCTGCCCTGCTCCTCTTCAGAGACTTGGCTAAACGTGTTTTGCAGAGAAGATGGAAAATAATAGTGTATCTGGTCCTTTGATTACAATTCCCATCATATAATAATTAACTGCTAGCTGTAATTATAGGACTTCCTCTAATTTAGTTTAGCGCCCTTGGGACCTCTATTAGCTTATATCCCAATCAATTTCACAGCTAGTAAGAGGGAAAAATGCCGTATTTCCTGTTGAAATGTTAAATCTGGCGGGAGCACGAGCTGCCTATTTGTTTTCACTGCGCTGGGCTGCTGTATTTTCTTCCAGTGCACTAAGGCTCCCTCCCGCCCCCCCTTCAGGCCCTCTCCTCTGGCGAGCTGGTTGAGGCATGTAGCATGTTGTTTTCCTAATTAGGATCTACTTTCACAGATAGTTGTTAATGAATTCCATGCATCTCACGTCCTCTCGGTAACCTCTCCGATTGGTGTAACAGAAATTCTCAGCTGCCAGCCAAGGGAACATGTGTCCCCTCCTCTAGATGGATGGTTTAGTCAATATTTATTCTCACGTCTAGCACCTTTTCCTACCCTCACGTCCTCCGCATAAGCTCATTTATGGAGAGAAACGCGGCCACCTCCCGTTTTCTCGGCCGGGTTCTGCACTAAGTTGTCCGGTCGTAGAAAACACCAGGGGGATGGTCCTTTTTGCCTCTTCAGTGAAGTGGGTGACTTAGGGTGTCTGCGTGACCTTGGCCTCCGGGGGCTCCTTGCATCCGGTTTTCTCTGCTGCTCTGGTGCCAGAAGCTGTCTCTGTGGAGGTGGGTGCTGCCTGTCCCCGCGGACCCTCCTCTGTGGAGGCAGGCAGTGGGCTCTCTGTGACTTGACCAGAGGTAGCCCCTTGACACAGGGTTGTCTCCAGACAGCTCAGCCTCATTAGTTTTGAAATAAAGCCCCCATAGCTGTGTGTAGGAACTAGATCATTCTGTACCGTACAGGAAGAAACCAGTGATTTGCAGGCAAGGAAGTGGAGGGAGCGGTTGCCCAGGGCCAGCAGCCAGGTCATCACAAACATGAGCCCTGAGTCTGCTCACGCGGGTTCCTGCAAGCTTGTGGGTGTGAATGCATGGATAGACCATTTTTCTTTTAAAGATTTTTATTTATTCATGAGAGAGAGGGAGGCAGAGGGAGAAGCTCCCCAAGGAGCAGGGAGCACAATGCAGGACTTGATCCCAGGATGCTGGGATCATGACCTGAGTGGAAGGCAGACGATTAACTGACTTAGCCACCCAGGAGCCCTGAATAGACTTTATTTTGAAGACTAGTTTTAGGTTCACAACAAAACTAAACAGTAAGCACAAGGAGATCCCTATACCCCTTAGTCCCCCACCCCCCAGCCTTTCCTACCCCCCCTTCACCCCCTTTCCTCTGTGAGCCTACACGGACTCATCATTATCACTCAGGGTCCGTAGCGTACAGTAGGGCTCACTCTTCGTGCTGTGCATTCTGGGAGTGTTGACCTATCTATGTACAGTGTCTGCTAGCCATCATGACAACATCACACAGAGTAGTTTCATGGCCCTAAAAATTCCTCTCTGTGCCCCCAGTTCATCCTTCCCTGCCCCTTAACCCCAGGCAACCCCTGATCTTTTTTTTTTTAAGGATTTTACTTATTTATTTGTCAGACAGAGATCACAAGTAGGCAGAGAGGCAGCGGGGATGGCTCCCCGCTGAGCAGAGAGCCCGATGCGGGGCTCGATTCCAGGACCCTGAGATCATGACCTGAGCCGAAGGCAGAGGCTTTGACCCACTGAGCCACCTAGGCACTCCATGATCTTTTTTACTATTTCTCTAGGTTTCCCTTTTCTAGAATGTCATGTAGTTGGAATCATGGAGCCTTTTCAGGTTGTTTCTTTCACTCAGTAATATGCACTTAGGATTCTTCCTTATCATTGCTTTTTGGGCTAACGTTCCATTGTATGACGTACCCTAGTGCGTTTATCCACTGACCGCCCCCCCTCGCCGGAGGGATATCTGTGTTGCTTCCAAGTTTTCGCAATTATGAATAATGCCTCTGTCAACATTCATGGGCAGATTTTTGTGTGGATGAAATATATATATTATATTCCTGTCTATTATATATATTAAGGAAATTTCATTTTTTTTTCTGATTATGAAAAGCATGTGCTCAGTTGTGTGACATTTGGAAAATATAAAACAAGAAAAAGAAGAAAAATTGAAAAATTCAGCCTGAGTCTCTGTATTAATTTAGTGTAATGAAACACATGAAATTGGAGCTGTCCTGGTAAATGCAGAACACACGGTTATTTCATATTAGAACAGTTGCTAGTAAAGGCAGGAAAGATTTAGAGCATTCCAAATGCTGGTTCTGTTTCCATTAAAAGTGCTTTTTAAGTGACTTTTTATGATAATCGACATTCAAGCAGTATCAGCTTTGCAGAATAGCTAACTTAGAAGTCTCTCGAACAACTGACCTCCAAGGAGAAATTCTTCCCTTAAAAAAATACAGAACTTGGGGCACCTGGGTGGCTCAGTGGGTTAAGCCTCTGCCTTCAGCTCAGGTCATGATCTCAGGGTCCTGGGATCGAGTCCCACATCGGGCTCTCTGCTCTGCAGGGAGCCTGCTTCCTCTCCTCTCTCTCTCTGCTTGCCTCTCTGCCCACTTGTGATCTCTCTTTAAAAAAAAAACAACAAAAAAACAGAATTTAAAAAAAAGAAAAAAAGAAAAGAGAATCCAGAACTACTTTAGTGATGGTTCTTAGTGCTTGCCAGTGGACGGAGTCCTGTCGTTCCTGTGGGATCCCGTGTTTCAGGTGCACACATGTTTTATAATGCCTGATGTGACTGCTTTGGGTTATAGGAGGCTTTATTTGTGTGGCTCTCTGCTGGGTGGAGAGGGGGAGGGGTCTGCTGGGGAGGGGGGCACGGAATAGTAACACCTGAAAAGCAACTCCAGAAATAGACTGAAGTTGACCTGGGCATCTTTTTCCTTTTCATTGTTCTTTTTTTTTTTTTTAAAGATTTTATTTATTTGACAGTGAGAGACACAGTGAGAGAGGGAACAAAGCAGGGGGAGTGGGAGACGGAGAAGCAGGCTTCCCGCTGAGCAGCGAGCTCTCTGCAGGGCTCAATCCCAGGACCATGGGATCATAACATGAGCTGAAGGTGGACGCTTAAGGACTGAGCCACCCAGGCGCCCTTCGTTGTTCATTTTTAACAAGGTAAACAAAACCTAACTCAACTCGGAAATATTTTTTCATGATTTTTGTGAATGTGAGTATATGCTTAGCAATTTTTTTTCCTTTTCTCTTTTTTCTTTTTCTTTATTTTGAGTAGGCTTCATGCCCAGCATGGAGCCCAGTACGGGGCTCGAACCTGCAACCCTGAGATCAAAACCTAAGCCTAGATGATGATGCTCAGCCAACTGAGGCACCCAGGCCCCTCCCCCCTTTTCTTTTTGAGCTGTAATTTCTCCACTGTCTCTTTCTGGTGAAACAAAGCAGGTCTGGGACAAAAGTAAAAATGAAGGCTCATATAACCTATGTCTAAATATAAAGAAAGTTGTAAATGAGGTTAAGCTGTAAAATAAACTGTGTTTTATTCTCCTACCTTGACAAATAAACTTGCCTAATGACCTAGAAAGCTGGATTCAGATATAGAATGATTAGGGCTCCTTGAAATACCACAAGGAATTACAGAGGGGAGGGAAGCCATCCCCCAGCCCATGGCCATTTTTCTCTCCTACCCCTGGCTCCTTCTTGGACTATATGTGGCTTCATGGACCCTACAACCACACAAACAGACTCCCTCTATAACCCCAACGAGTGGCTGCCCTTGGCGGTAAGAGTGCACATGTCTTCTCCCCGCCCGTGGGCGAATAGAGCTGAGGAGGTCTTACGGAAGGGCTTGCGTGTGGGGACTAGGGCCCCAGGGTAGGAGAGGGTCCACCTGGCCTCTGTGCATATGTCTGCTTGTTTTCCATGAAGGGCATGGCTGCTGGACAGTCAGCTTTGGGGATGATTCTGTAAAAGGAGATCCAGAGTCCTTTGCTACTAGGAATCTTGTAGCTTTGGTTTTGATCTTGGAAAAGTTAGCCATTACTTTTACCATAACAAAAGTAGAGTGAGAAGCATCCATTCTAAACACAGGGGAACTCAGTAGTGTGCAGTCCAAAAGTTGTTGTTTTTATTTATTTTTTAATTTTTAAAAAAGATTTTGTTTATTTATTTGAGAGAGAGAGACCACGAGCTGAGGGAGCAGCAGGCGAAGGGAGAAGCGGGACTTGATCCCAGGACTCTGGGATCATGACCTGAGCTGAAGACAGTCACTTAACTGACTGAGCCACCCAGGTGTCCCTATTTCTTCTTTAATTTTTTTTTGAAGATTTTATTTGTTTATTTATTTGATAGAGATCACAAGTAGGCAGAGAGAGAAGGGGAAGCAGACTCCCCACTGAGCAGGGAGCCCGATGTGGGGCTCGATCCCAGGACCCTGGGATCATGACCTGAGCTGAAGGCAGAGGCTATAACCCAGTGAGCCACCCAGGCACCCCTCTTTTCTAATTTTTTAAAAAAGATTTTTATCTTAATTATTTGACACAGAGAGAGACACTGCGAGAGAAGGAACACAAGCAGGGGGAGAGGGAGAAGCAGGCCTCCCACTGAGCAGAGAGCCCGATGCGGGGCTCGATCCCAGGACCCTGAGATCATGACCTGAGTTGAAGGCAGATGGTTAATGACTGAGCCACCCAGGTGCCCCTATTTTTTAATTCTTTAAAAAAAAATATTTATTTTGAGAGAGAGAGAAAGAGTGCAAATAGGAGGGGCAGAAGGAGAGGGAGAGAATCCCAAGCAGACTCCACAGTGAGCACAGAGCCTGATTCGGGGCTTGTTCTCACCACCCCAGGATCATGACCTGACAGTCGGACACGTAACCGACTTGTGCCACCCAGGCGCCCCAAAAGTTACTGTGTTTAATAGAAGAATATATTGTATTCTGGTATAGATTCATTTAGAAAGCTCGAGGCTCGATCTACTAAGGAAATATATAGTACATTTATACAAGTTTCCCTCCCCCAGAAGAACCATAATGAAGAATTTCACTCACTTTTCAAAAACCTTAATGGAGATTTAAGCATTTGACTCTTTAATTTCAGGTTCGATGCTAGGACCTTGAGATCATGACCCTAGGTGACATAAAGAGTAGGATGCTTAACTGAGTGAGCCTCCCAGGAGCCCCAGAAAAATTCTTTAGAAAGCACAAAGACTTTCTGGAGCAAGAGTCTGCCTTTCTACCTGTTCCTCTTCCCTTCCCCACCCTACTCTCATGCTCTCGCTTCTGCGTGCTCTCTCTTTCTCTCTCTCTCAAATAAATAAAATCTTAAATTTCTTTTTTTTTGGTCTAATAAGATTTTTTTAAATCTTTTTTAAATCTTTTTTAACCTGAGGAAGCTCATACCGAAATGGGTTGTGTTCCAGAGTTTTTCCCCCACTGCTGAAAATATTCCTGATTATGGAATGTAATGAAATAAATTTGTCATGTTGGACATAATAGCATGGCAGAGCACGGAATGAAGAGCCCAAAACTCACAGTGGAGGTCTGACATTTATAGTTATAAATGTGTGCCTTAGGAATTGATTTATAAAGAAGAATTTCAGTGCTAAAATAGATAAATTGAAGCTTGTTCTCACTAAGTAGGTTAGATAGTTCATCAAATATTGGTTAAAATCTCTCTCTCTCTGAAGGTTGACAGTAAGAAATTAAATGTCAGTGTCCAAGGCAGGGGCCTCGGGGAGTCCAGCCGACTGGTCTGTTCAGGTGAAAAGAAAACGTTGTTGGGCAAATGCGTATATGCCTGGTGCCTAGCACGTGGGTAAGCAACCGAGGACCCAAGGACCCAATCCGATCGCTACCTCTTTTTTTTTGGTCCCTGTGCTAAGAATGGGTTTTTCAATTTTTTTTTTTTAAAGATTTTATTTATTTATTTGACAGACAGAGATCACAAGGAGGCAGAGAGAAGGGAAAAGAGAGAGAAGAAGGGAAGCAGGCTCCTTGCCGAGCAGAGACCCCGATGCGGGACTCGATCCCAGGACCCTGGGATTATGACCTGAGCCGAAGGCAGAGGTCCTAACCCACTGAGCCACCCAGGTGCCCCTGGGTTTTTCATTTTTAAATGGCCGAAAAAAAATCATAGGAATAATATATGAAATTCAAGTTTTAGTATCCATGAATAAAGTTTTATTAGAACGTAGCTATGTTCATGCATTCATATACTGCCTATGGCAGAGACCATCGGGCTGGAAAGCCTAAAGTATTTACTATCTGTCCCTTCGTAGGAAACATTTGCTGAGCCCTGGCACAGTGGAAACAGAGATAGATGCCTCTGACCAGCTTGTGCCCTCTGTTCCCTCCCCTTATCTTTCTTCTGAAACACGAGTGAATGGGTACTCAGTTATAATGATAGATAACACAGAGTGCTTACCATGTTCCAGTTTACTTAATATCATAACTCTGTTATACAGAGACCATAATTATCCCATTTTACAGATAGAGAAATCAATGCATAGGGAACATAGGCAACTGCACATATCAGTTGAGATGGACTTTTGTTGACTTTTTGTCGACTCTGATTTTTAAATTGAAAACACACTCAGACTGTACAGTCCCGAAGTACAAGGTGAAATCTAAGAATAATTGAAGGAAGCGGGACCATTAAAAAATAATATAGACATCTTCCTTCTTGATCTTTGAGGCTTTTTTCATTTGATGGTGTTTGTTTGATTACTTTTATTTCCGGAGTCCCTTCAGATGGGATATATTAGCTCAAATATCCTAACTGTTAAATTCATTCATTCAACTCAGGCTGACCATGTGCCCAGTGCCGCGAACACACAGCATCCGGGAACACAACAGGACACACGGCCCCGAGTGAGTTACAGGAACAAGGTCATCCGCCAGCAAATGTCTTCAAACGCTCTACTTAGATTTTAGCAATGTGTATGGCTCCTTAGGTGTTCAACTGGTGTGTTAATTTTGAAACAGCATGTCCCAACAGAGAGCCGAGCAGCTGTCGGATCAGGAAACCTGTCCATTGGCCCAGATTGTTCTGATGACTTGCGGTGTCACCTTGGAAACATCGTTTCATTTTCCATTCCAGATCTTCATTCTGGAAAGTGGAAAATACCTGCATATTAAGCTGGTCTAGTGCCCCATGTAAGGCAATGGGCTCTGCGTATATATTTCTCCTGATTTCCTTGTTTATATGGACACAGTTCGGTGGTGTATAGCCTTAATGTAGAGATACCGTTGATAAGTAGATAAATGCGTACATGATACTTACAATGTCATCTAGATACAAGAACTCTTGTTTCCCTGGGCATACTTGGAACTGCTCTGGGAGACAACTAGCCTGAACTAGGTTGGTGTGCAGTGTGAACAAGGGCAGAGTTAGTTTGGGGAGTCTCTAAAGGTACTTTTGGAACTTGCTTATAAGGCACAGTGATGAAACTGTGGATGTGTGAAGACATTCTGGGAAGGATTCATCCTATGAATTTTTGAGTTCCTGGTGAATTAGATGTAGCCCAGGGAAAGGCGCAGAATAGGTGCTCAGTAAATGCCTTTCCACACAGTCTTTATACTGCTCGGTGGCCCCGGCACTTAGGGAATCATCATGTTTTAGAATAGAATATTATTCAGCCATAAACAAGAATGAAATATTGCCATTTGCAACAACATGGATGGAGCTGGGGAGTATAAGGCTAAATGAAATAAGTCAGAGAAAGACACATACCACATGATTTCACTCATATGTGGAATTTAAGAAACCAAAAAGAGAGACATGCCAAGAAACAGACGTTAAAAAATTTAAAAAAAAATTTTTTTTAAATAAATTTTATTTATTTATTTATTTGCCAGCGAGAGAGAGTCAGCGAGAGCAGGAATATGGACAGGGGGAGTGGGTGAGGGAGAAGCAGACTCCCCGCTGAGCAGGGAGCCTGATGTGGGGTTCGATCCCAGGACGCTGGGGTCATGACCTGAGCTGAAGGCAGACTCCTAAGGACTGAGCGGTCCAGGTGCCCCAAGAAACAGACTTCTTAATTACAGAGAACAAAGTGATGGTTCCCAGAGGGGAGGTGGGGGCGGGGATGGGTGAAATAGGTGGTGGGGGTTAAAGAGTGCACTTGGTTTGATGAGTTCTGGGTGATTAAAATAAGAACTTACAAAAAGGACACACACACAAAAATGAAAGTTTATTTCTCAGTATCATAATCACTTTGAAAATATAAAACATAATCACCATTTTTAGAGACTTAGAATACCTAACAGAATAAAATATTTTAATCCTAGCCCTCTCAATCGAAAACGTGGTTCACCACTTTTTATTATTGATTTCTATATGTTGACCCATCCTTATCATCCCAGGGATAAATCCTACCTGCTTATGTTTAGTGATCCTTTTAATGTGCTATTCAATTTGGTTTGCTAGCATTTTGTGGAGGATTTTTACACCTCTTTCATTGGGACATTGGCCTTTTAATTTTCTTTTCTTGCGGTGTTTTGTCTCACTTTGGTGTCAGGATAATTCTGGCCTCATAAAATGAGTTTGGAAGTGTTTTCTCCTTTTCAGTTTTTGGAAGAGTTCAAGATGGAGCGACATTAATTCTTTAAATGTTTAGTAGAATTTACCACTGAAGCCATGTAAAAAGACTTTGACTTTTATTATCTCATTTTAATATTACCAATTGACTGACAATCTTTTTTAAAAAAATTTGTTTACATAGTTTAAAAAGAAAGAAAGGGCATGGAAACTTCAAGTCTGTTTCATTTAGTGTGCTACATTCTTCTTATTGGCTATTCTTCAGAGAACAGTGTCACTGGAATTACTCCATCTTTGGGAAGAAACAGACCATAAAGTTATCAGGAGGTTGTCAGGCTCTGGGATAATTTATTCTTTTATGTCTTTAAAGAGATACAGAGGCGTCTAATAGCTAGCTAGTGGTCGGAAATGTTGAGATTGGAGAGTTCATGTATTTGATCTGCTATTGTGACATTGTCAAAATATGCAATTAATCTCTCTGCTGTTCATTTACTTGTGCCCTTAGTTTGAAACTAAATAGGGTATGAGCCTCCACAGTCATGCTTTGTGTCACCTGTGATTTTAGGCAGTGTTTTTTTTTTTTTTTTTAAGATTTTATTATTTATTTGACAGAGAGAGAGATCACAAGTAGGCAGAGAGGCAGGCAGAGAGAGAGGGGGAAGCAGGCTCCCCAGTGAGCAGAGAGCCCGATGTGGGGCTCAATCCCAGGACCCTGAGATCATGATCAGAGCTGAAGGCAGAAGCCTAACCCACTGAGCCACCCATGTGCCCCAAAGGTTTTTTTTTTTTTTTTTTTTTAAAGATTTTGTGCATTTATTTGAGAGAGCAAGAGTGGTGTGGGGAGGGAGGGAGAGGGAGAATCAGACTCACTGCTGCTGAGTGGGGAGCCAGACAAAGGGCTTCATCCTAGGACCCTGGGAATGTGACCTGAGCTGAAGGCAGATGCTTAACCCACTGAGCCACCCAGGCGCCCACCCCAGGCAGTGGTTTCCATAATTCCTTGTGGTTCTTCATCTAGTTATACAGTGTGCTGGTGAGTGCTGTTTGCGTATGACATGGCAAAACACTGCATGTGAGAAGTGCATATGATTTTGTTCCGTTCTTTACCCTTTTCGATCTCCGATTCAGGAATTTCCAGTTGACCCAGTTTAAGTGTCTTCTTCTGCACAAAAATCTCATAGTGTTTTACTGATCTGCTTCGCATCACAGAGAAGGGGACTATATTATCTGTGTCCTTTCAAAAAGCTTGTTCATTGCACATAAGTGCTTGTCGGTTTTGTTGTTAGTTTTATGTATGTGTGTGTATGTGTATGTATATATATATATATGTTTATATATTCCTAAAGTTGGTATTAGACTGCTGGTCTGTGCCAGGTACTTAGCAGTTTTTAGAAGTTATTTTGTTCATTTTTGACAACAACCCACTGGGAGCAGCACTGTTGTCTTCCTCTATTGCATATGGAGAAACCAAAGCTTGGAGAAGTGTAGCAGAGTCATTCAAGGTCATTTAACTTGTGAGTGATGAGGTTGGGATTCAAACCTAGTCCTGATCCCCAAACCCCTGTTCCTAACCCATCCGAAGGAATGCAGGTTGTGTGGAATTAAACATGTAGACTGCTCTAGAATGTTGTGTGTATGTCATATTCAGGATTTTGACCAACATGTTAATGAATTAGAAAAACTAGGGTATCAAGTACATTTCTTTACTTTAGACCATGATTGGCAATGGGATTGATCATATTCCGATGGGGTTTTCTTTTGAACAAGTTTAGTGAGTATAATTCACATATCATACAGTTCTTCCATTGAGTAAACACTTCAATAGTTTATATATTTATAGTTTATATAGTTTAGTATATTCACAGAATTTTGCAACTATCGGCACATTTTTAGGACAAACGAAACTCCGCACCCATTACCATCCTCTTCTCGTTTCTGCCCAGCCGTGCCTACCCACCCCGTCCCCCGCCCACCGGCATCCATTAAGCTAATTTGCCTCCAGATTTCCTGTGCTGGACTTTTCCCTGTGAATGGATTTATACAACGTAGAGCCTTTTGTAGCTAACTTTCTTGACTTAGCGTGATGCTGTTTTCAAATTTCGGCTATGTTGTAGCATGTATCAACACTTCATTTCTTTTTATTGCCAAACAGTATTACATTGTATGGGTGTGCTGGATTTTATTTATCCATTCATCAGTTGATGGACATTTGGGTTATTTCTACCCCTTGGCTATTACGAATAACGTGGCCATGATACATCTCTGGACAAGCTTTCGTGAGGATGTGGGCTGTCATTTCCTTAGGAACGGAGTTGCTGGGTCCTGTGGTGACTCTAGGCTGACTGTTCTCGCAACTACCGGACTGTTTTCCAAAGCAGTTGTACCTTTTTACATTCCTACCAGGACATGAAGTCTTCTGTTTCTTTACACCCTGGCTACCACTTGTTATCTCTCTCTCTCTCTCTCTTTTTTTTTTAAGATTTTATTTGTTTATTTGACAGAGATCACAGGTAGGCAGAGACGAAGGAAGAGAGAGAGGGGGAAGCAGGCTCCCCGCTGAGCAGGGAGCCCGATGTGGGGCTCGATCCCAGGACCCTGAGATGGTGACCTGAGCCGAAGGCAGAGGCTTAATGATTGAGCCACCTAGGCGCCCCATGTTTTTTTTTTTTTTTTTTTTTTGAAGATTTTATTTATTTGACAGAGAGAGAAATGGCGCATAAGCAGGGGGAGCAGCAGAAGCTGAGGGGAAGCAGGCTCTCTGCTAAGCAGGGAGCCTGATGCGGGCCTTGATCCCAGGACCCCGGGACCATGACCTGAGCTGAAGGCAGATGCCCAACTGACTGAGCCACCCAGGCTGCCCCCGTTACCTCTCTTTTCGATTACAGGCATTTTGCTGGGCGTGAGGTAGTATCCAGTTGTGGTCTTGATTTTCTTTCTCGAATGGCTATTGCTGTTAGTATGCATTTTTTCACGTGGAACGGAATTTTAAGTATAGATTTTGTCCGTGTGCGCTTTCTGAAGTAAGGCACGCCTGTGCCGGCAGTGAAATTTTTCTCGATTCCTTCATTCTTACCAGCCTGAAGTCGAGTCTGGAGTCGGATATAACTTGCCTCAAGTCCAGCCTTTGTGAATCTTTGGCCAAGGGCGCGGCACATTGTTTTGGAAGCAGAAATTATTCATTACTTCATTAATGTATTAGGTAATGCTGTTGGCCTGATTGTATGGCTGTAGGAGAAAGGCTTTGGGGAGTAGGGGAAGCCAACTAAAGATGAGGGGAAAACAGTTTGAAGTCTTGAGGGTTGGGTCGCCTGGGTGGCTCAGTCGGTTAAGTGACTGCCTTCAGTGCAGGTCGTGATCCCGGAGTCGCAGTACTTGACCCCGCGTAGGGCTCCCTGCTCAGTGGGGAGGTTGCTTCTCCCTCTGCCCTTCACCCTGCTTGTGCTCTCTCTCTCAAGAACCTCTCTCTCAAATAAATAAGTAAAATCTTGAACAAAAAAGTCTAGAGGGTTAAAAAGTTAAAATGTCTTGGAAAAAGCTTAAGGTGCGAGTATGTTGGATTCGACGCTGGTTGGAACACACAGAAAGAGTTAATGGGTTAGTTAACCCATAGTTAATGGAACAGTACCACACTGGGAGGATGTACAGTTTATCCCACAAATTGTTCAGTACCTAAAGAGTAGCTGGCCAGATAGTGCGTGGGACACTCATTCTGTGTAGGAGAACATGGTTTCTGTGTTTCTAGGACTCCTGTTTGTAAGCGACAGAAACCGACCGAATGAAGATCACGTCAGTTTTTGTGTGTGTTTGTTTTTGGGTTTTTGCGTTGCTGTTAGGGCACCTGGCTGGTACAGTGTTAAGCCTCTGACTCCTGATTTCGGCTCAGGTCATGATCTCAGGGTCCTGGGATCGAGCCCCGTGTCGGGCTCCCCGCTCAGCAGGAGTCTGCTTGAGATTCTTTCTCTCCCTTTCCCTCTGCCCCTCCCACTCATGCTCGTTCACTTTCAAATAAATAAATAAATCTTTAAAAAAAAAGAGGTTGCTGTTAATTTTTATAGAAGTATAGAATGCTTCGTAGACATCATTGATAGTTATGTATCTTTTTCGAAATTGTGCCGGTTGGGAAGGCCATCACAATTTGGGATTCCCTGGTCTGCTTGGTTCCTCTTGTCTTTGCTAATCTTTGTCATTGTTCTCTCTCTTGCAGCATTTTATTTTATTTTAATTTAATTTTATCTTTTTAAATTTTTTTAAGTAGGCTTCATGCCCATTGTGGAGCCCAGCACAGGGCTTGAATTCACGACCCTGAGATCAAGACCTGAGCTGAGATCAGGAGTCGAATGCTTAACTGACAGACCCGCCCAGGTGCTCCATCTCCTACAGCCTTTAATTATTTTTTTTTCTTGTTCCTGAATTGACGCGGCCCAAAATGTGGCTGCCTAAAGTTTTTGAACTTGAATATCACGTCTGGCTGGGAGACCTGTGGGGCTTTCGGGACAAACTCAGGATACCAACTTCTGCGGCCCAGGATGGCAGGCAGAGAGACCTGTTACACAATATTTAAAAAGCAGAATGTAATGTCCTACATGAGTTTTGGGAGAATAAGAAAGGAGAAGAGGGGGCACCTGGGTGGCTCCGTTGGTTAAGTGTCTGCCTTCGGCTTGGTTCCTGATCCCAGGGTCCTGGGATTGAGCCCTGTGTTGGGCTCCTGCTTGTGCTCTCTCTCTGTCAAATGATTAAATAAAATCTTAAAAAAAAAAAAAAAAGAAAAAAGTAGAAGAGAGTGTTGCTCCCATCTAGAATGGGGAAGGTGGGACCTGGAGCGATGTGTATCGGAAGGCGTGATGATGTTGGTCAGTAGAAATAAAGGAACCCATTCGTGGGCTAAGGGAAGTGTTGTGTCCTTATCCCACTGGATGTCCATCCATCCAGCCAGCACTGGAGGACTCTCTCGAGCTCCCTGACCACAACTATAAAGAAGACTTTGAGAAAGTAGATTAGTCAGAGGAGCAGAACCAAAATGGTAACCTACGCATGGAGGGCAGCTGCACCTGGCGGCAGGAGCAGTAAAGGTGAGACAAGACCACTTCCTTCTGCTGTTTGAAGGGCTAGCGTGCAGAAGGGGAGAGATTTGGTCTGGTTTCTCTAGCAGATGGGAATTACAGGGAGGCAGCTTGGAAATTCATCTAAGAGAAGACTGTCTTCAGTCTTAGAAGCAGAAGTTGCCTATAATTTTGTGCTTCCCAGTTGGGGCTATATTGCTTTCCCCTTTTCCAGCATATCCTGGATCAAGAAGGCACTCTCGATTGCCTCTGTACTTTTTGTACCATTTGATCGTGACATTACTCAGCATTTAGGCTTTGTAGCTGGGCCACCTTGGTGTGTTGTCTGTAGATGGCAGCTGTGCAAGAGAGGCGGACGTCCATGCTTGGGCATAGATTGTCTTTTACATGAACAACTCTCAGAGCTGCAAATTTGGAAAATGCCCTCTCTGTCTTGTTGATGCCTATGTTCTGTTTCCGCCCAGAAAGCCTTCCAGTTGTTCTGTCCTCCTTAGACTCTGTGTGTGTGCGTGTGTGTGCTGCGGGGAACACTGACTAATTTTGACGGTAGCCTAAGCAGAATGTAGTTAGGGGACTCTTGTGCCAAACACGCATCTGTTCCCGCGTTCGCCGTCATTAGTGTGCATCATCGGGAGGTTGTTTTAAACACCCGATGTCCTTTCCCATGAAAAAATGAAGAAGAGGGGCACCTGGGTGGCTCAGCGGGTTAAAGCCTCTGTCCCGGGGTCCTGGGATCCAGCCCTGCATCGGGCTCCCTGCTCAGCAGGGAGCCTGCTTCCTCCTCTCTCTCTGCCTGCCTCTCTGCCCACTTGTGATCTCTGTCTGTCAAATAAAATCTTTAAAAAAAAAAAATGAAGAAGTAAGTGTGCAGGAGGCGTGGTTACCCTACATCCACCGGACTTCGGGCAAGGAAGTGCATTGTCCTCCAAGAGCACATGGGGCTCAGGGACAGACTCAAAACGTGTGTCTTCAGAAATGGTGTGCGAGCCTGCACGTGTGTGTGTGTGTGTGTGTGTGTGTGTGTGTTGACTGTATGGGTTATTTTGGTATCAGCGTTTTTGTGAAACGATATCTTTAGTGTGTTATGTTTTCTTGTTTGTTTGTTTTTATTTTTATTTTGTTTTGTTTTTTGTTTTTGACATAAGATGAATGCCTGTTATAAACACATAAGTCTTGTATCTGATAAAAGATAAAGTCATTTATTTTATTGCCTATTTGTGACTGATAAAAGTCAGCTCATTCTTCGGTATTTTTTTCCATTCTTTCTTCTTTGTTATTTGGACATACAGCTGGGGGTCTATACAGATACACGCACCCATGATGTACATTTTTGCCTGCAAATAACCTCAGTTTCCCAAATACCGATGATGATGTATGTTAGTGATTTTTAGTCTGTTCTTGATGACTAAAGTCACCTTTTCTATTAAACATTGATTTTCTGATAGCTTGTTTTTCTGAAATATTAAATCGATCCCAAATTATGTGCTTTTTAGAATATTATTTAGTAGCGAAAAATATAAGGAATAAAGAACCAAAATCAAGAGTTCAAAAGTGGGTGCATTTCTCCTCTTGTGTAGAAAACAGAACTCTGATTTAAGGTCAAACGTGAAAGCATCTATTGCACTGATAACAAAGTATAAACCATGGTTTTCTAATGGCCAGAAATTTTGCCCTTTCTTTGGCATTTTTTGCTAAGTTGGTCCCTGCTTCCCCTTACCTCTTAAACCTAGGCCAAATTTCATTTTTAATAGTTTAAACTAGAATATTAGTCTTTTTTTTTTTTTTTAGGAAGTGTGGGGAGAGCATAAAATACATTTAAAATAATTTAATGGCCAGAGGAATAATGAATTTTTTTTTTTTTTTGAAAAATACAGGCCAAAATTATTAGTTGGCTGGTGGTCCTAGAAGTCGACTGTATAAATTCTGGGAATCAAATCTTGTCCCATGTTACTTTGGGAAGATATTTCTCCGTGCCGAGAACTTAATGTTTTCCTTCTTGCTCAATGGTGCTTTGACAGGATGGGCTTCTCTTAATGGAGGCAGATGCAGAACCTGTATCAGAATGTCCTGGGCAGTCTCAAGATACACTGCTTAGCTCCCTCCTCTCCCATTTTTTTTTTTTTTTAAGTTTTATTTATATAAGTAATCTCTACACCCCACATGGTGCTTGTACTCATGACCCTGAGATCAAGAATCACATGTTCTGGGCACCTGGGTGGTTCAGTGGGTTAAGCCTCTGCCTTTGGCTCAGGTCATGATCTCAGGGTCCTGGGATCGAGCCCCACATCAGGCTCTCCACTCAGCGGGGAGCCTGCTTTCTCCTCTCTTTGCCTGCCTCTCTGCCTACTTGTGATCTCTCTCTGTCAAATAAATAAATAAAATCTTAAAAAATAAAAAAAGAATCACTTCCAACTGAGCCAGCCAGACACTCCAAATATGTGACTTCTTTCTTTCTCTTTCTCTCTTTCTTATTTTCTTCCTTTCCTTCCATTCCCTTCCCTTCCCTTCCCTTTCCTTTCCTTTTCCTTCCTTCCTTCCTTCCTTCCTTCCTTCCTTCCTTCCAGCTTCCCTCCCTTCCCTCCTCCCTCTCTCTCTCCCTCCCTTCCTTCATTTACAGGCTCCACACCCAACGTGGGGCTTGAACTCAGAACCCAGAGATCAAGAGTCTCACCCTTTACTGACTGGACCAGCCAGGCACCCCCCATTCTCCATTTCGATTCATCACTTTTTCCACCCTGAATTCTGGTCCTTTTAAGGAGTGTGTCAGGCTCCCTGGTTCCAAGTGGGGAATAGGGTGTGTGTGTGAGGTTACAGAGGGTATCTAGAAGCTATCAGTGTAGGGAAAGGACAGGCTCTGGGGTCGATCGTATGCACGCACAGGGAATATTTGAGCACAAGGTGTATGAGGTGGCACAAAGAAAGGGAGCTAAGGGAGTGTGAGAAGCAACGGTCACAGCTGTAGGAGAGGACGTAGACCCTGGCGGTGGATGAAATTTCCATTGTCTACACAGCGTTCGTTTCCCACCTTCTTCTCACCCAGTACATGGTTGGCGGCCGCCGGCCCCGCCAACTGAGCGCTCCGTGCGGTTGGGCAGGAGTGGATTCTACACCCAGTGCCGCTGTCCATCGGTGCACCGAGCACGGATCACATCGGGCCCAAGTGCGCAGGACGTCTCCGGTACACGCCGAAGAGTTCCCCCGAAGAGGCTTTCCCCGAAGGAAGGTGGCTGCTGGGTTCAGGTGCCCCGCAGATGCTGAGGAAGGCGAAGACCTTTCAGAGTGAACACTGGGGCAGTGTCTGGTGATTTGGGCTGGGGTTATGCACTAGCAAGGAGAGCAGAAGCATCCAGAAAGAGCGATTGTTTCTACGACTGTGACTTTGAGGGGGTAGGGGGTGAGCAGTGACTAGAGGGGTTGTAGGACCAAAGAAGGGGCTTTTATTTTATTTTATTTTAAAAGATCTACTTATTTATTTTAGAGGGAGAGCACGCACATATGTGAGCAGGGGGAGGGGCAGAGGGAGGGAGCGAATCCCAAGCGGGCTCCACGCTCAAAGCAGAGCTGGACGCAGGCCTCGATCTCATGACCCTGAGATCATGACCTCAGCGGAAATCAGGAGTCAGACGCTTCACTGACTGAGCCACCCCAGGCGCCCCAAGGCTTTTATTTTAAAAAGATAAGAGACTGGTAAGCACATTTAGGTAGAGGAATAACTACATAGGATCATTTTCTTGAATCATCCCAAGTTTCTTCTGCCCATTAGACGTCATCTCAAACCCAGCGTCTCTCTGAATGAGGTTTCCCTTCTCATCTCCGCTTCTCCCTTTTAGAACAACAGCAACAGAGTCCCACCACCACCCTGCTTCTCTTTGGGTATCTTCTCCTTGTTCTCTTCTGCTCCCTACTGCACTCTCCGTGTTTGGCATAGTACCTGTCCCATGTTAGGTGCCCGAGAAATATTTATTGTGTGAACAGAATAAAGGTTGGTTTATATCCTTCTGTCCTGTGGCTCTGCGGTGTGTCTCGCTACCCAGTTTACCATTCCACTCCCCCCGCCCCCATCCCGTCTCTTCTCTCTGGCTGCCTGGCAGTTCGGGCTTTAGTCCTCCCTCCTCCCATGATCCCATGGCTGTTTCCCACAGCGCTCAGTGGTTCTCAGGTCCTGGCTGAGCAGGGGTTGGCCGTAGATGGTCCCTTATGTCCTCACAGCCTCTGTGTTTCATATTGGAGTTTCACTTCAGAGCTTATAGCGGTGAGGAACAAGGGATGAGTCCTGACCCTTTATCAGACTAATGTAGCATAACTGCTGCTGATTGGTCCTAAAGGCTTTCCTCAAGTCCAGATGCTGAGAAAGCTGCGGAACCCCAGACAGGGGTTGTTGTGGTGCCTTCTAGACCTTGGACGGGAGAAGAGTGTTGCTAACTTGAGGTATGTGGAGGTTATGAGGAGGTGAGTGAGGCATTCCAGCATGTGAAGCGTCACCAGAGGACGACAGGAGCGCCCCACTGGAGCGCTGGGGCTACGGCTCGTGTGCCACAGTCAGTCTCTGGGTTGCACTTTCTTCTTTTGACGTGTTTGTGTTGAATTGATTAAATTCAACAATACACTGTTGTTAATTGGGTTAGTTCTTTTTGCAAAGTACCCAAGGTCTCGGAGAGCTGGATTTGAGAATATGGCGGCCACTGTAGGACTCTGAGAACTTCCTTTGACTCAGACTGGGGGAGCCGGGTCCAAGGAGTAAATGAATCTGAGAACTATTACAGGGAACCTAGGATCCAAGTCTTCAGAGATCCTGAGGAGTTAGAAGGACTGACCTTTTTGTCTTGTTGCTTGATGAGAAGACAACTGTATGTACAGGTGAGGAACGTTGGTCAGGTGTTGGCAGATCTTGTGAACAGTCATTCCACACAGAGTGGTCTATCAAACAGGAATGTTAGAACCCAAGCGCTTCAAGATTCTAGTCAAGGTTCAAACCTGTCTTTCTAGAGAAACAGTGTACTAGAAAAGTATTTTAAAGGGACGAAAACCACATAGGAGCAGATTGTTGTCCAGTATCTGGAGCGGGTCTCACGCTACGTTTTCACCCCCATCCCTTCCTCTGTTGAACCCTGGAAAATGGGTAGATGAGTTACTCAACTTCCATTGGCCTGACCCTTGGCTGTAAGATGAGGGGGCGGGTGGGGAACTAAAAGACCTCTCAGCTCCTTCCCGTCTGCACTCTGGGAGGCTGGAGTAGGACAGAAGCCAGTCCTGTTGCCTGAGTGATAGGGAAAGGCAGCAGAGCTGGCCTGAGGTCCCCAGCCAAATCAGCTACAAGAGTTTTCTTTCGCTCTCCATGTGTTTCCAATCACTGCTTTGTGTAATATGAACTAGAACTGTCCAAGTGCTTGTCTTGAGGAACTTTTGGTTACTGTTCAGAAAACAAAGCTCTAGTGGTTTGGGCTGATAGTGGAACATGGTAATTCTGGAGCCTCTGGCTCTCGTGTTGGCGCGCTCTTACTGCTCTGCGGAGCCCTGTCCCCTGGGGGCCAAACTCAGATGATCACAGACTGGGGTGGGGGGAGCTGCGTATCTGTGAATGGGTGCCAGGGAGACAGAGGGTGGTGGCAGGCCATACTCTGGGGCCTGTTGCTGTGGTCCAGTGTTGCCAGACCTTTCTGCTTTTCAAGAGAAGTTGAAAGTTGATTTTTATATGAAACCTTCCTATTTTTAAGTGTTGGATCAAAAAGGGAAAAAAAAAAACAAACCACTTTTTTTTTTTTAAGCAGTCTCACAATCCAAACAAAATATGTCTGTAGGCCACACACACCCTCAGGCCACCCGACGGCCTTTTCTGGGCATACAGACCACAGTACTTCTTGTACATACCAATGTTTAAGACCCTTTTTATTAGGGATAATTTCAAATATTTACAAATGGCAAGAATAATATAGTGAACCTTCTGTAAACTCTTATGGACCCATTACCTTGCTTCAGTGATTTTCAACCCAATCTGTTTTTATCTACAACCAACACACACACACACACACACACACACACACACACACCCTAGATTGTTTGGATGCAAATCCCAGACACTGTATTATCTCATCTGTAAATATATCAGTATATGTCATGAAAAGGTAAGAACATTAAAAAACCCACTGATCTTAATATTATAAAAACTTTTATTTATTTATTTATTTAACACTTTGATTATTATAAAAACACTCCTGAGTATTGTAAAATACCTAGTGACTTTTCAAATTTACCCTCTTGTCTTATAGTTTTTTTTTTAAACAGCTGATCTTTTTGGATCTTGATCCAGGTGACACCCACACGTTGCAACCGAGGGAGACCTCTTTCAGTGTTAAATAATCAGTAGATTTCCCCACTACCCGCTCTTATTTTTTTCCCCTTCTACTTTAGTTGCTGAAGAGCTTTAAGTCTTTGACCTGTGAAGTTTTCCCATATTCTGGATTTTGCTGATTGAATTCCTAATGGCTTTGTTCATACTTTATATACTAATTTAATATCTTTAGTTTTACAGAAGAGAGGAGTCTAAATACTTAGTTTTAGCAGCTTTTTTCTTATTCTCCTCCTGAAACCGCAGAGTGTAAGTCTCTGTTTTACAGGCCTTTTCTCCTGATAATATCATACTGTTAAATGTGTGCCTAATATCCTTCTGCCTTCTGTATTACTCTACATAATAGTAGAGTGGAGGTGACCAGATCTAAGATCTTGTCAGCCTGTAACAGGCTTTTGGGATCTGTGCATGGATCTTTTTGAAGCCTGCTTGCTTCGCCGAAGTGCTGTATACTGCCTTGTGATGTGAAAACCTGGTTGCTATTTTTAGCTTTTCAAACTCCTGGCAGCAAACAGGAAAGCCTACCAAATCATTTTGGATTGGGAAATTTTGGACTTGAAATCAAGGCCCACCATGGCACCCTAATTTAATGCAGTGGGTATGTGGCTTGGCTCAAACAGAATTTGTGGAACTCCTAACAGTAGCCCACTGCAGAAATGATTAACCTGGAATTTTAAGAAAGGTTATTTGGAACACTCAGGATCAATTTTTTTTTAAATTTATTTTTAAAATTTACTTATTTGTCAGAGAGGGTGAGGGAGAGAGCACAAGCTGGTGGTGGGAGGAGGAGTGGTGATGGACGGCGGGCAGAGGGACAAGCAGGCTCCCCGTCAAGCGGGGAACCCCATGCAGGACTCGATCCTGGGACCCTGGGATCATGACCTGAGTCAAAGGCAGGTGCTTAACCGACTGAGCCACGCAGGCATCCCTAGGATCATTTATTTTGAAATGTTAACGGTCTTTTAAGAATGGAGCCTAAGAAATAGAGATTTTAATCTAATATCAACCTTAAATGTTTTCCCTTAAAATCTTTCAGGAAGTTAAAAACAAACAAACTGGTGAATTGCTTCTGTCAACTTAACCATCAGGTTGTTTCAAGTCCCTTTAATGAAGCGGTAGTAAGCTTGAATTTGAGGAGTGTTTCAATGTTAATTATTTTTATAGGAATCTTTGCACGCAGTGTGCCGCAGAGCCCGCTGCGGAAATGTATAGACAGCTGGGTTGGCTTTTGCTGGAGCTCACGGGTTGGTTCCCTGGGGCTCAGCCTCCAGTTCTGTTCATCAGGCATCCACTTGTGGTCTGCGCAGTGGCTTAGAGAAGACAAGTGACCAGTAAAGTTACATGATAATATGACTCACGTGCAAATGTTCTTTGAAGTACAATATTGTCACCCAGTGGCCCATGCAGGTGCCGAAAGTACCAGCACCCAAGGACAAACGTGTCAATAACATGAACCATGAGCTGATCTAAGGCTGCGACGTGAGGCATGCTGGGCGATTGGTGCCTTCGTGGGGAAGCCGGCGGGGGGGCCTCTTGGTTGTCTCTTAGTCTGCGAAGAACGTGTGAGGTCTGTCAGGTTCCCTGGCTCCTGGGAGACGTGCTGTGCCTTTAGGAAGAGGAGACCTGTCCTGCCAGATTCACTGGGCAGGTGAGCTTGGATCCAACACCAAGGTGTTCGGGTTTAGTTGCTATGGAGATTCCTTCACAAAGAAGAAGAATACAAAATGCGTAAGTGATGAATGAAGAAATGCATCACGTGATTTTGGTCTGCCTGCCGAGGACTTCCAGGTCCATCATGTTGACGAGGAAACTAAGTCTCAGTGCTGTTTGATTCAGATCTAGCAAAGACCGAAGGACCTCGAATAGGAAAGTGGTGTCAGCCTTGTCCAAGTTTTGGCCCTGTTTGCTCTTCATACTTGAGTATCTGTAACCCCAGAGTACTAGTCCCTCTAGAAGGGCCAGGATGGCTGGCGGTCGAGGGGGGAATGCTAAACCAGCCTGAGCTATACCCTTGGTGTCCTCTCTCCCTTCTTCCCTCCCTCCTCCCTCCTTCTCTTCTGTCCTTCCTTCTTTCTTGCTTACCTGTCTACCAGCCTGCCCCCCTCCGAGGACATCTCTGGAGCTATACTTCAAGATCTGTTCAGATCTGAATAGTCCCGCATCATTTCCTCACAGATTTTCTTGTGGTTCTTTGTATTCCCTTTGTACAAAGATGTGATGCCTGACACACTGCTATTCAAGCTTTCCAGTGACGTATTTAAAATAGTCCTTAGCAACATCCTGTTATAAATGCTGCCTTCCCACGAAACATGCAGAGTGTAGATGAAGCCTGTGTGCAGGTTATAGCTACACAATGCTCATTTGGAAGATGACATTGAGCTTCCTTCCTCATGGGTGGATGGATGAGAGAGGAAGGAAAATGCTGGAATGTGTTCCTTGCACATTGATCTCCAAACTCGGGAGGCAAGGGTGGTGACTTTTTTTTGGTCCTCTGCTAATGCAGGGGCATGCTTCCTTCCATTTGGGACAGTGCCTAATTTAAGTAACATCCATGAGACCATGGCAAGAACATAAAGTATTTTCTGCTTCGTTTCATGTGACAAAACTAAGAGTTGCTTTTGGCTAAGGGCAAAATCAGCTTTAGGATAATGGGTACAGTTTCCTTTCTGCCATCTTTGTCAAGCGTCCCAAGAGAATAATATTCCTGGCTATGATATCAGGCAGTGGGAGGCTTGGTAGCTGGGGTGTCTGTCCCTGGATTGCTTGGGCATGTCGTACTTGGATAGCAGAATCCTGCGGTGTCAGGGAATATGACTCGATTTGGGGAATTGGAAGTATACAGAGAACGCAGAGTAGAGAAATGTCTGCTGTGTTGGCATCTCCTGGAGAGACTCCCTTCTGGTCACTGTTCTGAGTTGTGTGCTTGGAGAATGGATCCAGGATCCCTGAGCTACAGTCTGATGACCAAATTCTGCGTTCTTCCAGTTTTGGTGACCCCCTTATAGTTTACATTTTTTAAGTGGTTGGGGGAAAAAAATCACAAGAGGTATAATAAATGATAACATTTGAAAGTTATATGAAATTCAGATGCCAGCATCCACGAATAAAGGGTTATTGGAATGAGGCCCTATTGTTTGCTTCCATATTGTCATGCGGCTTTTCCTTTAGAGTGGCTCAGTTGAGTCTCCCCAGAGAGACCAGTGCTCGCTCTGTGAGTCTACTCCACTGCCGTAACAGAGGACCACAGACAGGGTGGCTTAAACAATATAAATTTATTCTCACGCAATTCTCGAAGTTGGAAGTTTGGGATCAAGATGTTGATTCCTTCTGAGGCTGCTTTTCTTGGCTCGTAGATGGCTGTCTTCTCCCTGTGTCCACACATGGTCTTCCTTCTCTAGGTGTCTGTGTCCAAATCTTCTCTTTTTATAAGGGCACCAGCCCTGTTGGATGTAGGGCTCGCCCATAGGAGCTCATTTTAACTTAATTTCTTCTTTAAAGACCCCTTGTCCATATATAGTCACATTCTGAGGTACTCAGAGTTAGGACTTCAACATCTGAATTTTGGGGGACTCGTTTCAGCCCATAACACCCACAGTGCCTATCTGGCCCTTCATGGAAAAATTTGTCTACTCTAGACTGTGCTGTTACTGAATTATGCCTGTCCCCTTCCATCAACATACACCCACTTTGTTGTGACCATCGCCATTCTCTTCTTAGTCCAGCCATCTGTCCATCTGTTCATCCAGCCACCTGTCCATCCATCTATCCATCCATCCATTTGTCCCATCTGTCCATCCATCCATCCATCCATTTGTCCATCTGTCTGCATCCATCCATCCATCCATCCATCCAACCAACCAACCACTTGTCCTCTGTTCATCCATCCCTCAATGGTTTTTGGCCATGATGGTATCAGTTGCTCCAGATCTGTAGAGAGAGAGAGTGTAGAACTCTGCCCAGCAATTCCTCTAGGCTGAGCTGTACTTTCCTCTCCAACCATGGCCGATGCTCTGGTATCTTCTCAGTTCCACCATCGCCCTCTCAAGCCTAGCTTCCTCTGCCCTCCAGCACCAACACCAGTGGCAGGCTGTGAGGCCCGCAGCGTGAGTGATCAGAAACCTCTGAACCACTTGTGATTTAATCACAATCTCAGACTGAGAGCGGGAGCTCCTTCATTGAGCTGTGAGAGAACTCTCCACAGGCACTTCTGTTTTTGCTTAAGAAATTCGCTCTGCCCGGGATCCTTTTAATTTTCTGTGGCCCGTAGAAATGTAGAACAGTGCCTTGGTGGGCCTCTGATCTTGTCTCTAGTAGCCGGCCACACGGGGAGGCTCACCGTGGAATTAAGAGAGTGATGGGCTGGTGTAACTAGGCATGCACTTTTACCTTTGGGTAAAATGCTGGGACGATGCTGTTCCTTGTCAAGGTAAAGGAGAGATGTGTGACGTCAGTGCAAGGACTCCCGTGGCCGTGAGTGTTTGCATGTGTGATGAAGCTGTTGTGCTGGACCCTTTTCTTCCTACCTTTGCTTCCTTGAAATTGAACACTGCTGATCTCTCTTTAAGAAAAGTGCTTCAGAAAATACACAGGAAGAGGCTTTTTTTCCCTTCCTTTCTGTGGTTGCCTTGCATGTTGTGTGGGCTCAGAGGCACTTCCTCTGGCTGCCCCAAACCTGGGGTTTCCTCAAAACCAGAGAGCTTGCTTTTGGAAGGACTCGAAAATCATGATCTGGACAGAACAGAAGCATCTCCAGCCACTGCTCCCTGGTCCCGTCTTAATGTGGGGTGATCTGCATTCTCCCAGAAGAGAGAAGAATCTAAGACATTCACTCTGGGGTCATTCAGCATTTTAGAAAGGGGAAACAGGGGCGAAATAAAGAAATAGAAGAAGTAGTCAGGGAGAAGACATATCAAGTACATTTTTTAAAAGTTTTTTTCTTTCCTTTTTTTTTTTTAATTTATTTGAGAGTGAGACAGACAGAGATAGTGAGAAGAGAGCACGAGTGGGGAGGAGAGGGAGAAGCAGGCTCCTGCTGAGCAGGGAGCCTGACGAGGCGCTCCATCCCAGGACCCTGGGATCATGACCGAGGTACTCAGGCGCCCCAGGTACAGTTTTAAAAGAAATAGAAAGGGGAAGCTTAGTGGCTCACAGAGAATTTTTTCACAAGCACGTGCTGGGGTTCCCAGGGGCAGCTCTTTGCTTTTTACCCCAGCAAAATAGCAACATCAACAGCAAGACCATTCAGAACCAACCAACCAACCAACCAAAACAAAACCCAGAAAAAAAACTCCAACCCTATTAGTGTAGACCTTTTGTTGCAAGGGTTAGAAACCCCAAGTTGATTTTAGGCCAAAGTGGAAACAAATTGTCCCTTGTAAGGAACAGGATAAAGCTGGATGTAGGGGACAGTTGGACCTAGAAAAGGCAGCACATCAGGTTCTCCTTCTGGTTTTCAGCTTCGGTTTTCCCTCTATCAGATTAAGTTTTTCTCAGTCTGGCTTGAGCCTAGCCCAGGCAAGCTGCCAGCAGCTCGAGGCTGACATTCTCAGTTTTCAAAGTTCTCTCATTGGCCCCGACAGATCATTAACCACCTGAGGACCAATCACGACGTCCGGGGTCTTGACGTTCCGTGATTTTTCTTGCCTGGATCGTGCTCATCTTTGTGGCTAGGGATGGCAGAGAAGAAAGTGTGAAGGTGCTGGGCAGAGAAAAGCAGTCACGAATAAGAAAGCAAGAGTCCCCGCCACCCGCGTCAGGCAAAAAAGACATCCTAGAACTTGACATTCCTGTTAGAGAGGGTGTGTACTCATCAGAAAAGAAGCCATTCACCTGCCTCACAGTGTAGGTCAGAAAGATGAGTGCTCATTGCTCCAGGAGGTGATAGACGGGCGTTTCTTTCAACATAAAAATAGAACATATTCATGGGTAATGGATCCATGATTCATCATGAGGAGAAAGACAGTACTGGGTGGATGGCTGGAATCTTTGGGTTCAATATGGGGACAACCACCACACTTTTTCCATTTCCTTTCTGGTGCCCCTGGATTGTAAGCATCATGTCCCAATGCTCATCTGGTCCAGTGACACCAGAGAAGGGGGGAAGGGGAGGGGTGTACTGAGCCCATTCCTTTTTTTTTTTTTTTTTTTTTAAAGATCTTATTTATTTATTTGACAGAGATCACAAGTAGGCAGAGAGAGAGAGAAGGGGAAGCAGGCTCTCCGCTGAGTAGAGAGCCTGATGTGGGCCTTGATCCCAGGACCCTGAGATCATGACTTGAGCCGAAGGCAGAGGCTTAACCCACTGAGCCACCCAGGCACTCACTGAGCCCACTCTTAAATGCTGCTTTCATTTTTAAATAGAGTCATGGCAAGGGGTGTCTTCTGAGGCTGGCTTCATACATATTCATGTGTATATAAACATGTGTGGGTTTGTACCTACGTAAATATATACATACTTTACCTTCCCTCTCCTTCAAATCAATTATCTCTCTGACCATATTCCTTTAAGAACAGTCACCTAACTCTATAACCATATGATCTACTATGAGTTAACGGTTGGAAGAGAATGTCTTCATGAATTCGGTATCTCCTTTAGAACAAGTATTTGATCTTGTATGTCACTGACTGTCTTACTCATTGAACTTTACAGAGATTTACTGTAGTGCTGTTTCTATGGGATTTTCTATCTAGAGTCTAAATTGAGAGGCTTTCCTATTTGGGAAGGAGGAGTTAATATTTGGTGGGAAATACTTTTCTCTAAGATAGTTTCATGTGATTTTATTCACTTTTCTGGACTTGGGAAAATGCCACCCCATCTAGAATAGTCCACAGTACTTAAGTGTGTGGCCTAAGAGGCAGCACAGTCATGGTCATCACCAGCTCGAGAAGTAGGACATTGCCGGCCCCCCAGAAGACCTCTCTTTCCATCTTCGATCCTCTTCCCACCTCCTAAGGGTGACAGCTGGGCTTGACCTCTATGGAATGGTGTTTTTGCTTGTCTTCACAGTTTTTTTTACTCAAATATGTATCTCAAAGCACTATCGTTTAGTTTTGCTTGTTTTCAAACTTTATACAAACGGAAATATTTTATTTAGTATTCTAGGTCATTTTATTTCCTCACCTTTTTAAGAAATCAGATTCATGTGTTCTGTGTGTAGCTCTGATTTTTCCATATTCGTTATTATACAGTCTTACTGTGTGAATAGACCGTAACTGATAGAGTAGCCATTTGTCACTGATGAGCCCTTGGGTGAGTCTGAGTGTTGGCTGTTGTGCAAAGGATGTTTTGGGATATCTTCCATGGAGTGGCTGTGTATGCGTTTCTTGGGGTGTCTCTAGGACTGGACTTGCTGGTTCTTCTTCTTCAGTGGGTAAGATAGTTGACCCGGTTACATTGTCCCTGGGAGCAGAAAGAGTCCTGTTGTTTCAGGTCCTCAGGGAAACCTCATTATCCCTCATTTGAATTCTCCCTCTTCTGGTAATATGGGTTTCTTGCTTTTAATTTACATTTTCCTGATAATCAATGAGCTTAAGCTCCTTTTCCTAGGTTCGTTTTTTTTTTTTTTAAGATTTTATTTATTTATGTGATAGAGATCACAAGAAGGCAGAGAGGCAGGCAGAGAAAGAGGAGGAAGCAGGTTCCCTGCTGAGCAGAGAACCCAATGTGGGGCTCAATCCCAGGACCCTGAGATCATGACCTGAGCTGAAGGCAGAGACTTTAATCCACTGAGCCACCCAGGCACCCCAACCGTTTTCATAGGTTTATAGGCCATTTGGAATATCCTTTCTTGTGGATTACCTCTTCAAATCAATTGTCATTTTCTCTTCTTTTTTTTTTTTCACTTGTCATTTTTTTTTTTAAGATTTTTTATTTATTTATTGGACAGAGAGAGAGATCACAAGTAGGCAGAGAGACAGGCAGAGAGAGGGGAAGAAGCAGGCTCCCTGCCGAGCAGAGAGCCCGATGTGGGGCTCCATCCCAGGACCCTGAGATCATGACCTGAGCCAAAGGCAGAGGCTTAAACCACTGAGCCACCCAGGCGCCCCCACTTGTCATTTTCTATTTGGAAGTTGGTCTTCTGATTTGAAGTGTGTGTGTGTGTGTGTGTGTGTGTGTGTGTGTGTGTGTGTGTGTTTAATGTATTTTGAATAATATGCCTTTGTTGGTCGTGTGGGTTGCAAATATGGTCTCCCAGCGTGGCTTGTCTTTCGTTCTCTTTATTTATTTTTTAAATAAATAAATACATTTCCAGTCTGAATATCATCAGATATTTGCTTTTATGCCTGTCCTATTTAAATAAAATCTCTTTTTTTGGGGGGGGTAGATTTTATTTTTAAGTCCTCTCTCTACATCCAATGTGGGGCTTGAACTCACAAACCCTAGATCAAGAGTTGCACGTTCCTCTGACCGAGCCAGCCAGGTGCCCCTAAAATCTCTTTCTGGTCCAAGATGACCCACTGTTACATTAGAATACAAAGTCTTATATAAATTGGTATTCTTTCCTTCCCCGGTAATACAGGGCAGTAGAGTATTTGATCTCCTTTTACTCCCACCTAGTAGAGAGGATATTGTTATGACATGTCCTTTTTTCTTCTATATCGCTTAAAATCTCCTAAGATGTTATTATTTTGTCTCTGTTCCAGGTGGTCTTTGTTTCTACTCAGTATGGAATCTTGGGTTGGTGGTTATTTTCCTTGAACACTTGGGAGATAACAACTCACCTTCTTCTGGTTCCTTTTGTTTCTGTTGGGAAGTCAGTGGCAGCCCAAGGGATGTGCCTTTGTTGGCCATTCCTCTTCCTCTTGTTGCTTGTACAGTTTTTCTCTTTGGCTTTTCCAGTTCTGCTGTGACATGTCTACGTGTAAATATCTTCTTATTTCTTCTGTTTGGGGTTTGTAGGACTTCTGGAATCTGTGGATTGGTGTCTCTTGTGCATTTTGGGAATTTGCCAGCCTGGATCTCTTCTGTCTGATTCTTTTTTTTTTTTTCTTTCTTTCTTGCCTGTTTCTTTCTCACTGTCTTCTCTCTTTTACTTTCCCCTTCTCTGTTTTTCACTTTTCTGTCCTTATGTGCTTTATTCTGCCCACTAGTCTGAAAAGGAGATACTATTTTATTCACTCAGGAGTTGGTAGTTTTGGTCCTTCTGTGTGGTGGGTATTGTTCCAGGTTGTTGGGGAACTTCAGTGAACAAGAGAGACAAAAATCCTTGTCTTTGTGAATTACCATTAAATAACAAACAAATGTTTAATTAGTTATTAATAGTCCATTATTTTAATTAGTTAACTTAATGCTATAATGTGCCAGAAGGTGGTAAGTGCTATCTGAAAAAGGAAAAATAGAGCTGCTTTGGGGAAGGAGGCAATTTTCGGGGAGAAAGTGGGGCCTGTTTCATGAGAGGGTACCATTTGAATGGGAAAGGCACCATCATGAGAAGGTACTGTTTGAATGAGGACTTAAAGGAATTAGCTAATTGCATATCTGGAATGTTCCAGAAAGTGGGAATGTGTCTGGAAAGCTCAGGGAACATCAGAGAGGCCTAGTGTGGCTGAAGTGGCATGAGCTAGGGGAGAAGAAGCAGGAGGTGAATGATGACAGACAGGCTTTGTAGGTCTCTCCAGGGAGTTTGGCTTTTACCCCTTGATTTGAGCAGAGGGTAGTGTGATCTGATTTGCACATCAAAGGGACCCCCTCTGGCTTTTGGGGTGAGATCAGACTTTGTAAACAGGGAACCTTGTTACCATGTTTTGCTCTAGCTCCACAGAGAGTAGATCATGGCTCAGAATATAGTGGCAACCGTGGGGGTGTTGAGAGGTGATTTGGATTTGGGGAAAAAAGGCATCTCTTCCTACTGCTGGGGATACTCCAGGAGAGCAAGGGGGATTTGATAATGTAGAGGGGAGAGAGGGGCATTGCTGGGATATTGTCCTTGAGGCAAACTAGGGTCTAGTTCCAGGAGGAGGGTTGGATTTTAGATGGGGTGTGGATAGTTCTCTGTGGTCACAGGCAGGAGGTAAAGTATATGGGTACAGATGGAGGCTTGTTGGTGAGTACACACAGGCATGGGAGTTGTGGTAGCCCTATCCGATTGCTTCGGTCTCCTCAGAGAAGTCAGACAAGAGATCATCAGCTGAGAAAAAAGATGAGGAGAAATTACTGGGCATTTGGGATGAGAGGAGTAGATAGGAGCGTCAGGAAGGGGTGAATGGACAGGGGGCTTTGGTGTGTGGTCTCCAGTTTCATGTAGGGCAGACTTGACGTTAGCAGTTGAGAGTTTCAGGGAGGATCAGTGGACTGTTCAGCTGTTTGCGGGCAGGTGCCACCGGGATTTAACGGGGTTGGTATCTTTGCCAGTGGACGTGACCAAGTGACGGAGGGGCCGGGGAGATAAGGAAGGGAACTCAGCGGTAGACCAGGGAGGACTGAGAGGCGGCATGGTTGTGAGGGCTACCGGAAGGTGGAGGGGGTGGGTGGGCTTGAGGTCTGAGGGGTTTGGTCTGGACAAGTGGGAGGTGGTGAGCTGGGAGTGGGATGCGTGCTATTGACTGTGTGGAGAGATTATTGGTCTTACCCCCTTTTGGTTCACAAAATGCTATTTCGGAGATTTAGCATGCTGGCTCTTGAAAATTCTTGGAAAATTCTTGAAAATTCTGGGTCCAAAAGCCCAAGTACTTGTGCATTATTGGAATAAGTATATATTTCCCTCCTCGTTCCCTATTTCTCTTCTTGGTGTTTGGGGTTCAGAAGGAAGTGGCAGAGGACTTCATTTCTGTAGTTTCAGGAGAGAGCTCGCGCTGCGTGGTTTTGATCATACTTTCTGGTCTTGGTCATCGTCATGAGGGTGCATTTGATTGAAGCCAACAAATGTTCGTTGAGGGTCTACCCTGTGCTAGATAGGCTCTCTTGGCAGTCAAGATGGAGTTGGGAGAAGAATGGATCAAAATCCTTGCCCGTGTGGAGCTTCGATTCTAGTGGGGGCGAGAAATAATAAATAAGGCAAATCGTAAGATAGGAAAATGTTGAGTGTGTATTTTAAAGAGGAAAAAAAAATAAAGTAGGGAAATGAGAAAGGAAATGTGTCAGAGAAAGAGGTGGTGGTACAGGGGCGGTGGGAGCGGCTAGGAGGACCTCACTGAGAAGGGGACAGTGAACAAAGACCTCAAGTCTAAGGTCATGTGTATACTCAGAATAACAGTAAGTCCCAATGGAAGCAAGTAACACGAGTTGGTGTGCCAAGTCCTTATGAAAACCAAACCCATGCTGATACCAAAGGCAAGGAATATTGTTTTTGGTTAATGAGATTGAATGAGCCTATGGGATCTGTGTGTGTGTGGGGGTCAATATGTGTCTGAGACTGTGGAAATGGGCAGTTCATTAACAGCTCTATTTGGCTCTTTTGTTGGGGGGTGGGATGGGCTGCCTGGGGGCGGGTGTTCCTCTAGGAGGTGGTTGATCTGAGACCCAGCCAACCTGACTAACTTTGGCCCAGTGGAAAGTTATGCGGGCAAGAGTTTATAGCTGTTCTTCAACCGGCTGAGTTCATCTGCGGCCAGAGAAGAGAACAAAAGCTCTTAGGATCCTGGGCTTTGGCAGGAACCACAAGTCTGAATCATAAGCCCAAGTCTAAGAAAGGTGAGCGAATTTGTTGGAGCAAGAAAAGTGAAAGTCAGAGACGGCTTGTCTTGGTCATGGCCAGGCCTCAGCGAGGATTCCTTCCGGTGGGTTGGCCTCGTTGGGACCCCAAGTTGGGATCTCCCTTTTCTCAGAACCCAGACGGCTGGGATTGGAGGGCCCTTGCCTTGGTGTTTTATAGGATCCGGTGAGGTTGGTCAACCTGCTTGGGAGGGCCTGCCCCACACCGGCTGGTTGGCGTGAGTAACTCTTGGGACCTTGCCAAGAGCAGTGTGTCAGCCTGTGAGTCACCTGCCATGGTCTACTAAGGAGTCTGGAGTGAAATTCCGTGCGTTATGTATTTCTTTTGATTGAGAACCACCACTGTAAATAGTTGAGTATAAAATATCCACCTGATGGTTAATTGTCTCAGTCTAGACCTTAAACTTGCCGAATGCAGAGAAACTTGGCTCTGCAAAGGCCCCGTGAAGATACTTACGCGATTCCTACACGTACATTATGCATATTCTTTGACTGTTGCCCAATTTAACTTGCTCATCTGGAGATATGTGTTCAGCTTCTTTCTCAGACAGAGCGATGATTACCTGCCAGGAGCGTCAGGACAAACCCCGACGTATGCCGCTCGCTTGCTACATTTGGTCTTGGGAGGAGGATGAGGTAGCCCATAAGCGGGTGTAGGCTTTGGGAATGAGGCTCAGCTCTCTGGCTCGGTGAGCCCAGAACCTGTGACTTTTAAAGGTGATGCTAATAAAAAAATCCCATATGGTGGGCCACATGGACCACTGAGATGATGGAGGGCTGTGGTCCCAGCCACAGAGAGACCAGGTTGGAATTTCAGACCCGACTCCCAATGGTCAGGCGGCTTTGGGTAGTTGGTGTAACCTCTCGGAGCCTAGTGTCTTCATCTGTAAAATGGGTCTAGTTATCATACTTTGTTGAGTTGTCACGGGGACCAGGCTCAAAGACAGGTGAGCAGCCCTCAGCCCTGTGGTTTGCACCCAGCGCTCAGGAAATGTGATTCATCCTTGAGAAGCATCACAGGTGAAATACTATTATAACCCACTTTACAGATGAGACATTGGGGTTTTACAAGGATTAGATGATGGGCTTATGACAGAGAAGGAATTCCTGGCAGGTTCAGGTCCGTTAAATGTGTAAAAGGTGGTTGTTGAAATGTGCACCATTTTCCCGTCTTCAACCGGTAACTTGAGTTTGGTGCATTTCTCTCTTATGGTGCTGGATTTACACCCAGCCCTTCCCGTTGCTTGATCTGCTTTGAAATTGGGGATGGGAACAGGCTGGGGGAAGCCGATGTACAGCGAGGCATGTTGGGTACAGCTGTGACACCTGGCAGACTGTGAAAGCTTTGCCTGGGAAGAGGTGCGCATTGTTTCATCTTTATAATTGGAAAAGATTGAATTTTTGAGGTGAGACAATCCCATTTTATCTCTTACAATCAGAGAAAATCGCTCCTTTAGGTATGTGATTAAGATCATGGTAATGTGACAGGGAGAGCAGGCACATTTTAAAGCTGGTTAATGTGCTTAGATTGAAGTTTTGATTACTTTTGTTTTTAGCGGCAGTATTTTGTGAAAAGCTCTGTGGTCCTGAGCCAATAGGTTGCAGATGAGGTGTTGTTTTGAATCTTTTCAAAAAGTTGTAAAGATCTGTGGATGAGAAAATTTGCCATTTTGACCATCTTTAAGTCTACCATTCCATGGCGGTAATGACATTCACCGCGTTGTACAAGGATCACTGCTCTCTCTGTCCCAGACTCTCTCATTGCTCACGCAGCAGCACTGTAACCATTAAATGGTGACTCCCCAGCCCCCCTGTCCCCCTAGCATTTGGTAACTTCTAGTCTCCCTTCTGTCTTTTTGAATCTGCCTCTTCTAGATACTTCTAAGTGGAATCTTGCCATTGTCGTTCTTTTGCGTCTGATTTCACCCTTTGGCGTTCTGTTTTCAAGGTTCACCATTTGTAGCCTTTTTCTGAACTTCACTCCTCTTATCGGCTGAGTAGTCATTCGTTCGTTGTACGGATGGGCCACATTTTGTCCATCTGTTCATCTGTTGATGGATGCCTGGGTTGTGGACGCTTTCTGCCAATTGTGCACTGGGCTGCGGTGCAAATTCACGTGCAAGTGAGAAGATGCTGTTTTGCAGCATCCGTAGAGACATGTTTTCGTTTCTTGGGGAGAAACTGGAGGAAACTTGCCTTTGGCCAGAGTGCCCACATGACCCCTGGGGCATGTAAGAACTGTCCCCCCACCCCCGGGCTTACCCGCAGTCTGGCCTAGTCTAATAATTTGTTTGGGAGGTTGCTGGCTGCTGGTGAATCAGACTGCCTTCAGCCGTCCTGGCTTGACTGCGTCCTTCTGTCCGGGCCTCTTGGCCTCTTGTTGGCTCGTCTGGGGCTGAGCCAAGATATTTTTTCACGTACCTCGTCATTATGGTTTGCTTATTAGTTTTCGATGAGTTCACTTTATGTCATCTTTTAATTTATATGTGCCTTTTGTCCTGTGTTGGGGCCCAAAATTATATATGCATATACTGAATTTAATGTTTATAATATGGATTTTTTCCCCCCCCAGGGAGGGTTAATTGAGTTGGCAGGACATACAGCAGATTTGTCTCCGTAGATCTGGGTTCTAGACTGAATCTACCATTATTTTATTATGTGAGCCTGAGTGAGTCCCTTAACCCTGCTGACCTCAGATGGGTGAGTGACTAATCAGACCCCTTCTTACTCTTAATAATGTGTGTGGGTCTGCGACTCTTTGTGTGTCTCTGACCTGCCCCAGGTCCCTTAATATTTTGAGATATAGGCTTATTGTATTTTCCAATTGAAAATACTCTTTGCAAGAGGGTTCCCCTTTCTCCAGATCCTCATCAAACATCTGTTGTTTCCTAACGTGTTAATTTTAGCCATTCTGACTCGTGTGGGGTGGAATCTCATTGTGGTTTTGATTTGTATTACCCTGATGATGAGTGATGTGGAGCATTTTTTCATGTGTCTGCTGGTCATTTGTATGTCTTCTTTGGGAAAATGTCTGTTCATGTCTTTTGACCATTCCTTGACTGGATTTTTTGGGTTTTTTGGGTGTTGAGTTTGATTAAGTTCTTTCTAGATGTTGCATACTAGCCCTTTCTCTGATAAGACATTTGCAAATATCTTCCCCTTCCCCTCTTCCACCATTGGTGGGAATGCAGACTGGTGCAGCCACTCTGGAAGACAGTATGGAGGTTCCTCAAAAACTTAAAAGTAGAGCTACCCTACGACCCAGCAATTGCATTATTAGGTATTTATCTAAAATATACAAGCAGTGATTTGAAGTGGCACTCACATCCCAATGTTTATAGCAGCAATGTCCACAATAGCCAAAATATGGAAAGAGCCCACATGTCCATTGACAGATGAATGGATAAAGAAGCTGTTGTGTGTGTGTGGGTACACACATACACACACAATGGAATGTATGTATGTGTACACACACCCACAGGAATATTACTCAGCCATCAAAAGAATGAAATCCTGCCATTTACAACCAGGTGGATGGAACTAGAATAGAGGGTATTATGCTGAGCAAAATAAGTCAGAGAAAGACAAATATCATATTATTTCACTCATGTGTAAAGAACAAAGCAAATAAACATAGAGGAAGGGAAGGAAAAATAAGAGGTAAACAGAGAGGGAGACAAATCATGAGAGACTCTTAACTACAGGAAACAAACTGAGGGTTGCTGGAGGGGAGGGGGATGGGGGGATGGAGGGATGGGGTAATGGGGTGATGGGCATTAAGGAGGGCACATGATGTAATGAGCACTGGATGTTATGTGCAACTGATGAATCACTGACCTCTACCTCTGGAACCAAAAAAAAAAAAAAAAAGAAAATACTCTTTGCATGTTGGATTTTTGTTTACCTTAGGGAAAATGGCACCAGTGTTCCAAGAGGCCATAAAATCTAATGTCTGTTGTTCTTAGAAAGGAAAGACAAGTAGATTCTCATTTGCATGTTTCCTCTGACACTAGAAGTCGCTTAATTTTCCTTGACTCTGTGCCTGTCACTAGCAGAGGACTGTGTACGGTGTCAGGTGTTAGAAACACATCTGTGGGCGTGGTCCTTGTCACTTCCCTATTGGTCCCAGGTGCTAGGTGTGTCCCTTGCTGTCTGCTTCACATTCCCACCTACCCTTCCTCCAATATGCTTTGGTCTGTAAATTCTAGAATGATAGTTTCCATATAAAACAAAAAATCAAAACCTTCATTGACAAAAACAAGTGAGTGTCCTGTTGATTTTCCTTGGTGAGTGCCGAGGGCCTGTGTGTCTCACCGTGGCGAGCTTCACGAGGGGGCTTGCTGCTTCTCTGCCATAGGGACTTGGGGAAGGGCTCAAGAGGTCTCTCTATGACCCCTGAGTCTGACAAGGCCCCCCACTCTCCCACCTGCTCCATAACTGTGTTTCTCTCTATGACTAAACAGCAATATCAACACGAAAACCTTGAAAACATTTAAAACACTAACATGGTTGGTTGCTTATTTCCTGACTGAAAACTGTTTTTGTCCAATTAGGGCCCCCTAGTTTAGGGGCAGTGCTGGGTATGTGCCCTATATGAACCCGTTCACCCACGTAGCCCCTTGGATTGTCAGTAGGCGTTGATTTCAACTCCCCATTTTACTGAAAGGGAAGCCAGGTGGCTCGCTGTTAAGTTGTTCCCCTGGTGGTGGGCGGGACTCGAACAAGGCCTTGCTTCACATCCTTGCTTCTCCCTTGTCCAGAGGAGGCCTCCTCCATGGGACAGCCCTCGGAGCCCCAGAGGGAACCCTCCCTAGGGGCTAGATGGAGGACCGTGAGGCTGTCCCGGCTCCACACATTCTCTGGAGAGAAGGCAGGACTGAAATGAGAACTTGACTTCTTATCTTCTTAACATTAGTTATTCAGCACGATCGCTGAGTGCCAATAATAATTATTATTGTTTATTGCCGCTGAGTAGAGAGGTGTCTAAAAGAGCCCACACCAGGGAAAACCCAGATGCTCTCGCCCCCACGATCCACATGTACCTCTTGTGCAAGGCTCCCAGGGCCCTTGGCACCAGCCGCCTCACTGTGTGTGTGGGCAGGACAGCATCTGGCCCCATATGGATGATTGCGAGTCAGTGTGCGAAGGGTTCGTGGACTTTTCCTTTGGCTTCTTTGTTACCTTTACCCTTGGGTTGCGCTTCCTGCCTTTCCCCCCTTTCCCTTCCAGTTGCAAGCATGGCTTCAGTTACAAGGGTGAGAGTCCGTCCTGAAAGTCTTGACTCTGGCATGTTTCATAAATGTTGTGTGAGCAGTTGTCATTTGGGGCACAGAAAGCAATGGGAGTTTTAAAATCGAGGGAACATACGATGGGAAGATAGCACGAGGAAGCCAGACAGTATTAGTGGGCTATTACCACTTCCTGGTTGAGGAAACCGAAGCCTCTGGATTTTAAGGGACTTGCCTCACCTTCAGTCCCTGCAGAGTATTCTGGATCTGGTTGGTATTTAAAGGTTCTAAGAATTTTCAGGAGCACCCGGATGGCTCAGTGGGTTAAGCCTCTGCCTTCGGCTCAGGTCATGATCTCAGGGTCCTGGGATCAAGCCCCCCATCGGGCTCTCTGCTTGGCGGGGAGCCTGCTTCCCCCCACCCCCCGCCTGCCTCTCTGCCTCCTTGTGATCTCTCTCTCTGTCAAATAAATAAATAAAGTCTTTAAAAAAATTGCTAAAAAAAAAAAAGGCTATAAGAATTTTCAGACTCCATATTCTTCAGGATGACTTCTGCTTCTTTTTTAGGCGTTCCGTTTTCAGATGGAGAAAACTCTGTTCAAAGTCACTAAATGTGCTGGGGGTGAAGTTTAAGTTGTAAAACATTTTTTTTTTTTTTAAGATTTTATTTATTTGTTTGACAGACAGAGATCACAAGCAGGCAGAGAGGCAGGCAGAGAGAGAGGAGGGAGCACAGAGAGCCGGATGTGGGACTCGATCCCAGGACCCTGGGATCATGACCTGAGCCGAAGGCAGAGGCTTTAACCCACTGAGCCACCCAGGCGCCCCCAAGTTGTAAAACATTTTTGCGTCAAATCAAAGTGAACGAGGCTCTGCCCTTGAAGACAGCGTCTGAAAGGGCGAACCTTGGTTTTTCTCTCAGAGAGAGGGAAGGCCTCATCCAGGGGGGTGTCAAGGGTTTTCAAACACGTCCGCATTCTTGGTGAACCTCAGACCACCAAGCGTGAGGGTGGGTGGGGTGGATCCACATTTAGACTTTTAATCTGTTTCAAATGTGAAAAATTGATTTTGGCCATCAGTCTGGTGGCCAACCACAGAATGGCTTCGTAAAAAAGCTTTTGAACTTCTTTAGCGATACTGTATGATTAATGGGATCTGGGTTTGGGTCTGCCATGATGCCGGGGAGTCCTTGCTTTGGTTCAGATCATCTGTGAATTCATGAACACCCCTGCCGGGCTTCACCTACTTGAGGAGGAGAACGCTCTTTCTCTCCACCTGTGGTGCTGTTTGCTGTTGCGAGGTGACAGAGGGACAGTGGGTTGATATGGGCGCTTGTTTACCTTGTGCCTGGGAACCCACCTTACTTTCTACGTGAGCTGGGAAAGGGAGGGACAGGTACGCTCCATAGGTGTGGAGTTGCTGGTGTCCACATCTTGGACCTTGTCTGCCCAGCGGATGGCAACCCTTTTTCCATTTTGCTGCCCTGATCTTGGATCCGGTTGGTTCTGAAGACCCTTGAACAGAAATCCAGAAGAGTCTTGCTTTAAAGAAGGCATTGGTGTCATTGAGAACACAATTTGAAAGGAATTTTACGAGTCAGTTCTTGTAGGACAAATTTATAAAACAGCAAGATAAAGCCTGAATGAGAGTCTGTGGGGAAAACAAACTCGTCATATTTTTTTGTTTCTGAGCGTCAGTTCAACTGACAAAGGGAAGGAGAGCCGTCTGACCCTTTCTGAGTTTCTCCCCATGTACCAAATGTTTTCCACCATACATTTATGTATTCATTATATAGTCTTATATCTGGGTAGCTAGCTCTTGTGTAAATATCCACGACCAGGACAAATGCCTTATTAAGGGTGTCATGGCTTCGAGTTTTTCAAAATATTTTTCCATAAATCATTTTATTTGTGGTAACGTTTGATTGTCTTTGTGACTCGTGTCATTTAACATCCCGCCCCCCCCTTGGGAAATTGCAAAACACAGAAGTCAACTGTGCTCGCTCTACTGGTTGCATTTCTTTGGAACAGAAACACCGTACATTTCTGCTTAAGTGCATTGCTTTCGGAGAGACTCGTAGCTGTGCTCACATTTTCTTTTCCTAAATTGCTTTTACGAAGCAAAACCTAATGGCATTCAGAGCCGCAGATAAAGAAGCTGGTGACCTGAAGAGGGATAGGGTGTCCTCTGTCCCTCCCGTTTGTTCACAGGTGTGCGGAGGGGACCCCCAGCCTGGCGTCCTTCCTTTGATGCCAAGGGCAGCTCCCCTGGGAGACTGGTGGCCGCTGCCTGAGGACCTCTTGGGTCCTGAGGTTGTGTGCTTCAACCGATGTCAGCTGTTTCGTGGTCTGTCTGCCACTGAATGAAACCAGAGGGTTTTCTGTGGGCTCACAGTTGGTTCAGCCTCTTGAACTCAAGGTGCCTTGTGGATTCCTCCAGAAGCAACTATAGGAGAGTCTTTACTTACTGGCCTGAGAAATGGGCAATGAGGTGAAGATTGCTTCCGTTCCATCCACGTGCGTTTATCCCCTGCTGACTATCTGTGAGGCTCCGAGGGAGTTCGAGGGGAGCAAACCCACTGTCCCATGTGCCCCGTTTTGAGAAACACTGAGCAAGAACAAGAATTCTCTCGGCATTCTAGAGTTCAAAGAAACACTTCTTAGGTAATGATGAGACCAGAAAACCTGTAGAAAAGATGTGTTCACTTTGTAGGTTCTTAACCCTGCCGGGTAGACATGGAAGGGCTTGCCTCTTTTTTCCCCCCAGAAGTGATTTGTAACTTTCTTTTCAATAAGCTGTAATCAGATTAAACATCCTTCCTATTCTCAGTGGAGTGTCTCCCCTGCTTGGGACTGTCAATGGAGAAATGACTCTTGGTGCCTGCGATAAGCAGGTTTTGTCTGTGGATCTTTCCCAGCACCTACCCTGCCTCCTCCCCCAAAGGCATGCTATCTGTGATTCTAAAGCTGATACATACCCTCCCCCCTTATGTCATCTTCCTCCCCACCCCCTTCTTGATTATTTCCATCTAAATTTGACACAAGTCCTTAGCTTCTGGAGTGCATAGGCTTGAGGCTGTTGTGCCCTCAAGCCTTAATGGTTTCCTGCTTCTGACTCTAGTGCCCACTATCTCTGATCCCACGCAGGTGGTCCAGCCCTCATCAGATGCTGGACAGTGGAAAAGGAGGAGAAACGCTATTATATATCCTTAATGTCCCGGGAGAGTCTCCTCTCCTGTTGTTGATTATCATATATGGAATGAGTCCATTCACTGACTGTTGATAGTGAAGTCTGTCTCCCGGGGCTTCTCATTAGCCAGCGATATTGGCATTTGGGGGCTGGATAATTCTTTGTTGTGGGAGGCTTTCCCAGGTAGCATCTGTATCTTCTGCCTGCTTGATGCCAAGAGCTTCTCCAAGTTGTGATAATGACAAATGTCTTCATGATTGTTGAATGTTCCCGCTGGGCAAAGTCACTTCCATTTTCCTGCTGATTTCATGTATCCGGTCTCTTCACTATGTTCCTTCAGAATTCTCTGTGGACATTCTTTTGTTCATTGGCTTCATTCATTTAATTTTCTCCTTATGCCAGCCTCTGCTCAAGTTACTGGGAATATAAAGATGAGCTAGGATCTCCTTCTTCATATATATATATGAATATTTATATGAGTCAGTTTTGGGTGTATCCTGGTTTCCACTATTTTGTGGAATCATCATTATCTTATCATTAATGTTTTATCATCATTATCTTGAAAGTTCCCTTTTCTGAGTGTTGCTCCCAGCCTACAACTCTGGCAGGCATTTGAGTAATTAGGACTTCTTTAATGTATGTTGTATTTCAGTTTTTGCAGTCTGGGTTCTTGAGGAAAGCCCCTTGCAAGTGTGGGTCAGTATCCTTGGCCTTGACACAGCTATTAACCTTGTAAAATGACAATGCTCTATTAATCTATTGATTTTATCCATGAATGCTTCACCTGTTTCAGATATGGCCTCCACTTGTCATTCCAGATCTCCTATTTTCTTATATTGTGATTTCCTTCATTTTCTTTAACCGGCCACCTGAGGCTTCATTTAACGTGTGTGGTCATTTTTTTAGTGTTATTTAATGAAACTTCTCTTTCGGAATCAAGGTCAGTGCTAGCAAAGGGATGGTCATTGGATTGCTTTTGGGTGGACTTTGAAGTTAGCTGGTGTCCTTTACAATGCCTAGAAACTGTGGTATGAATATTGCTCATGGGAACTCAAGTTTACTGCAGCTGTTTTTCTAGGGGGAGGGAGAGGGGGATATATTTCAGGGAGGAGTTTACTGATGCTCCAACTATATTGGTAATTTAAATTTTTTTTTTTTTTTTTGCTGCATAATGGCTACTTGAGGGTTCACTGTCTGATTTGCAAATATATTTTTTCATGTCCGAACTCTTTTGTAGTAAGTTTTAAAGGAACCATAGCCAGTTAGAGGTTTGCTTTTTGTTTTTCTGCGCCCCCCCCCCTTTTTAAGTAGATATTTAGGAATTAGGTTTCTACTGGCTCACCTGCCCACATTCCTGTCTGTGCAGAGGGGGCATTCTACAATTATTTAAGATTTCTAGCTTTTTAAATAAAAGCCTTCTTGCCCTGTGCTGCCACCAATAAATAAAATAAAATAAAATAAAATAAAATAAAATAAAATAAAATAAAAGGTTCAGGCCTGTTAGGAATAAAATTTCCCCCAAGGTTGTGAGGAGCTCAGGGTCTGGAGGGACAGCCAGCCTGAGCTCTCCGTCTCGCGAACGCCGAGGGGGAGAATTAAATTGGGGAAGGAGGTGGAGAGGAGGGAGGCGACGGTGGGTGGGGAGGAGCGACAAACCCTCTCCAACACACCCAAATGACCAGATTCATCACGGCACGCAACTTCACAAGTTACGCCCACTCCCGCTGCCAGGAGCCGGGGAAGGCGCTGCTTCCTCATTTCGGTGGCTGGAAGTTGGGAGACGTGCGGCGAGACCGGGAGGCATGTGCGCCCTGCGGAGCGCTGGTGAGCGTGAATTTCAAGCCCATTCTTTGCGCCGCCGAAGGTCTTTGTGCTGGTGGTGAGGGCACGCAACCCGGGTGGCTGTGGCTGGGGGAGGCCGCTGGGGCCCCGAGCTCGGCCGCGGGGCGGTGGCGGGGCGGGGGGACCCGTGCGCCCGGAGCCCCGCGCCCGGCGGGATCGGTGAGCGGCGGCTCCACGCTGTGCTGGGACACCCCGGGGGCGCCGCCCGTGTGCCTTCTGGCCCCAGGGTGAAGGGTTGGGGCTTTTTGAGCCCTTCACCTTTCCCTTTCCCCCTTTGCCTTCCTATCCAGGGATCTTAAGGGGTAGGGCGGGAGGAAGGCTGCGGGATCAGGTCACTCACCAGAGGTGTCCCCGCTGTCCCCGCTGTCCGGCTGCGCGGTCCGTATCCCCTGAAAGGCTTGGGAGTCAGTATTTCCAAGGGAATGTTTTGAAGCCGGGGCGCGGGACAGCCCCTGGGTGGGTGTGGGAACTCTATGGGGAGCCATCAGAAGTCTTGCGTTTCTCATTAATGGGGTGTCTGATTTAGTTCAGCTCAAGACTTCCTAGTACTGAGGTGTTACTCGTGTATCTGGAACTTTTTTGAAAAGAGTACATTTTTCTGTGGCAGCTGCTTTATCTGCAGGTCGATTGCCTAAGTCAGATTTGGGTGGGGTGGGGAGAGGAAGTTTGGGTGGAGGCTGGCACCCGGGATCATTGCAAGTGACGCTTAATATAGGTTCCAGCAAGTGATGAACTTGGCCGAAGGTAAAGTTGCTGGCAGACAATTTTTAGGTTTTATTTGAAGCCCCTTTTAGAGCTTTGTATTATTCGCTCACTGCATGGGGTTCTGATGGAGGCTTTTGGGCTAATTTACCTGTTTTACCGCAACAGGTTAGTATAGAGAAGTGGGAGCTGCGTCTTTGAGTGTGTGTGTGCGTGTGTGTGTGTGTGTGTGTGTTGTGAACTAATCCCCCCTATGAATTTTTAGAGAATTGCCTTATTTTTAGGACACCTTCGTGGAGGTAAAGAAATGGGCGGCTGTTACTATGTTTATAGAAAATCAGATTTCCTTTTCTCTCAGATCCGGGCTGGGTGCAGTTAGGAGGGTGAGCAGAGCTGGATTTTAGCATGATCCTGATAATCAGAATGGCACAGGGGACAGGGTGCTGTGGCCATAGTTTTACTTAGATTGCTTTCACCTTCCAGCTTTCCTGAAGTTAGTGAGACAGAAGTAAAATGAAATAAATGACTTTTAAGCCAAAGCAGACACGTCCCAGGGAAGAACAATAGGTTGCATGGTCTAGGCTGTCACAACAGCCAGAGCCCTGTGTTCTAGCTCCTTGAGGATCGAGACAGAACAGGCCATGCAGATGTGAACTTGATGGCTGACCTGAAGTGTGTGGCCCGCTTCCCCCACCCCCAAGAAGTCTGTAGCAACTCACTCAACAGGAAAGACAGCCAGACTGGATCTCGTGATGGTGCCGGTGAAACTCACTAATAGACCCTTGCTCACAAGGAGTTTTATGGAACCATAATCCTTCGCCAGAGAGAGGAAGTATATTACTAATAAAGGTATCTAGACCCGGTCACATGGGACTGTTTCATGCAGACATTAGAAATTGGATTAATTCCGCTATATGAATTAGGTAGGTGCAGGTAGGTGTGAGAGAATATTATAATTTTTGTCTCACTATTTTTTTCTAAAGGACTCCTTACTTTCCCATAAATATCCTGGTTTGACCCTGATTTTTGTTTGTTTGTTTGTTTGTTTCCGAAGTTACAGATTCAATTTGTTTAACAGGAATAGGGCCACTTAAGATTATCTTGTTTTAGTAAGTATTTTTTTTTTTTTAAATAGGAAGTTTCCTAGTTCATGTAAATTTTAAAATTTACTGGTATGAAGTTGTACAAAATATCCTTGTATAATATTTTAGAAGACTGTAGAAATGTTTCCTTTTTCCTTTCTTTCTTTGGGTGGGGAGGGGCAGAGGGAGAGAATCTTCTTTTTTTTTTTTTAAGATTTTATTTATTTATTTGACAGACAGAGATCATAAGTAGGCAGAGGGAGAGAGAGAGAGAGAGAGAGAGAGAGAGGAGGAAGCAGGCTCCCTGCTAAGCAGAGAGCCTGATGCAGGGCTCGATCTCAGGACCCCAGCTGGGATCATGACCCGAACTGAAGGCAGGGGCTTTAACCCACTGAGCGACCCAGGTGCCCCTTGGGAGAGGGAGAATCTTAAGCAGGTTCCACACCCAGCACGGGGCTCCATCTCAGGACCCTAAGATCAGGACCTGAGCCCAGATCAGGAGTCAGATGCTTAACCGACTGAGCCACCCAGGCGCCCTGAAACGTTTCCTTTTTCATTCCCAGCATTGGCTATTTGTGCTTTTCTTGTTCTTGATCAGTCTTGCTTATGTATTAACAATTTTATTGACATTTGAAAGAACCAACTTTGGTTTTTGTTTGTATTTTAAATGAAACAAAACACTGCCTCTTTTCTTAAGTTTACACGCATTTAAAAAGTCCTGTGCTGTGGAACACTGTCAAAAAAGATTTTAAGAGCCTTTAAAACTAAGTAACTGAGTCTCATAGCTGTAGGGAGACAGACATTATGTATTTATTTTCTGTGTCCTGGAAATCATGTTTCTTGGTTTTATTAAAACATACCTTGTGCTCTTCGAGTTTCATACCCAATGGATCAAATTGTTCTAAGGTGGGTTTGGAGGAGTCACTGGGGCACACCCTGTGAAATTGTTGTGGAAACATCCAGCTAGAATTTACATAAGATTTACTGGTAATTTCCTGTGAATTGTAGGTGCTTTCAACCCACAATACAGATTTACTTTGTATGAGGGTAGAGCAAATTTGCTGTAATGACTGAGGAAGAAGGTTGCGTTTTGGTTCATATTTAATGCATGAGTCTTGGCTTTTTAACGCGTTCTCAGAAAAATCTTTCTGAGTTTGTGACAGTATAAGAACAAGAATTTTAGAGTCAGAAAGAGCTGGGTCTGAATTCTTTTTGCATTTTTTTTTTTTTTCAGAATTTATTTAAGTAATCTCTGCATCCCAGGTGGGGCTTGAACTCGTGACTCTGAGATCGAGAGCCACACACTCTACTGACTGAGACAGCCAGGTGCCCCTGGATCTGAATTCTTGCTCTATCACTTTTAGCCCTAAAATTGCCTAACCCCTCCGAGCTTACATTTCCCCTCCTGTGAGGTGGAAGTAATGAAAACTGCTTAGGGGGCTGTTGGTGCAACATCTTACCTTTTATTTATTTTTTTTTTAAGCTTTATTTATTATTTAGAGAGAGTGTGCATGTGCATAAGAGCTGAGGGAGAATCATCAAGCAGACTCCTTGTTGAGCTCTGAGCTCTGGGTTCGATCTCAAGACCTTGGGCTCCTGATCTGAGCTGAAATCAGGAGTCGGACTCTTAACCAACTGAGCCACCCAGGCGCCCCTGTTGTGAGATTTCTTGCCGAGTATTCATGGCAGGCCCCTGTCTTGTGAGTTGGAACAAAGCAGCACTTAATACACTGTAGGACATTGCTCGCTTCCCCACCCTGCCCTTTCTGGTTGTACTTCTGCCCTCACAACTCCTCTCAGTGCCTTCCTTCCAGAAATGGGAAAGGTTATTGCAACAGAGTAAGACAAAGACACTTCTCCCATCTGTTCTCTCTTCATTATGGGCAGTTGGGTTACTAGGGTCACTTTCCATATTTCCAGTATTTTCATCTTCTTATCCCAGTTGTTTGGTGGTATCCTGGCTGTATTTTTTTCCACTCCCATTTTTACCTTACCTTTCCGGGATTATTATTTTTTTTTCCTTCAGTTTATCTCACTTCCTTGAGGGTCTCACTGCTCTATTATTTCCTTCCTTCCTTCCTCCCTCCCTCCCTCCCTCCGCTCCTCCCTTCCTCCTTACCCTCTCCCTTCCTTTCTAGCAACGAAATGAGTACGCAGCTCAAAACTTGGCAGAGACTGGGATGTAACTTAGTGGGGTTGTTTCTGTGAAGGTAGCGCTTGTTCGATTTAGTTACTCCAGAATTCTCGTGACTCTAGAAAAGATGCTCAACATCCCTAGCCATCAGGGAAAGGCAGATCAAAACTACAACAAGACACCACCATCTCACTACCCAAAAGACAAGAAATAACAAGTGTTAGGCAGAGGAGAAAAGGGAAGCCCAGTGCAGAGTTGGTGGGAATGTCAACCGGGAAACAGACGGTGCTAATCAGAACCGTGTCTGTTTTCTATGGCTGTTGCATTTTCTGAGAATGTTTTTGTAGCGCCAAAAGTTCCTCTGTCCTTTGGGGGAAGTGTGGATGGTTGAAGGAGGTGTGGATGGTTGAAAGGAAGTGTGGATGGTTGAAGGCTATGGCTGACCTCATAACCAAGAAGGGAAATGAGAGACGTGGGGCAGAGAGGGTCGGCTGGGTACTACTCCAGGACTATGGCATTATTGAAGTCATGCAACTTTAAGCTCTTCGTTCTCACTGGGGTCTGTCAATTGAAAAAGGGTCCTGGGCTATATATGGCCTCATTAGTGAATGTTTCTTTAGGTGTCTAATTGTGTAAGGGGCAGAGTGGGCGAGGGGAAGGGGTTGTCCGCCGGGGAAGGCTTGGCACTGCTCTGCCCAAGGAGTGAGTCTTGGTTTCCATTTTGTGTAGTGAATCGGCCTCAGCTGGGAAGTGATTTTCGAAGACGGACAGGTTGACTACCTGCGGTCTGGCCCGTCCACTCTGACCCGGTGTGCTGAGTAACTGTGCTGCTGTTTGTCCTGGTTGGGGCTTTTATGAGTGGGGAACAAGGAGGCGTATAGTCTTTGTAAGTGTTTTGCAATGGCACGCCTCCAGTTTATTTTGATTCTGTTGCTTGAAAACAAGTATTGGCCTGGCCTTCATTGGTAAAACTTGGGGGAGGGGGTGGAGAGATCATGGATTTTGGAAAGTTTTACTCGTTTAAGGGCTGGTGGGGGGGTTGGAATGGGGGGGTGTTCCGTGTAGTGAAGCACGTGATCCTTTAGAATTGTAGGCTCCATTGTTTGAGATTTCTGACTTGTGTAAATTCAGAGATTCTTGTGGGCAGGAACAACCATGGCCAGAGTGGTTTCTACAAAGCTGTGGTTGAATAAGGACCTGGTAAATACTTCTCTGATTATTGACATACGAATACTAAATAGTGATTTATCTAGTGTCTGTAATACCCAGTTCTTCTTGCATGTTATCCCGTTAATGTTTCAGAGGACAATCCTGCAGCCTCTAGAATTATATAAAAAAATGAGCACAAAACCCATTATTTTCCTGTGTCTGCTCGTATAGGTAGAACTGGTGTGAACTGAGTGAGGCCCACTTTTCTAGACCTGAAAGCCAGGAGGAGAGGAGGGTCGGTACATGGGGTGTGAAACTCTGAATCTTATCTCTTCCTGGGACGTGAGCAGCCCCTCTAGATGGCCCATTTGGAGATCTTGAAAGAAGCTTCTTCCGTGTGGGATGGGGTAATGGGGGCATTCGCACAGGGTTTGAAAAAAGGACTCAAACTTTTAAAGACCTTCTCCCCTTGGGACTCTGCTCAAATCCTCCTGTCCAGGGACAACAGGAGGTTCATTATATGTGACTGCTGTTTTCATGGAAATAGGGCTTGCTGATTTGCCCCATTCGCAGTTTGAGGCTTTGAAATTGGTTTCCTGGGAACCTTTGGAGGAGTCGGGTCCTGTTGTTAGGTCATTCCATGGACAAGCCAGTCCTTCGGGCTTGACAAAGAGGGTGTAGTGGTGTATCTCCCACGGCAGGGTCACCATGGGTGGGTCTGCCCCCTTGTAAATGACCACTGATTTGCCTTGATTCCTTATGCCTTGACTCGGGAGGAAAAAGATTCCCTTTACATTATTCTCAGATTACATTATTTCAGACACTTCACAGGGTAATGAGCCTCTTACCTTTGTCTTCCTGGAATCTCTTTTGTCTGCCTTTATGATACCCGAAAAGGAGAAGAAGGAATTGTTTTGGACTGCACTAGGGGAAACTTGGTATCAGAATGGGCTTTTTCTGGGGCTGTTCAATGTGAGATCATGTTACTTTTTTTAAAAGATTTTATTTTATTTTAATTTTATTTATTTATTTGACAGAGAGAGAGAGAGGGATCACCAAGTAGGCAGAGAGGCAGGCAGAGAGAGGGAAGCAGGTTCCTTGCTGAGCAAGAGAGCCTGATGCAGGGTTCGATCCCAGGACCCTGAGATGACCTGAGTCGAAGGCAGAGGCTTACCCCACTGAGCCACCCAGGTGCCCCCCCTTTTTAAGATTTTTTAAAATCTTAAAATCTTAGAGCGAGAGAGAGAGCAGGAACAGGGGGGAAAGTCGGAAGCAGACTCCCCGCTGAGCTGGAAGACAGACTCGGAACTTGATCCCGGAACCCAGGGATCACGACCTGAGCTGAAGGCAGATGCTTAACCGACTGAGCCACCCGGGTGCACTGAGATCGTGTTATTTTCAGCAGGCAGGGCGAACCTTTGTCTCATTGGTGAAGGGGGTTTGGATATCGGGGAATAAGTACTGTGTGGAGGGCTCGCTCAGATTGATACTCTCAGACTGGTGCCTTCATGGCACGACAGGCAAGGAGCTTCCCACTGAAAGGAAGAGGCCACAAACATGCCACATGTCAGGCATTCAGGGCAAAGAAATAACTCTACCCCCTGGCGTGGCTGAGTCCCAGGAGGGGTTGTGTGTGCTTTAGTTTCCCTTCTGCCAGGTGGGGACAGCGGCATGTCCACCCTCCTTTACTTCCTGGGGAGGAGAACCACTTAGACCAACGGGTCCTTTATAACTCTACAGACTTGGAGTGATTCTTCCCGGATATGCCTTCCGCCCATGAACAAACCCACCCGAGCCTTCTTAGTTAGGTAGCACGCCGCACTGTTTTCATCCTTTACCAGGGTTTGGTAGGAGGCTGGCCCCTCCCGAATTTGAACAAAATAGGTGACCGCTGACTTGATGGGGAGGAGGAATCACAGATGTTTCCTGATGTACCATTCCTCCCTGAGTTGTTGTTTACTTTTGATTTTACTGTACTAAGAGCACTTTGCCCGAGACCCGCCCTCTTGTCAGATCTTTAAATGCACAACACGGTGTGAGTTGCTGTAGGTACAGTATCTTAACAGTGGCTCTCCAGAACACAGTCATCTGGCATGACTGAAATGATGTCCCCAGTGATTAGCAACTTCCCTTTCCCTCCCCTTCCCTCTCCTTCCCTCTTCCTGGCAAGCCCCACTCTGCTCCCATTAAAGTTAGATGGTTTTAGATTCCTCATGTAAGTGGAATCCTGTGGCATTTGTCTTTCTGTGACTTTCTTTCTTTCTTTTTTTCTTTTTCTTTCTTTTCTTGATTTCATTTATTTTGACAGCACAAGTGAGTGAGAGAGCAGGGGAGGGGCAGAGGGAGAGAGAAAGGGAGAAGCGGGCTCCCCACTGAGCCGGGATCCTGGGACTCAACCCAGCACCCTGGGATCATGACCTGAGCGGAAGGCAGACGCTTAACCGGCTGAGCCACCCAGGCGCCCCCGTGACTGGCTTCTTTCACGCAGCAGAATGTTCTCAGGGTTCATCATGTTGTTGCGATATCGCAGGACTGACTTCTTAAAGGCTAATACCATGTTGTGCGTCTACACTGCATTTTTTCCCCATTCATCTGGCTCTGGACATTTCAGGCAGATTTTGCGTTTTGGCTGCTGAGTGCACAGGGTTGGGGAGGGGTGCGACCACCTGTTTGAGAGCCGCTTCCTTTTCTTTCCCATGCACAGCACGGGGCAGTGGGCTGGCTGGATCCTGTGGCGGTTCTGTTTGTAATTTTCCAGGCAGCGGCCATGCGGAGTTCCGGGCCGTAGCGGCCGCGCTCCTGCATGCCGCCGCCCGCACCCCTGCGCCTCCTAGCCGGCGCTGCAGGCCCGCTTTGCGGATCGTGCCTGGACTTGTGGGTCCGGTCTTACCTGTTGCTCCTGAACCAGACCAACAGCCTCTGCCCCTCCTTTCTCAGCGGCAGCCTGGGGACCTCCCTCTCAGTATTTACATCTCCTGGTGTTAGCATGATCGGGTGATTTGCCTTCTTCAGGACGCAAAAAATGATGGAAATGATAACAGTTCAATAATGACAAAACAGCCCTGAGACCCTGGGAGCACAGGCTGGCCCCGCCCTTTGCTCCGCCCCCTGGGGCTCACCTTTCCTGCGTGTTTGCTCCCTTCCTCTTGCTTTCACTCCCCTGCACCTCCTGTGCTGGACAGCTGCCCTCAGGGCTGGGTCCCCGTGTCACCCAAGGAAACCCTGTTCCTCCAGGGCAGCCCTTAGCCAGGACTAACCACTGGGGGCGGGGGGTTGGGTGGGAGGTGCGTGTGCGTGGATTTTAGGACAATTCTGAGGTTTCCTCTCTCCTCTTTCCAGAGACCGTTTCCTTCCCCTGCTCCCCGAATTGGTGTTCTCTATAAATGAATTCTCATCTGTGGCTAAGTAACTTGTTTAAAGGAACAGAGTTAAAAAGTAGGGAGCTAGTGTTTGGACCCTGGTCTTCTGGCTCCAGGGTCTGTGTCCCCCGCCCCTTTTAAAAGATTTTATTTATTTGAGAGACAGAGAGAGCCAGCATGAGCCAGGGGAGGGGCAGAGGGAGAGGGAGAAGCAGGCTCTCCACTGAGCAGGGAGCTGGATGCTGCTTGATTCCAGGACCCAGGGATCATGACCTGAGCCCCCCCCCCAGGTGACCCCAGAATGCTCCCTTGTGTTTCTCTGAGGCAGGGCTGCCTTTCCCTTTCCGTTTGTTTGCCTCAGTGTGCGTTGTGCGTTACACTGACTGTCTTGGGGAGCTCTGGAATGACCCGTGTAATGAGGGACTGCCCGCAGGCTGTTCCCCCAGTCAGCCTTACTGGGTCCCTTTCTGGACATTTGTCCCCCCTGTTTTCCCCACTAAGATGACTTCCTCCTAGCCCTCCTTCAGTATCAACTCCAGCCCACTTCCTTCTCACCTCCTTTGCAGTCTGTCCCTGCCTACTGTCTTTACCCCCCCCAGCACCAGTGACACTTGTCAGATGTTGCCTTGGACAGCAGTCTCCTCTTATCTCTGGTTTCAGTTACCCGCGGTTGAGGGTCAGCCGTGGTCCACAGGCAGGGGATCCTCCTTCTGACGTATTATCAGAAGGTCAGTAAGAAACCACCAGAGACTCTGGACCCTGGGAAACAAACTGACGGTTACAGAAGGGACGGGGGTGGGGGAGATGGGGTAACCAGACGATGGGAGTTAAGGAGGGCACCTGTGGTGATGAGCACTGGGTGTTACATGCAGCTAATGAATCGTTGAACAGTACCCCCAAAACTAATGATGTTCTGCTTGTTGGCTCACTGAATATAATAATAATAAATAAATGAAAATAAGGTCACTAGTAGCCCAACACACGTCACAGTGCCCATGTCACTCCCCTCATTTCATCTCGTGACGTCAGCATTCTATCATCTGCGGTCAGCACAAGCAGAAGGGTGAGACCACATTCAAATACCTTCTATTACAGTATAGCATTACCGTTGTTCTGTTTTCTTATCAGTTGTTGTTAATCTCTTCTATGCCTACTTTATAAAGTAAACTTTATCATAGGTGCATTTGTATAGGGAAAAACACAGTATAGGTAGGGTTTGGTGCTGTCCGCGTTTCCGACATCCACTGGGCGTCTTGGAACGTACCCCACGGATGAGGGGGATCTGCTGTACATCTTCTCTTTGCCCTCATTTGATTGTAAATCCTGTGGAGCTATGACTGTGTGCCCTAACCACGGGGTAAATGTTCAGTGACTTGATTCTTTGGAGATTAATCAAAACCTAGTCAGAGCTGTCCAAAGAAATGCCAAGCTTGTTTCCAGGTTCTGTGAATGAAGGGAAATAATGTGGTCGAAGAACAAAATTGAAAAAGAAAAATAAGCCAGGGGCAAATCTAGAAATTGTTAGCCTGTTTTGTGTGAGCCTTTGTGTGCATTTCACTCCACAGCTGTTCAAGTTGAATCACAGAGTGGATGTCTCATGACTTGGCTTCAAGCACAGTGGCTAGCCACCCCCCACCACCACCCCAGGGGGGATTTTAAGCAGATTTATGTGATGAATAATATGGGTTTTCTTCCAGTGCTTGAGATGTAGTTTGACAAGCTTTATGTGAAGAGTAGGTAAAATATGTCAAGTGTCTCCCCCTCCCCACCCCATTTGGAAGATAACAAAGATGTTCCCCAGCAGAGTCACTGTATTGAATTTTGCTGGTGGCTGGCTGCCTGTCCACGGTGACCTTCCTTCTTTGGCCAACTCAGACATACTTTGCCTCCTGGGTGTGCTCCCACCATAAGGTCCAGGAAGGAGGGTTAATCCAGAACTGAAGATGCAGAGAGGAAGAGACCATATACACTGTGTGCGTGGTGTTCTGCTAAGTGTTCTTTAGCAGAGTACGTGACTGCTGCCCGCTGCCAGCCACCCTAGGGTGTGCCATTCCCCTCTCCAAGTCCAATCGGTGGAACCCACATGACTTCACTAAAATCACACATTGCGGTGACCCTGGATTTGAGCTGTGTTTTATTTGACTTCCAAACCCACAACTCTTCCGAGATGTAAACAGGTGTTTAGATAATGATTCTAGTGGTCATATTAATTCTTGAAATCTGAGACTCCTGGGTTCTTTTCTGATCTGTCCCTTTTCTATCTTAGCCAATTCCCCCTTAGCACTTAAGGGATTCTGAATTTGTTAAAGTCAGTATTGCCTGAAGTACCATATTTAGGTGGGGCTTTCAGTGAGTGGGGCGTCCAATATTTGAAAAACTGCAAGATTAGGGATCTGACTTTATTTTTAGCTACCTAGCCACACGTGCACACACACACATGCACACGCACACCTCTCTGCAGGTGAAACATATCAAGCCCATTCTTTGAACACTCTCAAGAAGGCTAAATAGTTTTAACCTTTGTAAGAAGAAGGAGCCCCTTTAGCTGGACCGGGGACTTTCTTGTCATTGTCTTATTCTATAGCACATATAGCCCGAGATGTTGGTGCCCATGTCGGATGCAGCAGCACACCCCAGGTCCTTTGGCTGTTCTGTCCCACTCCTGCCCACGTTGCATAAACATTGGCATGGCAGGGACAGATGGCCACTCGGGAGGCTCCTTTGATGTCACATTTGGTTGCCTGGGTAGGGGGTAGGAGTGGTTGCAGCCAGTCTCCAAGGGAAGAGAGGCTGCCTGGGAAATGCCTCCTTGACAGTGGGTAAACAAGAGCTTAACTCCAGAAAGGCTGGGTACCCTGGTCCGTCCATAGGCTGGGGCAGTGACGGAGCAGGTTGACATAAGTGCGTTTAACTTGGGACAAAGCCAGTTGGCGCACAGCCTTTTCTCTCTGCTCCTAATTGATGCTTCCTGAAGTTCTGTTTTCTTATGAGAGAAGGTGAATGAATGGTCTGGGATTGGGGTGGGGCGGGGCGGTGGGAAGAAAGTGATGGGATTGCAGATAATTACTTTCAGAGCCTGAAAGAAAACTCATTCCAGAGGACTGGGTTAGTTTTGCTAGCGGCTGAGGAGGAAGTACCTGAGGTCCCAGTGATGCTGGCGAGAGCTGTGGGGGCCCTTATCGGTGGGACTCTTGGTTGGTCAGGCAGCATCGTGCTGTGTAATGGCGACCTGAAGGCTTTGGAAATTTCGGGAAGCGTGGTAATGAAGAACACCCAGGCAGAGAGTGTGTGAGGCAGCTGAATGGTGCCTGAACGAAAAATCCAGAGTTGACAGTATGTGACTATCCAGTGGTTTTTTTGGTGGTTTTAGCTTTACAGGGAACACTGGAGGTCATTACAGTCACCCTACACGTGTAGCAAGCATGGAGTTCATCACAGTGGAAAAGCCAAGAGCCACAAAGATTGATGGAAAGCTTTTCTGATTCTAGCCTCAGAGTAATAGTAACTGTTGCTCTTTGTTTTTCTAGTGCCTTTTCAGAAGTCCCGACAAACCACAGTAAGGGAATCTCTTCACGTTAGCACAGTGACATCTAGTTTTTAGGCTTCACACTGACTGGGAAGGGGGAGGACAGTTAGTTCATTTATTTGTTTATCCCCCGAGCCATTCGTTGCGGGGGGGGGGGTCTGGGTATCATTGTCGGGGGTGTTCTGGGGGTGGGGGGCTCAGTGAGGTGTGACCCACAGCTCGAACTCCCTCAGGGAGCTTATGGTGTAGAAGGAAGAAGAGAGGATGCGGGGGGAGGGGGGGGAAAGTTAATGGGCCATGGGACCGGTGTTGTCTAGAAATTCGGTACATTTGAAGGGTCACGATGTGAGCCATTCAGCGGTGGGATGGTGGAGTGATCGGCAAAATTATTAATGATATTACTAATTTCTGTTGCGTATTAAGAGCTTACACTCTGCCTAGCATGGTTTTAAATGCTTAACATGTATTAACCACACTTCATCCTCCCAGTAACCCAGTGAGCTGTTACCATCCCAGTCTCCCAGCTGAGGAAAGGGAGGCAGAGAGAGGTAGCCGTGATACAGCCCCTCACGGCCAAGTCCAGGTAGACACACCTGGGCAGTCGGCACTCCCAGCAACCCCTTGCTTCCGTGGTTCTTCCCATTTCTCATTTTCCTGTGTTACTAGAACTGTCAGTGCATTTGTAGTATTTCTTTCTTTTTAGGAAACCAGAGACGGGGGCGCCCGGGTGGCTCAGTGGGTTGAATGTCCAACTCTTGGATTTCAGCTTAGGTCATGGTATCCGGGTCCCGAGATGGAGCCCCGGGTTAGGCTCTGTGCTCAGTGGGGAGGCTGCTTGGGATTTTGTTTCTCCCTCGGCGCCCCCCCCAGCCAATAAATAAATAAATCTTCTTCTTCTCTTTTTAAAAAGATTTTATTTGGGGGCGCCTGGGTGGCTTAGTTGTTAAGCGTCTGCCTTCGGCTTGGGTCATGTTCCCGGGGTCCTGGGATCAAGCCCCGCATTGGGCTCCCTGCACCACAGGAGGCCCACTTCACCCTCTCCCACCTCCCCTGCTTGTGTTCCTTCTTTCACTGTGTCTCTCTCTCAAATAAATAAATAAAAATAATTAAAAAATATTTTATTTATTTATTTGGGACAGAATGAGAGTGAGAGAGAGAACAAACATAAGCAGGGGGGACAACAGGGAGAAGGAGAAGCAGGCTCTCCAACAGGGAACCTGATGTGGGACTCAATCCCAGGATTCTGGGATCATGAGCTGAGCCGAAGGCAGACGCTTAACCAACTGAGCCACCCAGGTACCCCTAAATAAATAAATCTTAAAAAAGAAAAAAAAGAAAGAAATCAGGGGGCAAACATCCAATGTAGGTGTATTTCTGTTCCACTTCTTTTATCTTAATTTTTTAATTATTATTATTTTTTAAAGATTTTATTTATATATTTGACAGTCAGAGATCACAAGTAGGCAGAGAGGCAGGCAGAGAGAGAGGGGGAAGCAGGTTCCCTGCTGAGCAGAGAGCCCCATGGGGGCTCGATCCCAGGACCCTGAGACCATGATCTGAGCCGAAGGCAGAGGCTTAACCCACTGAGCCTCCCAGGCACCCCATCTTAATTCTTTTTAAGTTTTTAATTATAATTTCTTAATTTTTCTTTTTTTAATTGAAACCCAGGCGACACTCAGTGCTCCATGAGTCACACATGGGCGGTGTAGTGATTGGACAAGTCTACGTTATGCCATGCTCGCGGTGTGGCTCTTCTCCGGCTGGTCCATTTTTTCCAGCATTTGGAGAAACCTAGTTTGTGCTGATGCCTGTTGGGCTGTTTAGTCTTGAAAAGATCTAACCAACCTGACTCTTTCTTAGGTCCTTGGAGGGTGATTTTAATTATCATATAAATAACATGAATATGAGTGTGGGAGTTTTATTACTCAGTTCCTTGGTGGTGGTTTGAAGGCTTTTTTCTGGGTGGTTCCTGTGTTGATGTTGATACTGCAGGAAACTGTCGCTTGCCTCGGGCATAGCGATTTTTCTGTTTTGGTGAATGGTGTGTGTGTGTGTGTGTGTGTGTGTGTGTTTAAATTAGGTGAGGGAGGTCAGTAAGTGCAGTCATTTGTATTTAAGCAGAATGGTTATCATTAATTGCCAGTTGATGTTTATTTAATAAAATGGGAAGCAGAGATGAGCACCAGCCTGAAGTCCGGTGAACCCAGTGTTTCTGATGTGCTCTTCCTAACTGTTTCACGGCAGGAGAGCTAGTTGTTGGGGCAGCAAATGACGTGGTAAGGTCCTGGGTATGTCCGTGTATCTCCCTCTATAGGGCAGTCAGAGTCTGTGATAGGGGTATTATGTATCAAGACTCAACTTTTTTTTTTTTTTAAGATTTTATTTATCTATTTGACAGAGAGAGATCACAAGTAGGCAGAGAGAGTTGGGGAGTGGGAAGCAGGCTCCCCGCTGAGCAGAAAGCCCGATGCGGGGCTTGATTCCAGGACCCTGGAATCATGACCTGAGCGAAATGCAGAGGGTTAACCCACTGAGCCACCCAGGCGCCCCTCAAGACTCAACTTTTAACTCCGTCTTGCTATACTATTTATTTAAATGTGTTTCTTTCAGACCCAGATGCTGTGGGCTGCATTTTATATATTTGGCGTTCTACTTAAAACATTGTGTCACCCTCTGGTTGTGTTTTCTTTCCTCTCTTTCCTTTTTACTCCGGGGAGAGGGAGTTTCATGTAGGACGAAAATGGAAACCAAAGAAGAGACAAAATCTGGAAGTAATTTTCAGCAGCAGAGAAATTAAACAAAATGAGAAAACACCCCCATTTTGTTGTGAGTCGGATGAAGGGAACATAGGAGCGTGTACTTGCTTTTTTCTTGGTGATTGGATACGTTTTATGTGGGTGCCTTTTTCTTTGGGACCGTATAGTTAAAAGAAAGCAAAAAGCAGCTCTGAATGCTAAATATTTCCATCTTCTCCAGAGCACCTCAAGTTGGCCTTTAAACTCAGATCGCCGGCCTCTTATTTCTATAGTTTGAAATCGGATTGCAGTCTGGCAAGTGGGAGAACCTTAGTTCAGGTGACCCTGTCTGTTTATCCTTCTGGTCTTCCCTGGTTCTCTTTTTAACTCACAAATGGGAGTGGGTAGGAATGCCCAGGAATACTTCGAATGTGGTAAATACAGGATGTGGGAAATTCATCTGCGAAATGTCAGCCTGCAGTAGACATCGTGTAAATGTCTACATGTACAAATGGAAAATGGAAGGCCCACTAAAATGCCTCGTGATCTGTTTGGAGAATTTAAAGCTGGCGTGGCCCCGCCGGGGAGTCCCGGGCTGGAGTAGGATGGCAATGTGCGGTCTCTGACACTAGGAATGCATTTCGGTTTTAGAGATGTTGACAGTGAATTTTGATGTAAGCCATCATTGAGAAAATGGTTTCTAGTGTAGCGTATCATAAAACGTGTTTGGGTTCTTGGATATCATTTTTATCACACTTTGTCTGAGAGGTGGCTGGTAGTTCCTTGAGCAGTTTTGGGCTGACCCCTGCAGTCTGTTTGGATGTGGCGAGTTCCCCTTTTCCAAGACATGGATCTATCTGACTTGAGATACCTGTATTTCTTATTATACTTTTTGTTTAGTAATTCTAAGTGGATTTTGACAGAATCGGTTGAACGGATGCTTACTTTCCTAATTAATTTCGATACCTGTGCGGGGACCTCTATGAATCATTGTTTTAAAATTTGTCATGATCTTGGCTGAACACTTGGTTCAAAGTTTGAAACACATTTCCCAGGCAACAATTTGTTTTGCACCTGCCATGGGCTGTGCTCAGGGAGAGGCTCGTGGAATTCAGGCCCGGAGATGGCTCTCAGCCACAGGCCGGTGGTTCCCGTTGAGAAACATGGGCTCGGGGTCCTGGAATGGACAACGAAGTCCCACAGACAGGGTTCCTGAATAGAGACAAAAGAAAAAACTCAGAACTCTTCCCATTTCTGAGTTTATAAATCTATTCGAAGGGCTTGAGAAAACCACAGTGTAGGGCATGGATGCATGTGTGTATGAAATTAAAACCAGACCTCTTTGCCGATGTCATTTCTCAAAAAGGTTCTTAGAAAGGGGGACTTTCTGGAAGAGTACGGGGCCTGTTTTGGCTTTCCCTCCTGAAAGCTGTGTTTTCCATTTCTCTCTCTCTGTCGTTTTGCTTCCTGAAAATGCTGGTGAAATCATGCAAAGACGTGCACTGGACCCCGCACTCAGGTGTCTACAGTGGCTTTCGTCATAAGTGCCCCAACCCGGAGGCACCCGAGATGCCCTTCAGTAGTAGGTGAAGGGAGAAGGAAACGGTGGTTATCTGGATGATGGCATGTTATCCACCGCTCAGAAGGAATGAGCTAGCAAGCCACGAGAGCCATGGAGGAACTGAAGAGAGGTGATCTAAAAAGCACGCTCTCTGTGATTCAACACTGTGGCATTCTGGAAAAGTCAAAACTACGGAGAAAGGAAGAGGTTCGTAGTTGCCAGGAGCTTGGTGGAGGGAGGCAGGCACGAATGGGATTAAAATCCTGATTTTCAGGGCAATGCAGCCACTTTGTATGATCGTTATAATGGGGGATACGTGTTCTTATACATTTGTTAAAACCTGCCCAATGTACACCGCCAAGCTTGCCCCTTGAGGCAGACTCTGGATTTGGGGGTGACGATGTGTCGATGCTGGTTCACCGCGGGTAATAGATGTACCGGTCTGCGGGGAGATGTTGATCATAGATGACGCTGTACGGGTCTAGGGACAGGACGCACTCAAGAACTCTGTATTCTGCTCAGTTTTGCTTGTGAACCTTAAACTACTCCATCAGATAACATCTCTGTAGCAACATACAACCTGGAATTGAGGAAAATGGCTGTGAATTCCCTTCCTGATATCCAGTCGAAGGTCTCCTGAGCTAGATTCCTTCTCAGAGTCCTTTGCAAGCCCCTCTGCGTGGGCGGCAGCTGGCGGGGACAGCGAGGAAGATTCCCCATAGAGCGGGAGGTCCTGATGTTCCGAGAGCTGGGGTACGATGATGAAGGGAATCTTTCCTGGCGACTTCCTAGCCAGCAAAGCATTGACTTCAAGTTTGTGATTTTTCCTTCTGATTCTGTATTGTGCCCATGTTGTTGGTACCAAGGATGCAGCTTTTGATGACTTATTCCTTTGGTGGATTCCATTTAGTGGGACTTTTCTGCATTGGGCCTGGGTAGGGAGGGGTTGACTTCGGTAGTATTTAAAAATACTGTGGCCTGCAGACCAGACATCGTCCTGTCCTGCCTTGATCTTGTTCCCTTTCCCAGGGGAGTTCCCAGGGGAGCCGTGTGCACAGGGCCCATGAACGTGGGGCTGAGCGATGACAGATTTTTCTGGAAGTTTATACCAGTGTTTCTCCTCGTAGGTCATCTGTCCCTTTTCCAGAGTCACCACTCATGCCTTCAGCCCGTATTTATCGAGCATTCCCTTTGTGCCCAGCCCCTTCTAGGTCCCGGGGCTGCAGGAGTCAACAAGACCCAGAAAGAATCTGCATGTGTGTAACTGTGGGAGACGGACAGGGAACAGTGGTTAGAACATGGGGTACGTTGGGGGTGCCTGGGTGGCTCAGTGGGTTAAGCTTCTGCTTTCAGCTCAGGTCGTGATCTCAGAGTCCTGGGATCGAGCCCTGCATCGGCCTCTCTGATCAGCAGGGAGCCTGCTTCCCCACAGCCCCCTGCCTCTCTGCCTACTTGTGATCTCCCTCTGTCAAATAAATAAATAAAATCTTAAAAAACAAAATAAAACATGGGGTATGTTGGCAGGTTATCACTGCAGTAGGGAAATAAGAAGCAAGGAAGGGGCCAGGAAGAGTCGGGAGTTTGAACTTTCGAATGGGTGTGAAGGAAAGGCCCCCCACGGGGGTGACTTTGGAGCAAAGATGCTCAGCAGTTGAGGAAGTGAGGCTATTTTTAACAGATGGAGCAATCGGCATAGAAGCACGGGGCCCGGCCTGCCGGAGAAGTAGCTTGGAGGCCACTGGCGCTCAGGTGGAGAGAGGGTTCTGGAGAGCCAGGAGGTGAGACGGGGAGGAGGGTGACAGGGTGGGGCCAGAGGACTGCGGCGGGGGGAGGGGAAGCCCTCCGTGGCCTGTGGGTGTGGTTGCCATCAGACAGGATCAGAGTTGGGTTTCAGGCGTTGGGTTTCAGGCAGTGTGGAGAGCGGGTGAGACCGCTCGATTCCAGCCCGTGGCCGGCAGTAATCCGAGTGTGAGCGGTGAGGGTCGTGTCATTGCTCCCACTGGTGCTGTTGGGCTTTATGAATAGGATTTCTCTTTTCGCCTTCTGTAAGCACAGATCTCTTTCTTTAGAGCGAGTGAGGAAAGGGACTTTCCTCGTGCAAGTGTGTTAGCGGAGGTGAGTTCAGAACGAATTCGGTGCCCAGAAGGGGCCCCTGGGTGGCTCAGTCTGTTGAGCTTCTGGCTGTTGATTTCAGCTCTGGTCATGATCTCAGGGTTCTAGGATTGAGCCCCAGATCCGACTCCGGCTCCGGCTCTGTGCTCTGCCGGGAGTCTACTTGGGTTCCTCTCCTGCTGCCCCTCCTCCCGCTCTCTTCCGAGCTCTTAACAAAATAAATAAATGAATCTATATCTTTGAGCCTTTTTGCTTTTTTTAACGTAGGGTTCTCTGCAGCCCCGTGTTTTGTTTACCTTCAAAACAGAAAAATCCCCGTCCCTCCATTTGGCTCTGTTTTTTGCCTCCGGGAACCTCCTTCTTGCCCGTAACCAGATTCGACTCTTTCCATGATGTCACCCCCCAACCCCCCCACCCCCGGTCCCTTTTTGGTTCCGGTGCTCATCGGGGTCTCAGTTCTGAGAAAAGTGAAGCACGTGTCAGGTGTGTTGCGAGGCACCTAAATCATGCCCTGCCCATAGCTGGTGGGTCTCTGAGCCTTTCAGAAATCCAAACCCGAGTTTTTTTGGCGTTTGACCCTTGTTAGCCCGTTTTAAGTGGCATGCAGTAAATTTGCGCACAGATGTTAGTTTACCAGTGGACTTTGAACAGAATAATAATAACTTTCACATCTGGTCCCCTTTTCATCTAGGGATCTTAAAAACCCCAAGTGCACATTAATTAAACCTCACATCACGGGAAGGTAAGGAAGGCGGGGGGAAGGCCCAGTGCTTTAATCACCACTGCAGAGAACATAGAGGGACAGCCTGTGGGCCTGGCACTAACAGGCATTTTGCATTTCACCAGTGCCTTTCATCTGGCTTCTTAAATACTGGCAAGTATTACCTGGTGGGAAGGGCATCATTATGCACATCTGCAGGGAGTGGGGACTCTCCTGGGACACGGAGACCTAGCTGTTTTCAGTGGGATCATTGCCGAGGACTCCTTCATTTCTGGTTCATGGGTTCTTGTGATGGTTTATTGTGGATTATCCGAGGTCTCCTGCGGTGGACAGAAGGATGGTAGAGTTGACTGGCAGGGTTGTTTGCTTTTTTTTTTCCCTGTCTTTTTGGTTTGGTATACAGAGAGGAAGGGAGTTTCTTTGTTAGTTTCAGCCACCTTCCAAGCTAGTAATGGGTAATTCTCATTTAGGGCCCTGGGACATCCCCTACACCCTAAGTGTCTCACTCCAGAAAGTCCCCCAAGTGAACTGGAACAAGAGAAAGGCAGGGGAGAGGCTCTCCCCAGAAGATGCTGCTCGAGTCCATTTCTGGTAAATGAGGGCATCGATGTAAAAAAACGGAACAGTAGGAAAAAAAAAACCCAAAGGAGAAAGTGTTGTGGTCATGTCGTTAATAGGTAGAGAATTCCCCTGCTAACCTGTGGGAGGGAGTCAAGGATCTGGTTCCAGCTGAAGTCGGAGTGTTTATAGATGGAGCCCGAGTCCTTCTATACCAAGGGCTGGGTCATTCCTCAGAGGGACACTTCGTGGCAGGCCTTAGCAGGACACGAGGATGGTGCATGATACACAGTTGGTTTGCAAAAGCATGGGTTCTTTCGATTTTAAATAGAGTACTTAGGCCTATTCTTTAAAATTCCCCAATACCAGTGTAAAGTATGCTATTGATTTTATACTCAAATACTGCGTTTATTTAGAATTGCATGTGGAAATAAACAATATAAAGGAAACAGGTTGAGAAGTAGGGGTTGTTTGAATGCCTCCTCCCTGTGACCCCTTGAACCCACTGATTCCTGGTCTCTCTCTCTGACTTACTAGGTAGAAAGATACCTGTATGTCTGCAGATAAAAGATAAACGTTTATATATTATTTTAGATGAAGACCCTTCGGAGTAAATTCTAAAAGCCCACCCCATAAGAATGTATCCATTCAGGATGCTTGTGTAATTGTATTGAACTGTAAAAAAACAAAACCAAAAAAACTTTCGTTCTTTGACAGTGTTGATGTGGTTTTTGCTTACCTTGGTGCAAATCTAGTGGGAAGATCATCTGTTCTTCTATATGGTTGTGGGTTAGGTGTTCACTGTTTCCTTGTACTATGGGAGCTCTAGTTGGCAGGGACGTCACCAGACTGGTCCTTTCATAGATGAATAATTGGAAGTTGACTAGTTAATCGCTTTGCTCATGGCAACGTCAGGGGCCCTGTGGATGGAATTCCAGAATGCTGAGGTAGCTTTTTTTTTTTTTTTAAAGAAAAAAGATCTATTTATTGAGAGAGAGAGCACGAGCAGGAGGGGCAGAAGGAGAGGGAGAGAGAGACTCTCAAGCAGACTCCATGCTGAGTGTGGGGCTGGATGTGGGGCTCAGTCTCACAACCCTGAGATCACCACCTGAGCTGAAACCAAGAGTCAGACGCTCAGCTGACTGTGCCATCTAGGCGCTCCCCGAGGTAGCTTTGATGCCATCTGATAGGAGTCTGACAGCTGCACATGGAGAATAAAACATAGCTCTACTGTTTACTAGCCGTGTGACCTTGGGTAAGTCACTTAACCTCTCTGTTCTTTAGATTCTTTCCTTATAAACTGGGGATAAGTACTTTCCTTCTAGAACTGTTAGAAAGAGTAATGTCTTTCTCTGGTGTCTGATTCATAGCACGTCCCACGGAGTGTCAACTTCTGTTGTTAGTGTCATCGTTGGCATTGTTGGCATCGTTGGCCACCATCTCTCTGCCCTTAGGCTGGAGTCAGTATTGGAGACTTTTTTTTTTTTTTTTTTTAAGATTTATTTATTTTTTGAGAGAGAGAGAGAGAGAGAACAAGAGGGACAGGGAGAGAGAATCTCAAGCAGCAGATGCCGGGCTCGATCGCTTGACCCCGATATCATGACCTGAGCCGAAACCAAGAGTCAGATGCTAACCCACTGTGCCACCCAGGTGCCCCAGCACTGGAGTTTTAGAAAGATATCTCTTCTCTACTAAACCATTGTAAGATGGTTGGTTCCCAGCTGTCCTGGGAGCTTCCCGGGTGTAACATGAAACCGGCCCCTTACTCAGAGGCAAGGTCAAGACTGAAGGAAGAGGCCACTCCAGGCTGGTAGGTTTGCTCATCGGGGGCAGCAGCGAGATGAATGGTTCCCTGCACCCGCCCTAACACCCAGTCTTGAAAGGGGACAAAGAGTCCCTCACCGGGTTCAGTCACGTGTACCACACACGTGTTCTCAACACCACATCCCCATCTCCACGTGTGTCCTTGGAGCAGCCTCTGGGCACAGGAAAAGCAAGGGAACCCACCTTCCAAGGACAGGGGAGAGGGTGACGAGCCTCCGAGGGCCTGGGTCCAGCTCACGAGTCTTTCTGATGCCGCACCCCAACAAGGATATAACCGTTTCTGAGGCTGGTTCCCTCCGTTTCCTCCCTGTGGAGCCTGGACTCTCATCTCCATTTTCCGCAGCAGGTGGCCATCCTGAGATTCAAAATCTGTTCTTTCTTGACTTTGTGGAGGCCCAAAGTGTACATTCCTTTTCCATGGACTTCACCTGCAAACGCAGATTTCCCTTGAGAGAAATTTCACGAGCTGCCTCGTGGCTGAGGGGATCCTGCCTGAGGTATGTGGGAGAACCATGAATCTCGCTCTAATTATTAGTGGCCGCCAGTCACCCTTATGGAAGCAGAAATGGAGACCTGTATGTTTCACGAGCAAGGACTTTAGCGTTGGACATAACTTAGTTCAGTAGATGTACTAGACACCCGACCAGGGGATGGATCTTCCCAATGGGGATTCATGGGACATGGCTTCTGTCTTACAGTGCGGCAACAGAGACAGGAGAGTCAGTGCCTAGTGATGGAGCAAGGCAGTGATGACCCCAGGACTACATCTAGGAGAGGGCAGAGTGTTGCGGCCAAGAGTGGGTGTTCAGGGGCAGGAAACTAGCCTCATCGTGATGGAGATCATGACTGGACTGTCTGTGGGCAAGTTACTGTCCTTTTGTGGTTTCCGTTCCTTCCCCTGTATGGTTGTGGGGGATGGTGCCCTCCTCCTAGAGCTCTTGCGAGGAGCCCACACGTGACCCTTTGTAAGGACTGAGGGGAAGTGCCCAGGACACGCACACTTTCCACACATGGGAGCTGGACTCCTCTTGGACATCATGGCGGAGCAGGTAGACACATAGGGCCGGGGGGGGGCGGGGGGGGGGGGGGGGGGGCGGGGGGGGGGAGGGGAGGAAGCAGCCGGGGCAGCTTAACTCCAGGCTGGCCTCTTCTTTCTCTAGTATTTTTAAACTGTCTTGCACATTCATTACAGGGAGGTGAGAACGTATAGATAAGCCAAGAGAAGGCGGTCAGAACTCCCCTTGGGCCTGCTCCCAGAGGTGCCCACTCTTAACAGCCCATTTCCTCCTAGAGTTCGTTTTTCCTCCCCTGCTGAGTGAGTTTCTGAAGGATGTCAGGGAGGGTTAATGTTTTCTGGCATTTAGCTCCACCAATTTGGTTTCCTACGTGTTATGTAAGGAGCGGGTTTTGCTTGCTTTTAGAGTTCTCTCATGAAATATTAAAAAAACGCAGACAAGCATGGTTCTCAGCACAGACCAAGGGGCCAGCGTCTAGCCTGATCTCAGATTATGTGGAGAAGCCCGCAGTCTTGGGAGCGGGGTGCAGGCCGGGGAACGCTCGCTGAGGTCTCCTCTGGCTGGTCCGGCACCAAGTGCTTCAGGTGGGTAACTTCCCGTATCCACATAGTCACCTTCTGGGCCATTCTTGCTCTTGTTCAGCTCTAACTAAGGAGGCCTGGAGAGGCTGAAGGATTCGCCCACCGGTGCGTGCACGGCCGTGCAGACCTGGGACTGTCATGTGAGCCCAGTGCCTCGTCACCTGCTTGCCCTTTCCTGCTCACACCTGCCTCGGGGCCCCCTGACTCAGCCGTCCTTGCTCAAAGCTCCTTTTTTTAAAAAAAAAAAAAAAAAAAAAAAGTCATGGATTTTTTTTTTTTTTTTTTTGACGAATTGTATTTAGAAGTAGAAAGTGAACAAAACCCTTTTTGGGTGTGTGGTAAGATAGACACAACACAAAATTTACCATTTTCAGCATTTTTTAAGCGAACAATTCAGTGGCGTTAAGGACATCTGTGATGTTGTGCAACCCGGACCACTGTCATATTTCCAGAACTTTCTCATCCCCCCCAGACAGAAACTCTGTGCCCACTAAACAGTAACAGCCTCCCCACCCCCATGTCTGTTCTACATTCTGTCTCTATGAATTTGCCGAGTCCGCATAGGCAACTTCTCATATAAGTGGAATCATACAACGTTTGTCTTCTTGTGATTAGCTTCTTTCACTTAGTGTAGTGTTTTCGGGTTCATTCATGTAGCGTGGATGAGGAATTCATTCCCTTTTGTGACTGAATAATACTTTACTACATATACAGACGACATTTTGTTTCTCTGGTCATCTGCCCTGGGCATTTATGTTCCTGCCTTTTGGCCGTTATGAACAGTGTTGTTAGGAACATTGGTTACACAGCTCAGCCACCACCACAGAAAACAATCCCATTAAAGAAATGGGGCCTTAGACTTTTCTGTAGAGAAGATAAACGAATGGCCAACAAGCACATGAAAAGATGCCCAACATCATTAGTCATTAAGGAAAGGCAAATCAAAACTACAACGGGATGCCATTTCATGCCCAGTCGAATAGCTATAATAATAGTAAAAAATAAGGAAAACAACAAATGTTGGTGAGCCCATGAAGAAATTGGAACCCTGGTACATCGCTGTTGGGAATGTAAAAATGTGGCAGCCACCGTGGAAAACAAGTTTGGTGGTTCCTCCAAATGTTAAACATGAAACTACCATTGGACTCGGCAATCCCACCCCTAGGTACACCATCCCGAAGAATTGGAAGCAGGGACACAACAAGATAACGAGCCCATTGGGTTGTGTTATTATTATTCATCAATTTATCCTTTTTTTTTTTAAGATTTTTATTTGTTTATTTTGACAGAGAGATATCACAAGTAAGCAGAGAGGCAGAGGGAGAGAGAGAAGCAGATTCCCCGCTGAGCAGGGAGCCCGATGTGGGGCTCGATCCCAGGACCCTGGGATGACGACCCGAGCCAAAGGCAGATGCTCAAGCAACTGAGCCACCCAGGCGCCCCCAATTTGTCCTTTTTAAGGATGATTTACTTTGTTGCCACCCACTCTTCTAGCATGGAGAGCAGCAGTGGGAAAACCAAACCGAGCCAAACCAAACCCTTCCACGTTTACGCTGAGGTAATGACGCGAAGCCACTTGAGAAACACAAAGAAACACAAATAAAGAAACACAAAGAAAAAACCCCGGAAGCCACCTTGTCCTGTCAAGACGCACAGGAGACATCCTGAATATGAAATGAGGCTCAATTAGGTTTTTTTTCTTTCTAGTCACATCGTCAAGATGACGACAAGCAGATGTGTATATGGAACTCTTTTCTCTCCTAGCCTCAGAGCCCAAAGGGTTTATTTCCTAAGTAGGAAATTTTGTTGGATACCCCATGACAAAATTGGCAGGTACTGCTAATCAGAGTTGGAAGGAGCGCACCTAAGTAGGAAACAACATCGGTTTTGGATTCTTGGATAGTTATTCTGTCTCCGCGAGGTGAGTCTGTAGACCACCTACTAAACCATTGATAATTCTACCTGAACTTTATTATTACCCTTAGGGGGGTGTATCAAAATACTCACACTGGAATTTGTTACTCTAGAAATGCACTCTGAACAGTAGAATAAAATACTCTTTCTGTAGAGACCTGGGAGCTCTAATTGTCCAAATTCTTATCTCCATAATCCTGCCATCAGTTCTGTCACTGGGCAGTAACATAGAGGAAAGTACCTTCTTTGTGAAATCCTCTCCCATGCTGGGACTGTGGTTATAGGCTTTGGTTTCTAGGAACTTCTTTGCTGGGTGGAAGCTCCGTTAGATTGGGGATATGCATTATGGTTGTCTACTCAAGTTAGGCCCGTGTAATCTAAACTTGGAAAGTAACAACTAAGTCAAGCATAGTGTTTGAAGTGACAGCCCACTTGAAGTTTAGAAGATGGAGAAGACTGAGCTGGTTGGGACTGGAGAAGCTCTTACCCTCTGCATGTTCTGGACCAATGGGGAGAGACAGAGGAGACAACAGACCGAGATCAGATGATCCCCTCTGTTACCGGTACATGTAGGATTGGAGGTTGTGATGTAGAGACCTACCAACACTTAAGATTCAGGAATGGAGTTCCGTGCAGACCAAGCACTGGGCACAAGGAGGCCTCTTTGCAGTAGGTAACTCTAGAGGCAGGCCCTCTAGAGTTACCTACTACATAATCTCGAGCGGAACCCAGACCTTGGGTTCTCTGTGGGCCTAGAAGATCCCAAAGACAGGGGAAGTGGGGTCTTGAGCTAGGCATGTCTGGGTCATTCCCCTAAATGAGGTGTATGACTCTGCCTCCCCAGAGCAGCCAAAGGATCAGAGAGGCCAGGATGTTTTCTGTAGTTGAAGACATTTCCTGTGGGAGAAAACCTGGGGCCCAGGACATGGCACAAAGTGTTCCATCCAGTTGAGCGCTTTGTCCCGAAACACAATTATTTTGTCATCTTTGATCTGATGAGACATCCTGATGAGTTTTTAGTGAGAGAGCTAATAGAGAGGGTGAGAAGAAGTTAAAATTATTAAAAAATTTTTTTTAATGAAAAGTGGACACCTTTGTTTATCTGAGGGTGGCCACATTTCATGATTGTTTACATGTGGTAAACCTTTTCTTGACCCGTTTTGGCTGACAGTTAGGAACAAGCAATGATAAAGCAGTGATTTTTTTTAAGTAATTTTTTTTTAAAGATTTATTTGTTTGAGGGAGAGAGAGCACGTGTGTGTGTGTGTGCGCACACACATGCAGGTTGGGGGGAGGGGCAGAGGGAGAGAGTCTTTGAGCAGACGCCCTGCATCTTGCAGAGCCTGGCATGACACAGGGGCCAGTCCTACAACCCATGAGATCGTGACCTGAGCCCAAACCAAGAGTCAGATGCTTAACCGACTGAACCACCCATATATCCTTAAAAGTAATTATCTTAACATTCTGCCAGTTCTGTGTTAGAGGTGGGAAGTATAGGTAGGTGACAGTATTCAGTTTTGCAGATTTAGATATCAGAACCTTGGTGTCCTAGCAAGGACCCTCTACTTAGTCACCCTTGGTGGGCACTTGGTTTTGTAGAGTAAATGAATGGATGTCATGTGTACGTTTGGTCAAATTGCTACTCACAGCCAGCTTGGGGTGGGATGCTCTCCCCTCCTGGCATGTTAATTTCATTTGTATGTAAAAGCTTTATGTGGTTTTGTTACCAGGTTCAGTTACCCTCACAAAATAAATACATTTACATGTAAAACTTCTGTGGGTTTCTATTATTTGAAAAGCAGGTAAAAGCCATGAGTCATTCCTCATATAGGTGTGGAGATGACCACATACATAATTTTGGATCCAGTTCCAGAAGGTTCAGAGGCCTTTGAAAGTTCTCCAGGGATCCTACCCTAAAAACCTTTGTATTAGGTCAGTTCCCAGTGCCTATTGCAAAAATTGCTGAAGTTAGCAAGTCTATGTGACCCCCCACCTTTTAAAAGCTAGATGTTTTTTTACATACTAATAGCTTGTAATTTCCAGCTGGACAGTGTGGTTTGTTTTTGTTTTTGTTTTTGTTTTTTTAAATGAGGGTTGAAACCCTTTTGGGGTTTATAAAGTAATTTTAGTAGTTTGGAGCCAACATGACCAAAACAATATAATGGAGTAGAAAAGAAACCAGGCTGTATATCTGTACATTTGTCTGCTGGGTTGAGATATGGTCCCAGTTTGAGAAGAATGATGTCTGCTCTGCCTTTCTTGCTGTATATTTAAGGCTATGGGAACAATGTAAAGAAATGCATTCTTTCGTTCCATTATATGTTAGATTACATTGGCCACTTCTCTTCCTTATAAAATAAAATGTTTGGGAGTCCCGTGGTCCCACTAACATTTTTATATCGTAACATCCTCTTCCAAGCGATGACTTAGTCAACAGTCTTTCTGGGGACCTTCTAATGTCACTGAACTTAAATCCTACGATCGAAGGTTCTCCTGATTTTCCTTAATATTTCAGTTGTTTTTTTCCCCACTCCAGCTAAGGATCTGTGGGATCCCCACCCCGACATCAGATACCACCACAGACAGGAGGTTTCATGGTTCCTGGCCTCTGTGTCCTTTCTGGAAAGTGGTACTGATAATGATAATCTCCTCTCCTCAGGATTGCTGGAGAGACTAAATGAGCTTATATGTATAAAATGCATAGCGTAAATCATCAATAAGCATGAATCAGTGTTCTTAGTAGTAGCTGAACTGTTCGCTATACCATGTAGGAATCACATTTGTGACTTCCCTTAGAATTTCTCAGAATCTGTCAGTCGTCCATTCTGGCTGCATTTAACCAAGCAGATGAGCTCTCCATAGCAGTGTTCTTTTAAAAGCATCTGTTTAATTTTCTTTTATTTTTTTTTTAAGTGTGGTCTACTTAACTCCTGATTTCTTGTATAAATTATTTTACCCCCACACGTCCTAAGTGGCATTAAAAGAACAATCTTTCTTTTCTCTATATTATGAACCAACATTCTGTTCACTTACAAATGTTGCAAATGTTGATTATTTGGAACCCAGATGGGAGTCTCCTAGAAAACTCTGAATACCACTGAAACTCAACTGCCAGGATCTGTTATTAAAGTAAATGTGGTTAAAAAAAAAACCCAAAACCCAAAACCACCAAAAAAAAAAAAAAAAACCCACTAAAAAAACCCCACCAAACCAAACAAACAAAAAAACCACCCCCCCACACACAGTTAAGTAATTTTCCTGGTGTTTTTTTTACCCCTCAGAAGTACTTTTTGTAGGCATTGTGTTAATGTTAAAGGAAAGAAGTTTATCGAATTTCCAGGATTATCAGACATACTCAAAGCAAATGTCTACCCCAAATAAATGTATTCAAATTCTTAGAGAAGATAATTTATGCATGAAAACCTTGCTTCTCCACTGCTCTTAAGAGCATTGCAAAAAGATTGAAGTTGGAGCTTGCTGTATCTTGTAAAGTAATATGTAGGACATACTCTATGCATATAAACCCGCTTTTTGCACCTAGTGAGTGAGTAGCTAGCTAGTGAGTAGCTGCTATAATTTAAGGGTTGCGTGTGATGTGGGTTTGAGAACATGGCCCGGCTGTCTCCCATAGGGCTGCCCGCCCTTTGTTAAAATGGAGCCTCCTGACACTCCCTTCTGTATCATTCCCTGCCCCTTTCGCTCCTCCTGTTTATATGATGTTTTCCTGTTCTCTTTTCTCCCTTTCACTCTCTGGCTATAAAAACTTTCCCTTTGGAAGGAATCTAGTTGCTAGTATCTGGCAGAATTCTGTGGGAAAGCGGCATATGTCTAGGGCCAAGGGGCCTTGGTTGGAGTTTCTCCTCAGCTGCTTCCAAGAACTTGGGGGACTTAGTTGCCCTCTCGGAGCCTCAGTTCGCTCATCTGTAAAATGGGCTGCCTGTCATCACTGGATTCAGTGAACAGTTTAGGTTGGTAAGTTTTGGGTTTACTTCTTTAAAAGGTATACGTTTCTTAAGAAGAGAATTAATAAACATCTGATCGGTTGGGTAGAGAATGCATTTTGTGAATAAGGAGGGTATTTTTGAAATATTTTATTTATTTATTTAACAGAGAGAGAGACAGAGAGACCACAATGAGGCAGAGAGGCAGAGAGAGGAGGAAGCAGGCTCCTTGCTGAGCAGAGAGCCCAATGTGGGGCTTGATCCCAGGACCCTGAGATCATGACCTGAGCTGAAGGCAGAGGCTTAACCCACTGAGCCACCCAGGCGCCCCAAGGAGGGTCTTTTTAGAACCCTTGAAAATCTCAACTGCATCTCACTTTTTCTGTTTGTGAGAGTTCTAATGTGTAGTGAATTACTGTGTAATTCACGTGAATGGTAACTAACGTTTATTAATCACCTTTTACGTTTCAAGCCTGGCATTATATGCGTTTGCATTCTAGTGCGTTATCCTTCCTGTTTCCCTTGGGGCTGAGGTGGTAACGGTGAGGTGTTGTTAGGAAGAATGCTCTGAACTGATTTCTCATCATTTATGGAGGAGAAATTGAAGCTTAGTGCTACTAAGATGCCAGTAGTCTTCCTGGCCAATCACGGACCCATCTGTCTCTCCGCAAAGAGAAGTCCATGGAGGTGAAAGGACTGGTGAGTGAGGGGTAGGATTTCCCTCCCCGGTCTCGCCATTTGCAGGCTGCTCCGCATGCACCAATCTAGTCCAATGTGTGGAGGAAGTGGAACTCTTGTGAAATTTTTGCATTGACCCAGAAGTGAGCGGATGAGTCTTTTATGAAGAAATGACTCACTGCGTTTCGTTGAGGCTGGTGGTAAACCACTTCTCATTGCCGTTTGGACCCAAACCTAAACCCCATGTTCCTAGGAACCTTGGTGGGCATCTGTAGAGTGATTTCCCTGCAACCTTGAGAGCGTTGGTCTTTCACTGGGTGATGTCACGAAAGAGAAGATGGTGTCTTAGTAAAAGGAGCCATTCCCGAGGTGGAGTCCCTCCACTCTTTAAGGAGCTGGCAGCTGGCAGCTAATATCAGCTAGTATTAATTGCCCTCTTGAGTTAGCAGTTTTGACTGTATTTCTCTTTACTGCACCGACAGACAAGTGTCGGAAAATGTTTCCTGACAGTGATGACAGCAGGCAGGATGATCAAGGTTTTTCCCCTCCGTGGTGCGGGGGACACGCGCGCGTCCTGGTGGTTCCCTGTCCACAGGTTGTGAGAAGGTCCTGTCGAACCAGTGCAGGTGTCTGCTGACTTGTTAAAACAAGTTGACTCTCTCCTTTCTCTCCAGAAAATTGGGAGGGCAGTCCTTGCTCACAGAATTGCATAGCTCGAGTCACCGGGCTACATGGAATAATAGAAAAATGTAAATTATCCTTTGCTCCAGAAATAAACATCTTGGCAGGCTGCCCTAAACAGCTTTCCTCAATGAGTATCGTCAGTGCTGTCCTCCTCCACCTCGCACCGTGCGTGCTCGGTAACCCTTCCTTTGGGGTTGTTGGCTGCGATATGATGAGCACACCTGAGCCTGGCTCGTCATTTGGGTGTCACTGATTTGGTAGAAGGGAACGCTGCAGCTAGGGATTTCCGTTTGGGACTTCTGACTCCGAACAGTAGCTGGGAGTTCAGGGTTTTTGGGAGTTCAGTGTGTCCAAGCTGTAAGTCTGTGAAGTTAATTTAACCCCCGTGGTGGTAAATTTCCAAGATTTCTCTGGAGCTGGTCGTTTGATGTCCATCCAGGCTATTCTCAACTAAAGTTGATTAACCCAAGGCAGATAGTCTGACTCCTTTAATGCACAATCCCAAATTTCCGTGGTTTCATACATTCGGAGGTTTACTGATTGTTCTTGTCACAGTTACCATGCACTGGCGGCAGGAAGGGGTGGTCGTTCCTTTTTCTCCCCACGGGATTATTCAGGGACTCAAGCTTGGAGTTTTCTCCTGGCTTTTCCGTGTTTGGTGTACAAGGAAGAGGAGAGGGTACCTATAGGGTCTCCAGACAGGTGTCGGGTAGATTCTGGAAGTAGCCAGTGAGCCCACATTCCATGACACAGGCACGTGGCCCTCACATAGCGGTGACTTCTCAGGTGAAAAAGGAATTCCTTGCTTCTCAGGTGAAAAAGGAATTGATTAGTGTCTCTGCTACAGCTGAGTATTTAAACTTAATCTTAAGGGTTTCTGAAGATGAAGTATTAAATTAGGAAGACCTTAAAAGAGGAATTTAGTTGCCTTGGTAGCTAGGTATTGGGTCTGAATTCTAGAGTCATTTTTACGTTAGGTGATTATGAGCATCTCATAAGTGGAGAAGAAAGGCTTTTTTCATTTTATTTCATATATATATACATATATATATACATACATATATATATATGTAGTCTTTTATATATATATAAAAGACTTTATTTATTTGACAGAGAGAGAGAGATCACAAGTAGGCAGAGCAGCAGGCAGAAAGAAAGGGGGAAGCAGGCTCCCAGCTGAGCAGAGAGCCTGATGCGGGGCTCGGTCCCAGGATCCTCGGCTCACGACCTGAGCCTAAGGCAGAGGCTTAACCCACTGAGCCACCCAGGCCCCCCCCCCCCCTTTTTAAGTGCTGCATCGGGGACTTTTCTCTTTGCCTAATGATGTGTTTATTACTTGCTCGAGGACCCAGGATAAATGTCTGGTCATGCATGATACATTCTAGGTATAATCAAATTTGGATTTTTCAGACCATTCCTCTGGGGATCTGTGCTAATTTTAGAGATGTTCTGAAGTTTGTCTTTGTACCTCATTTTTCTTGGAGTTTATCACTGACCCTGGCTTTTCAGGTCGAGAAGGCCACGTCTTTGTGTTTCTTTTGAGAGACCACTCTCTTAACTTTGCAGGAGGACTTCTTCAGCCAGATTTTCCAGTCTAGGAGTGCAGAATTCCAGCTCTGTTTTTTTTTTTTTTTTAAAGATTTTATTTATTTATTTGACAGAGATCACAAGTAGGCAGAGAGGCAGGCAGAGAGAGAGAGAGGGGGGAAGCAGGCTCCCCGCTGATCAGAGAGCCCGATGCGGGGTTCAGTCCCAGGACCCTGAGATCATGACCTGGGCTGAAGGCAGGGGCTTAACCCACTGAGCCACCCAGGCACCCCCCAGCTCTGGTTTTTCCTGATGGAAGACCCTCCCCCCCACCCCCCTCCCTCAATTCTAAAGCTTTTCATTTTTAATAGTTTTGGAGTCATTTAAAACTTTTCATACCTTACCAGTCACGTGCAACAGAGTCATGTTGAACATCTGTTCCTCCTCAGGTGATTTTTTTTGTCCCACAGAACTGGTCATTGTCTTGCGCAGAGGTTGGTAAAGGAGAGGTTACTGAGGTTGGAAGGTGCAGGGGAGTGAGGCTCCAGAGCTTGTCCTGCTGGCTTCATTCCTTCCTGCCACATCTGGTGTGGTTCCATGTCCTTCCTCCTCTTCCCTACCAGCCCTGCTCCCTCTAACTCTTCCTGCTGTTAATTTACTGCGGGCTGTCAAACCGGGTAATCAGGCTTGTTAAGTTGAGAATCAGTAGGCTCTAAGTGAGGACTACAACACAGGGACTCCCATTACCGATGGAATCAAGTTCAAGCTCCTCACCTGGCGTTTACGGTCTTTGGCAGCCTGCTAAGATGGCCCTTGCTGGGTGACACAAGGTACAGCAACCCCCATCCCCATCACACAAACACACACACTCACACACACTGCACCCCCTTCCTGAGTCACGCCAGGTTATAATCACCATAATCCACATGTGCTCATAACAAATAGCGACAAGTGCTTATTGAGTACTTACTATGTGCCAGGGTCTCTTACAGAATATAGTAAAACTTTTAACCCTCCTGAAAGCCAAAATGTTTAGATTATATTGAATAGAGATTGCATTTCCAGACATTTTAAATAACCAACAGTTCTTGTTGTATGTAATTAATGTAGTCTATAGCAACAATTTAATAATGAAGTATAGATTTAAATGTTCAATGTAAGGGACTGTGGAATATGTGAAAGCCTTTAACTCTTCCAGGGATGAGCTGGGTCGTGTTACTGTGTCCTTTCACCAATGAGAGAAGGAGACGCATCAGACTTTCAATTCATTTCTTTATATCAAATGGGTAAAGGTATGCAGATTTCGTAACTTGTCCCGGGTTACCTAGCTAGGGGGTGCCAGAGCTGGCTGATGCCTAGAATGGGTTCCGTGATGCTACTTGACTCATCCTGTTGAACTTCCCTCCCTGTCCTTTCAGTTTTTTTTTTTTTTTTTTAAGATTTTACTTATTTGACAGAGAGAGAGGAGGAAGCAGGTTCCCTGCTGAGCAGAGAGCCTGATGTGGGACCCTGGGATCATGACCTTAGCCGAAGGCAGAGGCTTTAACCCACTGAGCCACCCAAGCACCCCCCTCCCTGTCCTTCAATGCTACTTGGAGGAACCCTTAATTTCTGTCCTCAGAATTGAGTGGGGACTCTTCCTCTTCCTGTCACTTGCCCTTAGCGTACACTCTGTTCTCCCTGAATGGGGTCAAGTCTGTGCCTACAACTGAGACCACTTCTCATGACACCCGTCTGTAAGCCCCTCTCCCTCTGCTGGACGTGAGCTTTTTTGAAGACACGATCAGGAATGTTGTATTAAATGCTAGTGGAATCTATCAGCCTGAGAGATTAGCAGGCCCAGTGTCCCACTTTGCAGATGATAGAATCAGGGCCTGGGAGTTTCCATCACAGGTGTCTGGGGTATATCTCAAACGGGATCCCACAGCCTCAGAGTCTGTGACGACATGGACTTAGAAAGCAGGACGCTTGGCAGTAATTTGGGTTCTGTTCCTTCATTCCTGGCAGTGCTGTGGGTGGCCCACTGGGGCTCTGAGATGGGGGAGATGTGTCTGAGCATCCCGTGTATTTAATGTGTACTTAGAATGTTAACAGTCGTGGGAGTGGCTTGGCACAAAAAGACAAAGCAAGGCCTCGAATTTATATAGACCTGCTGACTCAGGTCCCATGTTCTCGTGAACAGAAGAGCCTATGAGCACCTGTGGCTAAAGGGGTTTTATTTTGTTTCTAAGTTCAAACTAGCCCATTTGATACTTTTTCATTCATTCTCCTGTTTAATGTAATAAGTTGCTTGTTAAATTGTTTCAGTTTCATGATACAGATGAGCCGTTACTCTTTTGTATCTGTGTGTATGACTTAGAATAACTAAGCTGTCATGCTTCAAATTTTGTTTTATTTTGAAATTGCCACAAGCTTGGAGAAAAGTTGACAATACAGTATAACGAATTTTATTTTCTGTAAATCATTTGGGGGATAAATTGCTATTACCCCAGACAGGAGGGTTTTTTTATTCCTCTGGGTAGAAGAGAACACTTTTCTATACAACCGTGCCCCAGGGCTCAGAATCACAGAATGAGTGGATATGTTCCCACCAGGCACTCCTCACACCCCGTTGTAGCTTTGCCATTTGTCCCGAGTGCTGGAAGGGTGGTGCCCTTTTATTTTCTTTAAAAAAGATTTTATTTATTAATTTGAGAGAGAGACAGAACACAAGCAGGGGGAGAGATACAGGGAGAGGAAGAAGCAGAGTCCCTGTGAGACAAGGAGCCTGACATGAGACTCGATCCCAGGACCCTGAGGTCATGACCTGAGCCAAAGGCAGATGTTCAACCCACTGAACCACCCAGGTGTCCAAGGATAATGCCCTTTTAAACAGTGTGTGTGTCTAGTTAGAATCATGTGTTGGGTTGTCATGTGTCTTCAGATTAGACTCCTATCAGGAACTCCACCTCACGCTTGATTCTCATGACCTTGATACTTCTGAAGAGCTCTGGACAGTTTTTCGGTCCAGTGTCCTTCCATTTGGTCTTACTCAGTGTTTCCTCCAGATCAGACTCTTCTTCTGCATCATTGGCAGAGAGAGCTGAGGTGTGGTTGGTGTGTCCTTCTTATGGTATCGTCCCTGGGAACTCCCAGTTTTGACCTGTTCAATTTCTCATGGTCTCCCCTCACCCTGGTCTCTCGGTTCGAAGATGCCGTCTGTCAGCCTGATCTGCTGGGAGGTTACTCGTTGCACCTTTGTCAATAGTAAATGTTTTTGTTTTTTGTTTTTTAAAATTTTTCCACACCCAGCGCTCAAACTCAACCCTGAGATCAAGAGTTGCACGCTCTGCTGACTGAGCCAGCCAGGAGCCCCAGTAAATGTTTTTTATAGAGAGATATTTTGAGATTATGTAGATCCCCTTTTTCTTATAGAACTTTCAGTTGATTTATTTATATCTGTGTGCACTCATGGCTTTTTATTTTAGTCAGTGGGTTGTACTCTGTTCATAGTAGTGTTTATTTTGACACTCTGGTCACTCCTGATTTGACCTGTGATGGTCCCGTCAAGCAGACTCCTCTGTCCGTTGTGTTCCCCCATCCCTCACTCTGCTTGGATTCTGAAGCACCCTGACTGCTCCCCTCTATGGGTACCTTACCTCCCACCCCCACTGATGGGACTCTCACACCCCCATGCCAGACAGTCCCTTGGGTGGATGCTCTCCTCCCTCTAGTTGCTGGGTTTTTTATGCTTATCTTGGGGGTCAGTACACCATAGATATTTTTAGGAAGGTTTAGGGGAGAATTGGTTTTGCTGTTACACTGAAAAAAACAATGAAGCCTGTTTAGAATTTGTAAGCTGGCGGGGGTGGGGGTGGTGACCCTGCCTCTGGGCACTTTCTTAACACAAATTATTCAAAGGTTTAGGAGAAGTTCCATCATGTTAAACCCAAGCTTGAAACTTTTGTCATCAGCGGCACCCGGGTGGCTCAGTCGGTTGGGCATCTGTCTTCCACTCAGGCCAGGATCTCAGGGTTCTGGGATCAAGCCCCATGTCCAGCTCTCTGTTCAGCTGGGAAGTCTGCCTCTCCCACTCCTGCTCGCCCTACTTATGCTCCCCCCCCCCAATCAAATAAATAAAATCTTTAAAAAGTGTCACCTTTTCTGTCAACACCAACAATGGGGTGTTGATGAGATTTCTAAGGTGTTTTGGAAGGGTTACTTCTCAAGGAAAGCCTGGGCTGAGGCTGAGGGACAGGAGGGCACTCTCCTGGCTGGAGGCTGTCGGAGAACTCTGTCAGCTGTTATCCGTGGTCCTGTAAGGAAGGACACAAGTTGGGAGCCCACTTCTCTTTATCGTGTGTGCTCGCCTCTCTTCTCTGCCCTGTCCTCTTCCATGCTGCACTTCCGTGGGCCCTGTGAACCCTTTTGCTCAGCTTGGGAACCAAATACTCATTCATTACCACTTTCTTTTCTATACAGTTTATTATGATTTGCTGCTCCAAAAATAATCAGCTGAAATTCTTGGCTCCAAATTTAATTTTTTAAAAAAATTGTTTGTAGATACATGTTTTTAAAAAGGTGGTATTTTAGAGAAGCAGTGCTCGTAATGAACACTTCTGGTTGCACATGCCTGTTAAGCAAAATATTTAAAATCTCTATCATTTATTTTATAAATATATCTTCTCTCTCTGTCCCCTCCCCCCCATACACATGCACGTATGGACCAGTGTGACAAAAGATACTTATCTGAAACCAGAGTTGGGTAAATTTAGAAATTCAAACGTGTTGATGGTGTAATATCCCAATCTGTTGTCAGAATTTGCTAGAACCGGAAAACTTCTTTTTGTCCTCTTGAATTTTAAGAAACCATACCTACATGTAAAGAGATCTTGACCATGTCCTCCATACAGTATGTATCCCTCTCACCTTTGACATGCGCTAGGTTCTTGGCTCCATTGAACTGGGTCCCCAGATTTGAGGCTGGTAGGATGGATTTCTTAGAAACAGATTCTGTTTCAACATGATGGCTGCGCGCCACCCCCACCGACCCAGAAACACAGAGCATTTGAAAACTCAAGACTAGTATCTAATGGCTTATCCTGATTCCTTTTGCAGTTCAAGCTTCCAAGATTTTCTCTTTTTCCTTTCCTTCCCCTTCCCCCTCCCCCTCTTGTGTTCTTTCCCTTCCATGGTGCTGTCTACCATTTATCCTACCTCTGGTACTAACTTATATAGGGAACCCGTAGGTCAGTCTGGAGTCTGAGGAAATTGAACAAGGGGCGTTTTTGAACATAGCTGTAGCTTTCACAGCCAACTAGAGACCATAACTCTTAAAGAGTCCCACCAAGCCAATGTCTTACATTTCATTGCTTTTGGTGACTGGCAGCATGGAGTAGAGTTTCATGTGTATTCACTCTATCGTTTTCTTTCTGTTTTATCCTACTCATTTTTTTTTTTAAGATTTTATTTATTGATTTGACAGAGAGAGATCACAAGTAGACAGAGAGGCAGGCAGAGAGAGAGAGAGGGAAGCAGGCTCCCTCCTGAGCAGAGAGCCCGATGTGGGACTCGATCCCAGGACCCTGAGATTATGACCTGAGCCGAAGGCAGCGGCTTAACCCACTGAGCCACCCAGGCGCCCTATCCTACTCATTTTTTTTGCCTGAGTGTTTTTTTTTTTTTTAAGTCCTTTCCTGTTGTTGTTGTCGAAACAATTATAAATCATTTGGATGCTAATGATCGTGAAGGCAGTGCTGCTGTATAGTCCAGACCTAAACCCAGAGGTTACTTTGCATTGGCTGTGGATACCTTGCAGGACACTTGCAAGATATTTGACATCTCAGTTTCAGGTTGAGTAACAGTGTTTCTATTCTCAGAGCCTAATATCCCACCTGGATAGCGGGGGTGGGGGGGTAGGGGGGTGAGGGGTGGTGGGTGGCGCTGGTCAATTACATTTGTCTTGTGTACTTTGATTATCTTACCTAGGGTGTAATTCCTAGCTGAGTCCCTTTTTTATTTTTCTCAGTCCCAAGGGTGTCTTCATTTAATGCCCTTTTCTGTATCCCATAGCTAGGGATTACATCATAAGAGGGTCTAGAGAAGAATAAGAAATGGAGCCCAGGGTTTTTACTGTACAGTGTTCAATTCCACTGTATTAATCTAGCCCTCATGAACTGAGCCCTAAAGAAATAGGCCGTTGGTTTCCAGCCTTGGGCTCCCGGTCTGGGTTCTTCCTGGCTGGCCAGAGAGGGTAGTCAGACCTGTGTCATAGGCTTGATGGAATGCCCCGCCTTCTCCCCAGTCCTGAGCACTGGGCGCATAGTATCTCATACATAAGAGCCGTGGCTTATACTTGAGTGTGAGTGCGTGTGTGTGTGTGTGTGTGTGTGTGCACACGTACACACAGTCTCACTCTCTAGAGAACTCTGCTCTAAAACTCACAACTCAGATCAACCCTTGTTACCACTTCCATGAGTACCTGGGAGTTATCTACTCTGAGTCAGACTTTTGGAGCTGGATGTCCTGAGTCCGTTTCTCAATAATAAAACACATTTTATTATTGCCTCCTCCTACTGTGAGATGTCAGGAATTTGTGCTTTAATGCCTTAAAACTGTGACCTTTTAAGTCAAAATACTAAACAAGTAGTATTTTGGCATATCTGTAGTTGAGGGTACTTAACATTTAGTAAATCTGATTTGCTTTGTGCATTCCTGACGTGTTCTGGATAACTGAACGTGCATTGCCACTGGTGATCTTCTTTCCAAGACACTTACATTTTTTTCTCTAGTTATCTTCAATCAACAGTGGTTATATTTAGAAGATGAAGTTTCTGTCTTTAATTTTGGGTAACAATAATCTTTTCAAAAAGCTTGTGATAGCATAAAAGAGCTGAAGATCTGGTGTATTATTTTATAAGCTTGTGGTCTTTTGAATTGTCGTTTCTCCTCCTAACAATTTATCAATGAAGAGGATATTGGATGCCCCTCCTGAGTATTGCATGTGAAAGTGTCATGAGTTTTCGTTGCAGTCCGTCAGGAATGAGATTTCAAACACTTGGGTACCAGTTTCACAGATAATCTTTTCATACTTGCTTATTTTTTTGAAAATGTCTAATTATGGTACAGGAGCCTTGACATTGCAATTACTAATCAATGTCTGGATATAGTGAACGATCCCACATTGACCATCTGCTGATCCACTTCTCTGGGTCAGACAGTAGTCGGTCGTGTGGTTTCCAATGGATTGCTCATTTACTGTTAATATTTCTATTTTACCAACGAGGAGACTGAGGCTTGGTGGCATCAATAGACTCTCCACAACCATTTAGGTCTTCAGAAGCAGAAGCAAAATTCCCACCCGAGTCCGTCTGGCTCTAAAGTCCATTCTTTGAGCACGAATCTCTCGGTCCCGTCACTTACTGGCTAATGCAATGCAGTTGAGCTCGAGAAGGTCTCCTGTCTGGGAACAATTCTCATTTTGGGTGTCTTTCACAATTGCTCAAGACCTGTTCATGATCTGTTTCAGATCTCATTTTGAGATTAATAATGAACCCTTAAGGGCTTTTCCCATTGTGTCAAGTTCAAACAAAAGAAGCTGACAGACTCCCATCATAAATCGAACATACGTAACAAACAAACAGCACAAGTCCCAACAAGAAATGTTTGCTCTCCTGAAGCCTGGGCCCATGTCAGCAGTTAACTGTGTTTCTCGGAAATGTCATGGAATCGAGGAGGGCGGTGGCGTGGATATGCGGCTGGGCTTCCTCCCTGAAACACGGTTGTGTTGTCCTTCCTTCCGAGAAGCATGGAGCTGATTTGTTTTTGCTTGAACCCCAGAGGGAGATGGTGGAGTCTTCTTGATTAAATGGGCATGATGTATTACAAATTATTTTTGAACAGGTCGTTGCTACATCTTCAAGGTGTCCGGATGCCCTGTGTAGAAAACAAAACAAGCCCACAATGAGAAATTTTGGCTCCTGGTTGATGGTTTCTGTTTTAATTAGTGGGAAGAAGCTGTTAATTCCGAATCTGAGTATTGCTGCTGTAGAGAAATCACTTGCAAAACTCGTACTTTCCTCCTGCAATAGTATTTCATGCGAATATCTTTTTCTGACTCATATATCCCAGGCCTTATAAGAAAAGGGCTTGTGGGGCACCTGGGTGGCTCAGTGGGTTAAGCTTCTGCCTTCAGCTCAGGTCATGATCTCAGGATGCTGGGATTGAGCCTGGCGTTGGGCTCTCTGCTCAGCAGGGAGCCTGTTTCCCTTCCTCTCTTCTGCCTGCCTTTCTGCCTACTTGTGATCTCTGTCAAATAAATAAAAATCTTAAAAAAAAATAAAAATTAAATTAAAAAAAAAAAAGAAAAGGGCTTGGGGTGGGGGTACACATACTATTGTCCTTCTTTTGATTTATTTTAAAGCCCGCACTTCAGTATGGGATAACATACACATGTGTGCCTACACCACCACCTCTCACCCCATCACACACCTGAACCTGGCGTGGGTCTGACCCATGCCCCATGAGTAAGAAGCCTGAGCGCCAGGGATGATGGCTGGTTAGTCATTATTACCTCTCCCATGGTCTGTTTTATGGTTGATGGAGAGGTCTGGATAAAGAAACATAGAAAATGGAAAGGGAGCGCTGCCTGACGTGGGTAGTGCTGGTGATGATATCGAGAATTGGCTGCCAATTAAGTAAACACCTCAGTGACTTGGCTCTGTATTTGGCAAGAAGACTGAATCTGTAGTAATAAAAACAAGCCCATTTTTGTTAGATGGTTCTCCACAATTAGAACCCACAAAACACTCAGGGTCTCACAGGCCATTGATAGATACTAGAAAAAAAAAAAAAGTTTTCATGATGAAGAAAGTTTGAGAAGTTGGTTAAAAAAGCGAAGGGCAAGAATTCGGGTTCCCTTCTTTGACCATGGAATGCATTTTTCTTCAGGCACCTGTGAACATTCCCTGTGTTTCTACGGAGTGTGTACACATATTGGAAGACGGGGTAGAGTTGAGAAATGAGCGCCACACATTTCGGAAGATGCAGACCTGACTTTTGATCATGGTCAAGTTTCATGCTCTAGACAGTAGACATGTTACTTACAATTGGAAATGTTTCCTACCAAAATGATCATCACCTTTTTCCCCCTGACTAGTCATAACACTCAGCTTAAAAAAAATCACAGTCCCATTAAACTGCCATCCTGTCCTGTTGTGTACAGTCTCATAATCTATTTTTTTTTTTTTACCTTGCTCTGTGAAGAGCATATATTTTGTTGTAAAGAATATGAAGGACATGAACATTCTCTTAGCACAAAGAATTTTATTTAGTCACACCTTCATTTTTTGTGTACTTTGAGCTCATGGTAGGTACTTAGTTTCTGGGTCTTACATTGCATTTTTTGGTTTTTGTTTCATCCCTTCCCTCCCCATGAACCATTGCCCCCCCCCCCAAAAAGGATCTTTAGGGCTGTTTCAGGAGCCTGAAGCCTTCCCCATCTTCGCATCCCTGTGAGATCTTGAACCAGCAAGGGAGGGTGCTGAGCACACACTGATCTGTAGTCCTAAAAGCTACAAAAAATTGAGATCCATCTCTGAAAGCAATAATCGGAGGGATTTTTTATTTTAGATGAGAGACGTCATGATCTTATTTACCTTTCTGGAAAACTGAGCCGAGCGGGTACAGCACAGATGGCAGTCTGTTCCTGTGAGTGTGGGGACGGAGTGAGAGAAACAGAACAAAGCAGGTGGCTCTGGTTCTGGCCCCCCTGGTGCCAACATTAGTTCAGGCCACACACAGTCCCCGCTTCCCTGAGTTTGTTCAAGTGAGACATTGGTGGAACCAGAAGGCTGATATTATTTTGGTCATCGAGCTCTGTTTAATGAATACGCTTGATAAATCCCCTCTTCCTTCTCAGGGATGCTATTTTGGATGGAAAATCACTACTGGAAAAGCAAATCCCTACATCGATGATGGACACAAGACCTTCCCCCCGCTCCGTTATATCCTCTCCACCCCCAACAGGTTCCTCTTCTGCGTTTTGGAAGTGCTTATTAGGTGCTGAATTTTCTTTTTTAAGTTTTATTTATTTACGTCATCTTCACGCCCACCATGGGGGTTCAGACTTATAACCCTGAGATCAAGAGCCCCATGTTCCTCCTGCTGAGCCTGCCAGGCACCTGCCCAAGGTGCCGAATTTTACTGAGGAGGAATAAGAAGCCATAGAGAAATTAACTGATTTGCCCCAAGTTGTCAAGTTACCCTGGTGCTCACAGAGGACTGTCCGTTACCTACCGTTGAGTGCTCTTTGATTTGGTCCTTGAAAAAAAATCCAGCTTCCTACACTATGGAAAAGCAGAATTAGGACGCCCTAACCAACTCTCTCAGCTTGTTTTCTCTCAAGGTGAATATTTTCAGAAGGGGGCATGCTTAGGGCTTGGGAGGGCTGTAGTGATGCCTGAGCCTTCCGAGGGTTGGTTTGGTTTAAATGTGGCCCTGTCAGTTCTAGCTAGCTCAGAGGACTTGCTTTCCCAGCGTGATGCATTAGTCATGAGCAGGGCGTAGGAGGGTGTTAAACAATCATTCCGACCCTCCTCCCCATCACTGGGTTTTCAAGCTCAACTTCAAGCCCAGCTGCATTAGAATTGAGGACATGCTGGGGACACCCCCCCACCCCCCCCCCTGCTCTGTGCTTGAAGTCTTGGCTCAGGGGTGGGAGAGGGTGGTGATTTCAGATCCAGGGCTAGAGCAGAAATGTCACCATGGGGAAGCTTGTGTACCCAGGACCTCCGTAATTTATGTATTATGCAGTGGGGTGGGGGGCTAGGAGAGGATTAGAAGTGTGGGGGCCGGTGTATTTGTGTTTTCCAGTTTGCAAATAATATTTTGATACTGTTTTCCATATTGAAGAAAAAAGGAAAAGAGAGCCATAATTCTTGATGATGTTGGCTACCAGCAGACATAAGCTCAGAGGGACGCAGTTACCTAGAAATCTGTGACAGGGGCCCCTGACTGGCTGAGTTGTTAGAGCATGTGACTCTTGATCTCAGGAGTGTTCAAACCCCACGTTGGGTATAGAGATTACTAGAACAAAATATTCAAAAAATGTTCTTAGAAATATGTGGCAAAGATGACATCAAGAAAGTGAGGCCACTGTCCTCAGTGACCCCCTCATGCCTTGGAGCTTGGGGCTACCAGGAACACTGTCAAGTAGATCTTCGTTTAGAGCTCAAATCTGGTGGGTCGGTCAAGAACAACTACTGGAAAGGCTGTTGTAAACATTCTTGGCGGAATAATTTGAATTCTTTCTGTTACTTTGGTTGACATTGAAGCCATTACTAGGTAGTGGAGAAAAAGTCTGTCGGACACATGATAGTTAATTTTGTGTGTTCACTTGGCTAGGCTGTGGTGCCCAGTTGTTTGATTAAGCACCAGTGTAGACGTTACTGTGAGGTAAATTTTAGATATGATTAGCATTTAGATCAGTAGGGATTGAGTAAAGTGATTTTCCTCCATAATGTAGATGGGCTTCATCCAATCACTTGAAGGCCCTGTAACAGTAAAGACTGAGGTTTCTGGATGGAAGGAATTTTGTCTCCAGATGCTTTTGGAGTCAAGACAACAGCAGCATCTCTCCCCTGGGTCTCCACCTTGCCAGTCTGGCCCACAGATTGTGAGCTGGCCAACAGCTTCAGTTGCATAGCCAATTTCTTAAAATACCTGTCTCTCCATCCCTCCTTCTCTCCCTCCCTCCCTCCCTCCATCCCTCCATCATCCATCCATCCATTTGCATCCTACTGGTTGGTTCCCTTTCTCTAAAGAACCCTAACATAGGACACGTGTGCCATGGAACATCATGTCAGAAAGTGATAAACTGTAATCCCTTCCTCAAGGAACTGGTGATCCTCCTAGAAGAGACGGATTAAGACAGGTGTTCCAGTAACTGATAACTGGGGATTCAGAGAAAAGTGGTGAAACAAATCTTGGAAGACCAGAGCTTTACACAGTTTTCTAGTAAAACACTCCAACATAAAAAGAGAATTGACTTCCAACCACTCTATGAGCCATTTTATTTTGGGGAAAAGATGGGTATTTTCACCTCACAAAATCATAGATATTGAAAATTTTATTCCATTATCAACCTGCCCCAGCTCCTCTGCCCTCAATAACCTCGTGAGTAAATCTGTGAGTCATGTGACTCTTTAGAATGACTCCCCTTTATCCCAATGGATAGTCTCCCTGCTGGCTGTGCCGGGGGGTGTTGGTATGTCGGGTAGCAGAGCAGGGATGCGAGGGACTGGATTCTGGAAGGACACTACGTGCCTCTTGAATGTGTGTTAGTTTGGGTTTGTAGTGATGAGTGTATTAGGTGGGCAGCGGAGAGGGATATTAGTGATGGGGATTAAAGGCAGGGAGACCTAGTGTGAAGGATAGAAAGCAAAGGAGCAGGATATAGAGAGTACTTTAGGTACTTTGGAGGAAGAAGGGGAAGAAGGAAAAGATGGAAAGAAAGAAATGGGGACTCCTGGGTGGCTTACTTGGTTAAGTGTCTACCTTTGGCTCAGGTCATGATCTCACGGTCCTGGGTTCAAGTCCCACATTGGGCTCCTTGCTTAGAGGGGAGCCTGCTTCTCCCTCTGCCCCTCCCCCCGACTTGTGTGCACGCACATGCACGTGCTCTCTCTCTGACAAATAAATAATATCTTGAAAAAAAAAAAAAAAGAAAGAAATGAATGTTTGTGAAGTCCCAAAGAAATACCAGGGAAGAGTGTTTCCAGATACATTCCCTCACTCCTCAGTACAAACTCTCAAGGCAAATTTCCCACTTTGCGGATGGAGAAAGTGGTATACAGGGATGATAGGTGACCAGTTCAAGGTCACAAGGACATTAGATGGCAGCTGAGGGCTAGATCTGACTGAACCCAAAGTCTGTGTTACATTGATAAATCACACTACCTTCTGGGAGGAATCCTAAGTGTGGAAGGTTTTGACCCTAAATAGTGTGTCAGGTTTGAACTGTCACTGGTTAGTCCCATGGAGGGGTCCAGAAGGGGGTTACAAAGAGGGATGTGTGCTGAAGACCGGGATTCAGGTAGTGAGGAGGGTGGAAGGAAGTGAGTTTATTAAAGAGAGAAAAGAGAAAAGTTCTCCATATGGAGAATTTGGTAGAAGGCCACGGGCAGGACCTATGATTGGGGTCAGGGGCATATCTGTAATGTGCCCGGAGTCCAAGGGAAGGAATTGTGTTTTGATGGCAGGCGGCCGGGGTTGGGGGTGGTGGGGCGTGGATGCTGATGGGAGGCCAAGGCCATTTGAACTCATAAGTGGGAGCTCCTTTAGCTACAAGTGGTTTTCTGGATGGGAAGCTGGCCAGACAGAATGAGGATTTCTTCCAGAAGATGAAACCTTTTCTTCCCACCTAGGAAGACCAAAGTTTCATTCAAAACTATTTCAAAAATGAGTTTTTGCTTTGTGTGTTGTTGTTGATGGCCTTTTTTTTTTTTTTTCCCCTTCTAGACTATGTAACTGATACTTATTGGCTACTTATCCTGGCTCTGTCTGAGATCCCCCACACCAAAAAATGCAGCCATGCTTGGGAACCTGTTTTTGCTTATTGCCTCTTGGCCAGTCATTGTGTTGTCTTGTTGGGGGTGGAGATCAGCAGGTTGCAAAAAGGAGTCCCTCCTTCCTGTATCATTTTCCTTTTCCTACACATGGCATCGTTTTACCAAGCACTGGTGAAGGGATATTGCCTAACATCATTGCAGGAAACACCATGTAATGGCCCCCAGGGACAGCTAGTCCTGTCAGCCCATAACTTCAGAGCAGCCTCAAGTTCTCACCTGAAGTTCTTCTGGAAGATTCTGGGAGATTTTGACACTACTGTGTTGTTGCTCCACAAGAAGGCTAAGCTGTGGGGGGAAATTTAGATTGTACAGTTGGGGAAACTGAGGAATTTGTCAACTAGGCTTATAAAACAAACCTTACCAACAGATTTGGGATTAGTTTTTGTTGCTAATTTAAAAAAATTTTTTTTTCATCATCATTATTATTTTTTATCATAATGACGTTTCTTCTGCTTCTGGAGAGTTCCGTCGCAGCTTGCAGACCCCACCTGTCCACCATGCCCCTGGAGGAAACCGTAAGCTTGGACCAAGTTGGAACAAGACGGGAGGGGGCGGGGAAAGGAATAGGTCCCCAGGTGGTTTTGTTCAAGCCAGGATGAGGTGGCCTGGCCAGGAGGCATTCCTGTGAGCTTCCCACATGCCGTCTTTTCTCAGTTTCCAGGTCAGTGTTCTCTGGGCTAGAGCAGTAGTCTCCAATGTCGTGTGGATGCACAAGATGCTTTCCTTAGGGTGTGAGAAGGAAACTTCAGAATCTATCTTTCTCTCTGTCTTGGACACTTAAATTTTTGCGTGTTTCTATTGGGTTCACATGTAGGATGCACATTATTCACACACACACAAAGGTAAAATGTGCATTGTTTGTTTGAACAGTAGCTCATGCCTGTGGCCGACGCATTAGTTAAACGAGCGAGGACACGCGCCCATGCTGTTTGAGGTAGGCATGCTCAGAACTATTTTGCTGAATGAGGTTGCCCATAAAACCATTGGCGCACTAGTACTCTGGACAGGAGTGTGCTCGCTAGTCCTTAGAAGGCAGGCCGGTGTCTGTTCTGCTTGCTTTGTGTGTGGTCTCATAGATACGACTTGGCAATGAATGTCAAGCTTTTTAAGCTAGTTGCTGTCATACGAGAAACAGATTTGCTTTGCGATTTTATGTATCGGTTTTTCTGCACGGGGACTTTGATGTATCGCTGTTTCAGGGCTGTTCCCATGGTTTCCCAGGAACCGTCTTTATGTGAAAGGGGCTGATTATCCTCTTTTGACTACAGGGAATAGTCATAAAAAAGTCATTTGATTTTTTTTTTTTCCCTTCTACTTAAAAAAAAAAAAAAATCAAGATTGCAACCATTTCATGTGCTTTTCATTTCCCTCCCAATTTTTAATTCAGTTAGGATGAATGTTGGTCGTTATTCAGCCGAAAAGATCTCACACCAGTGTTTGAAGTAAGAATTGGTTGTTCCATCTTGCCTTTCTTTCTCTTTCTTTCTTTCTTTCTTTCAAGATTTTACTTATTTATTTGACAGAGAGAGAGAGAGAGAGCGAGCACAAGTAGGCAGAGCGGCAGGCAGAGGGAGAAGGAGAAGCAGGCTACCCACTGAGCAGGGAGCATGACATGGGGCTCAATCCCTGGACCCTGGGATCATGACCTGAGCTGAAGGCAGCCGCTTAACCCACTGAGCCACCCAGGTGCCCCCCATCTTGCACTTCTGGGGCCAAGCTCACTGGCACTTTTTGCCCTCATTGCATCATGTGTTTACTGGAAAGAGACTCTCATGATGGTTCCAATGATGATGCAGGTTTTAACTTAAGCAGGTTAACATGGAGTTCCTTTCAAGTGTAAGGTGGGCAGAAGCTAATAGAACCATCCTCTTCATTTAAAGAAATGGATGGTCAGGAAGGTTGAATTGACTCGAGTTGCTTGTGGCCCTAAAGTGAGTGCATGTCTTTTCTGCCATGGCTCTGAGCCCACTGTCACACGTCAGACCCCAGGGTTCTCCATTGTAACCAGACGGTAGCCGGAGGCCTGCAGTCCGCTTGCCATCTCACTCTTGTGTGGAAGGGGTGGCAGTTGTGCTCAAATGTTCCATTTGCGCTAGTGTCTGATACATTGCTGTGTGCGTCCCACGCTCATCTCACTGTGATCTGCGCGGCTTGGGGGCCTCAGCCTTGCAGTTGGCGATCTTATTTAAGTGGTAAACCCAATCTCAGGGCGAGTCAGGAGCGTGGTGGGTTTCCTGGGGACCTGGAGAGTTCTGGGGGCTGAACTCCAATCTGATTTACATTTTAACTTCATGGCACAGAGCCTGAGGCAACATTTTATTTTTGTGTTACTGATGCTGTTTCATCCATTTATTATTATAGCCATTGGCTGAGTCAATAGAAGGCGTACTTGAGATAATGGTTTAAACTTTTGGCCTCTCACGGGTCATCAGAGGTTTTGTGTGTGTGTGTGTGTGTGTGTGTGTGTGTGTGTGGTATGTTTAAAGTTCTTCGATTATACAGTGGAATTGGCCAATATTTGTGTCTCCATAAATCCTTCCTGATCTAGGCTTTTTGGCAGGGTCTCTACCTTCTCCCTCCCTCTTTCCCTCCTTCCCACCTACTTCCTTCCACCTTCCCCCTTCCTTCCTTCCTTCCGGTGCCGTGCTCATGTGTTCCAGCCCTGTTGCTCTGTGTCTGCATGGAAGGGACGCCATATTTCTAGTATGATCACTGTGCATTGCCACCTCTCAAGGGCAAAACTTCGGAATCGGGTGCTCTGTTTGACCTCATGGTGGAAGGTGTTACTGTCAACCTTCTTTGTCAGTTACCAAACTAGAAACTTCAGAAGCATCTCTCCCTTCTTTTTTTCCTGCCCTCCCCATTTTTGACGGATAAGTGTGTGGCCACTGAGTCCCGGTGACTTCCGCCTGCCATCCTCCTCACCTCGAGGCTCTCGCTGTCCCAGTTTAAGCCACCTTATCTCCAGCCAGCCACTGGCTGATTGACCCTTTGCAACAAGCCTCCGCCTTCTCTTCCGTGCTAGCCAGGGTGGGCCGGGGACAAGTATTGGATTGCTTACCTCTGCTGATAAGATCCCATCACAGACTCCAGTACACAGAAGGTCTGATTCCTTTGTGCAGTGTCCCTCGCCAAAGCCCATCTGTTAAGCCTTATCACTTCCAGCTCCCTTCTGTGCATCTGCCTCTGTGCAACACTGGACTGATGCTTTTAGCGAACAGCCCTTTGCTCTTTTCCTGGAAAGTTCTGCCCCCCACCCCCCGCCCTTTTTTTTTCACACTTCCTTCTGTCCCTGTTTATTTCCTCCCATCCTCACAAGCTAAGCCAAATCCTATGAGCCCATCAGGACCAGGCTCCAATGACCGCTTCTTCTGGCCGAATTAGCCTGTTTCTTCTTAAAATTCACTATTAACAAGGCCCGGTAAGCCTTGACAGCTCCATGTTTGAACGCAAAGGTGACCATTGTTTACTCAGATTTGGGGCATCATAAGGAAAATGGTCTCTTTCCGTTTCCTGGGCATACGGTAGGTGCTCAATAAATGTTGGTTGAGTTAGAAAATTGTGTAGGCTCTTCTGTAGACTGTTCACAAGGAGTTTTTAGATAGCCGTCAGCGTAACTATTTAAGATCTACTTTTATGTGCTCTGTTTCATAAGATGCTGTCTGTTGTGAGGCACACCACTGTTTTGTGTACCTCTAAGAAAGAAAATGGCGCCTGTGAAACCACACCGCACCATAGCGACCGTAAGGCACACTGAATTGCAGAGATGTTCAAAGTGACAAATGTGTTTTTCTTAGAATTTTAGAATTTCTTAGAATCCGTGAAATAAGGAACTGTGTTTTATCTGCCGGAGCTTGTGTAGTCTTAGTTTTATAACTGCCAAAGAGTTGGAGGTGATGTGCAGATAAAAAATTGAGGTCATTTTAAATGTGGGTTTTTTTTTTGTTTTTTTTTGTTTTTTTTACTTTAAAACGAGAGAGTAGAAGAGCCTTTCACGCTGAGTAGCCTGGGACTACCTTGAGATGTCCTGTCAGTCTTGTCTCATGAATGAGCCCTCGTTTCTTCCTTTTTATCTTTATTTACTTATTTTTTAAAAAAGATTTTATTTATTCAATTGCGAGATCAAGTAGGGAGGGGTAGGGGGAGAGGGAAGGAGGGAAAGAAGCAGGCTCCTGCTGAATGTGGAGCCTTCGTGGGGCTCGATCCCTGGACCCTGAGATCATGACCTGAGCTGAAACCAAGAGTCAGACTCAGCCGACTGAGCCACCTAGGGGTGGCTAGAGGCCCCTGGTTTCTTCCTTTTTAGAAGATGGGGACTTACAGTTAAAGAATCAACCCCATTTTGAAAATCCTTAGGAGGAATGCCTTTAAAAATTTGTCACAAATCATCTTCTTTGACATTAAAGTGGAAGATGCTTCGCTGCGCTGAAATGTTTTCCTTAGCCTTCGGTTAAAATTCCCTGTTATGGGGCGCCTGGGTGGCTCAGTGGGTTAAAGCCTCTGCCTTCGGCTCAGGTCATGATCCCAGGGTTCTGGAATCGAGCCCCGCATCGGGCTGTATGCTCAGCAGGGAGCCTGCTTCCTCCTCCCTCTCTGCCTGCCTGTCTGTCTACTTGTGATCTCTGTCTGTCAAATAAATAAATAAAATATTTAAAAAAAAAATTCCCTGTTACCACCTAAACACGTATCAGGATCAGTATTCCTGATATCCCCTTCCCAGCGGCATTGCACAGGACCCGTTAAGTGTCCCTTTTTCCGTAAGGCAGCTGTGTTTCCTGCCGTCATACTCGCTCATTGAGTTTTGGTCACCAAATTACATTGTTAATCTAATACGTACACATATACATTCTTAATATTTTTAGTTTCTCTTCCTTCCTCTCTGTCTTTAGTATCTGGTTTACTGAAACCTCTTTAGCCATTTCCTCTGGGAGGATTTTGCCATCTCAGGCATGCCTTCTGCCAACACAGATGCCACCAGCAGCAGGAATGGCTACCAGCTGGGGGCATGATTCTTTCTGATGATCCCTTTAGCCTCGAGCGTGAGGGACCAACAGTGTGGATTTGGGGTTTCCCGGCCTGGTAACCTCTCCACAGGGGCTTTTGTGGTATTTTCTCTCCCCTCTGTGTCGAAGGCAGTCCCGGGCCCTGTTGCTGGCAGGCGTAGTTGCCGCACGGCTGCTGGGGTGCATGGCCTCACCCCAGGGAGCTCTTCCCTGACTCACAGAGTGGCCCTCCCATGTAGTGTGGGGGAGGCGGCTCAGGTCACAGAACTGCTGTGCCTCTATGGTGGCAAATGGGACCAAATCGCCAGGGTGACCACATCTTGCTCTGCTTCCTGATGAAGAAGGAGGACCCCTTGACAGCTTGATACATTTCGGGCCGAAAGACTTCCCTCCAGGCTGCTCAGTGAGAGAACAGGTGAAGGGAGAGGCCAGGTTTTAGGGGTTGGAGATCAGGGGAATGGCAGGTTGCCCTTTCACAATGCTGGGTCACCTGGGAGGGCCTGGAGAAGGTGGTAAAGTCAGCCAGCAGCGGTTGAGTCTGAAAAGTCCCTACTCTTGGAATGCCCTTCTGGTCAACTGTGTCCTTCAGAGTGGAGGACTGCTCTCCAGTCAGTCTCCTGGTTATAAACAGCAGGCATGGAAAGCCAGAAAGAACTAGAACCAAAGTCCCCCTCTGGAGCTTTAGTCTTTGACAGTGAAAGAGGAGTTGCCCTAACCCACATCCATTGTCCCGGTGTTTTGGGATCTGGGGCTTCTTCCTGTCCCTGGGGAAGCTTCTATACAACTGGTGTGGGAGCGGGAGGCAGTTCTGCCCAGGGAGAGGGACCTGGGTGTCAGGACTTTGGAAAAGATGTTGTTGGAAATCTAACTAAGGCGATTGATGTGTTTTGGAGATAATTCTGGTGTGCAGTTTAAGGATTGTACACTCTGGTGGGTCTCACAGGGGGTGTGGAAGCACTTTGAACAGAGTACTGTCCTCTCCCACTGTCCTCTCACGGGTACCTAGTTCCCTCACTGGAACACCCTGGTAAGTTAAGGCCCAGCATGGCGGAATGCTGAAGGACAGATTTCAGCATTAGACGTTAACTGTGGTCTGCTCCTCTTCCATGATCCTTGAGGATCAGATGTTTCATTCTCCCTTGTAGTGACATGGGTGTGCTTTTTGACATGACTCAAACTTGAAGTTGAGAATTTGGGATCTGGGAGCCTGGAGCTGAGTGGGCTCTCATAGCACATGGTCACTCCTCTTGGAATGTTGGGTGGAATTCTCAAGTGTTTGGTAGCTTTGCCATTTCTTAGTGGGAATGATACTACTTAGATTTTTGAGAAATTACGTGGCTCTCGTGGTCAGTCCTGGAGAAGCTGTTAAATCCACTTTGGTCAGTTGGGCCTTGTTTGGGCCCTTGTTGGGCCAGGCCGTGGGGGCGTTTGGGAGATTGGATGGCCAGCTGTGGAACACAGCCCTCTGGGACTGGCAGTCTCCAGACTTTCTTGGACGAAGCTGGGAGGGAGCTCCGTAGTGAGTGATGCAATGTTGGAGTTGGATGCATTGGCTGTTTCCAGTGTCCAACCGTAGCTGCAAGACAATAAACACCAAGAACCAAGGGAAACTTAGAAGAGTGTTTTGGCCTCAAGCCACTGACACCCTGCCAGACAGATAGTAAGCATTCCATAAATGGTAGATCGCGCTGAGTTGGGGTAGAACGTGTTACTTCACTTTGAAACACACTGACTTTACTCCTATGAAATATGGTAATGTCTGTCCCTGCTGAACTTGTTGGTTAAGTATTGCCAAAGATTCACTGTTCTAAAATTAAAGTTATTATTTTAGTAGAGCTTTCTTGACTTATAGCTGGCTTGAAAATACTGGTTCTATGAACATGTTTCCTCAGTTACCTTGGGATACACTTGGTTGTACTAGGAAACAGCATTGCTCAAAACTAGTGTGGTGTTGGGATATGGGAACTTTCAGGGATTTTGTCCAACTGATAAGGGTGTCTGTTTTTACCTGTCGCAAAAACACCATTGGGCCAAAGCCATGTCATCCACGCTCTAGGGAGTAGGAATTTGGAGCCCCCGTCATCACCCGTCCATCTGTGCTAAAAATCCTGCTCCTGTCTTGAGTCCTCACATGGTTCTCCTGGGAGGGAAGGTGTGGCACATCTTCTCTGGGGTAGAGTCTCAGTTTTCACACAGAGTGGACAAGCTCTCTCCTGGTGGATCCCTCACCTCATGCCAAATGAGGGTGGCCATTCTGTAGCATGACCAAGCCCTACTTGGGCATGAGCCAGAGAGCCCTACCTTAAGTTTCCAACCCCTCAGGACTCTGGACAGCAAATAGGGATTAAGGACAATTTCCTGGAGGGTTATGTAGCCTCTCTACTCTAAAGCAGTTTTCTACTTCTTCAGAACTTCTGTTACTGAGTTGTGGTTTTCTTTTTTAATCATTTCTCAAGAACACACATCACTGTGAAGTGTGTCACTGAGCCCATGTAGAAGGAGATGGTCCAGAGCAGTGCTTATCATCACAGTGACCTCGGAGAACCACTGTGGAAATTTCTGTCTGGTCTTGGTACTAAGAACATTCATCTTTCTTCTGACCATTTGATTAGGAATTGTGAATTTTACAACTGCCATGTTTTCTCAGTTTGAGTTGGCTGTTATAAAGCTTACTATAAATAGAACTGGCTGGGTAGCTTGATAGGGTATGATGGTTACCCTTATTCCCTCTATCCTTTGGGTTTCTTTTGGGTTTTGGGGGGTTAGTAATTTCTTCTATTTTAGATTATGTATCTTTTTTTTTTTAAGATTTTATTTATTTTAGAGTGAAAGAGTGTGCACGCATGAGCAGGGGGAGGGGCAGAGGGAGAGGGAGGGAGCATGGAACCTGATGTGGGGCTTAATCTCATGACCCTGAGATTATGACCTGAGCCAAAACCGAGAGTCGGACACTCAAGTGGCTGAGCTACCCAGGCGTCCCTAGATTGTATATATTTGAACGTCCCTCACTACTAAGTCCTTTGTTGAATAAATAGTTTAAAAATATGTAAAAGAGATGACCAGTGAATTTTCTTTAATTTTTGAATCATGTAAAATTTTTCAGTGCCCTAGACCAATCCATCCATCCATCCATCCATCTACAGATTTTTAGACTTAAGTATGAATAGTGAAAACTAAATTTTTTTTGGTGCTAATTACTTTTAAAATAAACATTCATGATTCTGACTTGTTCAGGATTTTGGTCCAAGACCTCTACAGCCCCCTTCCCTCTGCTACTCATTTTTAAGGTTCATGGTAAGGGGAAACTTCCTGATTCTCATTATTTTACTAACTGTGGAACAGTTTTGGGCAGTGAAGTCATAATGAGCAGAGTTAAGAGTTAACATACTTAGGTAGCATTTTATAGTTTGTGTAATGGTTCGTGTTGATTCTCTGTCTTTTAACAGTCTTTTTAGGTAGGTAAGTAAGGCTGATAATCTTACATCCTCATTTTTCCTATTGATTATACTTGCCCAGGGTCACATAAGTACGAGAGCTTGGTGCACGAGCCTGGGTATTTTGAGGGCATGTACAGTGTCCCTTTTTCTATATACTTTGGTCTCTGGAACTTGCAAGGACTTAAAAATGACAGGATGTTCCTTAGGAGTGTTTTTTGAAGGTGAAAAAGGAAGTTCTGGTCTGGGAGACTTTTTAGGAAAAACTATGGGTCCACGTCGTGGACACAATATTTCTGACATCTGTCATATTGTCAGCTCACCTCAGACTGGAAGGTTGGGGCCGTGGAACCCCTCAGCCTTGTCCGTTTTTGCAAGTATATGGAGCCAGAGATGAGTTTTGGTAATTCCTTCCCCCACTTCCAGCACTCACACTTCCCTGTGAAAACTGCTTGACACCTGACCCAGAGATGGGCTGTAGGAGTTGACGGTGAATCAGAATGAGACTGAAAAACGTGGTACAGTCAGCGTTCATGCCCCATGAGTGTAACATAAGCCGGCCGCTGGTGTTGCCGGATTGCATCACGTGGCGTGTGCGCGCCGTGACGAGTTGGGTAGATCCCATCTTCTAGCTGCGTCAGTCAACTCCCTTGTTGCCCCGCAACAAATTTAAGGTGATTTGTGTCATCCCACTTATAACACGGACCCACTTTCATTGAGTTAGGCACGCTGTTTGCAGGAAGTCCCAGTAACAGTGGACTCTTACGGTGTACGTCTTACAGTTTACAAATGCCAAGTAATGGTGGAATCGTAGCTAACGTTTATTGCAAACTGACGGCGTGGTAGGCGCGAAGCTAGTCATGTAACACAGATGATCTTCAGTGTTCTTGATAACCCAGTGGTTTAGGAGCTATTCTGTTGCAGAGGGGTGATATGGACAGTTTGCCCCCAGATCACCAAAGTGAGTGGTGATTTGACCTCATGCAAGTTTGCCCCCAGATCACCAAAGTGAGTGGTGATTTGACCTCATGCAAGTATTAAGACTGAGGCTCAAACCCCCACCCATGAACTTGGTGCATAGCTGCCTTCCATTGAACCTGAATTCTTTGCAGTTCTTGAAAAAAACTCAGAGTCTGCTAATTGTTCTCAGGGGCCATGATGGAGTCAACCACTCCGGGCAAAACGAGTACTGCTTGGCACGTTGCAACCGCAGCCTGTCTGCAGATTGCAAAAATCCATGAGACTCTTCATTCATCCACGTCACAGGTCAATTCCACTGCTGGGGTCACAGGGAACAATTTTTCCCCCCACCTATATCAGACAAAAATTCTACCAACTCAATTTTGTTTTCCTGCAGTGTTTTATAAAAATTAAAAAAAAAATGCCTTGTAACGCTCATCTTCTTCCCCATATCGTTCTTCTGCTCAGGAATTAGAAGGCTGTAGATGGAGAAAAATTATAGTTCTGGAAGGTAGAATACATCCTTCTTTTAAAGCATAAGAAAATGCATTATCAGCTTCTGGGGAGCAGGTGGAAGGGCAGCTGCCCGCGGGCCCCCATTTGCCAGCAAGAATCCAGCCTTGCAAATTATTGGCAGCTGGCACCGTAATGAGTCCATTTCAATATAAATGGGCTGTTGCTTATTAATTTCTGCCAGTTCCTAGGCAATTCAGGAACTGCTTTGAAAATTTGAAAATTCGCAGAGAACAGCTTCAGGAGGATGCCTAGGAAAAGAGAGAGAACAAGCTAGCAATGGGGGAATTATGGAAAGGGCACGTATTGCAGGGTAATAACGGGGTATGGCTGAGGACGCGGGCTCCCTTCCTTGCAAAGCGTGAGTCACCCGCTTCAGGTTAAATAGTACGTTTTCTGAGATAAGGAAGAATCGCAACTTCTCTGTTCTATTCTCTGTGGATGTGTGCATTTAATTATTGACTGCTTCTGTGGGGCTGCCTTCCACAAAGTAGGCAGTTTTCTCTGGGTTCCTGTTCAAAGCGTTGGGCACCCCGGGCTCACACCTTGCTGGAACCAGCAGCAGTGGGTGGCGGCAGTGGGCAGCCCCACAGAGGGATGTCCGGCAGGAGGGCGATAGGTGCAGTACCCCCTCCCTACGGGACCCCCAGACTGTTTTTCTTCCTTAGTATTTGTAGTTTCATCTCAGAAGGTAGGCTTTTTTTTCCCCCCTTAAAAAGATACCCTTTTTTAATATCATTTTTTTAATCATTTTTTTTTTTTTTAAACACTGCTTGTTCCTGGAGCCATCCTTGTCCATGTATCTTCTGTGCTAAAAAGCAGTTTAGGTATTTCACTAAGTTCTTTTCTGTACATATTCTTCACGACTTGCCTCTGAATTTGATGTCTGGCCAGCTGAGAATGTATATGCCATGAACTCTGTGTGTTTTGCGTTTTTTTGTTTTGTTTCACCGTCTTTTGATGTTTTCTTCAACTTTTGTCATAAATGTAGCTGTTTTGATAATAACCAAGACTCCCTTGTTTCCTTTTATTGATTATCTCTGTTCGTTGAGACCTTTTGAAGATGAAGGGGGAGCCATGGGAATCATTCCACAGTAACCTGTTTCTGTTAGCTGCTGCTTTTCTCCATAGAAATAGGGGGAAATGATAATTTGGTCTGTAGGACTGGTTCTTACCGTAAATAGGGATATGCTTGTATTTATTTAGGGATCTGATTATGCCTGCACTCTCTACCTGTAGCTGAAGATTGTGCTGTTAGATTTGGGGCTTGGTATCACACACAGAATGGATGTCAGAGAATTAAGGAGAATGGGCTCCTTGGAAAAGGCCCGTGTTCTGTGTTCTGGCTGACCACTTCCTTTCTCTTTTCCATCCTTTGCAGGTTTTCGGCACATCCTCAGACACTCACAGGAGACGATGATGGCCTCCCTGAGGGGCAGGTGCTGACACTTTCCCCAGTCCCTGCCGCTGTTCATCCTGACGCCATTTCCCATCTCAGTATCTAAATGCCACAGTGCTCTTGGGGCAAGTTGGGCTGGGAACCACTGTTGCCTTGTAAGGTAGGTTTGTATGAGTCGTTTTGAGCCCATATACATCCGCATGAATCAATGGAAACGCTTCCAAAGTGGTGGGACTGATACGTTTTAGTGTAATTGGAATTGCCGGGTTGCATGTAGCTCGTGGGAAAAAGAATTTGGAACCACTTCTTTGGATTAGGGTTACACCCAGCTAAGAATTCAAAAGCATTAGCATTCAAACTTAAAAAAAAGAAAAGAAAAGAAAAGAAGAAGCCAGTACCTATGAGATCTTTTCTCTCCCCTGTGAATTGCCTCAGGGTCTTTTAAATTTATCCCTGAGCTTTGCCATCTTTTTATTGGATTATTTTGAAAAAGACTAACCTAGCTGCAAATCTGAACTTCAAAACAATGATATATTTTGTTTCTGGTTTGGGTGATCTCTAAAAAGCAAAATAAATACAGTCAAAATAATAATCTTTCTAAATCAAAGATCATCTCTTATTTGTTGCAAAACTTTCCTGTTTAGTCTCTTGTGTTAGGGGTGTTTGCGTGTGACTTGGCAAAACACTTCTCATGGGTTTGTAAAGATTTAGCAAAAACTTTCAGAACTTTGTCTCAGTTTAATCTTAGCTCCCCCCCCACCCCCTACCCCACCCCTGTCTTCAAGCTCAGCCTCCAGTAGAGAAAAAACAGGCTTGAAACCAAGACCTCCCACTAGAAGCTAATTTTAAATTTGCAATCTGTTGTCTTGTGATTTTCGCTTCAAATTTAACTTTGAAATAAATACATTTCATCCTTTCTCCTGCAAATTTGGAGGTCTGTTTTCAAGTCATAGAAGGGTGATCATTATGTTTATTTTAATAAGTTTTTAAATACCTCAGGGGAGTGAAAAATCATATTATTAATAATTACAATTTCTGTGCATCATTAAATGCCTTATGCTTGGATTTCGCAATGTCCTCACCAATGACTGAGGAACCTTGCTTTGGGAGCTCACTTTTGTCTTGAATGTGATATAAATTGGGTCATTTTGGGCCCACTAATGAGCTCTGATGTTTTATATATTTGAAGAGCCCTTGTTTTAAGGGTGTCTGCATGGGGAACACTCCCGCTGAGGAGAGCTATGTATTTACCTGACCAAGACAGGGGTGGGTACGGCAGGGTCCCTGCCACTAGGCCATTATACTAATGTGGGAAGGGGGTCCATACAAAGCAAGACAAGTGTGTCACTGTACAAATAACCATGCAGCAGACGCCACGTAAGGAGGTCGAGCAAAGTGCTGTTGAGAAAGCGTGATTAAATCCAAGCTAGATAGTATTTTCTTTACCTTAGGTAATTTTTCCCAGCCATCTGTTACGAGTTTGGGTTTGGTGTCGTTTGTTGTAGCTGTCAGCACAGTGCCCACATCCTCACTCTCTTCAATTATCCAAAAAACCCAGGGACTTAAAGCATGTTAACATGTTTTATTTATTTGCCTTTCCTTAAAATCAATTACCGGTTCAGTGCAGAAACTTTAGAAAATACCCCCTCCCAAAAAAGTATAAGTTTTGAAAAATTGAAATTACCCACAATCACTCTATCCAGAATGATTGCTTTTAAAATTATTATACAGGTCTTGCACGTGTGCGTGCGTGTGTGTGTGTACGTGTGTGTGTGCGTGAGCGAGAGAGAGAGAGAAAGTGAACATATTATTAATATTCTTAAAATTTTAACCTGCTCAAGGTTGAGGTTGTGCACTTCAAATAGGTTTTTTTTTGTTGTTTTGTTTTGCTTTTTCTTTTTGAGATTTTATTTATTTGTCAGAGAGAGAGAAAGAGCACAAGCAGGGGGAGTGGCAGGCAGAGCAGGCAGAGGGAGAGGCAGGCTCCCTGATGAGCAAGGAGCCCGATGTGGGACTCGATCCCAAGACCCCGAGATCATGACAGCCAAAGGCAGATGCTTAACCACTAAGCCACCCAGCCATCCCTCAAATAGAAGTTTTTACTTCTGAGAGTAAGAAGATTTTTGCTCCACTGATGTTTGACCCTTAGTTCTCAAGGTGATGAGGTTATTTCTAGTTCCTTTGTATCTTCTTCTTTCTGTCGCTTTTTTCCCTCTGAACCGTCTGAAGTTACAGGAGTATTTTTGTTTGTTCCTCTCTGCCCAGAGACCTTGGCCATGGGGTGGTTTTCTATGAACTAGAAAGTTTTCTCATGTAATACGGAGAAAACGTAACAGTGTGATGAGAGACACAGTTTGCATGATTTGTGTTGGGTCGTACAGGTCTTACCTTTCTTTTTGATTGGTGTTCTGTTTCTCTACTCCTGTATAATCATTGATGTTCATAATGATTTTGTGTAGACATTGTGAGCGGTTGAGCTTTTCATTTATTTCAAGAGTGCTTACCTTTACTCGGGGAGCATAGTTAGAGTAGTGGTTTTATTTTATTTTATTTTTTGGAGAGGAAATTTCTAAAGAAAAACATTTTACTTATTATTTTTTTTTAGAGAGAGTGCACTTGTGTGCGGCAGGAAAGGGGCAGAAATAGAGAGAGAGAAGAGAGAGAGAATCTTAAGCAGGCTCCATGCCCAGTGCAGAACTGGACACGGGGTCTTTTTTATGACCTTGAGACCGTGACCTGAGCCAAAATCAAGAGTCAGATGCTTAACCAGCTGAGCCACCTGGGGAACCCAGAGAAAAAAATTTTAATATTGAATTTTTTTCCCCACTTCATTGATGAATTTGGGTGTGCTTTGTGTACATTTCCTAGTATGTGAGTCCCAGAATATATTGGCCTGCAGTTCCAATCATATGATAGCTGCTTTAAAAGTCTTTACTATTCCAACATCTGGGTCACTTTAGGATCGACGTCTATGGATTGCCTTTTCCCTGGAGAGCTGGTTAGAATTTCTGGGTTCTTTGGAAAACATTGTGGACATTTTAAGTGTCATATTGGGAGACTGTTAATGGGTCCTGTTAAAATCATCTGGAAAATGATGGTTTTCCTTTTTTGCTGTTTTAGCAGGCAGTTGACCCGGCCAGGTTCAGATTGCAAGTTGGGTTTCCCCTTCGGTGGGTGATGGCTCAAGCATCCGTTCTGTCCGTCCCATCTCTCAGTCTTCACTGGGCGTCTTTGGATTTGTCCCACACATGGGCCACTTGCTTGGCAGTCTGGGAGGTGGGCTGTGGTTTTATGTAGTGACTCGGTTCCCAAAGCCTTTACTGTCTTGCTTGGGTCGGTCTGAGGCTGGGCATCTGAGGGGCGTGAGCCTGGGACTTGTATGGATTCCTACACAGCACTGGTGGATTGGCTTCTCCAGCTCTCTTTCCTTGGAGACCCTCCTCATTCCTTGGTTGGCAGGGGCCACTCTTCTTCGTTCTTTGGCCAGAACAATGGGGTGCATCTTGGGAATTTTCGCTCACCTGTGTCAGAGGTGTACTTCTGCATAAGACTGGGAGAGAGGAACCAGGAAACGCACTCTTGCACGAGCAGCTTCTTCTGGTTTTGACTTCCCCACACAGCATGCTTGTGCTTGCACTTTGGAATCTTTGGGCAATTGCTATTTTCTTCGGCCCCGAGTTCTTCAGTCTTTTATCAGTCAGAGAAAGGTCAGTCCTAGTGCCGAGTTCCATTTCATTCATTACTTTATGGAGACAGAAGCGCCGCCCCAGTTAATCAGCTCTACCTCTCTGTTTAACCTCCCTTTGGACCACTGGTCTGTGCTTACTGTGTGTTTCCTGGTAAGAGATGCTAGGTGATGCTCAATGCATGTGTATTTTTTTTTTTTAAGATTTATTTATGTATTAGAGGGAGAATAGGGGGAGGGGCAGAGGAAGAAGGGGAGAGAGAATCTCCCAGCAGACTCGCACACCTAGCACAGAGCCTGATGCGGGACTCGATCCCACGACACGGAGATCATGACCTGAGCTGAAATCAAGAGTTGGATGCTCAGCCAACTGAGCCATCCAGGTGCCCTGATAGCACGCTTATTTTTTATTGCCTGATTTGTTGAGACTATATTAGAATGTTTTAGATGTTTTAAACTATATTAGAATGTTTCAGCTATAAAAGCAGATTTTAAAATGTTTCATTTTGAAGAACTCTCACTTTTATTTTTTTGAAAGAGAGAGCAAGCGCGTGAGTGGAGAGGGGTGCAGAGGGAGAGAGAGAGAGAGAGACTCTTAAGCAGGCTCCAGGCCCAGCAAGGAACTCAACGCAGGCTCAGTCTCACCACCCTGAGATCACGGCCTGATTCAGAATCACGAGTTGGACACTGAACTGCCTGAGCCACCCAGGTGGCCCTGAAAAATTCTCACTTTTAAACAGAAATTCCGTTTAAGCAGACTATTTCAGGTATTTAAGGCTTTGCTTTTTAAATTTTGAAATAATTAGAGATTCACAAGACATTGTACAGATGATGTACAACCTAATGGATGTTCTTACTGATAAATTTCCTTAAGATACCTTTTCACTTACTCACTGTGTATTTAACTTGGTGGATTTCAAGGAATGTACTCGGATTACCTGAAAAGTTTAACTCCTTGCTTTAAGAGAAAGGTCATGGTGGTAGAAAAAGCCACACTTCCTCTAGTGTCCTTGAGTTCTGGCCCCAAGAATCTCGATAACTGACCCTGCACCACTGTCAGGTGACCCGCTACCCAGCGTGCCACTATGCCACCATGTCTCCCTTGCCTCCATTTTGTCTGGGTCCTCTGAGGCTGAGTACATCTGCACTGTCCACCTAGACAATGGGGAGGGGTACCCTCTGAACTCTGAATTCTGTAGGGACAGCTCTCAAAAGAGGAGGCAGGGAAGAATTGAGGGCAAGAAGTAAAATGAGGCAGAAAGCAAGGCCTTCATTCTTTGGCCAGGTAATTGGGGGTGGGGAGCAGAGTGGAGCAGGGGTGAGTGGTCTGGGATGAGGGACCTTCGGGTGGAAGGGAGCCAGAGTGACAGGCATGTTGATGACCGCTGTGTCCTTGAGACATCTCATGGAAGGGGCTAGCACATTTAAGTCTGACGTTGTGGTTTTCTCTAGTCCACACTGTGGTATTGTTCCCTAATTTGTGTTGTGGTCCCATTCTCATCTCCTTTTTATTGTGGTTGTATGAATTTCTGCATTCTAGGTTAAAGTTTAGTTTGTCATTCACTTGTTCAGTGTGCCGCTGAGCACCATTTACCTTTCAGGCGGTGTTCTAGGCACTGAGGATATAGCAGTAAATAAGACAAGCAGAACTTTTAGTCCTCCTGAAGCTTATGTTCTGGTGGGGAAGGACAGAGAATAAAAAAGTTAAGTAAGTGAAATATATTGTGTGTTACGGTTGTGATAAAGGCTAAGGAGGAAAAGAAAAGAAGAGGGGTAAGGATTGAGCTCTGTTGGTGGGGGGTTGTCATTTTGGATAGAGGTCAGGGAAGGTCACCCTGAGAAGACAGTATTTGAGTCAAAGTCAGAATGAACTGGAATGTGAGTGAGGTAGTGAAGGACGGTTGCAGGCAGAAAGAAGAGCATGGGCAAAGGCCCCGGGGCAGGCTCAGGTAGCCAGAACTTAGACCTTTGAAAAGAAAGTATGAGAAGCCAGATTTGAGGTCTAAATACTGAGGGTTGTTCTTGTGATAAAATCTTGCCCAATACCTCTTACCTAATCCCCCTCCTGCTAAGTGCTCCCTGAAAATTCAATTTATTTGGAACCACTATCATGCTACATAAGGAAGTGATAGTTTTAATAAGTTTAAAACTGGAGACAGTTTCCGGCTAGAGGTTGAGTACTCTTATTCTGACACTCTTCTTTGTAATTTCTTTTTTTTTTTCTTCTTTTTCATTTCTGTCCTGGTTTTTGCATTTCAGTCTGACCTTGATCTCTGTTTTCTCACCTAGTGACAGTGTGATGATCGCGTTGGTGAGGTACTACTGATCACTCACCTTCTGCTTTGTTCCTAAAATGCATGACCGCTGACTGTCTCCTTGTCTGGAGTCAAATACTTCTAGCCTCCGTAGAGGCTACTGAGGAACGGAAAGCTGCTTTCTAACCCGAAGTTCCTTCCTGACTCACGGGAACAGACTGGGTGCGGATGTAAATTACGAACTGGGTTTTTTGTTTGCAATAAAAGTCAGTGATGGGGTTAAACAGAGACTAGGGAGGTATTCAGATGATGGAAGTCGCTGGCATTTTACCTTTTTGTACAGGCAGAGGATTAGAACTTCCAGTTCGCCTGTGTTCTGGAGGGGTACAACATTCCCATGGGGCAGAGATTGTCTCAGAAAGAGGAGATTGTGTCTGTTGAATGCCACGAGCAATTTTATTTATTTATTTATATACTTTTTAAAGATTTTATTTATTTATTTGACAGGCAGAGATCACAAGTAGGCAGAGAGGCAGGCAGAGAGGAGGAAGCAGGCTCCCCGCTGAGCAGGGAGCCCGATGCGGGGCTCGATCCCAGGACCCTGGGATCATGACCTGAGCCGAAGGCAGAGGCTTTAACCCACTGAGCCACCCAGGTGCCCCATCCATGAGCAATTTTAATTTTTCATGCTTCTGTTAACTTCTGCGTCCCCCACCAGCACCACATGAGCCCTTGTGGTTCTCAACAACCTTTCAGGAAAAGTTTTCAAATTAAGGGCTATTTCAGCAGGTCCCCAGCAACTGATTTTTCTTGACTTGCTTCAGACTTCCTGCCGACTCTGTTTAGGTCACCCCTTTGAGAGAGAATTTCTCTTGGTAGGATTTAGGAGATTTGGCATTTGTCTCTAAATTCTAGTTCTGAAGATAAAAATGGCTTCTTTCCTACCTTGGCCGGCTGGAAAGAATCCTGCTACTAAAAATGCTATTAATATAACAGGCCCGTCGGAGTGATGCATTAGGTGCTGTAATTCTTGAAGGTTGGGGCCATTTCCTTTAGGAAACCTCTCCTGAGGCTTTTAACTTGATTGCTTTTCTGTTGGCAGAAACGAGCCTCACCAAAAAATGTGTTGTTGGGAATATGCCTGTCAATTTATATTTGCGTATTAAAAGCCGTAGAATAGAGAAGGGTCCTCTTTGTGGGTGTGAGGAGACAGTTTTGCTTGTCTTACATGCAGTTCTGCCACCATCATTCTTTTCCTTCTTTTAAACTTGAACCTGTTGATTTTTTTTTCTTTTTTTCTTTTTTTAAGATTTTATTTATTCATTTGACAGACAGAGATCACAAGTAGGAGAAAAGCAGGCGGGGGGTCGGGGGGAAGCAGGCTCCTCGCTGAGCAGAGAGCTCAATGTGGGGCTCAATCCCAGGACCCTGGGATCATGACCCGAGCCAAAGGCAGAGGCTTTATCCCACTGAGCCACCCAGGCGCCCCTAAACCTATTGATTCTTAAAGTGGAACCATGGCTGACACTCGTTCTAAGCTTTTTATTATTTATTGGCAAAACATACGGATACATAGACACATTCGGGTGTCTTACCATGTACTTTAAAAGATCAAGAACTCTAAGGAATTGGCCATGGCCTTTAGTTATTAAAATGCTTATATGGGGGCGCTTGGATGGCTCAGTGGGTTAAAGCCTCTGCCTTTGGCTCAGGTCATGGTCTCAGGGTCCTAGGATCAAATCCCACATCGGGCTCTCCGCTCAGTAGGGAGCCTGCTTCCCTTCTTCTCTCTGCCTGCCTCTGTCTGCTTGTGACCTCTGTCTGTCAAATAAATAAATAAAATCTTTAAAAAAAAATGCTTACATGTTGGGGCATCTGGGTGGTGCCTTCCGTTAAGCATTTGACTCTTGGTTTTTGGCTCAGGTCTTGATTTCAGGGTTGTGAGATTGAGCCCCGCGTTGGGCTCTCTCTCTCTCTCTCTCTCTCTCTCCCTCCCTCTCCTCTGCCCCTCGCACTCACATGTGTGCTCTCTTTTTCTAAAATAAATAAATCTTAAAAAAAAAAAAAAAGAAACGCTTTCTTATTTATTTGACTTTCAAAACGTAGCACATAATATTCTTCAGGATGTAGATCACAAATGGTCATGTATGGACAGTGGATGTTTTTCTTTCCCCTCTAGTGAGTTGAATTGTTATTGTTGTTGTTGTTGTTTTTTCTTTGCTCCTTGAAGATGCCAGCCAGAGAGGCAGGAGCTTATTAACTGCTTTGAAATATACTTGCTGCCAGGAAAAAGGAGGTTCTCCTGCTTGGAAAGTTCCCTCTGAGAATCACATGATGTGTGACCTGGTGGGGAATATTCCAGTATGGGAAAAGTGTAACATCTGGTTCCTGTGTGAGTTACCTCCGAACTCACTGGAACATGAAATGGAGGTTTTCCCTTCCTGTGGCCACCGATTTGATTTCCATGAAGATGGGCTCGTCGGAGTTGACGGAGTGTTTTAGACGGAGTGTGAGATTATAGAATGATTCTGGATCAGTGTGAAGGTGTCTGATAGTCCTGACTCTTTGTCGTGGTTCTGGTCAATTTGTTCTCTGCGTCCCCCCTGGTACCTTTTACTGTTTTTCTTGTCTACCTTTCGTGGCTACAGTATCCGTTTCTTGAGAGTTGGGAGTGTGTCTCTTTTGTTCGCTGCTGTGTCTCTGGCTTCTACAGCATGGTAGGTGCTCATGTATTTTCTGAATGAATGACTACGTAGGTGGTTGGAAACATCAGCGCAGGAATATATACAGCTACTATATTTTCCCTCTTTTCCTTTCTGGCCACTTTTATGTGTGTGTCTTAAGCGCATACAATTTGAATGGTACAGAGAAAGAACAGAGTAAGGAGAAGAGGCTAAGAGAGTCACAGTCACTGAGCTTTGAAGGTCTTTCCTCTTTCCCCCTGTGGGTGACAGTCACCAGGCCAGGGAGAGAGACCGGAAAATGGGAAGGAAGGACTTGAATTAACCTGGGTAGCCCCAAAAGGCTGAATCACATTTAGTGGTTTCATAATGTGAATTTCTGTGTGCAGGGCACTCTGTACCAGATTAATGTTCCTGGTTTGGATTTGCTCCCAGAAATAAACGCATTAGTCTGCTGCTAAGCAGAGAGGGGGGTTTCTTTTGGTTTTGCCCATTTCCCTCTCCCTGCCTCCCGCTTCATGCCCCCTCTGATATACCAAAAGTTAAGGTTTTCAGAATGCCAGGACATTGAATCGAATTTCAGGTAAAAGCCCATTGTTCCTTTTGACCTGGATGAACTAGGAAGAGTTGATCGGACTTATTAATCTCTTGAGTGTTTCAAGTTTTGATTGATTTTTTAAAAAGATTTTATTTATTTATTTGAGAGAGAATGAGTGAGAGAGCATGAGAGAGGAGAAGGTCAGAGGGAGAAGCAGACTCCCCAAGGAGCTGGGAGCCCGATGCAGGACTCGATCCCGGAAGTTCTGGATCATGACCCGAGCCGAAGGCATCGCTCAACCAATTGAGCCACCCAGGCGCCCCTGATTTTGAAATATAGATGGGAGTCTGGATCAAACGGAAACACTGAGAGGGAGGGAGGTTGTCAAATGCTCCGGTGAGTTTGGTTACTGCTTTTTGAACTACATTATCATTTCTAGCAGAAAGTCCCTTTGTGGGGTGCCTGGGTGGCTCAGTGGGTTAAAGCCTCTGCCTTGGCTCAGGTCATGATCTCAGGGTCCTGGGATCGAGCCCCGCCTCCGGCTCTCTGCTCATCAGGGACACTGCTTCCCCTTCTCTCTGCCTACTTGTGATCTCTGTCTGTCAAATAAATAAATAAACTCTTAACAAAAAAAAAGAAAGTCCGGTTGTGCTTTCAGGGTTTTCGGTGTCTGGAGAGAAGCCGAGTTTGGTAAGCTGAGCTGGAGGGAACCACGAGGGTTCGCAGCCCTGTGAAGGCAGCATGGCAGTGGGCCCCATGGGCAACTAGCTACCCTCTGGGAACAGACACGTTTAATTCTCCACATGTCTACCTGGGTTCTCATTTCACATCGTGGGGACCCGTCTCAGTGGAGGTGTCAGTTCTTACCTCAAGTGTGTCAGGGCCCAGGCGCCTGCCAGGTGGGCAGAGGATCGTGTCCTGTTGCCTTACCAAGCTCTCTGCCTGCCCCGCACCCTGAGCTCTTTCTGTTAAACTACGCATTCGTGACTCACTTATCCCCTCCTCTCTTTCCTCCCACCCCCCATGCTGCAGACCATAAAACCATGGGAAACGCAGAAAGTCAAAATGTAGAGCATGAGTTTTATGGAGAAAAGCATGCCAGCCTGGGCCGTAAGCACACGTCCCGCTCACTGCGCCTGTCACACAAGACTCGGCGGACGAGGCACGCGTCCTCGGGGAAGGTGATCCACAGGAGCTCCGAAGTGAGCACACGATCCAGCAGCACGCCCAGCATCCCTCAGTCCCTGGCCGAGAATGGCCTGGAGCCCTTCTCCCAGGAGGGCACCCTAGAGGACTTCGGCAGCCCCATTTGGGTGGACCGAGTGGATATGGGCTTGAGACCTGTGTCGTACACCGATTCTTCTGTCACTCCCAGCGTGGACAGCAGCATCGTCCTCACAGCCGCCTCTGTGCAGAGCATGCCAGACTCGGAGGAGACCCGGCTCTACGGGGATGACGCTACGTATTTGGCTGACGGAGGCAGGAGGCAGCATCTCTACACATCCAACGGGCCCACTTTCATGGAGACGGCGAGCTTTAAGAAGAAACGCTCCAAATCTGCAGACATCTGGCGGGAGGACAGCCTGGAATTCTCACTCTCCGATCTGAGCCAAGAACATTTAACAAGCAACGAAGAGATCTTGGGTTCCACCGAAGAGAAAGACTGCGAGGAGGCTCGGGGCATGGAACCCCGGGCGAGCCCCCGGCAGCTCAGCAGCTGTCAGCGTGCCAATTCCCTGGGTGACTTGTATGCTCAGAAAAACTCCGGGGTGACGGCAAACGGGGGGCCCAGGAGCAAGTTCGCAGGCTACTGTCGGAATCTGGTGTCTGATATTCCCGATCTTGCAGACCATAAGATGCCACCAGCTGCTACCGAAGAGTCTCTTCCCTACAGTAATTACAACACACTCCCCTGTAGGAAGTCTCACTGTCTTTCTGAAGGTGCCACCAACCCACAGATTAGCCATAGCAACAGCATGCAAGGCAGAAGAGCCAAAACAACTCAGGTAAAGTGGTTGAAATCTGTCTCACTATTTTGGAAATGGTGCATGAGTTCAAGTGCATGTTTTTGCTCCTGCAAGGTTCCCATCTTTGAGTGCCTGGTGGCTGCTGCAGCTGCTGCTGCCGCCCCCCGCCCCGGGGGGGGGGATTTGTCTCAGCTCTGCTTCGCCCATCTTCCAGTTCGGTGCCAGGGGTGGGATGAAGGGAAGAGTGTGTGCGTGCGTGTGTGTGTGTGTGTGTGTGTGTGTGTGTGTGTTGGGGGGGTGATGTGGGTAGGAGTGAGAATAAAGCTGATAAGTTCATACTTGGGACCTGCTGCCTCTCCAGCTCAGCTCTCGAATAGCATCTCGCTTCTGCTGAGCCTCTTTCCTCTCCCCGGACAGATGGGCCCCGGCGGGTTGTGCACTCTCGGGGTGTCTCTCCAGTGCCGCGGGTGGGAAGACGGGTTAGTCGGAAGCTCCTCGGAGGAGGCATCTTTGATTGAGGGCGGGCTCTGGTCATTGGTCAGCTTCTCGCGGAGGTTGGCAGGCTTCCTGCCTTACCAGGAGCCATTTCAATTTCCTGTTCCTTGTGATGCCGGCCAGCCCTGTCTCTGGAGGGAGGGGTAGCGGAAGGAATAACATGGGCGGCTTCCAGTTCCTACTTTGCAGCCAGCTCGTTCTTTGACCTTGGGCAAACCCTGACTTCTAGTAGCTTCTCTGAAAAATGGGAGTGAAAAGGGCTCAACTCGCCTGTTCAAGGGTCTAGGGCAGGAGAGAGATGGGTGTGAGGGTGTTTCTTTTAAAGATTTTTTTTACAAGTGCCTTGCTGATGAAAAGAGGTCACATCACCTTCATTGGTAGTGATACTCCCAGGGAGCCTAAGAGCCCACCTCGCACTCTTGCCAGGGTGCCCTGGTCCTTTTCTGGTCCTGCTGGTCATCGAGTTCCGGGCGTCCTGGCTGGTGTTGAGGATGGGTTCATGGTTTAACAAGACAGTGCTTCTGATCAGAGATCCAGTCAAGCCCATTTACCTCGAAGGCACGTCAGCCTCCAGGGTGACCAGCCGACAGCACCGTGGTCAGCGGGAAAGCGGCAGGTGCCCTCTGAGCTGACCAGGCAGGGGTGGTGCTGTTCCAGTACGAGTCAGACAGGAATTTTGAGGTTTAGTTCTCTCAGAAAGGGGGTCTAAGTAAAATAGGCAGATGGTGGGGAACCCAAAGAGGGGGCAGAGAAAATGGGCACTGTGTTCTTGCTGGAGGGCAGATTTTTAAAACTGCCCCGATCTCAGGTTTCTGATTTTATGTTGGAATTTTAAATTCTCCTGTACCAGCCATCAGGGAGGGCCTCGGTGTTTTTTTGTTTCTTCTCCTACGCTAGCTTTCTGTATTAGAATAATTAAAACTTTCTGTATGTTCCTCCAAGTTTATATGGGTTAAAGGAGACCGTGTTTGACCTCTCCCCTCCTTTTCTTTCCAAAATCATGTTTGACTGTGATAAAAATACACATGACATTTACCATCTTGACCATTTTGAAGTGTGTAGTTCACGTTCACACTGTCGGGCACCCATCACTACGTCCATCCCCAGAACTCTTTCCATCTTGAAAACCTGTTAAGCAGCAACCTTTCATCCTCCTCCCCCAACATCCCCCCACCCCTGCCCCGAAGCCCCAATTCTGTTTTCTGCCTCCATGAATTTGACTACTCTAGGGATCTCCCATAAGTGGAATCAGGTAATAGTGGTCTTCTTGTGACTGGCTTCTTTCCCTTAGCGTAATTTCCTCAGGGTCCATCCATGTTGTAGCCGGATTTCCTTCCTTTTTAAGGCTGAGGAATATTCTAGCATGTGTGTGTGTTTGCTGCAGTTTTCCTTTATCCATTCATCTGTCGGAGGGCAAGTTGTGCCGATGATGTCCAAGCCAGGCATCGGGGCTCCACTCCTTCTCACCTGGGTGACTTTGGGCAAAAAACTATCAGATGCGGGAATAATAAGTAAGGCCTTTTGAGAAGATGGAATGAAGTGACACAGTGCCCGGTCCTTTGGCAGCAGCCGGTAGGGGAGGATTCATTAGTCGTTGGCTGTGTTCCTTATTGGTGGCGGTGTAGGACTTAAAGGCCCAGGGTGGTTCGGTGTTTCTGTCAAAGTCTTGTGTCTTAGAAACAGTTGTTAAAGACGTTGACTCTACAATCAGAGATGAGCCTGAGGTTGCATCCACATGGACACCTGAATTTTGTACCCATCTCTTCTCGGGGGCGAGACTCACTGATGGGAATGATGGAACAACCCCCCTGCGGGGGCTGCTCCTCACTGTCCATTTGGTAAGTGGAGAGACCTGTGAGATAGGTGACCTGTCCTGTGACCTGAAAGGGGCTGAAGGCTCAGTCTTGAAGGCATGGCTGGAATGGCACTGCAGGGCTGAAACGAAGAGAGGGGCTCCTGGCCTTTAGGATTCAGAGAAGGGTGCGTTGATGCAGACAATTGAGAAAGGAACATGACCTGTGACCTGTGACTGTCCCTCTTACCTGGAACAATGCCACCCAGGACTTTTTTTTTTTTTTTTTTTAAATGATGGGGGCAGAGGAAGAGAGAGACTCCACGCTGAGCGCGGAGGCTGACATGAAGCTCGATCCCACGACCCTGAGATCATGACCTGAGCGGAAATCAAGAGTCAGAAGCTTACCCTACTGAGCTTGCCAGATGCCCCACGTTAGCTCACATTCTGTATGGGATCTAAGAGGGGTGCCTGGCTGTATTCTGGTTCTCCAGCTCCATGTTGTGCCCCACCCCGCCGTGCCCCAGGCTGGGGACAGCTGGACCTCTGGTTCACCCCACCCCCCACGGATGGGGGTTCGAGTCACAGCTGACTACACCCAGAAGAGAGGGGCAGAGCAGTTTTCTCCTGCAGAGCTGGTACCACTGTGAGCTCTCACGTGTCATTGCTCTATGGAATTTCCATCTTTGGCTTGGCGCCTTAGGAAATTGTTAATATACGGAAGTGAGATCATCTAAATGTGGTGTCTCAGAAAGTCACTGCCTCAGCAGCTTAATGTGATGCAGAGAGCAACGGACTCGCAGTCTGGAGGCGTCCATTTACATCCTGGCTGGCTCCTCGCTGACCGATGACCTTGGGCGAGTCACTCCCGTCTTGTGTGCCGCGCAGGCTCCTTCTCTGTCTGCGGCGAGGGACACCAGCCTCTGACAAGCACCCTTAGGGGAACCCGGCGGACACCCAGCATGGACACCTGTTGCAGAGTCCATAGAATGAACGGAAGAATTATTTTCATATTGACTTTATATGTTGAGCGAGGATCTTTAATGACTTGAAACAAACCCCAGAATTATGCACAACAGTCCCCATCCACCCACACTTCCTAGTCTAAGTTTGGCGTGTTCATCCAACGCGATTTCTTGAGAACCCACTATGTTCCAAACAGTGTATTTTAAGAGACAGTGGGTGTGGAAGCTTCCTTGAAAAGAATTCCTTTTTTTTTTTTTTTTTTTTTTGTTCTTTTTTTGTTGTTGTTGTTGGTAAAAGTTTCTGACCCCGGGGGATCTCTTCAGCGAGCTTGGATCGGAGATGTTAAAGTTCCTTCATCCTGCTCTGGTGACGTAGTTGAATCTGTAACTGTCAGCAGTTTACTCCCCAGAAGAAGAGTTTCTGGAAGACATTTGGCCCCAGAGTGTAGGGATGAAATGAACCTGGGATGAAATACACTTTATCTGAAACAATGGGAACAACTTCATTGGATTTGAAAATGATCGGAAAAGAGTCTGACCGTTTTTCCTTTTTTTGTTGTTTGTTCAGTAGTTGGACGTGTTACTGAAACATGAGGCCTTGGAGCTCACATGTAGTTTTTAAAAAGTAACACCTGTTTCATGCCTGCCACACGGCAAGTGCTGAGCAATTATTTAATTCAGTAGGTTTGAGTGTGTGCGTGTGCACGTGTGTGTGCACGCACACAACGTGCATGAAAATTTGTGTTGTGACTGTTTTGTATTCCTTTGTTGGAAGGGTTTATCCGTATCGCTTAAAGCAGAGTTTACTTGCATTGATGTCTGGAGAAAGACAAGAATAGATTGGCCCTTGATTTGATGGATACATTATTGGTCTTTTGGACTGAACTTGACTGTCTCCGATATTCCCATGGTTAACACTCAGAGCTGGGGAAGCCTGATATCACGTAAAGGCATTCTGAAATCCAGCAGAGCTGAGCTCGTTGGTCTGAGCCCTGTTTCTCTTGGTTATGTAACCTGGATGGACCTCGGTGCCTCCTGAATGGGGCTGACGGGAGTTCCACACGGAAGTGAGTACGGAGCTCCTGGCACGTTGTCTCTTCACGCAGGAGAAGCTCAGTCGATAATGGTTATTAGTTGTGATGGGAATAGTTTGGCTTCCTATTTCAGAGCTCAGCCCTCCTGTGTCTCAGACTTCCAGTGGGTGAGGTGGAAAGAGAACTGCCAACTGAAGGAGCGTCTTGGAGCCAGGCTGTGTATTTCGCTTTTTTTTTTTTTTAAGATTTTATTTATTGGACAGAGAGAGAGATCACAAGTAGGCAGAGAGGCAGGCAGAGAGAGAGAGAGGAGGAAGCAGGCTCCCTTCCGAGCAGAGAGCCCGATGCGGGACTCGATCCCGGAACCCCGAGATCATGACCTGAGCTGAAGGCAGAGGCTTAACCCACTGAGCCACCCAGGCACCCCCAGGCTGTGTATTTCAAAGGGAAGCTTTGGCTTGGGGCCATCGTCCGGGACTTGGGAGGAGAACTTCCTTCATCCACTTCGGAGATGGAAGAGTGGGAGCTGCTCTTACCAAGAACTTCTCGAGGAGCCACAGCCTGGAGATAGCGAGGGACCCCCTGCTCAGAGCCCCTTGTGGAGATGGGACAGTGATGATGGGTTTGTGTGTTTGTGCAATCTCTGACCGCCTCTGTGTCCCCAGAAATCTTCATACCATAGCGGATGGAGTCGGAACGAGGTAAGGCAGAGCTCTCCATCCGTTTCTGGCCCCCGTGGGCCATTGACAGATTCTTTTCAGCCTGATTTCCAGCTCACAGATCACCCCTATGTCCAGCCCCCTCACTCTGCCGGGGAGGAAATATATCTAAAGAGATGAGGTGACCAGGTCTCGCAACTAGATTAAAATCTAGGTCTCCTGACTCACTGACCAGGGTCATTCTTCGGAAGCCCACACCCCCACACCATTACTTCCTCCTCGTTCTCAAACAGATTCCAACTTATGTGTCCTTAGATTTTAAGATAAAATTCCTCAGTTCTGGGCCAGAAGTGAAAAAGGGTGATTGACTGAAAAGAATGTAGGAATGTTCACACTGTAGCCCAGGCACAGTGGTTCCTGAGAGAGGTGTCCGCGGCAGGGTTCAGAAGAAAGCCTTGCTTTCTTGTTTGGAAAGGCAAGTCCTAGATCCATGATTTCAGCAACAAGGGGCGTGCAGTGTTCTTGGAAGAGGCTCTTGAGTTCCTAGCAAAATTGTGTTGGTTTTTATAAAATTTTGTTTTCCTTTACACGTAGTTTAAATGGCTTAGGAATAAGTATGTTCCCCAAGCTGAAAACCGACATCAGCATCCAAGAGATTCTTAACCTTTGGTCACAGACTCCTTTGAGAGTTGGATGAAAAATTTGGACCCTTTACTTAGATAAACACATGGACCACCCTTCTGCATTCAATTTCAGGGGCTCCATGGGTTCCCCAAAGTCCATCTAGAAGCTTCTGGTTAATAACCCCAGGTTAATTCTTCATGAAACAATATATTTTCATATAAAATTTATTAAAAAAAAAACAACCCTTTCCTTGCCTTTTCTTCAGAGCATTCGATGCTTCTTTTTTTTCCTTTTCCCTTGATCTTCCTTTTTCTGGCATCTAAGTTAAGCAATGAGATAGTGTTTTGAAAGCAAGCCCAACCATTTTCAGCAGGAGTATCTGCCTCTTGGCCAAGTTCCTCTTTTGGGGAGTGAGAGGGTGAGTAGGTAGTTGGAGGATGGCTGTGTTGTTAGTTTCAGACCCTTTCTACTTGTAAAAAGTATGGTGGACTCCAAAGGGCTTCTGTTATGTGGCTTCTAGCTATAAATAGTTATCACACTAGAAATTGAAACAGGAAAGCAAAACAAACAAACAAACAAAAAAACCCCCCAAAAAAACCCACCCAAAAAACCAAACCAAAAAAAAAAAAAAGAAATAAAAACCACTTGTTGATTCATTTTAAAAATAGAACCAATAAGCCCATTATATGTTCACAGAAATGACTTTTTATTTAAATTTTTTTATTTTCTAAAATTTAAAAAATTAGGGAAGAGAGAGGTGTTAATTTATATTTGACAAATCTCTACAGTTTCTGGCAAACAGGAGACCCTAGAGTCTCCTCTCTGCTTCTGCCTTCACTCTTTTTGTGGTTGTGTTGGTTGGTTGGTTGGGGGGAAAATGTGACTTTGCCCAGGTAGCTGGAAAAGGCAGGGCGTGATAGCCCCCCACCCCGAAATTACCTGAGGATCCCTGGTCCACACTTTGAGCTGCCCATTGAGGCTAATACAGGCTGGGGAAGTTTAGGCCTTCGAAATTCCCATTTTTAGTTTAGTGCTTGAAGAAGAGGAACGTCTGTGTTCATTGATGAAACTGCTGGTTTCTTAGCATCACTGAGGAGGAGGAAAGGCTGGAATTGGGAGCCCAGAGCCCTTCCAGAAGCCTGCTATGAGGGCCTAAGAGGGCCTCCATGGAGCCCAAGGTAGAACTTAGGAAATAGGCTTTTCATTGTCATATGGGTGAAGTTTACTTTGGACCACTGTTGGCAGATTATCTAATGTGGCCCATAGGACAGCCCGTCCTGTCTTTTTCTAGTTTAAAAAAAAAAAGTTAAAGAAAACGCTTTAAATTAACTCTGGTTATGTCTGTAAATGACATAATAAAACCTGATTGTTTGAAGATTGCAAAGTACAGCTTGACAAGTAGGGCTCACTTCTCAGCTCAACCGTAGCTAGGCTTGAGCTGAGCTGGGAGATGAGCAAACCTTTAAATCAGACGAAAATGTAATCCACGAGGAACCGTTCTCCTTGTTTGGAGATTATGGTGGAAAATGAATAACAGTTTATTCACGGAAAGGTGGGTTTATTTTTATTTATTTGTTTATTTATATTTACTAAGATTTTATTCATTAGAGAGAGGCACATGCGTGCACATGTGCACACACGAGTGGGGGTGGGGCAGAGGATGGGGGAGAGCAGGGAGTCCGACGTGGGGCTCCATCCCAGGACCCCGGGATCATGACCTGAACCAAAGGCAGACCCTTAACTGACTGAGCCACCCAGGTGCCCTGCAAAGGTGAGTTTATTTTTCTAAAGTGTCTTGCCTACTCCATGCCAGATACTGTTTGTAGTGCTTTGGGATGTGTCAACAGGAAAAGGTCCCTAAGCTCATGGAGCTAGTTTGAGGTGAAATGGGGACGTGTAGGCAGAAAACAGCATAATAAGCGCTCGACATGCTATGGAGGAAAGAGCAGGGCAGGGCAGACAAGGCAGTGGGGGATGCGGGAGGCAATATGAGATGGGGTGGTCAGGCTTGACTCCCTTGAGAGGGTAGACTTGGGAGTCGGTCATTGATTTGGGAGGTGGGAGTGTGCCCTGCGTGTTTGAGGGAGCAGAGTTGGGGCAGGGGAACAAGATGCTGCAGAGAATTTGGCCTGGCAGTCGGAGGAGGGAAAGAAGTCTTTTAGCTGTGGAAAGTGGGGGACGTGAGCTGAGCCTTAAAGGATGAGTATTCCTGGAAGCAAGAACAGTTGGGAGCATGCGCTCCCATTGCACTGACTGGTAGGTCCGTCCTGTGCTCCAGTGTGAAGGCTGGACGTCTGCAGGGGGCTTTGCAAGGCAGGCCGAGGAGCCTTCCACATGGCTCCTGGGAGGTCTGCCTGGCTGTGTTGTGCCGGGTGCCTTGAGGAACGTTGAGGGAAGAGAGCATGTTGCTGAACCATGGCCGTGGCTCTGAGAAAGGAGCCCGCAGGTCGGGTGATAGATACATCATGGGTAGTGAGGAGGGGAAGGATGACTACAAGGTTTGAGGCACCTACATAGAAAAAAGCAGATAAAAAGAGAGAAGACGATTCATTAGCTCAGATGTTGGCAGTCCCCAGTCTGGAGTTACCTGTAGCAACATTTCAAGCATTTGCCAACATACTTCTGACTCCTTTTTAGCAACTGTAAGAACTTTGGGTTGAGAGAAATTTTGCGTCACTCCCATTGGGGATCATTGGAGAAGGAGAGATGTGTTGAAAACATAAAAAGGCATGGAAGTTTTGTCTTGGGAAAGGGAGAAGGGAGAACTAGAGCTGGGTTTTAGAAATGCCTCAAACGGAGGTGGGACATGTGCAAGTGGGGCATGATAGTGGGAAGCCCAGAGGGTAGAATTTACAAACTTCAGAATTCAAAATGCAAAAAGGCACTGGATATTTGGTTAGAGAGCAAGGCGGGGGGGAGCAAAAAATGCCTTACAGTGATGGAAAAGTAACACTGCAATATTTCTAGCAAATCAGGAATGGCAATTATTAGTAACAGTGTGCATAGTTATTAATCAATAGTGTAGAAAACATCACCATTTTGGGGTGCCTGGGTGGTTAAGCATCTGTCTTGGGCTCAGGTCATGATCTCAGGGTCCTGGGATCGAGCCCTGCATCAGGCTCCTTGCTCAGTAGGGAGCTTGCTTCTCCCTCTCCCTCTGCCTCCCCTCCCCCCTGCTTGTGGCCTCTCTGTCAAATAAGTAAATAAAATCTTAAAAAAAAAAAGTAGAAAACACCATTTTCCTAGGTTATGATGCTATTTTGCGAATGTGAAAATGACTTAAAAGGCACTTCTAGGCTCATACCAGCTGTGGTCAGCCCATTTTCCCCAGTTTCCTCAGCAGCACCCTTCCATGTTAGGCACTAGTGAGCAAGGTCAGGCAGTGCTTCTCTCCTTGGGCCAAGATGAATTTAGACCGAAGGTGGAAATGACAGTAATCATAGTTAATGCTTTTAAGCAGGTACTATGTGCTGGGCACAGTTCTAGAAACCTTTGCTGGGTTAACTCAGTTTCACAGCATCTTAACAGAGTATTCTAAAGGGGAGATAACTGTTGTCATCCCCATTTGACAGATGGGGAAACTGAGGCGCAGATTAGTTCAAAGTAACTTCCCTGGGATCGGTATTGACCATACTGAGATTACCAAGGGAGGGTATCCTAAGAGTATATCAAGTATACCAAGGAGAGAACACTGGGAGCCAAAAACAGTATTCATGTATGTGCGTGTGTGTGAGAGGGGGCACTTGGCAGTTTGGGGGATAAGAAGATGGTAAACCAGGGGAGGAGTGTTTTAGAATTGAACAAGGCAAAAGTTGTTCTAATTCAGAGCTTCTGCAAGTCGAAATTTCCTCAACCCCCTGAAAGTCCACGGACTCTCTGTATTTAGCTTTTCTGAATAGCTATGTGAAAGCAAAGCTGGATTCATTGGGGAAATTAAACAAAGTAACCAAGGAAATAGCTTCTAATTGCATCAGACTGATAACTACAAATGGCTGATTGATCTTACTGTCCTTGAAGTGTCCCAGGGCCCTTGAACTTTGTGGCTGATGACCTTTTCAAAACTGTGTTCACCTGTAATTAAAACAGAAAACCTGTCCCTCAGAGGATTTGTAAGTTGCCCAGCCAAACCAATGGAGCCTTGTTACAATGTATCGTTAGCCCCCATTCATGCCTCCTGACCCTTCAGTTTGCCAAGGCCGTGAGAACGGGCTTTACATTTGCTGCCTGCCGCCTGCATTTGAGTACCTGAGCCCACGTTAGCATTTGTGGTCCAGCTCTGGTGACCTCGATCACCTTGGCCTGGCAGCTGTGGTGTGCTTCGGGCTACAGCTGGCCACTTGTGCACCTGGTAGGAAAGTGCATACGTTTGTGCTGGGAATCTGCCAGTGCCGTGGAAACTGGCGAGCGCTCTAGAAATCTGGCTTGGGAGGATGTGTCCAGGGAGACCAGGCTCTGAGAGCCTCTGTACCCCCATGAATGTTGTGTATAATCGGAAGCCTTTTCAGTGGAGTGTTTCTAACACGGGGAGTATATTTTGAGTAATTTCCAGGAAATCTCTGAGTGGATCATGCATCACATGGGAGTCACTTCTCTGTGTCGCTAGGGTCTTACCATCTCCCCTGATCTCCTTTGACTTTTGAATTAGAGCTTGGTATATGATGAACTACTAGGACCTATCAGATGCTAAGAGACCTCACTCACTATGAAGGAACATACCTTGTGTTTGTCAGATTCTGCCCTGGGGTTGGTTTTTGGATTTCTTGCTGCTGGGAAGAGTCGGGGAGGTTCTGAGTATGGAAAGAATCCGTTTTCTCAGGTGCCAAGCCCTTGAGAGTGAGGTGGGAAGGAGGAGGAGCCCTCGGAAGGATGACCACCAGGAACGTTCGCTTGACGGTGGCACTCTTCCTTCTGAGCTCTTAGCAGGTGCATTGCAGTGATAGGCATCCTGACGTCGGAGGGTGATGGGCATCCGGGATGCAGCCTTGGAGGGGTGGATGCCTGCTGTTTTCCAAAGTGTGAACCAGTGAGCACAAGGGTGATGTATGGAAATGTTTGAATCACTGTATTGTACGCTTGAAACTAATCCAGCACTGGATGTTAGCTAACTGGAATGAAGATAAAAACAAGAAACAAAGTGGGAACCCAGAGCCTCTGTGTCAGAGTGTCTGGCTTTGGTTTGTGCTAGAGATTCTAAGGTGGTGCTTAGGCATTTGAGGAGTGCGGTTCTACAGGTGATTCTGACCCACACTGAAGCTGGAGGTTGCTGGTGCCCGCGAGCCTCTTGTGGACTGTTGCAGTGTTGAATAGTGCCTCTGGTTAGGTAGTCCTTATTTCCTGTGATGCTAGAGCATGGGGCCTCTGGGTATTTGGGACATCGCAAACTTCATGACCAAGTCGGGCTGGGTCTGGGCAACCGCATGTTTCCCAACAGGCTGGGTCACATATCAGTGGGGGCCATCTACCACCGAGCCTGCTTGGCCGCATGTGGAGACAAGGTGGAGTCGGCTTGGACAAAAGATCCAGAACATTCCCCAGCGGTTACGCGGGTTGTGTGCTCTAGGGCTATGCTGGCTCAGCTGGGGCCGGCAGGCCTCTCACCCGGGGTAATCACTTCTTTGCTCGGATCAGTGGCCATCCCAGAGCTGGGCACACAGACCCCGGGCCATGGTGAGCTGATAGCAGCAGTTGGCATGAGCAGATGTTCAGGCCCGGCAGAGAGGTGAGTGTCTGCCAAGCCTTAATGCTTAGTTTCTAGAGAGGCCCCAAGGTATTCCGTAAAGGGGTAAATGGTTTGTGGGGAAGTCGGAGACTATTAAGACACATGCTCTTGAGGGTTTGGTCTGTCTTGTTTCTGCCTTTTTCCCTCCTCATTCACCTCCTCCTTCCTCTTATCCCCACTCTGAGATTTGAGCTCTTTGCCTGGGAAGTCAAGGCAAACAGATACTAGCTTTCGCTGGGAAAACCTGGAAAGGGCCTTGTTGACAAAAAAGGGTAAAGCATAGAGGTGCCTGTTTCGGTAGAACCTGGCCAGGTGCTACTTGCAACTGAGCAGTGGGGCTGCCATGTCATAGTGCAAAAGGTAGTTGGAAATGTGGGTTCTGACTCCCAGTCGGCCAGCAGCCAGGGCTGTGAATTTCTAAGCCCCAGCATCCTCATTGATTAATCAAGAGGTCCCTGCCTATTCTTGAGCTCTGGGAATTAACAAGATGCCTTGAGTCCGTTCTCTCCCTGGTTCTGAGGTCTTTCTCTTACAGACCAGGGAGGTTACCAGCATAGCAAATCTCTCCCTGACGTACAGAGATGCTTCTCACCTCTTTGCACCTTAGAGGGAAGCTTGGCACTGATGCCTTCCTTTCTTCCAGGGAAAGACTGAGACCCATGAAAATGAATCCAGATGTTTAGGAAATTCACACACACCTCGTCTCCCATCACCCAGGGTTGTCTTGAATCATCAGTCATGGCAAATTTTACTTACTGTCTTTATTGACATGGTCAATATTCCTGCCGGGAGAAGTGGGAGTTCTTACCTGTGTTTTCCTTTTTATATAGGGCATTTTTACCCACTGGTTCTGGGTCCTTCATGGCCCCGGTGGGATAGCAGATAGCAGAGTGATGGGACTGGTAGTTGCAAGGGTATGCCTTTGATCCCCTTGAAATCCCAGGGGTCTGAACTCCATTGGAAATGCAGCTCGTCCTCTGAAGCTATCCTAACTCCTTCCTGCTTCTGTCTTCCCTCCTTGCTTTTTCTTTTCTTTCTTTCTTGAAGAACAGTTTTAGGTAGTAGAGAGGGGTTCCCAGTTAACCTTGAACACCTGTCAAAGGTAGTATTGGCCAGGTCCATTATTTTCTTCCCTTTTTTTTTTTAATATTTTATTTATTTATTTGACAGACAGAGATAACAAGTAGGCAGAGAGGCAGGCAGAGAGGAGGAAGCAGGCTCCCTGCTGAGTGGAGAGCCTGATTTGGGGCTCAATCCAAAGACCCTGGGATCATGACCTGAGCCGAAGGCAGAGGCTTGAACCCACTGAGCCACCCAGGCACCCCTACTTTCCTCCTTTTGCATACTGTTCTCTTTATTGTGGGTTTTTTTTTTTTTTTTGGAAGGTGCATGGTATTCTGATTTAATATATGTATACATTGTGAAATGATTACCACAATCAAGTTAATTAACACATGCATCACCGCACATAATTACCTTTTTGTGTGTGTGTGTGTGGTGAAAACACCTGAGATTACTCCCTTAGCAAATTTCAGTACCCACCATGCTGCACATTTGATTCCTAGAACTTAACTTTTCTTAATAAAGATTTTATTTATTTATTTGAGAGAGAGAGAGCACGAGTGGGGAGAGAGGCAGAAGCAGACTCCCCGCTGAGCGGGGAGCCCGACTTGGGGCTCGATCCCAGGACCTTGAGACATGCATGACCTGAGCCAAGGGCAGACGCTTCAGTGACTGAGCCACTCAGGAGCTCCTAGACATTATAAACTTTTATAACTGAAAGTTGGTACCCTCCTTTGGCCGCCATCTCCCCCTTTTCCCCACCCCCCACCCCGGACAGACACTGTTCCGCTTCCCGTTCTATGAATTCAACATTTTTGGATTCCCCCATATAAGTGAATCATACATCATTTGTCTTTCTCTTGCTTGTCACGTCTGTCTCTGCACATCTTTTAGTCGTTCGCTTAGTGTCTCTTGATGACGAAGGTGAAGTGAATTTTGAGGCCCTCACTTAAGAATTGACCAAGTGAGATGGGTAGAGATAAGTAAGGTACAGCAGTTGTCCGGGCCTCGCCCAGGACCGTGTCACTGTGTGGCTTGGTTCATTCTGCCCCGTGGCCTCTCAGCAAATATTTGAGCTCAAAGGTTTTATTTTTATGCCAACTCAGAATAGTCAGTTTTTACATTTGTGAACCATAATTGGCTGCTTCTGAGACTGAAGGCTGAAAAAGTGGTGAAATCCCCAAACCGTGTGTTACTTTGCTGTCTCTTTTGTGTCATGCCCATGTACCTGTTCTCTTCCATTGAGAAGAATCAGTCTGATTTCTTATCCATAAGACTGTTGAGCTGTCCTGTCCAATATTGCTGTCATTATCCCTCCTTGATTACTGCCATTATTTAATTATTGTTTATGGACATGCCTGTAGCACATTGGAGCAATTAAAGTTCTGATTTGAGAACAGACCTGTCTCTGTCCCCGAAATGTTAGGCTTGAGAGCGGGGACAGTGCTTTGGAACTTCCAGATGTTTTTAAACTGGGAATTGATATCCTGGCGCGCTGGCAGTTGCCGGAAGCTGTCACTTGGCCCAGGGGCAGTGAGTAGCCTGCTTGGGGCTCCGAGCTTGCTGGCTTTGAAAGGGCAAGGTAATTGGAGAGCCTGCCTTGGAGCTGTGGGCCCCACAGACTTATTTAGCTCAATGGAGAGTGAGAGGCTGCTTGTTTTCGAGAAGGGATGCTGATTACAGCATGAGGACTCTTGCCTGTTCATGGGACCTGGGTCCTTGCTGGGTGAGTGGGTGAGGCTGTGCGCTGGTTATCTTTTGAGTCGCCACATTATAAAACAGACTCCTAACCGAGTTATTTATTTATTGATTTATGGAATGGTACTGGCTGCAAAGACCTTGTTACCCATTGTTACCCCCTACCTCTGCCACAGCTAATCAGCCTGCAGAATTTCCTGGAGTTTGGGGCAGGCTGATGAGGGTCAGGGAGCTGAGCTCTCTCAGCACGGCCGTGGGAGCATCTATAGCTGATCTGCCAGTTAGTTCATTATCTAAGTCAGATAAATGATAAGCTCTTGGAAGCGTTCCTTGGTTTATAATACATATTTCTTGAATGTTTGGGATGGTTTGCATTCATGCCAGGGCGGTCCCCCTCCAACTATCCTCCCCAGCCGCTTTGCTGGCAGATTGGGTTTGTGCGGATCTGGGGTTTAGGGAGGAGTTGGTCCGGGCCAGGCTGGGGAGCAGCGGTGCCGTGTGGGTTCCCTGCAGCTCTGCCGGCTGCCCAGTCCCCGGCTTTCCTCTCGTCCTGATGCATGTCTTCCTCTTGTCCCTTTCTGCTCCCAAGGATGTTAACGCCGGTGAGGGCAGTGAGTTCGCGGACAGTGGGATCGAAGGGGCCGCCACCGACACGGACCTCCTGTCCAGGCGATCCAATGCCACCAACTCCAGCTACTCGCCCCCCACCGGCCGCGCCTTCGTGGGCAGCGACAGCGGCAGCAGCTCCACCGGGGATGCGGCCCGCCAGGGGGTGTACGAGAATTTCCGCCGGGAGCTGGAGATGAGCACCACCAACAGCGAGAGCCTGGAGGAGGCGGGCTCGGCGCACAGCGACGAGCAGAGCAGCGGCACCCTGAGCTCGCCGGGCCAGTCGGACATCCTGCTCACGGCCGCGCAGGGCACGGTGCGCAAGGCCGGGGCGCTGGCCGTCAAGAACTTCCTCGTGCACAAGAAGAACAAGAAGGTGGAGTCGGCCACCCGGCGGAAGTGGAAGCACTACTGGGTGTCCTTGAAAGGTAGGACGGGGAGCTCCCCGCCCCCCTGTGCCGGGGAACCTTGCGCACCAGGGTGCGCCTGCGCACCCGATGGTTTATGAGGACTTGGGGTGTGCATTTCATACCACTTTTAACCAGTTGTGTAAGTATGGGAATACTTAGCATGAAATATTCCCTTAAAAATTTAGGTGTATGTGACCCTGTCGTGGACCATAGGGCAGATCTCTAGAATGTGACCATCTCTCTCTTTTTAAAAGATTTTATTTATTTATTTGACACAGAGAGAGATCACATGTAGGCAGAGAGATGGGTAGAGAGAGAGGGAGCGTACAGGCTCCCTGCCGAGCAGGGAGCCCGACGTGGGACTCGATCCCAGGACCCTGACACCAAGACCTGAGCTGAAGGCAAAGGCTTAACCCTTTGAGCCACCCAGGTACCCCGTGATCATCTCTCTTAACTGAAACTGTCTGCGGCTTGATTATCAGTAACTCCTCACTTCCCCCGCCCCCACCAGCGCTGTTTTGTTTTCTTTCCTTTTTCACAGTTAAGCTAGAGGAGCATCCCACATCTAGTTTCCTTGTATAGACAGCTGCTTCTGAGGACAGCTCATTTGAGGGACGTGTTCCAAAAGAAAAGAAAAGTCATTCAAGTTAGGGAAGTACCTCCTAAAATAACTATTTTGGAGGGAAACATTCATTTGAATCCTGTGAAATGACCATTTCTTTAGGCTAAAAATGCTAGAATATCACTAATTTCATGAGGCTCAGCCCAGTGCTTACTAGAATGTCTGAGTCATCCTAGGTTTGTGAAAAAGTAACTGTTTTATGGTCACATTCGACTATATGAGAGAGAGAGAGAGAGAGAGAGTGTGTGTATGTGTGTGTGTGTGTATAGATACATACACATGTGGAGATATGGCTGCCTTTTCATTAGTAAGTGTAATGCTTTTATATGTTGCTATTGGTTGTCCTACTTCAGAAGTTCACGCACATACTATTGTGCATGCCTGCATGTGTCTCCGTAGGAGAAAAGCTCCCATTTGTGTGCTCCGTGTCTGAGAGAGTACTTGGAGCTGACCCCTTAGACCTTCTGTCACAAACAAATTTGAGACCGGGTTAAGGTATGGCAGGACAGGTTCGATAGGTTAACAAGCATGAAGGACAAGCACAGGGGGACGTCTGGGCTTCCCAGGTGTGGTGTACCCTCTAGACCATTCCATGCTCCATCTCCTTAACTGTGGTTAGAGGGAGAACATCCAATCCTAGAGGCATAGAACATTCTAGAGTCTGCACAGTGATGCGCAGGCCACCCCCTGAAGGACAGGCGAGGTGTGGGTCGGTCCCATTACTGCTGGTGCCCACTGTTGCTTCAATACTTCAGTGAGACAGGAAGGGAGCTTGTTAATTAGACTGGACGTTTTCACTGCATGTCCCAGAGACCCGCAATGATGGTACCTGAAGTGAGATAGAACTGAGTTCCCTCGCGTCCACCGTAGGCTGAAGTTATGGTGATTCCTTCCTGTGAGTCATCCAGGTCCCAGGTTCCTTCTGTCTCCTTGCTCTGTTGTTCCCAGATCCAGTCCCCGTGGTCAAGGTAGCTCACCACCAGGCCCACGTTCCCACAGAAAAATGAAGGCGTATCCCTCTGCCCTGTATCAGGGCCATGATAACCAAGTACCACAGACTTGAGTGGTTTAACCAAAGAAATTTATCTTCTCAAAGTTCTGGAAGCTGGAAGAGATCAAGGTAGAAGTGGGGCTGGTGAGACACCTGTCTCCTTGGCTTCTAGATAGCTGTCTTCTTCCAGTATCTTCCCCTGGCCTTCCCCATCTGCCCATCTGTGTCCAAATTCCCTCTTAGAAGGTGAGCAGTCAGGTTGGATTAGGGCCCACTCCTCTGACCTCAGTTTATAAAGGTATTTGTAGAGATCCTAACTCCAAGTACAGTCACGTTCTGAGTTACTGGATTAGGACTTCAACAGGAATTTGGGGCGGGATAATTCAGCCCATGACAGGCCCTGAATCTGTGTGTTAAGTAAGCTTCCCAGGTGATTGCTGCAGTTGAGACACCAATGTTAGTGTTGTAGACTAACAATAATTAGGCGATTTTTCACTTGGGACGTGGAAGAGGGCATCGTTTGGTTCCGCCATTCCCTTAGAGAATAAAGGATACTCAGAGCAGCGGCTCCAGAGCCCATTAGAGGAGGGAGCCTTCACACTCCTGGTGACCCAGACTTGAATGACACAGTCTGTCAGGCTCCAGGCCCAGGACACAGAGCCACTGAGCCCTCCGTTTCTTAATCCTGACGGGTTCCCATTGTAGATCGACATGCTCTGGCCTGGGCCTTGCCACTCAAAGGCAGAGTGTGCTGCTGTGTTTTTCTTGGCAACTCTGGGAGATCGAGAAATAAAAAAGAGAGCACCTGGGAGTTGTGGGGGTAGATTTCTCTAAAGAGTCTGCCACTTTAGGCAGAGTAATTAATTTTTAAAAAAAATGATTTCATTTAGAATTAATCTCTGGAGTGTCTCCTTCAGCAAGTGCTGAGCATACAGGAGACGTCCAGGGGTGGGTGAAGGCAGATGGACTGCTTTCAGGAAGCACGTGCTTCCGGGATTTGCTGCTTCGTGTTAATCTTCACACCAAAACAGGCAGGAAATGAGAGTACGTTTTATCGATTTTAACCAAGTTTAACCACCTACTGTCAGGGGTGATTGTAAACCAACGTTGCAAAATTATAAAAACAGCAATTTGAGAAGACCATAAAATGTTCCGCGTTTGCACATGCCAGGGTCTGTGGACATCTCCTCTTCATGATCCTTTGGCTTCTTTCTCTGTCCGCAGCCTACGGTACAGCTGTGTTGCTCCTTGTCTGTTCAGAGTCTGCTAATCATTAGTGTCATGTTAGTCCTAAAGATGAGAGCAGCATTTCTCAACAGGGGCACTATTGACATTTTCTGGATAATTCTTTGTTGTAGGGATGCTCTCTGGGGCTCAGCAGGATGTTTAGCAGCATCTGTGCCCTCCACCTGCAGGATGCCCGTGGCACCTGCCCCATTCCCCCATACCCAGTGACAACCAAAAATGTCTCCAGATGCCACCAGATGTCCTTGACCTCAATGGCAAAATTGAGGGTGTTTCCCACCTCAGGAACCTCTGATTTGGAGGAAAATAGCATCCCCTTCCCATTTTCTTTCCTATATTATCTCTGAATCTGTGCTAGCTTAAGAAGTGAAAATAGGTACAGACGATTCTGCATTGTGTTGTTTGTGTTTCTGAAAAGACCTGAGATCTTCAGAATAACAGGGACTATGGGAAAGATAAGGTTGGGACAGACTCCTTAATAGGTACGTCATTAAATTATATGTTTGTGGGGCGCCTGGGTGGCTCAGTTGGTTGAGCAGCTGCCTTCAGCTCGGGTCATGATTCCAGGGTTCTGGGATCGAGCCCTGCATCGGGCTCCCTGGTCAGCAGAGAGCCTGTTTTTCTCCCTCCCTTTGCCTGCAGCTCTGCTTACTTGTGCTCTATCTCTATCTCTCTGTCAAATAAATACATAAAAATCTTAAAAAAAAAAGGCCAAAAAAAATTATATGTTTGCAACTTTTTAGCCCAACACTAAATAGATAGATAAGATAGATGGATAACTAAATACCCTGCTAAAAATACTCAGTAGTTCACATCTTACTTTTTAACAATGACTGCTATGGAAAACATGGGACTTCACCTTTAAAAACAAAGTAAATACAACTTATGGGTAGAAAGAAGAATCAAAACTCCCGAATTCTTGAGACCAGGACAGTGATGAAGAAATCCTAAAGCTCAGAAGCACCATACGACAGGACCAGTACGGAAGTCTTTGGGGAAACTGCCAAGGGAAAATTGTGATGCGAGTGGACACGGCATTCAGCTGAGTTCGGGGATTTGCCTTCAGCAGTTGTTAACCTGCAGATGTGAAATACGGCGGGCTGGGAGACACTGCCTTTGAACTCGTGGGACTTCTCCACTGATCCCCATCATTGTACATTTAGGTAATCACATAGAAGCAAATTTGCTTTATGAAAATTCGTATGGTAGCTGCACTTTCAAGGACTTCGCTGTTCACTTAAAGTGTGGCCCTTGCTGGTGGTTAATGTTGAAAACTGACAGAATTAAGAAAGAGTCATAAAGTGGGGCCCAGGCTTCCCTGAAACTGGTTTTGATGAGTTGATGGTAAATGTTCAGCTAGTAATTACTATTAAAGTGAGCCTCACGTTTAGGTGACGATGGAGAGTGTCTCCTAAACCCACCTTGCCACAAATTTCGGACAGGTTTTTACTCTGACTGCCTCACTAGTTTCGTGGTGCAAGTAAGTGTGGACCAGGCTTCCCGATCCCCCAGCCCCTCATATGTGTGCCATGACATACTTTCTTTCAGGAGGAACAGGGACATGGTTTATTTCTAGAAGAACATTTTATAGAACATACTTGAGCTTGAAAAGCTATCATGTCTTGCCTTATCCTTAAAACACCTAAAGCTAGTATTATAAATGGTTTTCTCCAAGGGCAGAGCCAAGAAACCCAATTAATTGTGTCTCCTGGTTATACATCATGGGAGCTATCTGGAAGGGACTCCAATGGTTCCCTACTGACTGGCGGGCCTCACACTGTGGAACTTGCAGTTCTGACCTATGGAGCTGGGGTTCTAGCTGCCCCCACTGGCCAGAGGAGCCATAAGAACCCGCTGTGTTACAGACCCTATAGTCTGTAACAGAGCAGTCTAAAACAGAAAGTGAGGGTCTTAAAGAAGTTGAGGATGTGTGTGGGCTGAGAAACTGTGATTTAAGAATCTTTGCCTTTTGAGGTGCCTGGGTGGCTCAGTCGGTTAAGCGTCTGCTTTCGGCTTAGGTCATGGTTCTAGGATCCTGGAATTGAGTCAGGCTCCCTGCACAGTGGGAACCTGCTTCTCCCTCTGTCCCTCCCCCCACTCATGCGCACACACACACACACACACACACACACACTCTCTCTCTCTCTCTCTCTCTCAAATAAAATCTTTAAAAAAAAAAAAGAATCGTTTCCTTTCTCTCAGTCCATCTAAGATTTCAGTACAAGCAAGGCCCCTTTCTGCGTACTCTCTGGGTTTCCACATGCTTTAATTTCCAGCCCTCCCCTTTTGACAGGACACGAGCAATAGTTTCCACCACTGAATTCTCATTGTATACGCACCGACCACTCACATGGACCCCTGTTTTGTTTTCTCAGGGTGCACACTCTTTTTCTACGAGAGCGACGGCAGGTCTGGAATAGACCACAACAGCATCCCCAAGCACGCTGTCTGGGTGGAGAACAGCATTGTGCAGGCTGTGCCTGAGCACCCCAAAAAGGACTTCGTCTTCTGCCTCAGCAATTCCTTGGGTGACGCTTTCCTCTTTCAGGTTTGTCGGGCACTTCTTTTGGGACGTTTCAAATCTCTGAACCAGAGATCTTCCTCTCCTGCCTATGTGCCCCACCCTGTTTTCCTTTCAGTGCTGGGTTTTATCATTTTTTCACTATAGAAACAAGAATGATCAATGACAAAATACACATTTACATTGAAATGAGAGAACTCACCCAGAGTGTCCAAGGGAAGCCCGGGGAGGGACGTGAGTGGACTTTGAGAAACTTGCCCTGTTCGTCACTTGCCTGTTGAAGGATTTGTCGGTGTAATCTCAATGCTGTTCGTGTAGAGCCTTAGAAAGAGATGATGAATTCCTTAATTTAGAAATTATTTGAGCTGTCAAAATTTTGTACCATAATGTTCTCTTCTAATATTACTCATAAAGTAAAATAATGACATCCCAGAAATGACTAGCTATACCCAGATAATTTCTCTTCCTCATCTTATTAGAAATTTGTACCCAGTGTTCTTGAAGTTTGCATGTTAATTGTGTTAAAAAAAAAAATACTAACCTGCTAATCCCTTCAGGGTTAGCATTTAATTTTTTAGGGAATTATTTGGGTTTGGTTGGTTATGATGCACTCTACCAGAACTTTTGTTTGTGTTAGTTAGGGGGACTTCCTTCATGTGTTTCCATGATGCAGGAATTCCTCCAACTTTTACTATCTGTTTCCTGCATGCTTCGCACAGTGCTATTGAGAATAAGAAGATTTTGACATAGTTCCTACTCTTAAAATTTTCCCATGTGATGTGGGAGAAAGACACATGGATAGATTTTTGTAGGGTAGGAAAGCCTGACCATTAATGTTAAAGGGCGGATAAGGATGAATTGGTTGAAATGGATAGTGAGAATATTCCATGCAGAAGACAGATCTGGATAAAAGGCATGGAAAAGAGTAATAGGTTATTTCATTGAGTTTTTGGATTTGGCCCTTAAGTTATTTCCATTTGGGCCATTAAAGTAAGAAGGTGGTCTTTTTTTTTTTTTGTGAACAGGCAGAGAGCATGTTTTCTCTTGCTTTAAATCAGTGACATAAAACATAAAGAAGAGTGTACAAAACATAAATGTATTGCTCAATGAAGTATCACAGAGTAAATATGTACTACCACCTAAGTCACGAAACAAATTTCTAACACCCTATAAGCCACTCCCCAACCCACATAACACATGCAGGCTACTAGTTGGGTGGAGGGAATATGTATTTTATCATCCAAGCGAGGACACTTTTGTTTATCTGGGAATGTCATTTCTCCTTCATTTTTGGAGGATAGTTTTACTGGGTATAGAATTCTTGATTGACAGAGTAATTGGAGTGTTTTGAAAATATTATTGTACTGCCATCTGGCCATGGATTCTGATGAGAAATCAACTTTGACTCTTAAGAGGATCCCTTGTATAGATGAGTTGCTTCTTGGGACCACCTGGCTGGCTCAGTCCATAGAGCATGTGATTCTTACTCTTAGGGGCATGAGTTCAAGCCCCAAGTTGGGGGTGGAGCCTACTTAAAATGAAAAACACATGAATTAGATGAGTTGCTTCTCAGTTGCTACTTTTTATCTTTGTATTTAAACAGTTTATGGTATGTCTCTAAGTGTTAATTTCTTTCTCTTTATTCTACCTGGCATTCATTGAGCTTCTTGGATGTATGGATGTGTGTGTCCAAATCACATTTGGAAAGTTTACGGCTATAATTTCTTTGAAGACTGCTCCTGTCCATTTCTCTCTCCTTCTGGGACTTTCATTATGTTTATATTACTTGCACTTGATGGTGCAAGTCTCTGAGACTATGTTCATCTTTCTTCATTTCTTTTTTTTTTTGTTCTGTTTCATGGGCTGGATAATTTCAGTTGACCTACTTCAAGTTCACTGATTTCTTTTTTTGCCAGTTCAAACCTGTTGTCCAGCCCCTCTGATAAATTTTTCACTTCAATTATTCTACATTTCAACTCCAGAATTTGTATTTGGTTCTCTGAATAAATTTTCTTTAAATTTCTCTATTGATATTCTTTATTTGGTGAGATATCATTCTGATAATTTACTTCGTTAGACATGATTTCCTTTAGTTCTTCGGATATATTCCAAATAGTTAATTTAATGTCTTAGTTTAGCAAGCTACCATCTGGATTTGCTTAGGGACGGTTCCTATTGACTGCCTCTTTTCTTGTGTATGTGCCATGCTTTGTTGTTTCTTTGCATGTTTCATACTTACTTGGTTGAAAACTATATTTTGGAGAATTTAATGTGGTGACTCTTGAAACCAGATCTTCCCACCCTCACCCCCAGGGTTTGCTGCTATTGATTGTTGTCACTGCTGCTTGTTTGTTAAGTGACTTTCCTGAAATCTATAAAATATTTATTCTTTGTCATGTATGGCCACTGAAGCCTCTGCTCTCAGTTATTTTAGTAATCAGCTTATGATTGGAGAGATTTCCTTAGATTCCTGGAAACAGACTTCCAGTCTTCCCCAAGGATCTCCATGTCTTCAGCACTCAGGGAGCTAATTAACAACTCTGCCGTAGCCTTCGTGTCTGCTTGCACAGAGCCTCCAGGTCAGCTAGAGGGGTGAGCATAGGGCCTTCTCAGGGTTTTGTGGATGTGTCCACAGTCCTATACATGTATGTGACTTTCTAGATTCCCTAAACTATGGATATCTTATGAATTCATATCTTATTCCCCAGCTTTTTAAAAAGTTTCTTGGTCAGCTACCTCTTTTGTCTCAACTGTCATCATGGGCTCAGGCAGTGATGATATTAAACAGTTGTTACTGATTATTTTTTACAAATTCCCCTTGGGATAAAGGCTATCTGCACATGTGAGTTCTGAGGTAAAATAGGAGCAAGCCCTGTGAATGTGAATTTCCTGTGAACTATCAGGTCAAATAATGGTAGTTCTCTGAGAATGGTGTTTTGTGGGAGCTCATCACCCCACTCCACCACCCACCCCTCTGCCTTCAGTGATTGTGAGACTGCTCTTTTTCACCTGATTAGGTAGGTCGGGAGTTGAAGATGGGAATATGGCAAGCCAGAATGCCCTCAAAACTTGCTATTCTTACTGAGATTCAGCTATCACTTTTTTCCAGTAGAAGTACCTAACATTGTTACAGCAAGACCGAATTAGTTACCAGAGCTCTGAAAAAATTGATTTTGACCGTTTTTGCCAGTGTTACTGAATTTACAGAGGAGCAGTTTTTTTTTAAGGTCCTTACTCTCCCATTTCCACTGATTAAACTCATCAGGACACTTCAGAGACTAGATGGTTTTGAGAGAGATACCAGCTTCATTAGAATTACGCCAGGATAACAGGTATATATTACAGCAGGTTCAGGCTAACTGAATGTGTAGCAACCTTTCCATAGGTGCATTTGGGTTGATCCCTATTTGGGGGAGGATAATGAGCAATGTTGTACTCTTTTATCTGTGTTCAGGTTATGTTTGTCCACATTTCTAGTGGTATATACCTAGGATTGGTATTGCTGTGTCATGAGCTAAATGTACACATTCAGGTTTCGTAAATACTGCCAAACAATTTCCAAAATGATTGAAATAATTTATGCTCCCATCAGTGGCCTAGGAGAATTCCAGATGTTCCTTATCCTTGTCTAACACTTGTTATTGTCAGATCTTTTTTATTTTCATTTGTAAGCTATTTGTGTGAAGCTGAGTACATTTTTGAGGGTTTAATGACCAATTCAGTATCATTTTTGTTAAGTGCTTATTTCAAGTGCTTATTCCTGCCTATTTTTCTGTTGGGTTGCCTCTCAGTGATTCATAGCAGTTCTTTACATATTTTGTGTTTCAAATTCTTCTTGATTATATGCATCGCAGATATCTTTTTCTACTCTGGCTAGCCTTTTACTCTGTTAAAGGTATCCTTTGTTTTACTGACTTTTTAAATTTAATGTATCTCATTGCTCAAATTTTCCTTAATGGATAGTGCTTTGTGTATGCTATTTAAAAAAATCTGCTTTTTGCATCTGGCATAGCTTCTTATTCATTATTTGGATATCTTATATATGAGGGAATGCCTAACTCTGCTAATAATAACAATCAATAATAACATGTGATAGCAGCAGCTGTCTTCTACTGAGCCTTATTGTATGCCACCATCTGGAAAGTGTTTTACATTGTGAGTCACATATAATTCTTTAGAAAATTTTTTTCTTAACTTAAATATAGTTGATATACCATTTTCTATTAGTTAAGGTGCACAGCAAGGTGATTTGGCGATTCTATACATAAATGTAATTACCATTCGTCTCTGTACATTATTACAGTATTATTGATTGTATTCCTTATGCTGTACTTTTCGTCTCCATGACTTACTTATTTTATAACTGGAAGTTTATACCTCTTAATCCCCTTCACCTGTTTCATGCCCAAACACCATCCCCCCCCACCCCAGCCCCCAACCCCAGGAACCACCAGTTTGTTCCTGGTATTTATGAGTCTGTTTCTGGTTTTGTTAGCTCATTTGTTTTCTTTCTTCAGTTCCACGTATAAGCAAAATCATAAGTCACATTTAATTCGTACAGCAATCAGTGAGTTGGATTGTATTATCCGTATTTTAACCAATTGACATGGACTGTGTTCCCCATTTGGTGACACTCAGGCTTTTACAATGGCTAATAATAGATGCCAAGTGACAATTCCTGAGTGTTGGCTGGATTCAAACCAAGCTTCTCTTTCTCTAAAGTCTTTTAGTGTCTAAATATACTATTTATCCCATTTCTGTTACTATTTAAGAAGAACATGGGCAGGAGTCCCTGACCAGAGTCAAAAGGCCCTGTTTCTCATTCTCAGAATTGACCCACTCGTTGGGAATATTTCAGTATTTCGGCCATTCTTGGCTAATCTGGTCTGTTTCAGGATACTCTCCTTTTACTCACACACTGCTGATGTGAATTCCTTTTGAAAGGAATGCCTTCCTGGCCATAAAATTGCTGGTACAATCTAAATATCCAATAGGTCACATTGAATAAAATTCTTTGGTGGCAACATAGGACCTTATTCATGAAAACCTCTATGTCCTCTTGTTATGGGGAAATTTTTATGCCACTTACGTGGGATAGAGCACAAAATGAACCTTTTCAGAAGAAATTCCTGCTGTTCAGGATCCATGAGGGCATTTTCTACCTTCTACTTATTGTAATCCACATGACTCTAGAGGGGCTAGGTTTGAAAGAAACCTGTGTGTGTGAGGGGTGAGGGTAACGCAAGGGAGATCAACCACGATTATGGAAATAATTTGTAGTTATTCCAACCCTGGGGCTCAATTCAGGGTGCACAGTTGACAGAGCCCGCATGCTGCTGATTTGGTGCTGTTTTTCAGATCCGCCCATGGTAAGGAGATTCATGTTACCAGCGAAAGCAGAAAAGGGATTTTGTGTGCAGGATGGGGTTGGGAATGGCTCTGAATATTAGAGCAGCTTAGGTAGAAGAATTGCTGTGCTGTCTGCAAAGGGAGGCAATGGCTCCTGCATTTCAACTTTTCTAGAGATCTCCCCTCCAACTGGAAGCCGGAACCAGCGCCTACCACCTACAAAGTACAATTTCGTATTGGGCCTTCCTCTGTCCATTACTGGTGGATGTTACGTACAGCTCCAAAAAGCTCAGGAGCTTTTATGGTAAGAATGATGCCTGATTGGAAACAAAATCATATGCAGTGATGTATCTCCAGAAGTGTAGAAAATCTCTGTCAGGGGTCACTGCCTTTCCATAGAAGGTTTTCTTATCATTTAGAAAGTCACCTGGGGCTGCCTGGGTGGCTCAGTGGGTTAAGCCTCTGCCTTCAGCTCAGGTCATGATCTCAGGGTCCTGGGATCAAGTCCCACATCGGGCTCTCTGCTGGGCAGGGAGCCTGCTTCCTCCTCCCTCCCTCTCTCTCTCTCTCTCTGCTTGCCTCTCTGCCTACTTGTGATCTCTCTCTGTCAAATAAATAAAATCTTAAAAAAAAAAAATAGAAAGTCACCTGTAGGAGGATATAGCATGGATGTTAAAAAAGAGATTAGGGAAAAAGGAATAGTATTTACACCATTATGACGAATTGGGGGTTAGATGTAATAATCCAAGTCAGATGTCTTGTAGGTAGCAAATGCTCATTACATGTTACGGTTCTCATTTTAATTATAAGGAAAAGTGTCTAGTGCCCTGTACTCTTCTTAAGTAAGTATCTTTACAGAAGGTGAGTGTGGCTTTCCGGTGACGAGGCTAAGGCTTTGAGTGTTACTAGGCTCTTAGGCTCCAGACAGTTATGTTGAAGTACCACATCTGGTTCTGTGTAGACTTGATGAAGGTCATTGGCACACATGCCCTGAACCAGGGCAGCCAGATTAGGGAAAAACCTGGAAATCATCTTCCACAAGGAGGCATCAAGTGGACTTGGTAGAAGAGACTCCAAAGGTGATTTAGCATCTTGAACTTGAATAGATTAAAGTCTAGCCTCTCCTTCAAGGTAGGCACTGTCTCTGCAGAGCCCCTGCTAGCTGGTCAGCCTGCCCACTGCATGACGATCTCCATCCCTGGGAAGCTTGGACCTCTTTAACCATCTGCTTTGCTCGTTAGCTCCAAAACTTAGCAAGTTTTTTGTTGTGTTGAGATAGTACTTTATGGTGACTTTTATCATTTTCCTTTGTTTCCATATGTTTTCCAGGTCTAAAGTAATTCTTCCTCTTCTTTCTTCTAACCTTTTATATGCTTGAAAACAGCTCTCATCTGTCTCGTCCCATGTCTTCTGTTCAGGCTTCCCTGTGGAAGGTTTCTGAGCCATTCTCCCTACGATTCAGGTCTTTGGTGTTCTCCCTTGTAAATAGTTCTGGAACCCAACACCCTGTCCCCTGTGAGGTCAGTCCTACGCAGTCTGCCCACAGTTTGGTTCCTGCTTCTTCCCATTTTCTCCACCACGCTAGTGTCAGTTCCTTAATTTAGTAGGAACCGCACCAAACTGTTGATTCATACTGAGCTTGTGGTTTATCATACCCACAACATTAACTCTTACAAGTTCTCTTCCATCTTCTTATAATCGATGTTTCAAGAACTCTAAATCCAGAAGTTAAACATACTTCTTTGAAATCTTATGTTTGTGGTTTCTGGGCTTCTGATGAACTTGTTGAAATCTTCTTGGATCCTAATTTGATCTTCCCTCTTAACTTCATGCTCCTCTGCATATCAGACAAACTGGACGTTTTGTCATTGTTTTCTCTGTTGGTTTAAATGTTGCCTTAGTCTGTAGCTAAGTCCTGTTTTCCCATTGCCATAGATCATCTCCCTGCCTCTAGCTAGCCACTTTAGGAATACTTACTGTTGGTTTTGACATGGGTTAGTTGTAAAGGTGGGTAAACTCCCAAGATGTCTGGAGCCCCAGGCAGATTTTATCTATATAAAGAATTTGACTCACCCCAGATCAGCTTCGTCAGCACCATTCTGGTGGCCCATCTCATGCAGTCTAGTGAAAGAAATACCAGATAGGCTGATGGGAACAACCCGCTAGGCATAGACTCATCCAGGAGCTCCTTAGCCTATCTTGTTGATGCTACGTATGGGATCCAGGGTCAGAAAGCTCCCTGAAAGGGAGAAGGGAGGGGTGTTTCTCCTGGACCCTGTCCTTTTCAGGCATCAGAAGGGGTTTTTCCAAAGTACGGGACCCCATTTGCTTAGCTCTTAGGAGGGTATTGATGGAGAGTGTGGATGTTGGAGTACAAAATGAATACACAGGGCTGGTAATCATTTACGGCACATGCCCTACTATTACTGTATTCAGAGGTCTCCTCACATATGTTAAAAGTACAGTGCAGGGATATAATTGTGGCTGAGCTAGATTTTAGTATATAGTCTGTATACTATTATGTATTATCCAAATAATATGTTACTGACCGTATTTGTCTTCCTTTTTACATTATTTTAAATTTGTATGAAGTCACTATGAGCACATAGTTTTAAAGAATTCAATTAACCTTAAAAGACTTAGAGTGAAATTCTCCTCTCATCCTCTACCTCTTCCCCCAGCCTCAGGTCGGTCCCCAAAGCAACTAGGCTCAGTTATTTTAGCTGGGTTTTTTTTGTTGTTGTTGTTTGGTTGGGATTTTCTTTTTTCTAGTATTTACCCTCCTTTCTCATTAACATGTTTACAGTATTTCTTAATTGACTTCAGACATCAGCTACTGACTTTCTGTGATGACAGATGAATATTCAGCTGTATTATATATGAATTCTCCTTTCTTCATATTTTTATATGATTATATGAACATTTAGGATGAAATCAATAGTCTCTGTTATACTGTTAAGGTTTTTCATGCTGCTGTGAAGATATAAATAATATTAGCTGCTGGGCCAAATAGGGTACCATCATTTGATTTCCTTTCTTGAACAACTTTTTGGGTTTTTTTTCCTATAGTTAATGCCTGCCTCTTATTTTCTGCTTCATTTACTTATTTTTATGCCTAATTAGCAGTATTTTCTAAATCTCCAACTTATTATCTAGTCACTTAGTACTATATTGTGTCCTGGAGATTGCCTTTCCCTGGTCCTTTACCCTCCTGCTCCAGTCTGTCTCTTTTCCTGGCCTCAGGCATAGTATTTACCCTGGTTTTCCCCTCATTACCGTAGTTAGATTCTTGGATTGCACATCTTCCTTTTTTCTCCTTCCTTTTCAGGAAAACAAACAAATAAACCTGTGATAACTTCCTACAAAATGGTTCATATTTGAGAATATCTTCATTCTGCCTTCTACTTGAATATCTTTGAGTAATTTGGAATTTGGTTTGAAAATTATTTCTCCTTTATTCACTTATAGTCTCATACCAGTCACATTTTGGATTATCTTGTGTGTGCTTTATTTTCTCTTTTGAAGTTTTAGAATAATTTTCTATCACCAGGGTTATGATTTCTTAAAAGGGTTTGCCTTCTGTTGAGATCTTAATTGTCTTTTTATTCCTAAAAGCTCCTTTTCTCTCTCTCCCTCTCCCTTTCTCCCTCCCTCCCATTTTCTCCCTCCCTTCCTCCTCTTCTCTCCTACCTCTCCTTCCTTCCCTTTTCTCCCTGTCCCATCCACCCTCCCTTTCAATTTTTCTCTTTCCTCCCTTCCCTCCCTCCTTTCTTTTCTCTTTCTATCCTTCTCTCCCTGTTCCTTCCTCATTGTTCCTTTTTCATTGTAACCTGTGCATTTGTTTATAGCCTTAGATTCTTTTGTGTCTCTGTCTCTGAGGATGTTACTGGATTTTCAGGGAATTTTCAGGGCTTCATGCATTATTTCTCCTTCTTCGAGATACATTGGCTTCTGTGCGCTTTGGTCTCTGGCTTTCATGCTAGAGGCGTTCATCAAATGTCTGGTGGTCCTTGATTATCTGATCATGTTTAAATGTGAGGTACTAAAAAACTGCTCGGATATTGTTTGTGCCATCTATGGGGGGCTTTTACAGCAGGAACAGATGGTAAGGCCTTTTTGTTGGGGGTGTCCGTTTGACAGTATTTGTTGGTCTTTTCTGTGGAGCTCCTCGGTTTTGCCAGAGATGACTCCTGCCCTTGCATCTACTGGACAGCCTTCCATTGATTCCTATTTGCAGTAAACAGTTCCTCCTTTTGTGCTTGTCTTCCTAGAGTCTGGACCCTCTCCTCTCCGAAGAATTTACCTTAGGTGGGTGAGGGGGTAGGGAGAGGAGGAAGTACGAGGTGGGGGGTGGTACCCAGTTTTATGACTTTGTGCAGTGGACGAGGAGAGCCTCATATTAAGTTCTCTTTGCAGATGGTAAAGATGATACTGGGATACTGGGACAGCTGGCTGGCTCAGTCCGTAGAGCATGTTACTCTTGATCCTGGGGTCTTGGATTTGAGCCCCTTTTTATTACTTAAGGAAATTTTAAAAATGACAGCTTATTTAAGTCTTCTATAAATAAGATTAAAAAATAGAAAAAAATAAAGACTTTCAAAATTCACACAGGAACTTCATTCCCTGCCAACCTCTTAAAAACACCTAACTTTATTCCCCTTTTCTTGGTTCTTTTTAAATGGAAAAAAAGAAGTTCAACCTACTTGACAATTATTCTCGTGCCTCTATAAACTCAGATTATCTGAAATTTTAGTTTCCTAGATCTGGCATATATTCCCTAGTATTTCTCTCGTTTAAAATGAATTTCCCTTTTCCTGCCACTCACGTAAACCATTGATTATCTGAAATCACTGAGTATCCTCCATTCAGTTGGGTAATTGAAGCTGGAGCTATTTAAGTACATAATGAAGCCCTGAGCTTCATCTTAACTCCGCACTCAAAGGGGCTCTTATGCAAAATGCATTTTTTGCTGATTATATTCCTCTGTTGGCAAGAACTTTGCTTATTCCCTTCACTGAACTTTGTACAGTATTTATAGCATCTCCAGAGGGCAAAGGAAGAATCATGAAATTCAGTTTTGCTACCTGTCTGCTGCTGTTTGTTTAATGGAAGCAGATAGGTATGGAGGAAATCACAACCATGGTGACAGGAGTGGGGGTGGGGGGGTGTCTCTCCTTCCTGCCCTTTGACCCCTGGATTCCGACAGAGGGCCCTTGAGTGGACCTAATGTCCCTAATCAAACTTGCCTGCTTCAAGAAGGCAATGCAAAGGTAGCAGCTTTGAAAAGCTTTTTTTAGCATGTCAGATTTTAAGTCCTAGGAAACAGTCTATCAAGTTAGTGGTCTGCCATGACCAGCTCTGCAGACTGCCAGGAACTGTTAACAGAGTTTTTCTGCTTAACTCGATGTTGACATCAGTCAGGGTGGGCCTAGCCCTCCCTCTCCTGGACACATAGCTCTGGGTGTGCCCCTGGGAATGGACCGGCCCTTTCACAAAGCTGGTTTAGGGAACTGTGCCTCTTAGAAATAGACTCAGCTGAGTGATAGAGAAAGGCAGAGACTGCTATGTTGTTGAGACGGGACAGCAGGAGCGGAAGTTTTCTCTAACTGCCTTCAGCCACCGACAGTTCCGGAGAAGCTTGGAGGCTCGAGGCATACTTAATGGTTAAAATGCCTGATGGATACATTTTCCGTAAAGCTGTAGGCAAACTTGTCTCTCTCTCTTTCTCTAGGCTGTGGGGCTTGGTGCTTTTGTGTATTTGTTTTTTGAAGATTTTATTTATTTATTTGGCACAGAGAGAGAGAGAGAGTGCAAGTGCGCACAAGCAGGGGCAGTGGCAGGCAGAGGGAGAGGGAGAAGTAGGCTCACCACAGAGCAGGGGGAGCCTGACTTGGGACTTGATCCCAGGACTCCGGGATCATGACCTGAGCTAAAGGCAGATGCCTAATCAACTGAGCCACCCAGGCGCCCTTGTGTATTTCTCAAAGTCTTAATTGCAGTCAAGTACACATGACATAGCTTCTTAACTGTCTATAAGTGCGTTGACATTTGGTGGCGTTAAGTACGTTCACATTGGGGTGTGTCCGTCGCCGCCGTCCATCTGCAGACTCCTCTCATCTTGCAGACCTGAAACTTGGAACACGAGCTCCCGCTCCCCTCCTCCCCGAACCCCTGGCAACGACCATCTTTCTTTCTTTAAATAAATTTCAGGATAGCTGCTCTGCCAAATTTAAATATACATCTTTCAAAGGCTCCTTCGCTTCTCGGCTAGTATGGGTCTTTCTTTCCACTTCTTTTTTTTTTAAGTAATCTCTGCACCTAGCCTGGGGCTCAAACTTAGAACCCCGAGATCGAGAATCGCGCGTGCTCCATCGATCGAGCCAGCCAGGTGCTTCCACTTCCTAACGGGGATGCAGACATAAACTCTCTGGCATCAGAATAGGGGGTGCGTTGCCCTTGCCTGAGTTTGGCAGAGACCCTCAAAGGTGGAGGGAAGAAGGGGCCCTGCTTTCATTAAAGAGAGGAAAAGGCTGTTGTTGTATAGAGCCTATCAGATTATGGCTCTCCTTGTGGTTTAAAGTGTGTTACATAGACTCTTCGAGAAGCATTGAAGTGGGATTTTCACTTGTATCAGTCAGGATGGTAAGATTATTCTGTAGGAAGGTGCAGCCCTCATATCTCCTTTTCATTCCGCCACGTGTCTGACAGATACTGGTCTGAGGCCGTATTTGTCCCGGACCCTCTGGAACCCAGGCTGACAGGAGGTTCATCCTGACACATGGCTTCCATGACTGTAAGCAGAGGGACCAGAATGGGAGTGAATCGGGATTGTGTTTAGTGATGACACATGTCCCTTCTCCTCACATTCATTGGCCGAAGCCATGACTTGGCCACACTGAACTTGAAAGGGAGCAGGAAGGTTCCATCCTCCTGTGCCCAGGGAGAGCTCAAAATGTTCCAATTGCAACACGAATGACACCACAGGGGGCCGGGTTCGGAGGAAACAATGAGAAGTAGGGGTTCAGGAGCAGCGTGGCATGTAACAAAATGATTTTCAGCACGGGATTGGTCAAGATCAAGGTTTGTAATAAATTCCTGTGTTACACCCAACTTTTTCTGGGTTTTGGTTTCCCCATCTGTAAAGTGCACCTGGGCCCCTTCTAGGGGAATGTTTTTTATTTAAAAAATTTTAAATCTCTAACTTAAATTAGCAGAGGCTGTATCAGGCGGTTGGAGATCTTAACCATTAATTCTTCAGATCTGCTATCAGGCGTGTAGGTTTCCTTTTCTTGCTCCATGGGGTGAGGTGGGAGGTGCCTGGGGGTGGGGGTTTCTCACGGAGGCGGGAGGTGGCTGAGGAGCCTCTGGGGGAGACAGATGCCCCCCTCACAGCAAGCATCGTTGATGTGCCAGGTGTTTCTACAGCAGACGATCGGAGCCTCTCCTCATGGCACGTGCTGAGACGCTCCCAGCGGTGTCCTTTTGAATAGGTGAAAACGCCAGCTCCCCTAAAGTCTGAGTGCTCCCTGCGTCCCCTGAGCTGCACACACGAAGGAAAACACATGCTTCAGCTCAAGGAGGCAGCTGCTTATCCGATGACCGGGGCCCCGTTGAGAGGATCAGGCTGCTTGGAGCTTCCCTTGCAATCTTCTAGGGACAACTTTTAAAGGAAAAGTGAAACCTGAAATCTATTATTTTTAGGACAGTCACAGAAAAATTCTGTGTAAATTTAGGGTACTGAATCTTAGAATGTTTTTTTTTTTTGTAAACTTGCTATTAAAGTATAATTTCTACACAGGAAAGTACACATTTTTATGGCATTTCAAAAGCTCATAGCCCCATGTCGTACGCATGTGTAACCAGCACCCTGACCAGGGAGCTGAACATGGTCAGTGCCCCAGACACCCACTTCATGGTTCCTTCCAGCTGCTTCTCCCTCCCCAACTCCCACCAAAGCTCTCCTCTTCTGACTTGTAGCAGTACATCCGGTTTTGTCTGTGTTTGTGCTTTAGACCACGAGAATCGTAGTCTCTATTCTTGTATGTCTGGCAGCTTGTCCTCAGGGTTACGTGTGTGAGGTGTATTCACGTTGTGGTCTTAAGTTCTCCATGCTGTAGTGTACTTCATCGTGTGATCATACCTCACGTTACGTATCCATTCTGCCGTGGGTGGGTGTTCGGGTGGTTTCCAGTTTGGCCCATTGCAGATGATGCTGCTGTAAACATTTTGGTATAGATGTTCTGGTGAGCGTGTGGATGCATTTTCATTGAGTGTATACCCGGGATTGTATTTTTGGGGTCACAAGGCATGCACGTACTTAGCTTCTTTTAGGTAACGTCCAGCAACTTTCCAGAGCACTTATACCGGTGATATAGTTCCATCCAGCAGCAGCCGGCAGAGCCTGGGAATCCTGATTGCACCATATCTTTGCCTGCATTTGGTATTTTCTTCCTGGAAGCTTTTTTTTTTTTAAAGATTTCACTCATTTGAGAGAGAGAGAGCACATGCATAGAGGCAGAGTGAGAGGGAGAAGCAGCCTTCATGCTGAGCAGAGAGGCTAATGCGGGGTTCAATCCCAGGACCCTCAGATCATGACCTGAGCCAAAGGCAGTTGCTTAACTAACTGAGCCACCCAGGCGCCCCCCTCCTTTTTTTTAAGATTTTATGTATTTGAGAGAGAGAGAGAGAGAGAGAGAGAGAGAGAGAGAATGAGCATGGGAGGGGCAAAGGGAGAGGGAAAAGCAGCCTCCCTCATGAGCAGGGATCCTGACACGGGCCTCCATCCCAAGGTTCTAGAATCATGACCTGAGCCAAAGGCAAAAGCTCAACCGACGGAACCACCCAGGCGCCCCCTCAAAGCTTTTCTTTTAGAAAAGAATCCTTATTAAGTTGTTTTTCTATCTGAGCTAACTTCTCCCTCCCTCCTTCCTTAGCTCCCTCCCAAACAGATAGATAGTTAGTTAGTTAGATAGATGAAAAATAACTCTACTTGGTAACATACCCACTAATGCCGAGGCACCGAGAGACTCCAAGGGTCAAACCCTGTGCTCTGTACCAGGCAGCAACAAGCCTGGTGCATTTATCACATATGGGAGGACCTAAAACTCTGTATTTTTCTGGAGTTACTTGAAAGCAATATATAAAGATAAAATGTAAGATAGTGACTTTCTAAGAGGAGATACACCTTAACAGTTTGAAGCAACATTAAGCATTTAAAGGTGAATGTCCCTTACAGACCCGCGGGTCCCTCCACGTATTTACCTCGAATTTCCGCTGTCACTACCTCCTCTTCTCCCCCTCAGTTTCCACAAGATGATTCCATTTGCTTCGCTCTGCCGCTCCTCTGAGAGCGGTGTTTGGTTGAGTACCAGGCAGTGGGGGCCCGTGACTGGAATTTTGTTCACCAGCCATCCCTCCAGTAAGTTTGGAGACTAAGAAGATGCATCAGGGAGGGAGGGGGAAAAATCAGTGTTCCTGTGCGTAAAAATGATGTTGGCTGTTACTTTAGTACTCAAGTGGCCGAAAAGACCTTTTTCTTCAGTGAGCTAATTTCCGAGTGTTTATTAAACCTCTCCGGGCTTCAGGGGGTACCCGGAAAATTCTAGCCTGTCCTCACTTAGAAATACTCGTTGACTGAGTTCCTGAAGTATTTGTAATGGTGGTTTAGTGCAAATGAGCTGTCTCCCCCAGACTGTTCTCTGACTTTCACCTTTCAGAGCCCCTTGAGTCGCTTTGAGTTGCTTGTCTGTTGCTGGAGGATGGCCATGTTAAAGGAGAACGGAATGGGAAAAGCCGTTCCTCGCTGCTGGGTGGCTCCACTTCCTAGAAAACTCCCACGTGTCCCCGAACATAACGCCGCTTCTGGCTGCCTTGAGCTCCTTCCGCAACCCTAACTGTGTCATTGCTGCTTGACTCTGGCACGGGGCCTGTGGATTTGGGTCACAGCAGCTCACCGGGGGCAGGGCTGGTGTGTTCCCTGGCCAGTGATGTTCCTTGGCCTCATTCTCGACCTTGGAACTGACCAGCCGTCTCTGAAAACTGACCTATGCTTCGGAACAACCCTCTTTGCTAGAAACTAAGCTCTCCATAGTGTCTTTTTTTTTTAAATTATTATTTATTTATTTGACAGAGAGAGATCACAAGTAGACAGAGAGGCAGGCAGAGAGAGAGGAGGAAGCAGGCTCCCTGCTGAGCAGAGAGCCGGATGCGGGGCTCGATCCCAGGACGCTGGGATCATGACCTGAGCCGAAAGCAGAGGCTTTAAACCCACTGAGCCACCCAGGCGCCCCTCCATAGTGTCTTAAATTCGGACTGCTGTTCACATAAATGGACAAGTAAATAAATAAATAAATGGGTGGCTTGTAAGCGATAGATTTTATTTCTCACCTTCCGGAGGCTGGAAGTCCCAGCTCAGGGTGGGAGCATGGTTGAGTTCTGGGCAGGCCTGCTTCCTGATTCAGAGACTGCGTCTTCTTGCGTGTCCTCCCTTGGCAGAAGGGGACTAGTTAGCTCCCTGGCCGCTTTTTATAGGAGCGCTAATCTGCCACAGGAAGGCTCCATCCGCATGACCTAAGCACTTGCCAAAGGCCTCACCCCCTCCTACCATCACACAGTGGGGTTAGGATTCCAACATTTGAATTTGGGGGAGACAAATTCATTCCGTCACAACAAGCGAGTTCTGAGCAGACACAGAGACTCCTATCCCACGCAGCTCTTGGGGGCCGGGGGTGGGTGTGGTGTCTGACCCAAGACCACCTTGTTTCAGTGTCTCTGCAAGGGGAGGTCGGGATGGTGAGCCTGACCCACGATGTATGCAGACCTGTCACCCTGACTCCCGAGACCGTGGCTTTTCTAGAAATGCGCTGGTTCTCTGCTGATAACCTAAGAGGCGGCTGTTTCTTCTCGGCCCCCACCTCCCTACCCAACCCCCCCTATAGACCACCAGCCAGACGGAGCTGGAGAACTGGATCACCGCCATCCACTCCGCCTGCGCAGCGGCCGTCGCGAGGCACCACCACAAGGAAGACACTCTCCGGCTTCTCAAGTCTGAAATCAAAAAACTGGAACAGAAGATTGATATGGATGAAAAGATGAAGAAAATGGGCGAGATGCAGCTGTCTTCAGTCACCGATTCAAAGAAGAAGAAAACTATATTGGACCAGGTACTCGTTCTTCTGCATTGGGACTTGGGTGGGGGAGTGGTAGGTCTCCCAAGTTCTTGGGCTCCTTGGAATGACAGGGTCATCGGTGATGTCGTTGTCAGCCTGTCATCCGGGTGGCTGAATTCTTTACTGTGACAGTCACTGTCCCTTACCCACCGTTCCCAGCTGATTGTTTTGAGTGGGAGGGAGCAATATTACATGGAAAGAATCTAACAGAGGAGGCTTCTCACTCCCACTGGTGCCACGCTCCTTCTAGGGCATTTGTGAAATCGCCGAGTCTGCAGTTTGCCCCCCTCCCCCGCTCAGGTTGATGAGGGGCTCGGCTGTGGTGGGACACACTCCTGATTCCTCAATTTAGAAAAGGTAGAGTGTCTTTTAAAAAAATGTGTTGCAGTGTTTGAGCAGAAGTATAAAGAAAGACTGAGCGAGGTGACAGACAGAGGACACGTTTGCCTTCTACTCAGTTGTTTCCACACCTGTGATAGCTATCTAGTCATGCTTTGAAGCTTTGTCTTAATGTTTAGGAAATAATTATGTGGGTAAGTGAATTTAAATCACTGAGCAGTTGATGGCATGGGCCAGCCTGTGGTGTCCCACGGGTCTCGCTCTCTGTTACCTGACACGGTATTTATTGTCATTGACATGAAAGTCACATGGCATACAATGACCCATTTCGAAGTGTCCAATTCTGTGGCATTTCGTTCATTCACAGTATTGAGCCCCCACAACCTCTGTCTTGTTGCCAGACATTGTCATTGACCCCAGAAGGAAGCCCCATTCCTGTTAAATTGCTCCCCCCTGCTCCCGGCGGTCTGCCTCAATGGAGTCACCCATTTTGGATGTTTGGTGGAAGCGGAATTACATAACACGTGACCTTTTGTGCGTGAATTCTTGCTGTTTGCGTCATGTTTTGGGCTTGCTCCACATTGTAGTGGATCTTTGTACACACCATGGTTTATCCGTTTGTCCATGGGTGGACATTTGGACTCATTCCACTTTTTGGCTATTGTGAATAGTGCTGTGGACATGTACGTACGCTAACACTATATTTCACGTCAAAGTAAAAAGTCCATGTCCACCATTAGTCGTTATCCAGATCATGGCTAAAATCACTGAGCCCTCGCTGTGCACCAGACGTTGTACTGAGTATCATTCTTGCATGATCTCCTTTAAATATCACTTCCGTCTTAGGAAGTAGGTATTACTTTGGCATTTTGAAAAATAAGGACACACACACACACACACACACACACACACATACAAAAGAAAGAAAGAAAAGAAAAATGAGGACGCATATCTTGGATATACCCTGTGGTTGGAATTCTATTCCAGAGCCTCAGTCTTCACCTTCTAGTGTTTCCTGCTTTCCACCCTGTACTGTCTGCCATGCCCTCTTCCCAACAGCTCCTGTTCTCTTTGCCTGTGATCTTTAATTCGCCTCACTTTTCCTAGAATTTTCCAGTGGTAGAAATCCTACATTTGGATTTGTGGCCCAGAGCTTGGAGCTGATGGGCTAGAATGGCTCACAAATGTGACATCTGTAACTGGAGGACACAGAACAACTAACATATACTTTCTGTTTACCAAACTGATGTATGACTGTAGATCTTTGTGGGGGGAAAAAAACACTAAGTTATGAAAACAGGAAGACTTGAGCTGCTTTTCCCTAGGAAATGTAGGGTACCTGTTGTTTACCCCTTACAAGTGTGATCAGTACCTTGAGAACATACAGATCTGTACTGTTTGTAGAGGATGAAGTTGTTAACGTTTGTTTTCGCTTTTACTCACCTTTTCACCACTGTAGATCTTTGTTTGGGAGCAAAACCTTGAACAGTTCCAAATGGACCTATTTCGTTACCGCTGTTACTTAGCTAGCCTCCAAGGTGGGGAGCTGCCAAACCCCAAAAGGCTACTTGCTTTTGCAAGCCGACCAACAAAAGTGGCGATGGGCCGTCTTGGGATCTTTTCTGTATCATCCTTTCATGCCCTGGTGAGTAGAAGCTGAGGTGTGTTTAAGAAATATTTATCTTGACTGTTAATCCTGAGCAGGACTCGACAAGAGTGTTGGCTGTGTTTTTCTAGTTTACTGCTATGTGTGGATGTCTGACGTGTCCCCTCCCTCTGTGGTGGGTACAGATCTTCGTTTGAATCTGTTTTTGAAATTTATTACTTAATGCCTGTCTTGATGGGCCCTAAATTACTGTGCAAAGAAGACATGAAAGTTATTATCTTAAGAGATTTCTGTGTGTAGTGTTTGTTGATAAGTCGTGTCATCTTTAGGCAGTGTCCTGGTTTTTATCCAAATACAGATTTTTTGATATTAACCTCGTGGAAATGTTAAGTGGAGAGCTCTCTCCTACATAAATGCATTAGACACACACGCACAAAATCATATAAACCATATAGTAAGCATAGATCTCGTTGGAGATCATCCTTCTCACTCTAGTTTTAAATATTGTAATTCTGGAAATCAGTTCTGGACAGTCATGACTAGCTGATGCGTTTGAGGAAGGTAAAGATCTTCCGTGATTTTCCAGCCCGACCGACATAACGTATTTGCTCCGGAAGGAGAGTGTTCCCCTGACCTCCGGAGTGGCAGATTGCCTTGTCGTGTTGTGTGTTTGCAGTCTGTAATTTTATGTGCTTGCTAAATTGCGAACAGCTTTATGTACTTTTGGCTCCTTTCTTCTCAAAAATTGCTGTGCGACTAACACGGTTTCAGCCCATCCAGCTCAACACCCACTTAACATGTACTGCACCTTTAGCACATTTGCTGCGGAATTAAATGTTAAGGCTCAGGTTCCAGAAGCGGCTTTGGAAGACCTTGGCTGTGCTGCTCTTGGCTTGCCGTGTCAGCTGTACCCTTCAATTGTGTTCAGAGCTGTAATTCAGTCAGAGGCGTTTGTATTCTTTATAAATAGATTAGCGTCATCATTCAGATAATTAGGGGTAGATTTACATTTTTAAAGAAGTCTTAAACCAATTTCTGGACTTATTAAAACTGGCATCCTGATTTGTTCTGCTAATTACAGCTCATCCCTTAGTCTCTCTTGGTCTCCCTGGCTACAACCTCTCCATATAGTTATTAAGTCCTTTTTTCTTTTCTTTTCTTTCCTTTTTTTTTTTGTAGGGATGGGTCAACATGCTGTGATGTCTAATCTTGCAAATGGTTTTTAGTTTGAGGCTCTAGGGCTGTTTCTCTGAGACCTGGACGTCAATTTTAACTTGACCAAATCTCAGTTTGCCTATTGTGAAAAAAACAAAACAAAACAAACAAACAAAAACCCCAAATTGGGATAAAAATTCTTGTTGGCTGCATTGCAAGAATGTCAAGGTGGCTTTTGTGTTACGGGAGCTCATGACATCCATGGTGCAGGTCCCGTATTAATTCTAAACCCCAAGCATCCAAATGGCCTTTTTCCTTTTCCTGGTCTTGATTAGGTTTCTTAGAAGAAATAATTCTGCGATCTACCTAAAACTTCTTTGCCTTACTTTCTTCAAAGCCATCAGAGCTGACTTCTCTGAAACAAGGAAGTAAATCACTGTATTGTTACCCTTCTGTAGTTTATCTGCCGACTGTCTAATTTCCTCTGCCTCACTATCTGTGATTTGTGTATCTTTTTCTTTTGATGGGCAGGCTGTGACTGTCTGGCCAGTTCAAGATGGGAGAGTTAGTAACTTAGGCTTTTTGGTCAGTGATTTTATTTTATTTATTTATTTTTTAAATAAAAGTAGAGAGAGGCAGAGAAAGAGAGCTAATGCACAAGTTGGGGGGAGAAACAGGCTCTCTGCTGAGCAGGGAGCCCGATGTGAGACTCTTATCCTAGGACTTTGGGATGGTGACCTGAGCCGAAGGCAGACGCTTAACCGACTGAGCCACTCAGGCGTCCCTGATCAGTGATTTTAAAGAATATATATATGTATGTATATATATATATATATAAGACCTTATTTAGTTATTTGACAGAGAGAGACACAACGAGAGAGGGAACACAAGCAGGGGAAGTGGGAGAGGGAGAAGCAGGCTTCCTGCTATGGAGCAAGGAGCCCTATGCGGTACTCGATCCCAGGACCCTAGGATCATGACCTGAGCCGAAGGCAGACGCTTAACCATCTGAGCCAGCCAGGTACCCCCAAAGGAGGATATTTAATTCCTTATGTGCAGCTTTCTCTTCCTTTGGTGTTTCCTCCCTGCTCCTCCACAGCTGCATCTGCAGTGTGGATCTGGGTGCCCATCTGTCTAGGTGCCCCTGCAAACTTCTCTTTTCCATGAGGGGTTTTGCTTCAGACAGAACCAGTTAGGCAAGGCTGTCAGGTATCTGTTCCTGTTTGCTGCTCCCGTTCCTGTAGGAGATCCCGGGTAGGGAATTTTACAGTCTGATTTATTGGAGACTTATTTTTTTCCTCCTCTCCTTGTCATTTGACCCCAGGGAATTTTTTTTCCTTGGGATTGAAACAGGCTTCAATTTAGCTTTTGTCCAGACTTTTTTTTTTTTTTTTTTTCCCTTCTTCTTTTAAGGTGGGGCGTACATGGGAGGAAGAAGTGTGAGGGCAGCCGGGCAGGGGGGTGGGGGGGGGACGGCAAGGAGATTTGGGCTACAATTTAAGTCCCATTCACCAGGAGGGCTTCCCATAATGCTCAGTGATTTGCAGTAATTAACTGAAGGGTCCCCACTGTACTCTTTGAAAGAAGGTTATCATTGTTCTTGTTTGCACAGATGAGCAGAATGATAGAGTAATCAGGTTCTAGCCACAAAGGGAGGCATTGTCTGGGCAAAGATCATTGAGAAACTCTTGAGCTCTCGTCTACTAGTTCTTTTGCCAGCTTCCTCCCTACTCACCCCCAAATCCCTGAGCTTGTTTTGGGTCATGATTGTGTTGGGGGTTGTACTTAGTTCAGCAGTTTCTAGGGCCCCTGGCAGTTTAGAATAGAGCCCTCGGGGAAGCACCCATTGGTTAAACAGACTAAACCAACTGGTCAACCGGTAACTGAGAATATTTATGATTGTAGAAGTTTCTCTTCTGGGGGCGTGTGGGTGGCTCAGTCAGTTAAGTGGCTGCCTTCAGCTCAGGTCATGATCCCAGGGTCCTGGGATTGAGGCTCATATCGGGCTCCCTGCTCAGCAGAGAGCCTGCTTCTCCCTCTCCCTCTGCCTGCTACTCGCCCTGCTTGTGCGCTCTTTCTGTCAAATAAATAAAATCTTTTTTTTTTTTTTTAAAGAAGTTTCTCTTCTGGGCTCAGTTCTTCCAGAATTATAAACTAAAGAGTTACTGTTGGAACCATGTTATGCAGGATCTCTGCTTTTGCTTTGTGACATTGGTTTATTTATTTTCTCCATTCAGTCAACAAGTACATGGGAGGCCTGGCATATGTCAATTATTTTTGTGATCAGGTTTCTAGCAGCAGACCCCAAAGTTCTTTTCCTATTGGAGATTATATTCTTGTGGGGGGAGATGCAGAAGAAAGAAGCAATTAAATATGGTAGATCCAGTATTGATGTGTGCCACAAGGAAGTAACCAGGGTACATATGAATATATAATCAGGGTAATACACCAGCCCTATATTTACATATGGCTGCCTGTATGTGTGTGTGCATGTATCTATAGGTGAATTTATCTTTTTTCTTTTTTTTAAGATTTTATTTATTTATTTGACTGCGAGAGAGAGATCACAAGTAGGCAGAGAGGCAGGCAGAGAGAAGGGGAAGCAGGCTCCTTGCTGAGCAGAGAGCCCAATGCAGGCCTCGATCCCAGGACCCTGAGACCATGACCTGAGCTGAACACAGAGGCTTAACCCACTGAGCCACTCAGGCGCCCGTAGGTGAATTTATCTGTTAATAAGGAGGTAGATAAATATGAGGCCAAATGGGCGCTTTTCCCCCTCCAGGATTTTTAACTTTAATACCATTTATTTAGTGGTTCTTGGCCTCATTTTGTGACGATAAGCTTAACTGATCCTTGAAATAGTCACACGAGCATGGATGTTTGTGAGCACACTATAAGCTTATTCTTTTTACAACTTGTGTTTACCTTTAAGAAGGTGAGGAGAATAGAAAAAATGTTTATCTGTTTTAAAGTAGACATGTGCCTTTTGGTTTGTGATTTATTTATTTATTTATTTATTTGGTCCCCCTCAGCACCTTGAGCATAATAATCCTAGATTAGAGCTGTTTCTGTAATGTGGTGTTGGATGTGGGATTTTTATCTGCCCGGATCTGGGTTTTCTTCTTTGCCAAGCTGGGAAAACACAAGATCTCATCTTCCTATTTTCACTTGGGACCAACACCTTCCCCCGATACCCATGCAGAGAAGCTGTTTGGGTTCCTGTTTGTAATGTCTTTGCCAGCCCGCTCATGGAGCTTCTAGGGGACTTAAAAGCCCAAAGAGGTGTGCCTTCTAACCACCGTGCTTAATGGGTGGGGGGGCCCCGATGTTACCCAACGGTGTTTCATCCCCTAGACTGCTTCCAGTTGGCAGTCATCACCCTGGGAGTGGCCCGTGTGGGAATCTATGACAAGGAGGTTCCAACACTCATCTCCAGTAACAAAGAATGGGTGGGGAGGTTTCATTTCAAGTCTGACTTGCTGTATCTCCTGGCACTCCCTTATATGAAAGGAAAGCCTGTGGGTGGCCTAAGTGAGACCTCACTTAAGCTCCTGGGACTTCGCTTATAACCCATAGGATACACTTCAAGCTTGAGCTTGTGCTTGGGAAGAACTCTGGAGTCCTCACTGAGATGCGGTGTCTCCTTGAGCCATTGTCCCAGAGGCAGATTTAAACTTGGTGGTGGGGGCGGGGGGCGGATGCCCTCGGAAATATTTATCTGGGCTGCTGGCATCTGGCAAATACCTCAACAAAGTTTAGCTTCCCTTTATTTGTTTATTTTTTTTAAAACAAAACAGAACTTTTATTCCCCCTTTACCTAAACATAGGACACGTAAGGCCAGTAAGGGGGCTTTCCCACTTTCACGGACCCAGGTCCCTTCCATCCGATTGTCCTGCCGTCCTTGGAAAGGGTTCTGTCTGAATGTCCTAGACTAACTCGTTTGCATGGACCTTCCTTTGTTGAGGAGGGAAGTGAAGGAGAAGGGGAAAGTTGCCCTCTTCTTGAGGCTGATTCCTGCATCTTGGTATGGCCCTTCTGCTTATCTCCCATTGTCCAGGACTTTGCCACAAGTGCATGTCCTGCTATAAAGGAAAAGAAGTCAACTCTGGGTAGCCATGTGCTCAGCTACCTGGGGACTTTCTCTAGCTGAGGCAGAGGGAGAAGGATACTGGGGGACTGCTGTCACTTCCCTAAGAAGGGAATTATGGAATTCTGAGAAAATCAGTGAAAGAGTGGGTTAAGTTTAGATTTTTCACATGGAATCACAAGAACCAGCACATACTGTTTGCACTGTTTTTCCCGACGCTCAGGCACTGTTTTTCCAGAACGTAGAAACAGCTCTGTGGCATTCGGGGAGAATCTTAGTTAGCTTAACTTACTGCTCCAGGTCAATCCTGTGACCAGAAGGGCACCTACTTCTTGGAAACAGAACCTATACATTCTGTTACTGTCTGTTTTCCTGTGATTTCGGACCGTGATGGAGTTTGCCAGCCTTTCAGTTCTATCTTAAATCCACGAAGTGCCCTCAAAGTCCTCATGTATAGGGGTCAGAAATGAAATGCTTTGGTGATGGGGTCAGTGTTGGCTTTTTAAAAAAATTTCTATGAATTTGAAGATCTCATTGGCTTTATTAAGTAATTCATGAATCGGGCAGCGTCCCATCCAGCACGCAGAATGATGCTCCCTGGAGGTGTGGCGTAGTGGGGACCCCTTGGAGCAGGGGAGCACTCCTGACACCTCTCTCTTATTGATGTCGTTCCTCACTGTTTTCAGGTGGCAGCTCGCACTGGTGAAACTGGAGTGAGACGTCGTACTCAGGCCATGTCCAGATCTGCCAGCAAGCGGAGGAGCAGGTTTTCTTCCCTTTGGGGTCTGGACACTACCTCCAAAAAGAAGCAGGGACGCCCCAGCATCAATCAGGTAGGAAGCAGGGCCAGGTCGCTTCCCTGGCCAGCTCCCATTGGGCCTTGTGAGGGTGTATGTGCGCCTTTATTGATCCTGGCTGGTCCTTCATATCGGCTGGTTGACACAAAAATGTTGCTTGCACTAGACTTTTAATAGATAATGCGTACGCCTGACTTTGAACTCTGCTCTTAGTCTATCACCAGGCTCCTGTCTCCCCACCTGCATCCTTTCCGAACGCTGGTTAATTACAGACCTCCTGAAAGTGCACAATTCATCCTGAGTCTTGAGAAAAAAACAAGGCTTGCTGATGAAGCCAAGTGGGCACCTGAGCACAGAGTTTTTTAGGCTGCCTCTGGCGCGGGATCAAAGGCAGCCGCTGGGGAAATTGGACTGTTTCTTTGCCCTTGGCCTTTTGGGGTTGACATTAAATGGGCAGCTCCTTTGCCTTTCGCCCAGATGCTGGGGCTCAAAGGGGATCTCGGTACATGGTGAACGGCACCACCAAGAAGAGTGGTGGGGGGGTCAGGCCTCCGACAGTCAGATGCTGTCCCTTGTCCCTTATACCCCTTCTCGCCCAGACTGCCGTCCTACTAGAGTCACTTCTAGGAACCTTGCCCCATTGTCATTGTCATCCTCCTCCTTTGGTTTTGTGAAATGAGTGGCTCCAGGACCATTCATTTGGGTTTTAGGGACTGAAGGAACACAGTTGTTGGTCTTTTCAGGCGAAGGAGAGTGTTGGATTTATGGATGACGGTGGCTGGAAAGGGAAGCAGTGAGCATTTTTGGAGGGCATGGTAGGATTCCCTATTCACTCTGTACCCTCACGCAAAGTGAGAAGCCAGCTGACCACCTTCATAAAAAGATCCCTCATTATTCGTTCTGATAATCCCAGCCTTCAGTTGGCTTAAGAACTGAAGTTTAAAAGAGACGTCAATCCTGAAAACCGATGTCCTGCGTTCTTCACTGACCACCATGCTCACCATTTAAATGCGGGTTATCTGTATCCTTGATGGAATTTGCAGGAAACCAGAGTCGCAAATGATAAGGTAGCCAGGACCCCCTACGGTCTGTTCTGTGGTCTCTGGGGAAGGCAGGACATCGAGTTTACTACTAGGGAGTTCACTTCTGTGTAAATCTGAAGAAAAAACAGTTTAGAGGAGAGTCATTCTTTCTTTCTTTTTTTTTTTTTTTTAAGATTTTATTTATTTATTTGAGAAAGAAAGAGCAGGGGGAGGGGCAAAGGGAGAGGCAGACTCCCCGTTGAGCAGGGAGCCCAAAGTGGGGCTCGACCCCAGGATCCTGGTCCTGAGACGAAGGCAGATGCTTAACCCACTGAGCCACCCAGGTGCCGTGGAAAGTCATTATTTCATCCATCAAAAATCACACAAGAGACTTGGTGGCTCTTGCCTAAACTCACCAACGGGGGACTTTCACAGTCAAGACTCCCGCCTCCTTCTGGGAGGTGGTGTGGTGTTGTGTGGGAATACCGTGAGGGCCGAGGGCTCAGACCACCACTAAAATATGCCAGGGCTTTGCGATTGGCAGCTCGGCTTGACCTTCTTTTCTATCAAAAGCCTTGCTTCATCTGCTTCTTATGTATGGGTGCCCAGTTGTGTTACATTCCCATCGCTGCCGAAGTAGATGACTCGTGTTAACCCAGTCCAAGAGGATGTTTTAACGTATTTCAAAAATCAAAGGGTGATGCAACGTCTTCCAAGCAATTCTTGTTGCTTTTTCTTGAAGAGTTTACTAAAACTTCTTGCTTAGCCATAAGCACACCAACAGAAATTTACTTACTAATTCAGTACTTTGAAATTGACAAAAATTGTCTGTTTCTGTCGATCTCCGATCTCATTTACTTCGGGAGAAAGACTTTTTCTTAATCATCTGGATGGTCCTGATAATATCTAATTGGTTTAGAGCCAATGTGTGTTATTTCTCCTGTCTCCATGTTTAGATTTTGACGCCTTAGCAGAATTCATTTAATTTTGAACAACAGACAAATTTCTGGTTTTTTGTTTAAAAAAAAAAAAACAATCTTTTCTGTGTTATAGAAGGTACTATAAAAGTACGTTCTCGGGTTCTACTCCACAGAGTATGACAAATTAATTATTGATATACATTTGATCATGTTTAGGAGGGAATTGCAGAAACTCTTCAGTGTGAACAAACCTAGATCACTGCTTTAGCAAATGTATTGTCTTTAAATCTAAATGAATTATCCAGATCTAAGAGCTAACTTTCTCTTTTCTTCTTCTTCTTCTCCTCCTCCTTCTTCTCTTTCCCTTTTCCTTCTTCTTCTCCCTCTTCTTCTCCTTCTTCTTCTTCTCCCTCTTCTTCTCCTTCTTCTTCTTCTCCCTCTTCTTTTTCTTCTTTCTTCTTCGAGTTGTCAAAGATAATGGGAAGTGATCCAGTTAGAGGAATGTACTTTCCATGGTCTGCTACCATGGAATTGTGCTCGCTATTTACAGATCTGATAGAGGAGTAGTTGGAAGCTCTGTAATGTTTTCTAAGAGCCATGTCCATTTTCCATCCCCCTTCCCATGCCTTGTTTGCCCTCCTGCCCAAGGTCTTTTTTAAGATGATTCTTTTGTACGTGCAGGTGTTCGGTGAGGGAACGGATGCTGTAAAGAAATCTTTAGAGGGAATATTTGATGACACTGTACCAGATGGCAAGGTAAAAATAAACACGTTCCTTTTCTAAAAGTACCACAAATGTATCAACATCACACAATTCATTGGTTTCCTGGGATCCTAAAATTAAGTGGACTCTGTTAAATACCGAAATGATCAGAGCTTCAAAGTTATGTAACAGGTCAATAAAACATGGAAAAGCCTTTTATGTGTAAAACTTGTTAACAATGAGAACACGCTCCTGATGCCATAACATTTTCAATACTTAACCATTTGGATGTGTGATTTCCCATCTAGAATTTAAGACAAAATTTGGGTTGTGGGGAGCTGAGTATTTTATGACATTGCTGATTCCTTTTATATCTACCTTCCATTCCCAAGAAGTGAATTCGTACTGCCCTCCCTCTCTGCCCACACATGCTGTTTTGTTCCCATTAATTTCAAAGAACTGTTCCAATAGTATATTCTTTAAACAAAAAAAAACTGCATTTGCCTCCTGAAAAACAAGTATTCAATTAAAGATTCACAGACTTGTTCCAACCTTGTGCTTGGATTTAAAAGGGGTTGTCAAACTGCTCTGATTGAAAGCCCATAAAGAATATTGATTTTTTTTTCCCCCCCTGGGCTAGTTTTTCAGCCTCTAAATAAATGGACATTCCCGAGTTTTAAAGACCCTTGTAGTGATACCAGCAACCTCTTTGTTCAGGGGTTCTGATGTCGACAATGTGACCTTGGAAGGGTCCTCTGGTTTTCGGGCTCTGAATCGATATGACAGAGAGTTTAGCCCTTGGTTGCCATGCAACCAAGCAGCCGTGGTCAGCAGCCTGGCGTTCTAGGTGGAGCCAAACCTCTGAAACCAGAGTGTGGTGCGGGGGCGGGGCGGGGCGGGGCGGGGAGGGTGGGGGTCGGGCCACTGGAGCGGGGAGGAGAGGCGAGCGGCCATGGGCAGGCCCTCTCTCACTTTTGTGCTCGGACTGCTCCTGGATTGTGTCATCGCCACAACCCTCTCTTTGAAAGACTCTCTCTCCCTCTGATGAGACCTGGTGTAATTAAATCGTTGTACCTACATGCGATCCAGGCATAGTTTTTGATATTAATGAAGCCATTTCTGAAGTTAGGTAACTCATCTCACATACAATTATTAGTTCACTTTTAATGTTGGGATATCCTCTCCAGGCACAGAGATCCTGGAACCCGTAAATGTTTTTCCTCTGGATTTCTGTGTCCCTTTTGTTTTTCCGTTTCTTGGCTAGAACGCCCGCCTTGATCTCAAAGAGCAGTTTAGGTGCAAAACTTGGACCGATCCATTGCTAAGCGTCATTTTTTTAACACGGTGCATGGGGACAGTAAGGAGATTCCAATTTTAGTTACTGGGATTTAACCAAGTTGATTGCTTTTTTTGCCGATCCTTCCTTGGGGTTTAGTTTATCTGCACGTGCAACATCATTCAGAGCCAGAGCTGAAATTGTTTTCTCGAGTGAATTTAGCTCAGTAGCCTTTACAGAAGTAGGTCCCCCATTCCGGGATTCGTTCTTTTTGTGAATGGAAGTTGTTACGTTACCACCTGTCAGCTTTTGTTTGGAAATCTATTTCTTCTTGTCATTTGTTAATACCAGCCTTGTTCTTGGTAACTTGAAGATCTGTATTTACTGATTGGTGGCCTGGTTTTAAACCAATAATCAAGTCTTAATCAAAGCACATCTTGCCCATCAGTATTCTTTCTCCATTGCTGAAATCTAACATCATTCTTTGCTTCCTTATTTCAAAGAGATTGGACCCCTGTTTCATTGCTGTGGAGGGTTTTAGCTGCCCGGCTTAGATTAACCCAACCGCTGAATGCACGCATATCCCATCCTTACAAACCGGGCGCTACTCTCCAGCCTCCAGCAGAGTGGTGGGGAGGATGGAGTGTGGCAACAGCCTAAGAAGGCCAGAAAGATCATGCCTTGAGGTTCCCTGAACCTCACCTGGGAAATGGAGCCGTTTCCCTCCCAGATCTGTGCTGGAGGTCAATGCAAGCACAGAGATGATGGTCCCCGTAAATACGAGTGCTAGAGCATCATCTTTTCTTTAAGAACGTCCCTGGGGCCTCACTGTTGCCTTTGAAACAGAACTCACACATAGATATTCTTGCTGCAGGAATTCCCTGCTCTAAATTAAGGCGGGTTGGTGGAAGAAATCCTAGCAAGAACACTGAGCTGAATGGATGAGCCATTTCTCTCTTTCTTCCAAATTTCAGTGCCCACTCACTCACACATGGCCCACCCGTGGATGCCGTGGACCAGGTCTAAGAAACCGTATCTAAGAAATTTTTCCTTCCTCTACTAAAGCTCTTCTCTCAGTAGCTTCTTCCTGTCTCTGAATGTCCCTTTCTTCATCCAGTGCCACCATCTCTGCTCTGGTCCATGTTCACGGGAATAATTAATCCCTGTGTACGATCTGGGGATCAAAAAGAGCAAAGCCTGACTACCGTTGCCCGGCTAACTTGATTTCTTACCGTAGAGGGAAAAAGAAATGGTGTTGCCCAGCGTCCATCAGCACAATCCCGACTGCGACATTTGGGTCCATGAATATTTCACTCCGTCCTGGTTCTGTCTGCCAAATAACCAGCCAGCCCTGACTGTCGTCCGGCCCGGGGACACTGCCCGGGACACCCTGGAGCTGATCTGCAAGGTATGAAGTTACTCGGGTTGTTTCCTTGAGAAGAGCGGAGGGGCCCGGAGGAATTTCCCAGGGCGCACGTGGGAGCTGGGCGGTGTGCTGGAGAGGCAGGCATTCCCAGTATACCTCCATTTCCCCTCAGAGCAGCTTCGGAATCCTTTGTGATCATATGCATAATCAGCAGAAGCGAATTCTTTGGCTTTGGGAGGAGAGGGATTCTTTTTAAGTAGCTTCTTTCAATATGTGTATTTCATAGAATTGTAATGAGCGTATCACACGCTCGTTGCAAAAATCGTAGACAATTTGGGTAAAGAACAAAGCGAGTGAAACCTACCCTTCCAGGATCTGGAAGTTATGCTGTAAACAGTCTGGCGTTTGTCTTCCCTTCTGTTTTCCACACGCACACACACGCGTGTATTTAATGGTATCGTGTTTTGTGCGCTGTGTATAACCTGCTTTTTGACAGCAACGGACACGCCGTTGCATCTGGGGAGGGAAAAACTGAAAGAAATACGTGTGACCTCTAGAATGGGAAGCTCCCTTTCCTATAAAACAGAGCATTAGCCTCTTTTTGTGTGAGTATGTGACAGATGCCTGAGCTCATCCTCTCTGCTTTCACTTGAAGCTGAGAAACTTCCTAATCTTTTTCAAGGTCAACATGGAGTTATTTTTTTTTCACCTCCGACGGGCAGCCAGTTGGAAGTCCCTTGAGTGAGGGAAGCAAAGAGGAAAGCAAAGAGCTTTCCTCATGGGCCCGTTTTTACTTTCACACAATTGATAGCACTAATAGTCCTATTTAGTTCTATCAAGTCTGAGAAAGAACTGATGCCCCCCACCCATTACACAGATGGAGAAAGTGAGGCCCAGATAGCCGTAGCTCCTGGCCCTGGGCTCACATCACAGTCAGTTTGCAAAGGAGGGATTGAACCCACATCCACCTGGATGCTCTAAGCCTCGTTGTACCCTCCGGCACCAGATCGCTCATCAGGAAGGGTGGGATGTAAGGGTCGGAAGAATCTAGAATCTATTCTTGAGGCAGTGTGATGGTTTTCCCCAGGGCCACGAAAGGACAAGTAGAGACCTTTCTGGCATAATTTTGCCCCGGAAGACACTGGATGGAGACAGTGACATTTTGAGGACCTCCTCACTCAACATAATGGTTTATAAACACTGCCCAGCTTTCTGTCCCATAGCAAGCACCTCAATGCTGTGTGTAACTCTGCAATCAGCAATTTTTTAATTTGTTAAAGAAAACAAATCACTAGGGCCTTTGTAAGGGGGGAAAAAATGGCTCTTTCTATGAGTGGGAGAAATGAAACAGTCTGGCTCAAATAAGCCTTATGTGCAGGAAATGTAGAAGGACCATTTGTTTCGGGACAAAGCTAAAACCAGCCCCCATATAGGTGTTAAAAATAAATGATACTGTTACATGCTTTGAATCCTTCATGTACATGAATTCTAGCTTTTTGAAGATAATGGTATTTCTGTTCACATTTTTCATTTTAATTACTTAACAAAATTGGCCTATTGAGGATTTCTGCATTCTTTTATTTATAGATTAGCACGATTCTTTAGAGACCCATTAATATTCTGCAGAGCTGTGGGAGTTATTCTCAGAACTGCAGCTGAAGGTGTCAAAAGTAGGACTCTTGTGCTTTTTTTTTTTTTTTTTCCCCATAAGCCAAACTTACTTGGCATTGCTTTAGGGCCTCCTATATCCATCAGCCTCAGACACAATTAGGGATGGGAGGGTAGGTCAGTTTTCTAGTGACCATCAATGGGTGGAAAATTGAATAGTGAATGGGGAAAATAATGATGGGCCCAATTTGAGATACTTTTCAAGCAGTTGCCTTGATAGAAACCCAAGGAATGAGGAATAGTATTGTCACGGCAACTAGAGACCATCTCTACAAAGATAGTTGGACCTGTCCCCCTAGGAAGTGTTTATTTCTATCGCTGGAAAGGCTTTTCATGGCATCATGAAGACAGAAGGTCATCCTGCCCAATTTTCCTTGGATCCTCAGCTCTTTTTCCCCAAAAGTAGAAATAAAGACAAAAAACAATATGGCGTGGGACAAGCCTAAGTGTCACGAGTTTAAAAATGGAAAACTTCTGTGTGCACTTTAAGAAATTGATGGTCTCTGGAAAAACACCCATGTAGGATAAATTATATAGTGTGTTGAGAGCCAGGTGCCTTCTAAAGCTGGCTGCTTCTCTGGAAAACACTTTATTGTCATTAGTGGAGCCGGTTTTATTCTTAAAAGGGAAAGAGATAATGGGGAAACAGTGCTACATGTTATTAATGATCTAATTAATGGTGAGTGTTTTTTTCTGTTGGAGAAGGGACTGAAAAAGAAAGGTGATTGTCAGAATGTCTGTCTTTTATTTCTTTATTGTCATTCTCAACGTGGGTGATGGATGCTTTTTCTGATATTTAATAATCAATCTCTTTCTTCTGTCTCTTGCATTCAGCTCATTCTCTTTCCTATTCTATCTGATCCACATCATTTCCCATCAGTTTGTCATCTGCCATCCGAGAACCAGTCAAGTTCTGGTATAGTAAATGTTTCAAGATCTACATTTCATGTACTGTTCATGTTATGGATGTTACAAAAAAGATTGTTGCTAAATATAGCAGGTAACCACGTTGGCCTTTGGGTTTTCGATATATTCTGATCATTGCAATTACCAAAATAATTGCAAAAAAATTCATTCATCCATAGTCACTGATATTATTCATGTGTGGCCCTGGGATGAGTTTTATTTCATGCTGTTCCTATGTTGGCTTATGCCTTTGATTATTCTATAACCATTGGCTTAAAAAAAAAAAAAAAAGGTCACCTTGAAGAGGAGGATAAATATCTTTGGAAATTCCATGGTAGTTGCGTGCATGAGTGCATGCGTGCGTGTGTGTGTGTGTGTGTTTGCATGGATTTCTATATGTGATAACTGCACGCTTTTATGTTTCCCTGAGAAGTTGGACCAAAATGGAAGAGCAATCCCATATGGATTGAAAGATCACATTATTATCTATTATAATTGGCTCAGACTATTTACTGAAAAAAGCTGCATTGTGTTTTACTACTTCATCCTTTGAAGTAGATGCAAATTTAAAAAAATATGCCAACCCGGCTAATACTTGTTCTCTGATAATATTCATCTTCAGGTATGATGTGTGGCTACATGGCCTCAAAATGAAATCAGATGGTCTCTAAGTAATTCAAGTAAATGCACTTTGGAAAACTGATTGGTACCACTTAAATTTTTCCCTCACTGATTTTTCTCTTGAGTTAGAAAGCTTTGTCTTGAATGTTTTGCAAGTCTACAGCAGGCCAAATATTTAGAATTGCCACGTTAAAATATTTATTGATGTTTGGAATTCTTTTTTGCACAAAGATGTATTGCGAACATGGTAATTTGCTCGACCTGCCTTGGTATTGACTAGCAGATACTCGGGGAGCATAAAATTCTTCTTGAAAGTTCTGACGATCTGATTTAATTCATTAGGATGAAGAAGTTCATTGGTTAATTCATTAGGATGAGTATTAAAAATTTTGTTTGTTGCGTATGCCATTTTGTTTTACAAAATCATCAGGACATTATTGTACATAGCTTCATGAAGTTTGGAAAAGGTGGTGGGGGAGGGTGGGTGGCAAGAATTGGCCTCATTATCACTGTTGTCTTTGCTGTGCTCCTTGAAGTGAGGTACCTTGACAGCTGTCATTTGTCATTCTCTGTACATCTGTGTAAGTGTTTCAGCACAGGAGCACTTAAGGTGTGCTGAGAATCTCCAGTCTTCATCAAGACTATCTTAAGATGTTTGGTGCCTGATAGTGGGGCATCTGTCTCTCACACTGAGGGTTCAGGAACCAGAAACTTCTTAGGTGAGGTTGCTGTTCAGGTCCGACTTCCAGAAGACCGTCTGACTCAGTCACAGCCTCATTGCGAGTATCCGCAAAGTGTTTATTAATGATGACAGTAGGGTTGCCAGGTAGACTTGTTCCTTACCACGACCCGATGGAATTTCATTTCTGTTTCCTTCCCACCTCAGTCAGAAACAGATGGTGAACACAAATTTTTTTCTTCTACTTAAAGATTTCAGTGAGGACCTGGGTAGGTGGGAAGCAGTTGCAGCTTCTGTCTCTGGAGGGAAACTTTCCTGATCCTTTTACCCTAAATATTATTATTTCATGGATGTTTGTCTCAGCAGCTCTCCCACAAGCAATAGATCGCACACTTGAAAACTTGCCTACGCTTCTACGCTTCTCTGGATTACCCGTACGCTTGTGTTGTCTTAGACACTGACCATCTGGGTCGGTGAGACACTGAGCGTTTGACCAGTGGTGCCTGTGATCACACGGCGGGCTTCAGACCCTCACTTGACTTGGGAGAGGATACATGTTGGGGGTTCCGAAGAGTCACTGATAGAAAACTTCCTAATCATCGTGCTAGATGTTCAGAACACACTCATTTGCACTCTCTGGAAATGTGCAGGATGGAAATTGCGGTCTCTGGAAATGTGCATAATGCAGGATGCCTGTCTTGCATGTATCTTTATTCAAAAAGCAAAGGCACCACCCCACCACCTTCCATTTTCTGCACACCCTCTCTCCATAGCCATACACACGCCTAAAGTCTTCATTTCTATTTCTGCAGTGCCTCACACGGGGTCGGGGACACTTACGAGTTTATTAGATGTGATCGAATGACTGTTATTAGAATAATTGTTGGTATGATCTTAGCTTGGCCTTGAAAATGTTTTTGGGGGGTGGGCAGGGTAAGCAGGAGGAGCTTGAAAGCAGTGAAAAATCCATTTCACTTATCTTTAAATAATTCTCACCATTGGAGCTTTACGTGGGAAGAGATTTTATATTTACGAAAAATGTCAGACTTATTTAAGAGTAGAGAATCATGTCATAAACATCCTGCATGTCATACTATCACCAAGGTCCTGTGATTACCGAAATTATGTTTCATCTGTTTACCAACTCCCTTCCCTGCTCTGAATTGTTTTGGAGGCAAATTGCAGACATCATATCTTTATCTCCTAGTACTTGAGAATGAATCTCTAAAAGATAAGGCTTTAGAAAAAATGACTCGATTGAAACATTTTCTAACAATCATTTTCAGGCTGCCGTGTAACTTTTGAAGAACATTTTCTTAGGTTTTTCTCTGCATCTTCATGAATTTAGATGGAGGGTTAGTCATAAAACCACATTGCCACTATGGCTTCCCTCCACCTGCAATGTTAAATTGAGGATGACTTTCTAGGGGGGAAAAATCAGTTGACCTGTTCTGGACCAAAGGAGAAGGCCTGGTTATTTCAGTCCTTAAGGATTTTAGAATTGTTTTCTTTGGGCAAGTCATTCAGTGTGTTTCCAAAGCGGGACCTGTGCCCATCTGCACTGCCCCTGGAGGGAGTCTCACTCAGGGTGTATATAAATGAGACTGAAATCCAAATGCCTTGTCTTCACACTGACTCGCCTGCAAATGAACTGTTAACAACTGTCCCAGTGTCCCCATGTGGTTAGAAAAACAACTTTGCTGGGCACAGCTTTTCTCTACCACTGGGAGTACTTCCTTGCCTTTCTGTTACTTTGCTTCTTTAATCACCTTTGTGTGTTTAGAATTATGTGGAAGGGCTTCTTTGAACTGGTGGGTTTTGTTGCAAAACCGGTGTTAAAGGGTATGACTCAGATCAGCAGCAGTGGAGAAGCGACTCAGTTATTTCCATAGAATCATAAAGTCATAGCTACCCCTGGGATATTATTCATCTGTTGAATGAAAATGCTTTTAAGGTTTGAGTTTTCAACGTAAACCTTCTAGGAGGTATAGAAACGTTACCCCCCTCTGCAGTGAGAAATCTCTGGAGTCTAGAAATCTCTAGAGCTCTCTAGAATTCTTGGGATGGTAATATGTCAGTGGGCGCTAATTATTCCTCTTTACTATTGAACAGACATTGTCTTTTCTTTTTCCTTTCTCTTGTCCTAGACACATCAGCTGGATCATTCTGCTCATTACCTGCGTCTGAAATTCCTAATAGAAAACAAAATGCAACACTACGTTCCAAAGCCCGAGGAGGACATTTATGAGCTGGTAATGTTTATGACTGTTGTCCAAGTACATTCTGTGGGAGATTATTTTTAAATTATATGTGTGCTCGTGCTAATTGTGGTTGGTGAAGAGGAACGAGTTCTAAAATAAATGAGCCTCCTTCAGCGCTCTAAACTTTGTGAAGGTGGCCTTACTTCTCACAGTGTGTCTGCCAAGTAGAAATGCCACCTTTGTGCGATCGTGAAAGATTGAAATCCAGAGCTGCCTCTGAGAATTTTAGTTGCTTTCCTTGCAGCTTTTGCAGTCCTTTGTTTTGAATTGGTGACTCAGAGATCAGCTGGCTGTTGTTGGGGGGGTAGAAAAAGCCCTAACTTCCGTGTTGACTGACTCTTACCTGTGTATGGGAACCGATGGGTCGAGTCCCATAGGATGAAAAAGCAGCACTGGGATTGTATGTCCCCGTCTTTTGTAACTGTCCTTAGAGCAGTTCCTAGGGACATTTACATAGGTTCGAGCCTCATCACGGGACATGGGTTCTAAACTCGAGCTGGGTTTTATGTTGGCCCTACTGCTTACTCATTTTGTGGTATTGGCAAAGAAAGAGGTGCTGATAGAGTTGACCCCTGAACAGTGCAGGGGCCCGGGGCATTAACTGCCTGCACGGCCAAAAATTTGAGCGAATTTTTGATTTCCCTGAAACTGAGCTGCACATAGCTTGCTGTTGACTGGAAATCTCACCCATAGCGTTGACAGTCAATGAACGCATAGTTTGTATGTTGCATCCATTATGTCCTGTATTGTTGCAATAAAGTAAGCTGGAGAAAAGAAAATGTTATTAAGAAAGTCACAGGAAGAGGGGGCACCTGGGTGGCTCAGTTGGTAAAGCAGCTGATTTCAGCTCAGGTCATGATCTCTGGGTCCTGGGATCGAGCCCTGCATCGGGGTCCCTCACTCATCACCAAGTCTGTTTGTCCCTCTCCCTCTGCTGCTCCCCCTGCATGTGCTCTCTCTCTCTCTCTCTCAAATAAATAAATAAAATATTTTTTAAAAAGTCATAAGGAAGAAAAAATACGTTTACAGCCCTCTAAAAAAAAAAAAAACTATGTAAAAAATGGACCCATGCGGTTCAAACCCTTGTTGTTCAAGGGTCATCTGTGCTTAATTTCGAGGATTTTGCAAAGATTAGACATCATGATACACATAGTAGATAGATACTCAGTCAAAGGTGGTCCCAGCAGCAAGACGGCAACAAGTTCCTTTTTTGTTAGGCGAGTGATACATTTTTCAGTTCCAGGAAGAGACGTTTGAGGAGCAAGGTGCCTCTCTCTTGGAATTTGTTCTTCCCTCTCTGCACTTAGTCATTCCTCTGGGGGCCACCGTGCTTCTTGCCACGGAAACACGAATGATAACAGCATGACTTCAGACACGCTTACACCACAGAAAGCAGAACTGGAAACTTAAACCCCGGTAGTCTCTCTCTCTGAAAAGGAGAAGCGTGATTTAAAATTTAGTGGGGAATTTTGTTTCCAATCCACTGTTTTTTTGACGTTCACTTCGTGTACGCTAGAGCTCAGCAAGCGAGAAGCACGCAATTCGAGGAGTTTGAACCAATGTATGCCATCCTGCTTCCAGTGCTACGGCCCTAAGTTAGAACGTTGCCATCATCCTGAAATGTTCCTCGTGCACCTTTAAGTGTTGCTAATGAAATCAGAGAGGGAGTGCGTCTGCTGCGCTTTTCTGAGCCATGCAATCAACAGAAGAAGGTCAAGACCAGTCTATTTCCAAGCATCGCCTAAATAATGACTGTTAACAGAAGAGGGAACTTTTAGCGGAGAGTAGCTGATTTGTTTTTCCCCCCTCTGGCATGTGGAAGAGCCCCAGCTTTGTTCTTTGTGAGCAGAGGAAAGAAAACCCTGTTCCTTACGTAACAAAGCAAAGCGCATTGGCAGTAAGACTGGAATTGCCACCAGATCACCCATGTGTTTGCATCTTGGTGGTCGTGACTTCCCTATATCGCACCTGACCCACTTCCGTGTCCCTCGTCTCCCACACATCGCAAGTGCTTGAGACACGTCTTTTGAAATTATGTAGACACAATTACTGTTTTTGAGTCTTGGCCGTTGTGTAGTTCATCTAATGTAGGAGACAGAGGTGTGCCAAGGTTAGTCTGTCTGTATCTATGGTTGCTGGACAGATGTTCTAATTATAATTTTTTAAAAGAATCTAAAATGTGAACAGAGTGTGGTATTCTCTCTTGCTCGTTGCGAAAGGTCTCCAGCTCGGAGATCCCTGAGCAGGCAAACGCCGTAGACTCATTAATTTTATTGTTCAAACTGCAAGGGAGTATTGCTTACTCACATCTCTGTTTTTACCAGATTCTGAACTTTTTTGTTCTTTTTTTTTTTTTTTTTTGAGATTTTATTTGTTTGAGAGAGAGAGGCAGAGAAAGAGAGCATGGTTGGGGGAGGGGCAGAACGAGAGGGAGAAGCAGACTCCCCAGCCGAGCAGGGAGCCTAAGACCAGGAGAGGCTCGATCGCAGGACCCCGGGATCATGACCTGAGCCCAAGGCAGACGCTTTACTGACTGAGCCCCCCAGGGGCCCAGGAATTTTTGGTTCATAAGATAGCTTGGGCAACTTGGTAAAGCCTGTATGAAATAAAATACGTCGGCTTGCCAGTGGCCTAATTATGTTGAAATAATTATCAAAAACAGTCTTAAAATTATAGATAATGTATGTGCTTCTTTATTGGGTCATTAAATAATAAGAGCTAGCGGTAAGTCTGATAGCTCCTGCTGTTTTGAAGTCGTGATGAGCGTGAATAACACTTTGAGGTAGTAGTGGCTGCTAGAATGTGACTGGGAAATAACTAATTTTTTTCTCGTGACAGGTCACAGCGGCTGCTAATATTCCTGTATTTGTTGCCTGCATATATTTCTGATTGGAGATTTCAGTTGCTTCAAATGCTAGGTGTCAGTTACTGGTTAATGAATATAAAGATGGCATTTTTTTTTTTTTTTCCCACCATGTAAGTTTACACCCCACCTTGAATTCTGCCCAGGAGTTCCTGGTTTCCAGTCCCTGGTACAGGCCATTTACTGGTTCTGATGTCCTTCTGAGGCAAGGGGTGTTTGAACCCACAGTGTGCCTGGAGGCTCTTTTGAGAGTTTGCAGATTTCAGCGTGTTGCCCCTTACTGACCAAACATCAGACCAGTCATGCTTAATTGGTTTCCAGCGCCCAACTCCATTTTATTTTTTATTTTTATTTTTATTTATTTTAATTTTTAAAAAAGATTTTAGATCACAAGCAGGTAGAGAGGCAGGCATTGAGAGAGGGGGAAGCATGGTTCCCGCAGAGCAGAGAGCCCAATGCGGGGCTGGATCCCAGGACCCTGAGACCATGACTTGTGCCCAAGGCAGAGGTTTAACCCACTGAGCCACCCAGGCGCCCTTATTTTTCTTTTTAAAGATTTTATTTATTTGTGAGAGAGAACGAGTGCACTCACAAGCAGGGGGAGTGGCAGGCAAAGGGAAAGGGGGAAGTAGGCTCCCCGCTGATCAAACAGCCTTTTGGGGGACTCGATCCCAGGACCCTGGGATCATGATCTGAGCTGAAGGCAGATGCTTAACCGACTGAGCCACCCAGGTGCCCCTCCTCCATTTTATTTTTGACAGACCAGGGAAGCTCACAGATGTGCGAAGTGGTTTCCTCAAAAATAACTCACTTATAGATGACTGTCCCATTATATCATCTATAAACGATTCTCTGACATTGTTTTACCCACCGTTCTTTTGTAGGAAAGCTGGTAGTTATTAGGAAAAGCGTGTACTGGATTTTAAAGACTTAAGGGGTCTGGCGTGTTCCCTCGGTGGCTTAGGGGATCCTTGTGAATGGCTGTAACGCGTTGGTGACCTGCTCGTCTGCTTGGCTGTTTACGTTCCCATATAAGTGCTATTTCCTTGGCTACTTTTTCATATTTGGTTGTTGGGCCCAGTGGATGGGATGATAATGAATGAGAAGCACTGGCTTTTCAAAACCCATTTTAAATGTGTTTTTCTTGAAGTGACGGGGGAATAAAGAGTTTGCAGAAACACTGATTAATTGATTTCCTAACCAGTACATATTTATTTAGCACTTCTGTGTGCCTACCACGACTACAGCTGTTCCAGGCACTGGGAGACGTCATCAAAAATCCTTCCTCCTAGGGACGCCTGGCTGGCGCAGCCAACAAAGCATATGATTCTTAATCTTGGGGTCATGAGTTCAAGTCCCACCTTGGGTGTAGAGCCTACTTAAAAAAAAGAAAAAGATGGAAAAAGTCTCCATTCTTCATGGAACTGATATTCAAGTTTGTGAAGACAGATATAAAAATATATGATTTTTTTTTTTTGGCATAAAAACATGTAAATGCACACTTTCAGAGGATGTCAAGAGCTTGGAGAGGAAAGGTTAGGTCGAGGGGGCAGAAAGTTGGGGCATCCGGAAGCCTAGGGTGCTGCTCCTTCAGCTGTGTTTGGGGTGATGTGTGAACAGGAAGTGAAGTGAGACAATGAGTCGTGGAGGTATTTTGGAGGGAAGTGTTCTAGGCTGAGGGAACAGAGGGGGTTGAGGCCCTGTCAGGGGGCGGGTGGTAGGAGTGGTGGGAGTGAAGGTGGTTTGCTTGCTGTGTGAGGAGGGCAGTGGGTAGGGTAAGTGAAGGGGCTGGGGAGGGAGGCTTGAGGATGTAGGAGAGGAGGGAGTCGGAAGCAGGGTAGGCCATCTGGGGTGTGCGGGAGAGGGGAAGCCCCAGGGGAGGAAGGACATTAGCAGACTTCTGTTTTAGTAGGCTCACTGTGGCTGATGGGTGGCCAGTGGACCATAGGGCATAAGAGAAAGAGCTGAGAGCAGTCAGGGGGCTAGTGGGCAGCGGTAGCGGGGGCGGTCGGTGATGCTGGCTTGGACCAGGGCTCCCAGAGGAGCTGTGGAAACAGATGATTATGATTTCACGATAACTCGAACACTTGGTAATCAAGTTTTTTCTTAAATCTGATGACTTTTTAATCTGGTGTTTGAAAAGCAGGAAAGCGTGAGACACGGTTGATTTAATCAAATAAAGGGAATGTCTGTGACGTTTCGCTGTTGAAGCTCTTTGTATAAAAGGACACAATTTTAGCATTTCTAGTTTCACGTATTGATTGTGCTTGCACTAAAAAATATATTTTAAAGTGCAGACCCTTCTTGAGATTTCGATATGTTTTATTAGTGCTTTTTACTAAACACGATGTTAGTCTAACTACCCCCAGAAAGGACTATGGCCAAGGGGCTTACCTAGATTACACTAAGGTATCGTCTGATGCTGGTCAAAGACACAACGGCTTTCACACCAAATGCAAAGAAAAGTAGAAGACAATAACAGGAAAGAATAGGAAGATTATTCACAAAGCTATGGTCCCACCGGGTCTGTGGAAACCACTTGGAACTTTCCAGAGATAATTGGAACAGTGGCATACTGCCACCTAGGGTAAGAGTTTGGCTCTCAAGGAAATTTTTTAAAAGCATGGTGTGAGGAGCACTGGGTGTTACAGGCAACTGAGGAATTATTGAACACGACCTCTGAAACTAAGGATGTGTACTGTATGTTGGCTAATGGTTTAAAAAAGGGGAAAAAAGTAAAAACCAAAGCTCAAAGTAAGTCGAAGGGAACACAGTTCATGGCATTTTATTGACCAGTCCGTGATGTTTTCAAATAATGGCATAAAATGTTAGTATATTTGGTAGTTTTGACTTTGGTGACCGTACCTTCTGAACTAAAGATCGGTTTTATAACTGATTTCTTCTGATTCGTAGAAGGTATTTGTATGAACATTTTTCTGAAATATAAAAAGAAAACACATGAAATTATACCCCTAACACATGGCATTTGTCGAAAGTTGCATGAAGTGAGCGTGTTCTAGAGGACCCGGGCAGTGTGGTCGGTGGTCCCTTTATTTCAGGCTCCCTGAGTCCCAAGCATCAGATGCATCTCTCCCACCTGTCAGCTGCTCTAAGAAAGGGAAGAAAAGGAAATTACTATTATTTTCTACTTGCCTGAATTAGATTATTTCTGGAGGAATCACCATGTGGTCAGAGATGGGAGCAGGTTTAGATAGCCACCAAGACTTCCTTTCATGCTAAGAGACATCCATCTCTTATTGACTTTGGCACAAACAGATTTTCAGTTCAAAACTGAATGATAGTTTTTAAGTTCCATATGAACTTCGACACTTGTTATTTGTTTTTAGAATATTTATCATAATTTTGGAAATGGCCTTTGGCTTGCTTACCTAAGAAATAAGGTTTGGTACCTCCAAGTGAAAATGAATTAAACTAAATTCAGATAAAGTTTCTGGTATGTGACCTGCAGCTTTCCGTTGTCTTTTCCCCCTCCCAAGATTTCTTGGGTTTCTAGAGAACTGATTAATTTACATGCTTTAGCTTCCTAGCTAATTTGGTATAATCCAGCGGCTAAACGAGAATACCCTCCGTTTATATAATTTGCTGTCCATTTCAGTTCTTTAACTTGTTGTCATCTGTTGTGCTACCATGAGCCCTTTGGACAAAAATGGTTTGTGAACAGAAGAAAATGGAAACACAGAGATTTCTCCTTATTTCTAGAAATCTCTTTCTGAGATTTTTATAAATTGTTTCCCCAGTACTGGAGATTTGGGGGGGGAGGCAGAGGAAGAAGAAGAGAGAGAAATCTTAAGTGGGCTCCAAGCCCAGCGTGGGGGAAGGGGGCTCGATCAGACGACCCTGAGATCGTGACCTGAGCCAACATCGAGAGTCAGACGCCTTAGTGACCGAGCCACCAGGCGAGGCATCGCGAATACTGGAGATTGTTTATGACTTTAGCAAATTCATTTCTCAGGTCTGTGAGAGATACCAGGTTGGAGAAGACACACAAAGTGGTGGTGAGGGCTTATTTAGAAACTGGAACCGTAGCTCAGTTGGGGAATATGAGTTTGACATTTCTGCTGTGGTTCTTAATGAGTTCAGTTCGATAAAGAGACTGAGATGTGATGAGACTTTACTTCCAAGTATCAATTGCGAGAAAATAGATCTACAAAACGATGTCTATTCCTAGTAAGTTATTTATAATGAAATCCTCATCAGACTCCTCTTTGTCAACTTTTCAGCTGTACAAAGAAATTGAAATTTGCCCAAAAGTCACTCGGAACATCCAGATTGAGAAGTCAGATACGGCCAGTGATAATTATGGTACGTTTATTTTTCTTTGATCTTTGGTGTTTTTCAAGTTAAAGCAATTCCTGGGTAAACATGCACTTATTTACAATTCAATAAAATGCCTTTGGGGCCTGTTTAGAACAGATAGCACATCTGGCTCCTGTGCTCTGCAGAGCAGCCAACGTCAGGAAAAAAGAGATATTTATTGTGGGTCCGGGGAAGACTTCAGCGTAAATTTCATAACCTTAATCAGCAGGATTCAACTGTCGTACAAAGGAAATGCCTGTATCGGGAATAGATTACTTTATCTCGTGGTATACGCTTAGTAATGAAGAAATGATCTTTTCACACCTCTCTCCCTCAGATATACTCATTATTCTCCCTTCTCCCACAAATCATGTGAAAGGAACTCATTTTGGGGTTGTATGGGGGGCCCCCAGGACCACCCCTAGAGTTGCTGATTCACTAACACGACCCAGAGGACTCAGCATATAGTCCTACTCATGACCATGACTTATAACGGAGAAACTAAACAAAGCAACATCGATAAAGGGGAAAGGCACACGGTGGAGTTGGAGGAAACCCAGTTCAAGCTTCTGAGAGTCCTCCCCCAGTCACACAGAGCGTCCTTAATGTCCCCAGCAACAAGCGGACAGTGCCTGGGAGCCGTGGTCCAGTGGGGAAGCTTGTTGGAGACTCAGTGCCCCGTCAGCCACATAGACACCCTTGCCTAGTATGTAGCAGAGGCTCGGACTCCCAGGCAGAAAGCAGGTGTTGGGCGTAAACCGTATTATTTCCACACATTCGAGGCCCAGGGAGCCCCGTGAGGGTGATGGGAACCCCAAATCCAAGTCCCCGGATGCCAGCCAGGGGCCAGACGTGTACACAGGCCTTTCAAAGACTAGTGCTCAGGGTTGCTATGATAACGCTTCCCCCCGCGGTCGCCCACATCCTGGCGTCGTTGACTAGATCATCCCTTCCATATGTTTCTGGCTGCTTAGCATCACGCTGTGTGATCGGAAAAGCAGTGGAGCTGGTGCTTCAGGAAAAGACGTGGGGAAATCCATCCCACCATGTTAGTCAGGAGCGGCGGGCTTGGCTCTGAGGTAGCTTCAGACAGGGAAATGCCTTCCTAACTTCACCACGCATCCGTCGTGGGTTGGCTGGGGCGCTCTCTGTGGTCCTCACTCTAGGACACGGGCCCTCGGCCGCTGCCACCTGGGGCATTGTCCGCATCTTGGCAGGGGGGAAGAGAGGAGGTGGTAAGCCAGGCACCGTGCACCCCAGCTTCCTCCAGGGGGCAGGGAAGCGTAGCCCTGCTCTGTGCAGGCAGGAGGAGAACCTGGAAAGCCGGAGGGAAAGACAGGAGCCTACGCTGTATGCTCATTTACGGTTTCTCCCTGAGTTCAGTTTTTCGGCTTTTTAGCGTCTGAGCATCTTCAGGTCCTTTCCTGCACAGCGGGATGGCGCGGTCCTTCCGCCCTCACTTCTGCAGGTGCCTGGTCCTCGTCTCCGAATGCTCCCGAGGCCACCTGGCTTAACGAAGAGAACCTAATTTTGAACCCCGGTCACTGGCATGACACCTTGCTGCTGTTTACCTCTTGACCCTAAAACTAAAGGTGTCGTAAACCCGGAGGATGTTTTCGATGGCAGAGGATAAATGTCTGTGAAGGGCTTATTATGCCTCAGAAGCGTGACCTTGGTCATTAAGGCAGTTACTGGGAGCGGTGCTATAAAGAAGCATCTGGGTTCTTCAAAGGAAGATGCACCGTGCACTCTTTTCTCTTTAAGCAGCGAGAAGCAGGAGAGGGCTGAATTTCAAGCTCCTGATATGGAACTCTAAGGTTGACTGGTACTTGGACTCGGAAATGGGGCATAAAACTGCTGTACTTGTTTTATATATATATTTTTATTGACATGACTCAACCCACTTGCATTTCCACGCTGAAGGTGTTACAGCGCATCAGACATCCGCCTGGAACGTCTTGTCAGCCGTGCTTCTCAGACCGTCTGATGTCTTCGGAAGCAGGGGTTTTGTTTCGTTTTGTTTTCCTGTCCCCCGTGGACCACCGCTGCTTTCGTAAACTATGAGAGCTCACGCATGGAGGTGTGCCAGGGTCACACGGCGGGGTTCTCAACGCTTAGTCTCAGTTTCTGTCCTTACGCGACTGTCAGCAGCCAGCTGCGCTGGGATCCTGGATTGCACATTCTAGAACCTGCTACAGGGGCTACTCTGAGTTCACGTTGGCATAAGGTCTTCCAACCGCGTATTGATTGAGAAGTTAAACAGTCCCCCAATCCCGAGAGGCCTGGTTGCCTCTGACCTCAGAACCACCAGCGAGTGTCTAAATTCATCGTATCTGTATTGAACCCCAGCATCCAGGAAGGGCGCCTTCCTGCTGTGTCCCGAGCTTGGTATGTGTGGAAGTGACTCGCGCGCGCCAGGGTACGAAAAGCTAGCTACAAGCCACATGCTGCCCTCTGTCTTAGAGCACTTCAGGGAGGGAAATAGCACCTAATAATCCAACTGATGGAACCACTGGGAAGATTCGACGCTTCCTTAATACCTCCCGGTTGCCCTTCCCACCACCTCGTTGAAATCTGTTCAGATAGTTACGAGGTGAAACACGATCACCTCGGCTGCCTTGAAATCGCCTCGGATGCCTCGACGCATCGTTTAAGGAACATTCGTTCCTTTTTCTCCGGGGACTTCCGCTGGTGTGTTTCCGGTCGTGTGAACTGTTTCTGTCAGAGGTGCCTTCACTTGGCCCATTCTCTGAATTTCACTGTACCCTGGAATCTGATTTTGGGTACTTCCCTGCTGTTTCTGATGTTGTCATGATTTTTCTTTGGCTATAAATTTTAGTTTGAGGAACCTTCTGGTTGGTTCTCACAGGACTTTGTCACCTTGGTTTCTTTTCTTAGTTTTAATCACTTCCTTCATTCTCGAGAGCAGTACGGCACTCGTGGTGCCTCCTCGTCTTTGTAACTGACAGCCTTCCGAAGGGGCGGGTACGTTGGGCTTATATTCTGTAACTCCCTCTGCCTCCTATCGGCAGTCTTTTGGGGCTACTTTACATTCATCGGCTGGGAATTAGATTGTTATTATCCTCTTCAAAAGGAAAAAAAAAATCTCGACTGTACTGATTAACTGTTAAAATCAGTGTTCTTTAGTGACCTCAAAATAACCCAGCTGTAGGAAGTACCCTATTTTCTTTGTATCTGTCAGTGTCGAAGATGGGTATAAATCCCTCCTCCCCCAAGGGTGCACTGCACTGACATCTTGAAATGGAGGCTGCTCTTGGGGACCCTGAGAGCCCGAGGTAGTGTCTGCTGTGCAGCCGAGTGCGGGGAGAGCTGCCTTTCTGAACGCTGAGAGGGGCTGCTGTTTGCTTAACACTAAATGGGTGTCTTTTGATAGGAATTCCAGCGCAGAGCTAAACTGCTACTAACTTTGTGCACATTGGTTTCCATTTGCATGATCTTCCAGAAAAAATTGCTAAAGCTTTCCTCAGCAATCCTATCACAGAGATTCCCCACCAACTTGGGGGGTCTGATCTGTTTCTCAGAGCCGTATTTGCCCAGTGCCAATTTCATGGTCAGCTGAGTCTTTGTTACTGTCTCTTGGTTATTAAAAAAGAACACCAAGAGAAGAGGGAATGGGGCAGAGGAACAGCTCAGCCTTCTCCACTGACTTTGGCTTAAGGAGGCTTGGATCCTGTTCTCCACCGTCCCCTGTTCTGGTAACTTCCATTCAGGCGGCTTCTCCCCTAGCACCTTGGCATTTGTTGCTCACTTTAGTTGTTTTTTTTTTTAAATATATTTGACAGAGAAAGAGAGATCACAAGTAGGCAGAGAGGCAGGCAGAGAGAGAGGGAGAAGCAGGCTTCCCGCTGAGCAGAGAGCCTGATGTGGGGCTCCATCCCAGGACCCTGAGATCATGACCTGAGCCAAAGGCAGAGGCTTAACCCACTGAACCACCCAGGCGCCCCATCACTTTAGTTTTAATAGAAAAAGAAATTTGGCCTCAGAACTTTACAGAGTCACAGCATTTCAGAAAGGAGATTCCTGTATTTAATGAATCTTATACATTCTTTCTCTTGACCTAGCCCCCGGTTCTGCATCTATTCTAATGGATAAGGGAAAAAAAATCCTCTCCTGAAACACAGATAGATAGAGCTATTTTAAGGCTAATGTCCACATCAGTAGCTCATGTATAAAATTGTTTTTACTTGAGTGAAGCTTCTTGAACCGTAATCGGAAAGTTGCAAGTGGCTGTAAGAATGGAATTAAAAATAGGAGTGGAAAGTCCTCGGGGCGTGGCCTGTGTTGTCCCCATCTGAGGGAGTTATGGTACTGGAGTGGGCGAGGACAGTTGGTAGTTTTGCCCGTGTGTGGGTATCTATTTCCTGGTCCTGTGAATGAAACAGAAAAACACATATTTGTTATAACATGGCCTGAAGTCTTGATGACTCCCTGGGTCCCCATCCTGTAATTAGTTCTTCTGTGTTGTTGTTATTTGCTTATTCTTTAAAACCAACGTGGTTTTTTCCAGCCTCAAGGTAATACCTATATAATGGAATTATTTTTCACCCAGACCTGAATGATGTCAGATCTTTACAACTGCATTCATTCCCGTGGCTCTTTTAGGGGTGTTCGTCCAAGTTTTACTTGAGGGAAAGGTAGTACTGGTTGGGACCTTGCACTGGTGGATCAGAAGGAGGGTCGTGTGTGTGTGTGTAAGTAATCTCTACACACAACGTGCCTCTCAAACTCAAGACGCTGGGATCAGGAGTCAGCTGCTTCACTGAGCTGGCCAGGCACCCCAATCAGGAAAGAGTTGTAGTGAGACTCTCTAGAAACAGAGGTGACCAGGGCTTTGGGTCACAGAGATGATCCAGTAGCCCCAGGATCAGGAGCGTCTCAGATCCCCTCTTTCTCAGAATGTAACAACCCCAGGATTAATGAGCTAATGGGCTCTGGAAGACTGGACAGGTAATAAGGCAATGTTAAGATCACACATTAGTAGAATGTGAAATCAATCCATTTCAGTATAAAATAAGATTTGTCAAGTGAGTTGCTACTTAATCCCGTTTGCAGAATTTTATTAAACTAGTTGTCAGTACAACAATACATATGGCGGAACACACACCGTACAGTTGTCAGGTGTAATGTATCGTAGGACAAGGATTGGCTAAGAAGAGTCAAGAGGACCCAGGTGAGATAAACTCATCATTCTGTTTGTGCTGGGGGGAGACAAAGAAGAACAAACACTGGCATTTACTAGCGAGCAAGGTAAAGGAAAATAAAATCGTCTTCCATTTGAGTTGATAGGTAGGTGGTCTGAGGATAGATGTACCTGGTAAGACTAATTTTTACAAGTAGTGACTTTTTTTAGAGTTTTCCAAAAATACATTTTCCTGCTTTGCAAAAATAATACGAACAAGGAAAAACAATTGCTCCAAACTGTAACCAAAAACATTCAACATACGTGGTTCACAGCGGGTACTTCCTGCTGTTTGGTAAACATTCAGAAGGTGTGAGCCTACCATTCTGGCTTCTGTGTTTTCTAGGGTTTTCACTTTCCTCTGTGGAAGAAGATGGTGTTCGAAGGCTGTACGTGAATAGTGTAAAGGAAACCGGTTTAGCTTCCAAGAAGGGTAAGTCATTGGCTGTCTTGTCTGTTTGTCCGCCTCTCCTAAATTTCCCTTGGGGTGTCTCTGGTGGTGCAGATTACTTGAACCCTGTGTCATTGAAAACCCTTGGAGGAATATGGATTTTATTCTCTAAACTCAGGTAGGTAAGAAATGTCCCGTTCTTGGATTTTAAATCTGATTCTGAGCCCATGTCCTTGGGGCAAGTGGGAAATTCCATTCTAGTCTGACATGATTGTCTTTCTCTACCAGGCAGGATGGTGTGGAAGTCCTAGGGGGTTTTCCCGAAGCAGCATTTGGGAACACCCCCCTGTGCTGGCCCCCACTGCCATTGGCTCTGTCCTGAGCCTGCAGATCTCCTTCAGAGTGGATGTTGTCTTGCTCCCATCCATGGAAAAATCTCAGCAGATGTTGGGAACCTAGGGGTTCAGGATCCCGTCTTCTTGGCCCGCACAGAGAGCTCTCCTCCGCCCCACCCTGCCTGCAGCCCTACAAGGGCTCACTGGAGTCCGGGTTACTTGTGAAACCTCAGCTCTCTTTCCTCTTTGTGCTCAGAGAGAATCTTTTCAGCCTAGACTTTTTGCTTCCTGTGTTAGTTTCCTTGGGCTACAGTAACAAATTATCACAAACCGAGTGATCAGAAACAACAGGAATTTATGCTTTTCTAGTTCAGGAGGCCTGAAGTTCAGAATCAAGGTATGGGCTGTTTTCCTTCTGGAGCCTCTGAGAGAAAAATCTATTCCCTGCCTCGTCCTTGCTTCCAGGGGTTGCTGGCGGTCCTCGACATTCCTTGGCTTGTGGCTGCCTCCCTCCAGTCTCTGCTCTGTCGTCCTGTGGCCTTCTTCCCTGTGTGCCTCTGTGTCTACTTGGCCTTCTTAGAAGAATGCTGGTCACTGGTCTTAGGGCCCATCCTAATCCAGGATGATTTTTATCTCAGCTCAGTTACATCTGCGGAGACCCTGTTTCCAGCTCAGGTCACATTCTGATATTCCAGGTGGACATGAGTTTTGGAGGACGCTTTCTAGCCCACCATACTTAGCATAAACACATCACACAGGTAGGCAGGGCTCAAAATCCACCTTTCTTTCATTCTTCTTGTTACAGAATTCTTAGTTTCCATCCAGGTGGTGGCAAAATCATACCTGTTGAATGGAGAAGACCAAAACATCTGGATCACTTGGCCTGAGATGTAATGCCTTGTGTCTGCTCAGTTAGAGCCGTGAGTGGGGCGGCCAAGGAAATGGTAGAGTGCCCTCCCTTGCCACCTCCTTCCGTGTCTTGGCACAGTTTAGCTCTGGTTGTTCATGACTTACGAGCCACCCGTGCAGGTTACCTCACCCTGTGCTGTAAGCCAAGGATGGCAGAAGTGTGACAAAGGGCAAATAAAGTCAAAGTCATTTATCCACTGTTCTCATGGAGGAGGATTTTCCTTCTGTACTTTTCAAGGCCAAAGGCAGCCTGGAGGCCAGGGTCTGACACTATGTCCGGGTCTGAAGGCTGGGGCTTGAGCTGTAGTTCAGCTAAGAGTAGAGGTGGGTAGGGTTCCTTTACCTTCAAACCCAAAGGCTGATTGTTATCTCTCGCAGCGCAGAGAATGTGCCTGTCGGCGTCAGTGTGGGGGTGGGGAAATGTGCCGCCTCGGCCTCAGTCACTTCCTGTTTTAGTTCTTTGAATCCAGGAACCCTAGTGTTAGATAAAAACAAATGGTCCTCTGCTCCAGCCCACTGGCCCCGTGTGTCGCCCTGTTCTCTGTAGATTGAAGAGTAATGGCCATTTGGCCACCTGGGTCACGAACACCATCCTAATACCCGCTCGTAGAGAGCAATGTCAAGAAAGATATTTAGGTGAAAGGTTTTTTTTCTGTTGTTGTTTTTTTAATGTTAAGTCTAGCCTCTATGTGCAGACCTCTGGGTAATCACAAAACATTCTCCTCCTTTAGCGTCTGATCCCTGTTTTACCTCATTCTTTTTTTTTTTTTTAATTTTTTAAAAAAATTTATTTGACACAGAGAGAGAGAACACAAGTAGGCAGAGAGGCAGGCAGAGAGAGAGGGGGAAGCAGCCTCCCTGCTGAGCAGAGAGCCCGATGCGGGGCTCAATCCCATGACCCTGAGATCATGACCCAAGCCGAAGGCAGAGGCTTAACCCACTGAGCCACCCATGTGCCCCTACCTCATTCTTTATAGACTGAGCTGGATGCCGGTCACCTTCTTACTAAGTCTTATTTATTTTTGGGAGCCACTTTGGGCTTTTGGCTTGTCTTGAGCTAAGGGTTCATCCCCCTTTAATACCCACCTACCCCTCTGCTGGATCTCGCATTGGCTGTGCTTACAGAATTGACTTTTTGAACTGCAGTATGTTCTTCTAACACTTCTCTTTGTTCAGCTTGGGCCTGTCTTTCTACTCTTCGGGTCACCCGAGGCTGGGATCTCGCATCTCACCGGCTGCCATCGACATGTTTTTCTGATGGCTGCATGCACAGCACAGGGCCCAGTTGAGAAAGCCACGGTGTGTCTTTCTCAGATCAGCATCTTCTAGACGCTTCATTTTGCCATGGCCAGTTATGGGGATTGCTTCTGAGAAGGCCCTGGTTTTCTGTGAGCGAGAAGAGCTTTCCATTTTCTTCTACTGTGTATTAATGAGAGTTCGCCTCTATTGAAATAGATCCTCCCGGTGCTCGATGCTGTGCTTAATCTCACTGAGCTCATTGTCACTTTTACTTAGGAGGAAACTGGGACTGGGAGAGATTCAGTAATGTGCCAACGATCACCGAGCAGTTACATGGTGACATTGGGACTGAAGGACCCCGGTGGGGCACTCCGTGGCTCACTCCTGCTGGGCTGCCCACAGTCATGTGTTAATACTGAGAATAAGTCACTCAGCCAGCTGCCTAGAGTCGTTTTCTAGGGCTGCTATAATGACCATGAACTTGCGGGGGTGTGTGTAAAGCAACAGAAATGTATTCCCTCCTGTTCTGGAGGCCAGAGGTCTGTGTCCTCTCGGAAGTCTCTAGGAAGAGCCCCTCCTAGCCTCCTCCAGGCTCTGGTGGCTCTGAGGGTTCCATGGCCTCCAGCCCCCGTGGCTGCCCCTGTCTCTACATGGCCTTCTCCTTTCTGTGCGTCTTTTCAAAGGACATTGTCAGTGGGTTTAGGACCCACCAGAAAATCCAGCTTGGTCTGTCTCAAGATCATGTATTTAATTACAACTGTGCAGATCCTGTTTCCAATAAGGCCCCATTCACAGCTTCTGGGACATGGATGTATCTTTTGGGGGGGGGGTCCCCGTTTATCCTACTACACACTTTGGTTCTACCATTCATAGTAAACCTGGAAGGTCTTTGAAAGAAACAAACAAACTTGGGGCACCTGGGTGGGTCAGTCAGTTAAGCGACTGACTTTTGATTTCGGCTCAGGTTATGATCTCAGGGTCGTGAGATCGAGCCCTGCTTTGGACTCTGTGCTCAGTGTGGAGCCTGCTTGAGATTCTCTATCTCTTTCTCTCTGTCTCCCTATGCCCCTCTCTCTCTCAAAAAAACAAAAACCCAAACTCATAGATGTTTAAGTTCTTTCTTCTGTTCTTTTTATCACCTCCCCTTATATCTAAGCATAAGGGTTGTCTCCAAGAGAAGACTTCAAAAAACCAAAAACTAACTACCTTTTGCATGGGGGAACTTTTGTATTTTCAACTCAAATGCCGTGATGCCAGAATCTTTTACCTAAAAATGGAGTGGTCAGCGTCCCAGAAGCCCACCTCCATGCAGGGAAAAGTATTTTCCTTTCCTTGCCATTGCCTTCTCACTCAGAATATCTCTTAGAGTATCTTTTTTTTTTTTATTTTTAAGATTTTATTTATTTATTTGACAGAGATCACAAGGAGGCAGAGAGGCAGGCAGAGAGAGAGAGGAGGAAGCAGCCTCCCCGCTGAGCAGAGAGTCCGATGCGGGGCTCAATCCGAGGACCCTGAGATCATGACCTGAGCCGAAGGCAGAGGCTTAACCCACTGAGCCACCCAGGCGCCCCTCTCTTGGAGTATCTTATGATACAAGACGGATGTCAAGTAGTTTGGAAACCTGAGTACAGATGACCAGGGGGTGTGACTTGGTGAAGCTGGGGAGTGAGAACGTCTCTGGGGAAATTCTTTCCCGTGGCCTCAGACATGGGATCTGTGGAATCTGTGTGGCTTCTCATTTCTGCAGCTCATTCCTTACCTTTCCCTTCATTCATTCCCTTTGTTGAGTTTGCTTTTCCACCCGAGTCTATAAAATAAGAATTGGACTCTTTTTTTCCTTCTTAGCTGAAACAGTACTTTGGCTCTTTCCACGTTCCTGTCTGCCCTCTCCCTTTCTCAAACTGCTGACATGTTCTCTTGATATCAGGTTGAAATCCCCCAGGGAGGGTCCGTCACAGCCTCTTTTTCTTTTGGGTTGGGCTACTTCACGGCTGCTCCTTTGGGTCCCCAACTTCAGCAGCTCTCCCAGCGTGCTTTGCAAAAGCAGCAGAACCTTCGGGGACCTTCCGAGAGATACGCACTCCGAGGTCCTCATGTAGTTCAACGAAGGGAGGAAGGCGTAAAATGATCCTATTTGGTTCATAGATTGTGTTGGGGATCGAGTCAATTTCTGTGGTCGTGGCCAGAAGCGACTCCCCACATGCTGGTTCCCAAGCTCATTCCAAGGTGGTGATCAGGAGATGTTAGCGGGCTGTGCCACATGTGTGCGCTGTAGCACGCGCATGTGCAAAACTTACTGATTGCAGTGATCAGAGCATTTCTGCTTTCCTCCCCCTCAAACCGACAGTGGCCAGAAGTAGCATTTGTGAGGAGGAATTGGCCGATGCCCAAAGCACAGAGATTTGGGAAGGAGTCCGTGGGTTTGGTCGGTGTGTTCAGGACAGGTAGGCATGCTGTCACATCCGAGTCCAGAACCTTCTGGAACCAAGGCCCTTGTGATCTCCTGATGCTGGCTGTGGAGGACGAGCCCCCCCCATGGACACCAGCGCCGGGGCTGGGGGGCCCATGACGCGGGAGCCCCGCGTGCCCTTTCTCGGGGCTTCTGTGCTGTCGCGATCTGACTCGTCCCCGCTGCGGCGGCTACTTTAATGTGTGTGTGAAATGAAACATTTTCCGTCTCGCGTTGGCAGGCCTGAAAGCGGGAGATGAGATTCTCGAGATCAGTAATCGTGCTGCAGGCACCCTGAACTCCTCTGTGCTCAAAGATTTCCTCGCACAGCCGTCCCTGGGCCTCCTGGTGAGGACCTGCCCTGAGCCCAAGGGAGGCGTGCAGCTGCTGGACTGCCCGCCCCACCGAGCCGACGGCCCCGTGGACCCCAGCGAGAGCCCCCTGGCCTTCCTCAGCAGCAACCCAGGTATGGCTGCGACATGCACCGTGCGGGGTGTGAGTGTGTGTGAGTGTGAGTGTGTGAGAGTGTGTTCCACCGGACTGGGGCCAGCAGGCCCAGGATGTGTGAGTGAGATGAGCTGCTTCCCGAAGGCGTGCTTCCTGTTAATTTCCGAGGCTCAGGAGACTTGTGTTCTCGTGAAGTAGGTGTCTGGTCCCCAGTCAGCCTGTCCTACCTGGACAGCTTCAGCGTACCACTGGCGTTTGTCATTGTGGAGAAAGTCAAATGGGTAGAGACCACCGTCTCTCGGCTGTGGATGGAGATGACAGAGACAGAAGGGCCAGGAGGCACTGGGGCTCTGGGGCCCAGCTCTGTCCTCCACGTCACTGTCCCCCAAACCATTTCCCTTCTGCGTGAGAGAGGCCATAAGTTGCCCAAAGTGGACATGCATCAGAGCTCCTAAGGTCGGCTTCTCTTGGGGTCTCCCGGTGTTGCGTGTGAGTGTGAGTCCACACGCAGAACCATCCCTGCCCCAGCGTTGCTCTCTCTGCTCACGGCTTTTCTCCCCATCGCTTTGTAACCTTGCACTCCTCCTAAAAGAAGCAACCAGAATGCTACCTGCCCCTTGAAGCCTTCCTAGTAGTGGGACCTACCAGATCTAGTTCTCTCCTCTGGGTCCCTAGGACCCTCCAAAGACATCTTTCACGTGGGCCCTGATCATGTGATACTCTTCTTACTGGCTTGTCTCTCCCTTGTCCCAAATTTGTTTCCCGGGACGAGCGTACATCTTCTTCCTGTGCTCCCACGGGTGCCCCGTCCTCATTGGGCGAGAGTCAGTGAGTGAGCGCCCCGGTCAACAGCATTAGGTCACTTCCTTCCTTCCCCGTGACCTGATTGTAGAATTGGGGTTGATTTTAGTAAGTTAGGGTTTTGGACTTATTTTCTTTCTAAAACTTGAGTTAAACTAAAAAAAAAAAAGTCTTCAGTTTCAAAATCTGGGGGTAGGTGCTTGGATTATTCGAGCCCTGCCTGTTGTTTTTCAGATTCTCTTCTGAGGTTTGGCTCCATGAGAGTAAATCACTGGCAGAACCCTCGTGAGAGTTTTCTTCTGCTCAGTGGCTGTCGCAAGAATTTGGCAAGTTGAGGCTTCAGAAAATTGATGGCACCTATTTCCGTTGACTTCCTTGAGTCATTATGTCATTTCAGTACCCACATCCCCGTCATGTGTGTGTGGTTTTTTTTTTTTTAAGATTTTACTTATTTATTTGACAGAGAGAGAGAGACACACAGGGAAAGAGAGAACACAAGCAAGGGGAGTGGGGGAGGGAGAAGCAGGCTTCCCACCAAGCAGGGCGCTGGATGTGGCGTTTGATCCCCTCACCATCCCTGGATGATCCCTGGACACTGGGATCATGATCTGAGCCCAAGCCAGATGCTTAAGGACTGAGCCACCCAGGCACCCCGACCCCCATCAGATTTTTAGAACAGGACTCTCACATATGCTTAATGGGGAATGGAGATGACAAAGGCTGTTCTTTTGTGTGACCACGAGATGGCAGCATCGATCCCATAAAACTCCATTGGAGGAGAGCGGTTTCTATAAGACTTTGAATGAGGTATGTGGTGTTAGGTTGGGTTACTTAAAGGATTTTTTATAAGATCTGGATGTACATACTATGAAAGACAGTGTGTGCACAACTTTTTTTGAAAATTTTTTTTTCTGTCTGAGCCCTTCTGGTGGCTTATGGATATAAAGGAGGGGTTGGCAGACTATAACCCATCAGTCAAATGCAACCCACAGCCTGTTTTTGTAAATAAAGTTTTATTGGGACACAGTCATGCCTGTCATTTATGTCTTGTCTCTGGCTACTTTCTCACTGCAAAGGCAGAGTTGAGGTGACAGAGTTGAGGTCCCTGAGTAGTGACAGGGACCCATGGTCTGAAAAGCTGAAAATATTCACCATCTGGCCCTTTACAGATAGTTTCCTTGAGAGAGTGTGACTGGAATTGCTCACAATTGGCCCCTTTAAAGGTCATCATTATTTTAGGAGTGTTTCTTCTTTTAAAAAAATTGTGCATGTATGTGTCTGTGTGCATTTTGCAAATTTTTATTAAAATTGTTTTACATAGGGGCGCCTGGGTGTCTCAGTCATTTGAGCATCTGCCTTCAGCTCAGGTCATGATCTCAGGGTCCTGGGATTGAGCCCCGCATTGGGCTCTCTGCTCAGTGGGGAGCCTGCTTCCCCCTCCCCCTCTGCCTGCCTCTCTGCCTGCTCATGATCTCTCTCTCTCTCTCTCTCTCTCTCTCTCTCAAATAAATAAATAAATAAGCAAAATCTTTAAAAAATTGTTTTACTTAAAATGTATTTGCATACAAGCATTTTAGAAATACTTGAGTATAGAATATAGAGTATACATATATCGTAGGTGTCCCATCTTTTATATGGTGTTTTATTTTATTTTTTTTAAAGATTTTATTTTTATTTATTTGACAGAGTTCACAAGTAGGCAGAGAAGTAGGCAGAGAGAGAGGAGGAAGCAGGCTCCCTGCTGAGCAGAGAGCCTGATGTGGGGCTTGATCCCAGGACCCTGGGATCATGACCTGAGCCGAAGGCAGAGGCTTCAACCCACTGAGCCACCCAGGCACCCCTATATGGTGTTTTAAACCTAACTACTGACCTTTACATACTGTGTATGAACTCCTTTAGGCCAGTCACCTTTGAAGGCCGAGTGCTAAGTCCACTGAACTTACCTGTGTTCAGAATGTGTTAAAATTTCCAGTTTGGAATCATTCTTAGAAGATTCATTGATTCCTTTGTTTTTTTTTTTTTTGTTTGAACGATAGGTTGGCTCTAACATTCGTTGAGTGAGGTGCTGAAAGTCATTATGGTGACTGGGCCATGACTGTGTTCTCAGACTTAAATGTTTGTGAACGTTCTGTTTTTTAATCGGTTCACCTTTTAGTATTTTGCAATGATCCAAAATCCTTCAGAACAAAGTCTTCTGAGTCCAAGTCAGATCACCAGCCTGGCTCAAGACAAAAGCAAGAAAGTCAGGTCATCGTGTTAGTTTTCCTGTCAGGTCTCTAAGTTGTCTTCAGCACTAATAAGTTCCAGAAGAATTCTCAAATGCTCCGGGCCGTCACAGCCCAGCTGGGGTGGCTGGGGGGGGAGCCTGAGTTTCAGCCTCTCTGCCTTCTGGTTGCTACTATTTCCTAGTTCCTGTTTAACTGTGAAAAATAAAAGAGGCAAGTAAACAGGATAAAATCACCTGAAAGATGGCTCCATAATGAGGCTGAGATAAAGCAGCGTCTGCCGACAGCTGCGGTTAAAATAGCAAAGAAAACCACTAGCAAAATGGTACAATGGGGAGGCTGCACTATAGCCTCAGTCTAAATTTAGAAGTAGCTAAAAATAAACATCCTGAGTGGCCAGTTTGAGGCCTGATGCAGGGGCCATCATAATGGTGGTCACAGTGCGTGATTGGCAGCCTTGACGGAGGGCCTGGCAGTGTCTCAGGGTCCCGGGGGTCCTCGGGAGCCCTGGCAGGTGCCTGTTCACGGAAGTCCAGCCTGGCTGCTCACTCCATCCTTCAAGCCCGAGGAGGCAGGCTTGGTCCAGTCCCGCCTTCAGAACCCTGCCTGCAACAGGGAAAGAACTTTCAGGGCTGGATTAGTTCTGAGCCCCTTTTTCTCATGGAAAGGTTTGTTTCCTCTCTGAAGGCATCACACCCGAGTGGCTAGGAATGGGCTCTGGGACCAGGTTTCTCGGGACTGAGTCCTGTTTTCTTTTTTTTTTCTAGCGTTTATCAGTTTCATCTCTCCAAGCCCCAGTGTCCTCATGCATCAAATGGGGATATTGCCACAGTCCTATCTTGCTAAATTGTCGTGAGGATGAATTGAGTTATAAAAGTAAAGTGTTTAGGTCTTAGGAAGTGCTCGATAAATGTTACACATTCGAAGCACGATCCCTTAGGGGGACGTGAAGATTTCCTGGCTTGTAACCAGAGGCTGCTCACGTCAGATCTCACCGGTCTCTGCCTCGCCCACCCCAGTCTACAGCGGGTGAATTACCTGATGACTGCGTTTATGGATACCTTCCTTAAGTATTTTCCTTTCCTGGGGGGTGGGGGGGGAATGAGAGACATCTGGGCCCCTTTTCAGAGATGTGATTCACATGGCCTGGCCTGAGGCCTCGGGGTGCATTTGTTGTGGTGGTTGCTTAGAACTCGGATTCTAACGTGCAGCAAGAACTAGGATCAATGACTGTGGGTCAGCAACTCTCCTTTGGTTGGTGGTCCCCTTTTTGTTGTCTTGGTGGAATGTTATAATCCCATGCAAATCATCCGTAGTGGTATCTGTTGATACCACGCTGTAGTCTGAGATTTTTTTTTTTTTTTTTTAAAGATTATTTATTTAAGTAATCTCTATACCCCACACGGGGCTCGAGGTCAGGACCTGGAGATCAAGAGTCACATGCTCCATCCACTGAGCCAGCCAGGCGCCCCTGAGATTTCTGTAATGCAGATCTCTTAGGCGATGTGGAATGCATCTCCAGCCTCCTCACCCTGTATGGCAGGGAAGCATGGTTGCACGGGTTCCTGTGTTGGCTGAGAAAACCAAGGACCTCAACCTGAGTTTTCTCTCTAAGACTCAGTTTCTCCCTGTCAGTCAGTGACCATCCATGGGTCCTTGTTGAAATCTTTCTTGAGCTACTTTGATCCTTTTTTTTTTTTTTTTTAATATTTGTATACTGGCATACTGGTAAGAAAATGGAGGAAGGATGTCTAGACAAAAAGTCCCTTGAGTAACTGTTGTTATAGAAAGAACCTTGGAGCAGAGAGGAGGAAGTTGCAAAACTGTTTGTGCGAGGTTTCCAGAAAGCCTCTTGAATGTTCCTCTGTGGTTTATTTTGAATACTGAGCTCCTCTGGGGCTACGAATATTGGGGGCCAGATAATTCTTTGCTGTTGTGGGGGGACCGTCCTGGGCACTGATGTGTACCAGCATTACCACAGACCACTGTAAGTTCATGAGTAGCCCCTTCCCCCAAGTGGGGCCAGTCAGAATATCTATATGTTGCCAGATGTCCCCTGAGCAGCAAAATCTCCCCCATTTGAGAGCCACTGGCCTGATTTATCAGAAGGTAAACCTGCCTCATCCAGTTAGGGAACTAGTCACAGTGAACATCAATATAGGAAAGCAAATACAGATCTAAAGTCATTTTTAAAAGTTTCATAAAACATTTATTGAGGGAATTCCAACACAAATACCCCTTTCTGGCATCTCCCTCTCCCTCCCCCCCTTTTGAGTCAAGGGAAGAGCAAAGAATAAATAAATGCTTAGTTTGAGGCCTTTCTTGCAAATGTGAGTAAAACTGTTCTGGCAGAAGATTTTTTTTTTTTTTAAGATTTATATTTATTTATTTGACAGAGAGGGATATGTGAGAGAGGGAACACAAGCAGGGGGAGTGGGAGAGGGAGAAGCAGGCTTCCTGCCAAGCAGAGAGCCCGATGTGGGGCTCGATCCCAGGACCCTGAGATCATGACCTGAGCCTAAGGCAGGTGCTTATTAGCTTAATGACTGAGCCACCCAGGCGCCCTGGCTGGCAGAAGATATCGATCACTGAGGTTAACTCCTGAAGCAAAGGTATTTCATTCATTATGCAGAAGCCCACATTTTATGCAAGTTGTAAGAATCCATGCTGGTACCATGGATGGTATCTTTCCAGGGTTTCGGATTATCTGTGGTATCGTTCATTTTAAATTCTGCCACCAAGGGCTCACATCCATTCCATTTTTATCGTGACTAAAGCTCTGCTTGATCTTCCCTAAAATTCCTCCTGTCCCTCACTATTCCTATAAAAATGCCAGCGCTCAGCAAACTGAAGTTGGTTATTGTTTGAGAAATGGCCATTCTGGAAACTGAGCCTGGGAGAGCCGGGCATCTACAGCCCACCCTGGCCTGTAGAGTTCAAGACAACTGGGGCCATTGCTGGGTTTGGATTTTCAGCCCCCCATTGATAGACCTCAGGCACATGTGTCTGATGCCACGTGGAACCCTGGAGTCTGTTTGGAGTGCAGAGCTCCCTCCTGCAGGAAGTAGATTAAGCAGTGTTTGTTGTAACAGGAAAAGCTTCTGTGACAGCAGGGAGAGGCGAAGGCACCTCGGTCAGGGAAGGAATGGTTGGGCGCCCCACACGGACAGCATTTTGATTGGTGGGCAGGGCATGCTTCCCTACCTGCGGTGCCTGTGAAGTGAAGCTTTCTGTTCCAGACTGCTGTTCCATGCTGTCTGGAGCCTGATTCTGAAAACAAGACAAGCAGGCCGAAGAGAGAGGCAGCAGGGAAAGAGGAACCACACAGATTTATCTTCCTACAAACAAATATGGCCCCGTCCTTCAGAGCTTAATGTCTCATAGATACCAGGAGCCCGGGGTCCTCTGTTGATAAAATGTGGAACTGTGTGCATTTTGTAAACTGTCTCGGTTTTGTGCCTTTGTCATACAGTACCTGGCCTGCTTCCTAAGCCCCTGCTGGGGCCAAACCCCTGGTCTTCACTTTCAGCTGCACTAGGTTGATGACACCCGTCAGATCCTGTGAGCAGGGAAATGTTTGAGAATGTGAGAGCCTCCATCTGCATATTTTTAAAGAACACGAATAAACCTTACACATTATTTCACTTTCACGACCAAGTAACTGAATCAGTAATGCCTATATCTGTAGTTTTCGTAGATTTAAAAATTTCTCTCCATAGAGAAAGAGATGCTGAGATTTTGTGAAATTTGGCTGGAAAGATGTTATTTGCTAAGTTAAAGTTGGAGGGTTTTTTCCATCATCTATATTAAGCTCTCCCTGATTCTTTGTTTTTTCTTTATAATTATTTTTGTTTCTTGGGTTTGTTGTGGAGAGGGTGTTTGTGCTGATCTTATATATATTATGAAGTGTTTCCATGGAATTCTTAATAGGACAGTAAGAAGACTGAAAAGCAAAATAAAATCCTTTCCTAGTGACTAAATTTCATTTCAGCTTGATGTTTTTATTGCCAATATCTAACTTTTTCTTGCCCCCCACGACCCCTGTCCTCAAATCATTTTTTTCTCACAGAGATTTAAACCCAGGCACTAATCAAGGCTTTCAGAGAATCAGTGTTCTAATCGGTTCTTCTTTGGCAACGTTTGAATTGGAGAATCCGCTTATTTAATAACCATTGTTAAGGCAGGTCGTGAGTGAAAGAGTTTTATCTTCTTTCTTTAAGTCCTGAGTGGAATTGGAGGGAGTCAGGGGGAATGTGTCTCCACCGAGTAAATTAAAGAGAAATCTAAATGTCAGGCGTCCATGTGTCTGTCCTGCCGCTGGTGAGTGGGAACGTGTTAGTCGCAAAGGTTCCTTGGTCCCAAGACCATTACTGTGATGAGAAAAACAGTCTGGACAGTGAAGAAACCATCAGACCTGTTTACAAAATGCGTGTTATTCATGGTACCCGTGGATGTGGCCGGGGGGGTCCTGTCCCGCCCAGCCTCAGCCCTGCTCTGTGTGTCCTCATCCTCTGGGGCTGCTCCCCCTCCCCCCAACACCCCCACACCCCCCACACCCCTCCCCCACCTCCAGTCTATCCTTTGTCTTTTCAGATTTGGCCCCGCTTCCTTGTGTTCCCAAAATGGCGGCCGGGCCCGTGCTTTGTGCTGACATTGTGCAAAAGATGGGGACGGAGTGGAGGTGAGGCCGTGGTTCCCTTGCTCTGACCACTTCGTCAGCCACCTCTCGGCCTTGTCTGTGGCTTTTCCATCTCTCTGATGATGAGCAGAGCCATATTTGCTCAGGCGCCCTGGTGAGGAAAGGGGCACAGCTCCCTCCTGGACAAAGGAGAATCCCTTCAGTGTCTCCTATTAGAGGAAAGTGTCTTGTAGTGCAGAATTTGGGGAGTTGCATTGGGGTTGCCAGAAAACTTCGCAGTGTTGTTCCACCAGATTCGTAGGCTAGGGGGCCTTCCGAGAAGCTGTCAGTTCCCGCCTCTCTGGCTTTCTTTGATGGCTAAATGCCCCCCTCACCCATTTATTGGCTATCTTCTGCTAAGTATCAGACCACCTCAAGACAATCATTCTGTTTGCTCATTCTTTTGGGCTGGGTGCTTGCTCTGCTGCCCTTGCCTGGAGTCGCTCATGTGGCTGTGTCATCTGGTGGCTTGACTGGGGCTGGATCGAGATGGCCTTGCTTGCATGTTTGGTGCTTGGTTGATTGGACCCCCCACCCCCCGCCTGAGGCCTCTCATCCTTAGGAGGCTAGCTTGTGGTTTCTTTGCATGGTGAATGCAGAGGTCCTAGAGGTGAAACCAAAAACTGCAGGGACACTTGCGGTCTTAGCCTGGAATTCGTGTCTCCCCATCTATGTCACATTCTGTTGATTGAAGCAAGTCACAAGGCCAGGCCCAGTTCATGGGATGGAGGAAAATACCACAAAAATCTATGCCCAGAGGGTTGGGTAGAATTATTACTTTGCAAACTGTCTTCCACAAGCTATATTGCTTTTTCTCTTTCTTATTT